>NC_053455.1:62124981-62724981 GCF_015227805.2 Hirundo rustica | reverse complement strand
AGTAATTATTAAGTCTTTTACATAAAGTTTACAGTCTACTTCCATTTTATAATCCAGTTATCAGTTCATTTCTGTAGGGAACACCTCAGCACAGCAGGCAATGCATTAGCAGCAAACTGATGGAGAGAACATCACTCTGCCTTACACCAGGAGAGATGCTGGTGGCTTTCTTGGTGTTTTTTTGGCATTCACAATCCAGAGCCTCTGCCCCCCAGCTGAGTCAAACCATTCCTGCAGGAATGATTGTGAGGGAGAGAGCTGCAGAGCATTTTCGTTCATATTCTGAGCGAGAAACTGAAACCACAGGCCCCTTGTTACAAAGAGACTAAAAATGCTTTTACCTGTGATGGCACGACCTTCACTCACTTCTGCACCTGAAGGATCTCAGAGGTCTTTTTCAACCTTAATGTTCCTATGACTCCAGCTGTATTTCCCAGCTTCCCAAAATGTGGCCTGAATATCACACATAATGGCTACTGGATTCAAATGGCACGCAGGTGACTTAATCCTTCCTTAGCTACTCACTAAACTGCAGACAATGAGTTTAATCTCATATGCAGGGTTCTCACCTAAAATGAAAATACCATCCAAAAGCATTTTTTTAGGCTGACGCAACCTTTGGAGAAAAATCTGTATTTAACAGCTGCAGTGAAATGGCCTTGATGTTTTCACTCCTGCATTAAAAGCGCCACAGCCATACAGTGACAAGACACAAGTTGTTGGGTAGAGTTCCCAAAAGCAGGTTTTCCTACTACAACCAGGAGTTTTCTGTTGCAGAGGTTTAACTTCCAAAAACCAATCTGTATTTACACAGCGCCCCCGCAGCGATGCACGGCAGCCAGGAAAGAAATTCCACTCAGAAACCAGACACTGCTTGGGCTAAGAGAGCATTTTCTCTCCTGCCTTTTGTATGACAAACCATGTCAATTTCTTGGAGCTTTCGTTTCATTACCTAGGAATAAACCTTCATGTAACAGCTTTCCTCTTAAACCCTTTGGTTTCAGCCTGTGGGAACACGATATCCCATTCAACGTTTCCACAAATAGATCAGAAATTACTACATACATCCAACAGTAATTAGAGACAGATGTAGATCTGAACAGAGGCCTGCACTTTATGTGACTGCTATGGATTCTGATCAAATAAGTGCAGGATCATTTCGTTAAATGACAGCAGGGTTTGGCCCTGAACATTGAGGTGTTGCAAGATGCCAACACACTGGCACAAGCACCGTTTGCAAGTCACTATTGGCTTTCCCTGATGTTTCTCCACCTTTCTCAGAGGGAATCAAGCAGGATGACAACCAACCTAAAAAAGCATTTGAATTTAGACCACTTACAGCATTCTGAGCTCAAACCAGGCTCCTGGAAGCTCAGGAGGAGGAGCTGTGTGCGTAAAGGCAACATACTTCAAGTCATGGGCATGGAGCCAACTGCAAGCTCCCAGACAACTGGCAGGCTTGAGATATATCCCACAGCACAGCTACTCCAGCATTAACATGCTGGGGGGATAAAAAGCTACTACTGCAACAAATGGCAGCCTTCTTTGATACTTACACTCCAACATTGCAAGTCCAGTTTTCTTAGACTTTAGTATTTAGGCAAAATGACACACACCTTCCAACAGAAAGCAAAACACCACACACAAAAATGGAACTTTTTACCTCACACAGATATAATTCAGCAGGAAGCTTCCTTCAAGGTAAAAGCTTTTGGCACAAAGGCTCTAAACCAGCAAGTTAAACTTTCTGCTGCTGGTAGTCAGTTTCATATCCCCATAACCTGTTCCTCAGC
The DNA here is from genome assembly GCF_015227805.2 of Hirundo rustica. Lineage (NCBI taxonomy): Eukaryota > Metazoa > Chordata > Aves > Passeriformes > Hirundinidae > Hirundo > Hirundo rustica. The sequence goes on along the minus strand of NC_053455.1, from coordinate 62,723,188 downwards.
ATTCAAGTTTAATGAAAAGCAGTAGTAAACCAGAATTAAATACACACATACTATCCAAATACAAACACATCTTTAAAGAAAATAAAGAGCAGATATTTTCTGTCCTGCTTTATTCCTATTTACTGACACAGAGCCTCAGGAGGCTTTTCCTTAAAGGCACAAAGCATGAGTCTAGATCTAGCAGAACTCCTGCTGGCAGTATATGTACACATTAACTTAGCCAAACAATAATTTAAGGAAGTTCTGAGGTGCTTTTTTTAACCTTGGGAGGCTTCTGGGCAACAAATTAACAAACTTTAAAAAGCCTACTCACTTCACCCCATATTGAATTTGTTTCTGTTTTAGAAAAGCAGTTAATTAACAATATTGAATTAGAACATGACTTTGTATGGAGAGTTTATGGAGTGTTACTATATGGCAAATCCTCTTTAATCATCCTTGGATGCTGAAACCCCTCAAGTCCCCACATATTCATTATTTATGGCTATAAAAACCCCGCAAGGCTCACAGGAAAAGTGAATACCGCAGAATGAAGTTTACAAATCTGACTTCAAAGAACCATTCCCTAAATGGGAATACTTTGTGGCAGTCCGTAAATATTGTTTAGTCTCAAGGTACTTCAGAAGAACAACCCACGAGGAGAGCAGCTCAGTGCCAGCACTTTTCACTGCTCACAGGCAGCGGGACATGCCATGACTCAGGTCTCTCACATCCCCTTTGGAACAGGATGGCTGGCCAAGAGGCTGTGACATCCATCTGCTCGGGTTCCCAAGACACGCGCCAGCTCCACCGGGCCTTCCCCGGGAGAGCAAACCTTCCTCTGACACTTGCTGCGGACGCCTGCCTCACCACAGCTGGACACCCCTCCTCGCTGTCACTGTCAAGAGCTTCTTCCAGATAACTTCACAGTCAATATTACCACCAATGAAACAAGACCACCAAATATTTTGAAAATCAGGATTTGCCACTAGTGCTCAAGGTGTTTAAAATGGCACTATGTAGGTTTTTCTAAAAGACAGGGTAGTCAAGCTGTAAAGGAGAGCAGATAACCCAAGAAGCCAACACAGGGACTTAGTGGTTCTTTCCTGCATTAAGATTTTCAGTTCTAGGACTCACGGCAAAGTATTGTTCCCAAAAAAGACATTTTTCTAGGTCAGCATTTTCCCCTTTTCAAAAAAATCCTCTTCAGTCACACTCCAAAAACGTCACCATGCTCCCTTACATCTCTGTTGACTCACGTTGCCAGGTGAAGTACCAATAAACACACTCGCGTCACGTTATTTCACAAAACCCTAAGGCGACCACATTTATTATAATTACTGACATGCCACACCGATATGAAGTAGAAACTGAAACGTGGCTATGGCAGAAAAGCAAAGCCCTGGTCACACATGCCCTGCCGCAGGGTCTGGCAGCCGAGGCTGAGGGTTGAGGGGACGGAGACCACTCACACCTGCCCGGGTGAGAGGACCCGCTCTGCCTGAGCTTCCCTGGAAGGACATCCCGGCTCCCGGGAGCCCCAAAGTCCGCTGTCCGGCAGAGGGACCTCGGTATCCGCTCTGTGTTTGAAGATAAAAATCAAGCGGAACCTCTGGTTTTTGTTCTCGGCAAGGCGCTGATAAGAGAGCCTCTTCTCGAGGTTTATTTGGGGCTCATAAAGATCTGATCAGAGTGGGATCACGCCCATGGAAAAGTGGCTTTGTTCTTCTCAAGTAGAAGCCGAAGGATGAAAAGCTCGATGCGGGAGGGGTCAGGGCTGACCCGGGATCAGCCCCATCCCACAGACGCCTGCCTGCAGACCCCGGGGAGGAACCGGAGCCGCCCGGACCCGGCACAGCCGCACACGGCGCTGCCTCCCACCCGCGCCGCTCCCACGGGGAGGCACAGCCGGCAGCCAGCGCTGCCGTCCCCCGGGGAAAGGCGGCACAGAGCCCCTCTCCTACCGTCCGCCGACAGCGCCATCTCGATGAGGGTCTCATTCGCCTTCTTCCCCAGGCGGTTCATGGTGCCCCCGTTCCGCTGCCGGGGAGCGGCCGAGGCGGCGGTGACTCAGGCCGGGCCGCCCATGCATGCGCACTGCCCGCGGGGCGGAGCCGGGCCCGGCCCGGGCCGGGCAGGGGAGGGGGCGGCGGGGCCACCGCCGTGCTGGCCTGGCCGGGACGAGCCCAAAAACTGGGCGCTGTGCCTGAGGGGCGTCATCGTCGAGATGGCACGCAAGAGCGCTCCTTTAAAAACTTCAGGGGGCTCCAAGCATCAGAACCTTGTTATTTAAAAGTCCCTCATACCTTTTCTATGTTGCAGTCCCATAAGTAGCTCCACGCAGCTCTGGCCCTTTCTTTCCTTCTATCTTCCTTCTGCAGTTCCAGCCCGCAGCTTCCTGTCCATTGTATGATGCCTTACCCTGTCCCTCCCGCCTCGCAGCATGACGAGCAAACCCCAACTAACCCTGTTCCAGCTAATTCCCTCTTTTATCACCCAGAGCTGTGAGGGCAAGGCTGTTCCCACTCTGGGATAATTAACACAGCTGCAGTCAACGGGGGCAAGATTGCCTTCAGCACGATCTCTGTCTGTCTCCCCACACATGAGAGCACCAGGGCAGCCCCCACAGCGGGCAGTGTGCCGGAGGGCCCTGCCGTGATGTGTGGCACGGACACACACGGATGGGCTGCGCGGTCCCGGCCGTGCCCCCTCCCGAGCTGCGGGCGCAGAAGGGGCCGGGACCCGGCGCAAGCGCTGCCTGCCCAGCGGTGTCTAAAACAGCGCTCTGCTATCGGCACCGTTCTTATCGCAAACACGTAACTCGGGCCCATAAAAGCTGCTGTTAAGAAATTTTACTCTCAGCTCGTGAGGCCCCGTTCGCAGCTGCTGTCACTGCTCCTGGAGCTGCTGCCATTGCCATGTCACTAACAGCCCTAGCTTCAATCGTCTGAGACGCTTCCCAACGCTTCTTCTTCAGGATATCTATTTAATATGATTTTTTGTTAATTCATATAAGCCCGGGCCTTCCTTCAAATTAACTGATTGTATTTTCATCTTCCACTACCCGAGTGACCATTTTACACTCCAAACTGACAGGGAGTTTTGTTACTTAGGCGACTGCAACACAACAGTGCTTTCACGAGCAATACGAATCCGTGGAATTCTTAATAAAAAGTTGAGTCAGCCAGTTGAGTTGCTGGGCTTGTTATCAGATCTATATACAGCCTTTATTTGTGCAACATGACTGCTTCAAGAAGTATATTTTTAGTCAGGAGCAAGACCTAAAAATATGTCGGGTCGCTCTCCAAAGCCTAAAATTAGTCGGGGTTTTAATGTCCCACAGTAGGATGGTGGGAACAAAGAGGATAGGCTTGGAGCACCAAAAGGTGCCCTGGAACAGCTTGCAACTGCATCCAGTGCACCAGGTCCTCTAAGAGCTGTACTTCTAAGCCTTTAATTTCCTCCTAGCACTACATATCTTGGATACATGCTTTTATGCCCACAGAAGATGCAATTAGAGTTGCAATTCAACAAGAGCTAGAAACAGCAGGAATAGTTTTGCTCAGTTTTCCTCCTAATTGCAGGCTCGCTGTCCCCAGCTCCACCCAGCAGCGAGCCCAGCCATACCTAAAGCTGTGTAAGTACCTCAGCCACAATGCCAAAGGAGATTTTAATGACCCCTGTAATGGCACAGGCTGATAGCGTGTCGAGGCACTGCCTTCGCGTAAATTACACAGTGGCCTGTGGTAGGGGTGGGACAGAAGGATGCTCTTCCAGAGTGAGGTATCTCTGGAGGCACAACAGCCAGCGCTGAATTTTCTTGCATATTCAGATTGAACCAGCTGTTGTCTGACTCGGTGGTTTCACAGTTTGCACAAGTGATCTAGGACCACACTTCCTTCCAAGGGCACACACCTTTACCTTTTTTCCTTCCCACCTTCCAGTTTCACACTGAATAAGGAATGCTGATAAGGTGATGCATGACATGTCAACCTATTAAACCAAATGATCATGTTGTTGGTTTGGGGTTTTGGGGGCTGTCAGTTCCACAAATCACTGCAAGCAACAGGTAAGGCCAAAATAAAGGAAGAGATGGCAAGCCACACAACGGCAGGACCATTTTATCCCTAAAATGGTCTCACCACGGCCTGCAGAGGAAACTCAGCTCTGGCACCTGGAGCATCTCCTCCCGCTCCTTCTCCACTGACTCTGGTGTCTCTGTGTCATTTCCCTCACAAGTTCTCACCTCCTCCTCTTCTATGGCTAGAAAAAAAACCGCATGCCCCACTTTGTTTTGATTTTCTTCTTAAATATGCTACCACAGAGATCTTACTAGCCTCTCTCCTTTTCCCAGCCTTGGCCAGCAGCAGGTCCATCTTCAGAGCCATCAGGATTTGGCTCTGCTGGACACTGTGAAAGCTTCCAGCAGCTTCTCACAGAAAGCCACCTCTGTGCCCCCCCCGCTACCAAAAGCCAGGCTGTGTAAACCCACACACCGAGGCAAAAACATCTCGTAAAGGTTCAACACGTCTGAAATTGGGAGATGAATGGAGGGGATCAGCCTCTCCTGATGCCGGGCAGGAGGCAGGGAAGGATGAGGCACCGTGTCCTCGCCTTGGAGCTTGCACTGCAGAGAAAGGAATGTAATCGCCGGAAGGGGAAGCCCGAAGGGATCCGCAGCTTGTCAGTGTTTCAGTCTGCGCTGCACAAACTCTGCCTGCACATTACTCAGTGCCTGTTTGGGATCTGACTCCTGCTTCCCGTTACACCCAGCTCCTCAGGGAAACCCAGCTGCCCGAACACCGCGGTCAGGGGCTCGAAATACACCAAGGCTTGCCGCTGGGCAAGTGAACTTGTGTATCGAGACACAGCTGGCTCTTCGCGCCTGCTGCCGCGCAGCCCCAAATCCATCAGGAAACGGAAAGGGAGTGGCAGAAAGAGCTGCGGTGAGGGGTAACGGTGGCAACGCTTCGCAAAGGAAGTATGAACTTCTACCGAGTATGCAGAAAGTTCATCATTAGTCACTGCGTTCTTTTTCTAGGCCATCACTTTTCAGCCAGCTGAAATTGCGGAACGCAGTGCAGACAGCCACGAGCACCTTTGGAGTCTGAACAAACAGATGACTTTACAGATCGGTGTTTTCCTTGGCCAGCGTTACCGCACGCTGACAATAGCAGAAGTAAACCCCGGCGCTCGGTTCGCAGTGTCCCCAGGGGAAGGAAAGCGCCCGGCCGTGGTGCCGGCTCTCCCGGCCGTGGTGCCGGCTCTCCCGGCCGCGGTGCCGGCTCTCCCGGCCGTGGTGCCGGCTCTCCCGGCCGTGGTGCCGGCTCTCCCGGCCGTGGTGCCGGCTCTCCCGGCCGTGGTGCCGGCTCTCCCGGCCGTGATGCCGGCTCTCCCGGCCGTGCCGAGCGGGCAGGAGCTCCGGCCGAGCCCGGGCACGGCTCCGTGCGCTCCGCGGGAGCAGCGGCGCTGCCGGGGCTGCGGGCCGGCCGGGCAGCCCGAGCGGCAGCGCGGATCCCCCTCGGCAACGGGCGGACCTTGCGGTGCTGGCAGCTCGCAGTTACACTCCCTTAGCTGCACTGCCCGCCTTGCAGTTGCCATCGAAGCCTTCCTAAAGCGGTAATTCAAAGAAACCACCCCACCGTCCACCCCCCGAACCCCCATCGCCCCGAAACAACTCCACCCCTTAAAAATAACCCCGACAACAACAAAAACCCCAAACCCAAAACCAAACAACTCTCAGAACCCCCCCAACAATAAAAGAACTCCCTCAAAAAAAGCAGACCCCCAAAACAAAAACAAAAACAAAAATTAACCCCCCCGAAACTCACCCCCCTCCCCAAACAAACAGAAAACCCAATCAAACAAAAAACCAAACAAAAATAACAAAACAAAAGCAAACAAAACCCAACCAAACAAAAACCCACAAAAATTAAACCAACCAAACACACTAAAACAAATAAAAACAAACAAAATCCCCCGAGCCTACAAGAAAAAAATCACTTTGATGTGTTTTGGGCAGTCGAGAGAATGAATCTCTTTCTTGTTGGCAGAGAGATTCTTAAGGATGGATGAATATGTACAAAATCTGCTCACTAACAGAGCATGGGGCTTGATTCTCGGCTCTCGTCATGTGGCCATGGATATAGTTCCGTTGATTTTGCTAAAGTGCTCCTAAAGAGCACGAGTGAAGTTCAGTGTTCAATTGTGATGAGGTGTGCGCTTACATAGCTGCACTCACGGAACAGAATACCGAATAGGGTGGGGCTGGGAAAAGGCCGCTCCATCAGTTCTGCCTCCTAAATTGCAATGTTAAGATAAGAAATTGCATCATCTTACTAAATTCCTGTGTCGTTCTGGTGATTACATCAATGTTTTTGCTTGTCCTTTTATAGCCAATTTGGTTTCTCAGAGTTTAGTACCCTCTGGTGGTGATAGCCTTTTCTCCTGTGAAAATAGGGATGCTGGCACCTAATGTTTTATTTTGGTTTTTATCTGTTGTCTGTTGATTATCCCAACGTGATAACTAGTTCAGATAAAGTCGAATTACATTGTTTTTTAACACAGAGACTTGTAGAGTGAGTCACTGAATCCGATGTGTGAAAGCCAGAGTACTGAAATGGTGCGGGGGGCTCAGTAGCTCTAGCAAAAATATTAACAAAATCTGCTCGATTCAGTTCAGTATGCATTAATACCTTAGACAGTAAAGCAGAACTGAATGATAAAGATTCCATAAAAGCAAAAGGGAAGGAAAAACCTACAGTTACATGAGATACACTCAAAGATTCTATCATCACTTGTGAATTTTTGTTAACCACGATTTCTTGTACCCAGCTTTTAATGACTTTTACATCTCTCAATAAATGCCCGTTTTAAACTGTCCTTGATTACATTTAATTACAAAGCATATTAAATGCTATTAAGAGATCAGCTTTTTTTTTTTGAAAAAAAATCTAGAAAAAGGTAAATCCCACAGTATGCATATTAGTAGTCACTTCTTGCAACATTCAAGCACAACTTGTGTAGCGGGCAGGCTGGTGAAAATAATAGAAATAATGGTACAAGTGATTGTCTGTTCATAAGGTCAGCATTGAGTTGTGGGAGATCATGCTGAAGGCAATCTTGCCCCATTGATTGCAGCTATGTTAATTATCCCAGAGTGGGAACAGCCTTGCCCTCACAGCTCTGGGTGATAAAAGAGGGAATTAGTAGCAGAGGGCTCAGTTGTTTGGAGTCAGTTGGAACCTGCTCGTGGTGCTGTGAGGAGGAAGGGATAGGAAGTTGTGCAAGCAGCAGAGAAGGTAAGACATGGTACAAGGCGTAACTAGGGCAAGGTGGCTGTGTGAAGGATAGGAAGTAGTGAGCTGGACCTGCAGGAGAAAGAGCCAGAGCTGTGTGGGGTTGTTCACAGGACTGCAGCATAGCAAAGGTAGGGAAGAATTTTTAAATAACATGCGACTGCAATGAAGGGAAGGTATTTTAGGTAATGAGGTACTGATAGCTGAGGCCCCCTGAAGTTTTTAAAGTACTCTTGAGTGATGTGGCCTTCTTGATGTTGAGAGACCCTGTTTTTCTCTGCTGTTTAATACATTCTCCCTGAGGAGGTGATAGTTATAGCAGAAATTCCTATTTGCTGTTATAAATGATTGTTAAATTCTGTACTTTTGATAGACCTATGTTTGGCTTTCAAAGCTTCTATTCCTTGCAGTGCACATATTTAGCAGTCCTGTAAGCAACATAAAAGAAGGAAGCATCCTTCCCATGTTGGCTTCTTGGGTATAAAATTGTAGAGCTACATATCTCTTTTAATCTTTTCTTCTGGAATAGGCTCTGCAATTTAGCTCTGATGCCTTGACTGAAGGTTTTCCTCCTTTAAAACCTCACACAGCTTCCAATTTTGGCCTTTTTTGCCATCAGTCCCATTCTCCTTGTCCCATGCAAAAGTCTCTATCTTATGGAGTGGTCTAGGCATAGGTCTACAGGTAACACTTCTAATTGAAAATTGGTGACCACAGATGGCCCAGGAAAAAAGATACTATTTTTTGTGGAGATTAGAGACAAGGAGAAAAACAGGATTGCTAAGAGCAAGTGAGATGAAGGTGTAGGGCTGCCTGTCTCAGGGAAGCCTGTTGGATGGTCATAGGGAAAAAGGAAGGTGACTAAGTCGTTTTTGCAATAACAAGCCCTACCCAAACACACAGGTTTTCCCAGCTTCTTGGGGCTGTGCACTGGCTGATACCATCTCCCAGCACGGCTTCAGGGAGCTGTTGTCTGGCCTGTGCTGGCCTCTACCCCAGTGGATGTTGAAATGCTGAGATATGCTGGAAGGCAGCATGGGAGGGAAAAGAAATAGGGGATGATGTCAGCCTCAACCCCGTACTACTCAATGCACTCTTGTTTCTAATAAAACTGAGGAGTGGTTTTGGAGCGCTTGGTTGCTGCAGCCCTTCGGTTTCCTTCTCATTCTGTCTATTTCTCTACACAGCTGTGTGAGGTACGGTGTGTGTGTGGTTCCCAGCCCAGATCCTGTCTGAGGAATGCAGCATTTATTTCCTCACCCGGGCTGTCAGGGCTGCCCCAGCTGCCCTGCCCATCCTGTACAGAGCTGAGCCCGGGCACACAGAGCAGTGGTGTGAGCTCTGCAAACACCATAAGCATTCAGGGGCAGCAGGAATCGCTGAGCACTTTGAATCAGTGCTTTAAGATCAGAAGTATGAATAGTAGGATGATATCAATGTAATCTAATCATTTATGTATGGATTCTAAACAGGAAAAAGCGGGCTCTGTGAGAAACATTAGAAGTAATAAATAAAAAAAAATAGTATTAAATTAAAAGGTTATTTGGCTGGGGAATATATTTAAAATTTCATAGGAATACCTAAAAGCTCTCAAAATGCAAGGTGATTCATCTCCTTTCAAAGTGGCCTACTCGTGCTATCAATAAAATTTCTTTTTTTGCTGTTTATCTCTGATTTGAGGTAGGAAAGCTGAAATGTAACACAAAAAGGCTAGCACACAAGTCTGTAATATCTGCAGAGTTAATTTGCCATTTGGATATTTTTTTCAGTGGCTGCCTCTCAGAATCTTAATTCTCCTTTCCTGTCAATTGGCTGAATACATTACAGGAGCTATGTATCTCTAATAGGAATAAAATCTCTTCTTGAGCTCATTCCTACTGTCCATAATATAGTTCTTGTCATGAATTGTAAGTTGTATTGTTTAGCAGAAGACAGATTAGTTGGGCCCTCTAACTATTCCCTCTTAATATCCATTCCATTGCATGATATATGAGGAAGAGTCTCATTTGTCATTTTTCGTTTCTCTCATTTTAAAAGTTCTACTGTCCCACACCAGATCAAATGTGAAAAGAGGCAAAACGATACCATGGTAGCTACTAATTAGATGATTTCCTAAATTCTGAAATCCTTGAGTCTTACTGTGTTTTTCCTGGTTACTGAATTCACTACTTCATCTTACACTTTTGGATGGTTTCCTTTGGGTTGTATCTTCAGCTAAGTCAGTTTGCTGAAACAGTTGGTATTGGTGGACCTGCCAAATGCTTGAGATTACTGGGCTTTTCCTTATCTTCAAATATAAAAGACGAACAGACAGGCACTTGTTGATAGCCCAATGTGTTGTAAAGGAGAGTAAATGGTATTTGTGTAATCTGGTAAACAAACTGTGGTACTGCAAGTACATTTGTAGGTCTGTTTTTCAAGAGGTCCTGTTGTTTTTTTCCCAAGCTAGGCCTTTAAGTCTAGTTTTCATTTTCTTGGATCAAACCTCTGTTTTCTCACTGGTCTCCAGCACAATCACATACAGCTTCTCAGAGACAAACTCTGGGCTTCACCATTTTAAGCTGTGCATGGATGGAGAAATGAGCTGGTATAAAACAGATAGCATTTTTGGCTGAGCTTTTAAAATCAATCAGTTGCACAAGGAGTCAGTGATTGCATTTTCCTTCATGCTCTTCTGTGGGTCACTGAAGCAGCCCCAGTATCAAGATTTGCTTGTGCAGTGGGCTGATGCTGGCTCTGAATTTGCTCATCCACTGCTCCATCATTTCCAAAGGGTGCATCAAAGGAATCACTCAGAGGAGTGACATTATGTAGGAGGGTAACACTGGCTTTCCTGAACCATTTCTATGTTAATTAAGGCAAATGATGCTATTTCATTTTTCAGTTCAAAGCACATCTGCATGTTTTGATATGTCTTGAATTATGTGAGTATTCAAGGCCATTTGCATTTTGATTTCCAAGAGATTTTTGAAAATAGAAGCAAAGCCTTCTCTCTCTTAATGTCTCTAAGTACAATAGTTCTTAGCCCATTTTTTGCCTGACGTTCCCCTGAAACTTGTCTGACTCGAGTTAATGGAATAGGCTTATTTAATCTCTTCACTAAAACTTCTGAGGAAAAGTTTCATAAAAGTTGACCTTTGAGTAATAAGTCTATGGCTTCTGATGTGATTTAATTTTCCTGAGTCTGACACATTGAGAACTAAAATGGAATGACATTTTTCAGCACTGTCAGTAATTGCTGCTGTTATCAATCATTAGCCAGCGAGGCACCATCTGCTTTAGCTGATTTTGCCTTTTTTCTTGATTTCCTTGGTACTTTCACAAAGTTCTTAAGGCTCATCCCTCTGTTTCTATTTGTAAAATTGGTGTCCTCCCCACACGTTTCCTGTCACGCTCAAATGAAAGCTGAAACATAAGGAGCATTTCTTTCACCTTGTATTTATGAATATCTGTGTTATTTTAAAATTATATTTCTGTGTTTTAGTATCGCCATACTACAGCCTTTAATAATGCCATTGGTCTATGTCCATCATTGTTTTTCTATCTGCATGCTCCAGAACTTTAGTTTAAAGTATCTTTTGTTCTTCTGCTATAATGTTTTTTGCAGACATCTGATAATTATTGTCCTGAGTTAATTTTCAAGATCCTGGCTTGCTGCTAGATTGGGGTTGATATTCTCTAATACAGTGCAACTGCATATCTTTTCAGGGTTAACAATGTTTGCAGCATGTGCTTTAATTGATCTTTCTTAACACTGATCCTTTTATTGGTCTTATCAGGTAGTGGAAATTGTTTATTAGTGTTGTTTTACTGTGGTGCACCTTGCTAAACCACACAGGAGAGCTTCCTCCTCCAAAGAACAGCAGCTTTAATACAGTCCTTTCCTGAAGCGTGGTAAGTCTCCTATGCTGCTTCATGGGCACTTTTTTACATTTTGGGAAACCTGTTTCAAGTGTCTGCTGTATTCTTCCACTATTTTTTTTCTTGTTAGTGTCATTCATTGTTTTTAGAGCTTGGGATTTTGTAACTCTTTCTATTGCTTGTCTCTCACAATAAACTCCTGACACACAGCTATGCTCCTCACTGTGATAATGTGGTGCATCAAGTGCAGTGATCGTGTCTGCATGCTGTGTGAGCAGCTGGATTTGAAACTTTACCTGGTGTTAAACCAGATAAAAACCCGGGCCCAGGCAGTGATAGGATATGTGTTGTCATCAACTGCTCTTCCAGAACTTGTCAATACTCCTAAGTAATTTGATTGAAACAGTCCAGTGATAATCTATCAATTTGAGTTTCAATGATAAAATTATTAAGAACAGGAATATTACTCTGTTTTTACACTGCACACCTCAGCAGTTGCTCATCTAGCAGGCTGTGTCAGGAAATAGGGTCTGGGGTGAGTTGTGTGAAAAAATGTGCAGAGACTGACCTCAATTTTATTGCATGTTCTGAGCTCAGCTTTGTGCAACTAATTATTTCCAGTGATACGTTTCAAGATGCTATCAATTTTCCAGTGAAATAAGTTGGTGCAGCAGGGTGTAGATGTGTCTGAGCCAAATCCAAACAAATGGCTTGGCTAGGGCCCTGTTTTGCTGTTTCAAAGTGCAAAATAACTGGCAGGAACCATAAAGAGGAAGGGGATCACATGTGTAGTTCATAATAGTGATGTATTTAACTCCAGTCAGAGTAACCTGACCTTAACTTAGTTTTTCTTTCCTACTTACATTTGTACTTTCTTATTCTTAAACCTGAACTATCTCATGTACAATTTAATGCCACCCAGATATAAAAACCAAGCCCGTTCTCCTGCTAATTCTTTTCTAGTTTTTCACTCTTGTGAATTCACAAGGCATTGCTTTGATGTGGTCTAGCCAGCCTTGGTCTTTGGCAGCTTTGCTTCTGGACTACCTTCCAGCTGTCCTGATGTGTTGTCATCATGACAAGAAGTGGGACTTCTTCTGATGGCAAGGGGCTTAAATAAAAGTATCTTCCAGTACAGAGCCTGAATGAGACTCAGATACCAGAGCTGGTAGGGTAGTGATTCTTATGCCTGATGGGCACACTCAATAGTTAGGGCTTGTTAGGCATATATGTCTAAAATATGCATTTAGTGTTGAAAGTGTAGTTGGAACGAGGAAAAGGGACAGGAAAAACAAACCACAGAACAAGACATTAATCCAAAAATTTCCTTTGAGACATTGTTTTTTCTTAAAACTTCAGAATGAAAATGTTTTCCTCTCTGTAAGTAAAAATATGATCTGAGAAATAACAAGTTCTCTCTCTACTCTCCTTCATACTTTACAGCTTTTATTTTGTTCATTTCCTGTTAGTCTCACATGTCTACATAGAGTGAAATTACCTATAATCTGAAATGATTCATGTAGGTTTGCTGCCATATCGTATACAGTGTTTTTATGTCAGTGAATCTCAAACTCTTATTTACCAAGAATTCCTCTGGCATGTAAGTCAACTTCCCAGAGCCTTCTTTACCTCTATTCTCTCTTCTCATCCCACTGGTGCTGCCTACCTCTTCTTAGACACTGCCAGACCCCTTCCCCTGGATCCTGGTATCACCCTTCCTTCCATTCCTCCTTCAACAGGCCTTCCCTCCTACACTTATGTTTGTTTATCACTCTTTTCCCAACCAGCTCAGAATGCATTTTCCTCTTCTTGGAATTTCAGTGCTTTTTCCTTAAGAAAGAGATGAGGGTGTGGTAACTGCCTGCTTCTGGCCTTCTGCTTTTCCTGCAGAGCCACATATTCTCCCTTTTCCATCCTAGCAAAACTAGATATCCTGCTTTCTGAAACAGAGATGGATGGTTTCAGGGAATAGGTGCTGTCACAGCATTTACCCCGGGGAGGAGGAAGTACTCTGTCACCTTTGAATGCACCCCTGTCTCTTTGTCTGCAAATATTTGAAATTTAATGTTTGAATATATAACAATTTTCACATCACACTGCTGTGGGATGTTGCTGATCCTGTCATCCTTCAGTCCCAGCATGTTCCCTTTGGAAGTATTACAATATCATTCAGAGGGAAAAAAATATTTATCCATTTGAATCTAATGGTGGTGCAAATTCTATGGACCTGATCCTAACGTGTTCAGTTTGCCCATTTTCAGAAAAAAATTGCACTCAAGTTAACAGATCAAGATTTTTTTGTTACTGTTATGATGCCATTTAAAAAGAGAAAAAAACTTGTCAGGAGGACTTATTTTCAGATAGCAATCCATTTCTTTCTTAGATGAGGAAAATCAACTGGAAAACAAATATAATTGAGAAGATCTTCAGGCATTACAGGCATTATACAATGAGTAGAGATGCTTTTCTGTAAGGGTTTGATGTGACAAGTGAGAAATCATTTTCATTTCTTTTAAATTAGCTTCTGACATTTCCAGAGGTTTTGTCTTGGCTTTAAAAAGCACAAAGAGGAATACTGTCCCCAGAAGAAGATGCCAGCCTGTGTGATTTCTTTCTTCTTTGCTTGCAATCAATCATTCTTGCAGTGATGCTCATCTTCAGTGCTGCTCCTTGGCTGCAGGATACTTCTTACCATATGATACCCATGGCTGTAGCTCACCATAAAACGAGCATCCAATTTGCTAGGGGCAGTCATCTGTGGATAGGGTCTGAGACGTGGTATTTTGATTTGATTTAATGTGAAGGAGTGTGCTCTTCCTTTCTTCTGTTGTTAAACGCTTTTCAAGAAGTATTCCTGCCTCGTTTCTGGCTCTCCCAGCACACAGCAGCGTAGAAGAGATGGAGTTTGATGGCAGTACCTCATGGAGCTACCTTGGATTGCTCCTCCTGGACACAGACTAGTTGGAAAGATGCACAAAGCTCTCATTTGGGGAACAACCAGCAATATTTTTTGTGCATGTCATATCCACCATTTAGATGTTCAGTCACTGACTTTTTTTGGCTTCAGACCTGGAATAAGACATGCCATTCAAACTGAGAGCCCAACTTTATTTTCAAGAGCTAATGTTAATCCTTTGAAGTTTGCTGTTCTAGAGATCTTTTTGTTCTATAAAAATGATTGCTTATATTGTGACCAAAACAAGAGAATTGGCACAAGGTTAATTATGTAAGGTACCGGCAGGGATATTAACCTGGCAAAAGAGAAATGCCAGACCAGCAGAAATTATGAGTTAGAGCTACTGCTTGAGAATCTCCTACCCCATGGAATCTCTTGCTATTGAACATGTTTTGTTGTACAGAGTTGTTAACAGAGTCAAGATTAAGGAAAGCGACTCTAATCCACTGGTTTGGGTGTTCATCTGGTGTATTTGAAAACCAACTGTGTTTTTCAGCCCCACAGGCATACAGGTTTCAGTTAGAATGGCAGGAGTGAATTATGGATGACTACAATGCACTACCAGAAATTACATGAGCATATGTAACACAGAGAGGGCTAAGGATAATTACAGTAGCTGTACACAGCAAAGTGTGGATTGTCACCCTGGTTTTTCTGAGTTTTTTAAAGCCTTTTGATTGTTCATAAAATGGAGTCAGACTTTTTAGCTACTGTACAATATTAGGAGCAGTTTCTACCTTTTTCCCACGTATGTAACATAAACAAATCCTTTGTTTTTCATTCTCTGTCCTTTGTTTGCATATTCCTAACCTGAAAACAATTGTAACTGACAGTTAGTCTGGCCATTCGGCTGAGGGGTGAAAACTCCAGAAGCCAATCTTCAGCCAGACCCACAAATGTATAAAAAGTAAGAAATAAACAGGCAGAGGGGCTCTCGGCCTTGGTTCTCGGCCTTGGCTCTCTCGGAGGAACAACTCTGCCCTGCGAAATTTCTCGTCTACGTGTGATTGCTTTGCGTATTCCAGTCACAGTGGATGAGTCAAAAAACAGTGAGACAAATGCTCTTCCTGCTGAATAACCTTTGTGTGCTTGGAGAAAGATATTTGTCTTCCCTTAGCTTGTATAATCTGAATATTTGCCTGCCATAATTTTTTTGTGAAAGCATGCTATGTAGCACAGATTAATTCACATTAAGCCACAGGTGAAACCTAGGATTCAACAATTCTTTCATATGCCCTGAAATGCTTACAGACTGAATAAAAACTCTTCGCTTTCTTCACGTGGTAATATATTAGGTTCTGAGTTATTGCAGTTTGGAATAGTGGAGGTGATCAACGAGGTTGCCACAACTATGTTTGTTAGGGAACTAGGGAGTGGAAAATAAACACATGAGACAAGGGAATTGTTTGAACCATAGTGGAGAAGGATCTTGGTGCAGTTCTCAGTCTAGAATGCGTATAGCTGCTGCCCTGCCACCAGAAAGTTTCATCTGAATTAACTCTGACTTTTTGAGGCTTTTATTCAGGTTTTTATTTATATTTATGTCCTAAAAGGAAAAAAAAAAACCTTCAGCTTTTAGTTTAAACTTCAGATTAAGTTGCTTGCAAGCACCTCTGAGTACATAATGTGCCTGCATTCTGTTTCTTGGTGTAACAGGAATATCCAGCAACGCTTTCTTTGGAAAAGAAAAGCCCTTTTGTCAGCAGTAATACACCTTTTGAATGCTGACTTACATCTAAATGACTTAGTGGCTATGGCAATTAGTAAATGCTGCTGCTGTGAGGTGATCCTGTAAAACTTGATGCACTTTTGCTTTTCTAAAATTTCTGTTTATTGGCATATTAAAGAAAGCAGGTGTGTTCATAGCTCTATGAATGCTCTAGATTCTGGGTCAGTTTATTAAACTTTCCTGCCTTTCCTGTCTCCATTGTCCTAGCCTGTCTGTTTTTCTCAGTAAAAAAACAGATTCAGTCTTATCAGTGCTTAACCTTGTGTTTTGTTGCTTGTTAGCTAGCCTTGTGTTTTGTGTTTTAATTCCAAAACTACCTCTTAGATTGCGTAACTACCTGACTCTAATTCACCCCGTCTTTATATTTGCCAGGATGTTTCTATTGTTTCTACATCCTGCTTATACAAGAATGTTCCCTGGTTTCTTTGAGCTGGAAGAAGGTTATTCATGAGCTTCAAGGTGGTAGAAGTCTTCCTTTTCATCTTTCCTCCTCTCCTTACCTCACAGCCACTGTGATATATTAGTGGAGTGATTCTGTGAATATCGAGTGTAGAAGCTGTGTGGTTCAGCCCTAGTGCTTCCCTCGCAGGATAATCCAGCTGTACACAGTAATCTTGCTGAAATTAGTTGCTCACTGGGGCGAGAGCTGTGTGCAGTGCGAGGCTCTAGGTTGTGTCACAGCACCAGAGTTACTATTCATTCTGTAAGTGAATCTGCTGTATTCTTTTAACAATGGAAACTAAATGCATCATGCTAAAATCGAATCAATGCCATGCAGATCAGTCACCGGGGGTCTCTTGATCTCTCTCTAGCAAGGCTTTTGTTATTCAGACATTCCCTACAAGCTGTCAAATGGTTCTACTCAATAACAACCAATAAAGTAATCGCCCCTTAAAAATGTCCCCAGGGAATCTTTTTAAATTGAACAGGGAGTAATAAATCTTGTAGTGCCAATAATGCTGAAAATGTTAATTTGGTTGATTCTACCGTGTGCCTTCTCAAGTCATATTCCAAATGCTGTTCTGAGAAGATGACTTCAACTTGAATTCACTCTCTTGCTCTCTGCCTGCAGCACCAGTTTCAAATCTGTGGCAAGGGCTGTCTGAGACAGGCAGTGTAACAAAAGAGTGATCTGACTGCTTCCTCGACCTTTTAAATCTAACTACTGGTAGTGATGCTCTTAAATTACAATCTGATGGCAAGGATGAATGTGCTGATAGGATGTTCTCAGATGGCTGACTGATAGTCCCTACATGCAGCAGAATTGTGTCCATCTGCTGAGGATGGCATGAGTCTGATTTACTGCACAAAGTTAGTTTAACACCAGCATCAAGAATCTAATTTTCCTTATTATATAAACTGGGTAGAAAAATATTTTCTGATGCAAATTGATTCTATTAAGGACATTTCTGTGAATAAATGATCATAGATGTTCTTTTAATTCTTGTTAGCACAGATTTTTTTTCACAAATGTAATTTTTGGGCATTAGACAAATTTATTTTTTTTTCTCCTGCTGTTGTGAAAAGAGAACTGCAAGTACTGACATTAAACACTTTGGGAAATTTGTTCTGTTCTTTCTATAATAAGGGAAAGCAGTCTTGCCAAAATTAAAACCTTCCAGTTGCTTAAATGTATGTTTTACTGTATTATTTCTTAGGTGCTTGAAATAATCCTAAATAAACTAATTAAGGGATGATTACTGAAGTTCCAATTGTGTGGTTATACCCTATAATAATGCTTTTATTTGTTAAAAATCTCTCTGCAGTGGACACAAACTGACAACTTTGTGTGACTGCTAAAATGTGTTCTCAGTATAAATTTGTGGATGAGATAAAAACTTCTGATTATGTGAGATGTTCATTTTTGGGTTTGGTTGGGCACTGGAGCAGCCTAGAAGTGGTGCATTTTTTATGATGAGGCTGATGAAGCACTGGCACAAGTTATCCAGAGGACTTGTGGGTGCTCAAGGCGAGGCTGAACGAGGCTTGGAGCAACCTGGTCTAGTGGAAGAGATCCCTGCCCACGGCAGGGCATTGGAATGAGATGAGATTTAAGGTTCCATCTAACCAAATATTCTATGATTCTCTGTCCCAGGCTGGCCTCAGCCCATCCCCACGGAGGTGCCCAAGGCTGGGGCTGCCCCAGTGCCCTGCTCCTGGCTGGGGTGTCAGGACTGGGCCATCTGCCAAGGAATGCAGATTGGACTAAAGAGGTATGATTACACCAATTTGTCTGATTTTTTTTTTTTTCTTATATGTAGGGCAATAAGGAGAAACATCCTTGACTGAAGATTGATCTGTTCCTGTATAATTAAATATGGCACAAAAATTCATGCTTACAGAACCGAGGACATCCAATTCTTCGGGTTCAGAAGATGCCTGGGGAAGGTGAGGAAGCCACCATTCCAATGCATCTGTTGGGGACAAAAGATCCCACGTGGACGCTCCTGCGAGTGTAGGGCAGACATAGATGGCATGGCTTAACTCCAGCAAAGGACCGCATAGCTCTCACTCACTCCTGCCCCAAACCCGTTAGGATGAGCAGGATTAGGGAAAAAGCAACAAAACTGGTGGGTTCACTTTAATAAATGAAACAAAATAATATATAATGTATGATGTAATAATAATAGTAAGGGCAGTGATTGAAGGGGGATGAGGAAGAGAGATAAAACCCAAGAAAGACAAGTGATGCACAACAGCATTATTCATCACCTGCTGATGGGTGCCAAACCCACCCCAAACCACAACCAGCCCCACTCCCAGGTTGCTGCCCAGTTTATCGAGTGGGCATGATGTGAAATGTCCCCTTGGCTCTTTTGGGTCAGCTGTCCTGGCCATGTTCCCTCCTGGCTGCTGGTGAGGAGATAAGTCCCAGGGAAGTCCTTGACTAGGTTAAGCCCTACTTAGCAACAATCGCAGCATCAGTGTGTTTATTAGCATTACTCCATACTAAATCTAAATCACAGCCTTCTTTCTACAGCTACTAGGAAGGGAATTAAGCCTGTCCCAGCCGAAAGCAGCACAGTGTATAAAGAGAAAGCGCCGAGAGCATCTCGCCGCGTTCACTGCGGTTTGACGGTGAGAGCGGGTCCGGCAGGGGGCGCTGTCAGCCCGCGCGCCGCCGTGGGGCGAGCGCTGGCGCTGGGGCACGGTACGTGGGACATCGTGAGGGGGCTGTTCCTGTGGGACAGCATCCTCGGGTCATCGTGAGGGGGCTGTTCCTGTAGGGCACCGTCCCTGGGATGCCGTGGCGGGGGTGTTCTTCTGGGACACGTCCGGCTCGTGCTGCCACTGCTGCGGGATCCTTCACCTAGGAAAGTCCTCTGAAAGCATCCAGTGCAGCTATTAGCTCGATACATACCTCCGGGGTTGCTGACTCTACTGCTTCCCTGGCAGCCTGTGTCAGTGCTTCAGTGGTTTCTGAGTATGGTTTTTCTTAATTGAATAGCCTTTGCGGGGTAAAACTAAACACTCCTTTTTGGCTCGAGGATGATGAATAATTCTAATTCTAACAGAAACCCTCCAATTTTGTCCTGTTTCTCAGATGAGAAGGGAGACAGTTCTACCCAAAGAGTGAACACTGACCATCACTTACGGATCAGGTGCTGTTTCCAGGAGAGCCGAGAGCAGCGCTGCCGGTGGCCTTGGTTATTTATGCTTGCCCCGGGGAATGCCAGTGCCTTGGCTCTGAGGTAAGATCGCCCTGTGCTTAGTGCTGTGATGAACAGCCCGTCTGAGCGGGGCGCTGGGGGATGGGAGGCTGGACATGACCGCCCACCTGCCCTCGCAGCCCCATGTCCTGGGCTGCCTCCAAAGCAGCGTGGGCAGCAGGGTGAGGGACAGGGCTCTCCTCATCTGCACAGCTCTTGTGACGCCTGCCTGGAGTTCTGCATCCAGCTCTGGGAGGAGGGTCACAAGGCTGAAAACTTAGAGCTTCTTTGTTTAAGTAAATATAGAACTAAATAAAACATATGAAATCTTCATTTTCAGATACTTTATGGCCAGGAATGCAGCCTACATCATTGATTCCAGCTATCTGCTGTCACTGCAGGTTTGTTTCATCACCTCTTTGCCAAGGTTAGTGATTGCTATGTGCTGACAGAAATCTTCTACAGGTGTGCTGAAAGCAGAAAGAGGGAAAAAATCCTGGAGCACAATCCTTGGCAAGAAAGTTCCATATATAGTTCCATATAGATGTTTACATTTCTGTTCCATTTTTTCCTGTTACCTATAAATGAAATCAGCTTTAGTTGGGATTGCTTTTCATTACAGATTTTGTAGTGCAATGCTCAGCCTTTTGCACAAAGGGTATTTTACAGAAATGTTATCAGTAATAATATATTAGCAAAACCTTGTGGGAAAGAATTTCTTATTTTTGTGGTAGCATGATGCTACTGTTTGTCTCCTTGCCATGAAATCACCAGTCTGAGACCACCATCAAATTCTGTTACCCCAACCTTCAGCCATTCGTCTGAGATGGAAAAACCATGATGTGCACTTTTACCAAGTGATTTTCTGCAAATAAGTTCATGTATTGCCTCTATCTCCTAATGCAGACCACGGCACAGAACCACAGTTTGTTGTCCTGCCATTGTATAAGCTTGATACGCATTAGAGAGGATAAAACAATAAAGGGCAAGTACTTTTAGTTGAGGGAACCATATGCTTGTGTGGCCTCTTGTCTGTACTTTATTTTTTTCACCCTCCATTTTAATCTCGTCTGAGCATTTCCTAGATGTCAAAATACATTGACCCTTGTAATGCACAGAATTTTCTCTTGGTTTTGGTGCTGTAGGAGAGTACTCTTTAAGTTTTGTTGGCTCATTTTTGAGAAAACCTGCTGTGTATTTCAAAGAAGTATGTCCTGCCTTTCATTGGCAGCCTGAAATATTGCAACAGCAAAGATTACAGACTGTCATGTGGGAAAGCAAGCATGAGCAAGCACTTAATTGTCAGCAAGGGCACAAACATCATCAAATTCCAATACTGCAACAGCTCATTGATTTAAAATACACTACTGACAACCATTTTTATTTTTTTTCCCTCACACTTGCTGTCAGGAGTATTCTTCTACATTCATTTAGAAGTGTAAATTCCCATACTGTGGGGGGTTTTCCCCCTCAACTTAACTTAGTGCTTTGAGTGATGCTGTTGAATGTTTGCCAACATTGTATCCTGAATTTCCATCTTCCAAATTCAGGTTGCTAATGATTATATCACTAAATATAACAGTACTGGAGTGCTGGTATTAGTTTATCATGGTGTGTGTGATAAATGTGTGTGTAGCTTAGGTGAGTGCTGTTCTTCTAGACAAGGTATCAGATACTGTTTGGAAAGAAAATGAGAATTCATAGAACCAGACTGGTTTCTGTGAGTCAATGTATTTCTGTCATTGTCTCAAGAGGATCCTTAGAGGTCTGCTAGATCTTTAAATGTGCTTTAGGGTATTTTTTTTTTTTTTTCTTTCAGAATAATACATTTTTAGAGACTTGGCACAGATGGAGATGCACAAGCCTCTTACAGACTTTAGAGGTAGAGGACTGTCCTGGGTTACAATGTAAGATGTGCCCAAAGTATGTATTCTATCACCATCTACATGAAATGTTGAAACTAAGTTGTGCACTGTTACCCTTGCCCTCTGCCTCCAGACTATCTTCTGTTAATGGCCCATCAATGCCGTCCTGCATGACTCCTAGATAACTCCCTCCAGGAGCTATCTCTGTTTAATGGGCAATCAAGGACCCATTACAAGACTGATAAAATGACATCAGTCCATTGTGAGATGCTCCGCCCAGGGAGAGGAGCCAAGCATTCCCACCTGGATATAATCTGGGATTTGGGACAGCACAGGCAGCCTTACCCACTGGACTCCCAGAGGACAAGAGCTACCAGACCTTTCTGCAGGAATACTGCTTCAACAAGACCGCTTCATCTGGACTGCTACCACCACGGTTTCAGGTTTATTCTGACTCTGTCAGTGATCTTTTGTACCATTGCATGTGTTTTATTTTATTTTACTTTTTTTTCTCTCTGATTAAATTGTTTTTTTTCTGACTTGGAGTCTCTGGCTAGTTTTGCCTTCAAGCCAGCACAAGGACCATTAATGTAATCAGGCTCCTATTCTACAAAGCACTGTGCAAAAATTAAGAGGAAAGGAAAAATCTGTGCTCAAATAAATTATTGTCTCCAAAACTTGGCAGATTGCTGAATGTTAGAAAATGTCTGGGTAACTTTTAAAAAATACTTATTTGATGGGAAGTCTTTTTGACACATTAAGGCACTGAAGGTATTTCTGGATGCAAGGAAAGAGCAAAATTGAAAGGGAAGTCCCCAACAGGCAGCTGCATGTTGAGGAAGCTGCAAACTGCATTGTTGATAGCCCAGGAGAGCAAGGGAAGGAAATGTGGAGTTGGGTGCACAGTTTCCCTTGCAGCCCCCTTGGCTGGCAGCAGTGGAATGGGGCTTTCATGCTAAGATTTTGGCAGACTACCTAGAATGGGTCTGTAGAAGGAAACTAAAATTTTCTTTCTGTTTCCCAGCTAGCAAGAGAGGCAAACGCATGAGTTGCCACCTTTTCTCTTTTCTGGTAATCCCTTCTGGTGGAAATAATGATTTAAAATATTTGCCTAAAAATATTTCTTAATATAAACGCTTTCACCATAAGCAGTTGTACTTTCTAGTTTGGTTTTGGTGCTTTTTGGTATGAACTGAACACAGCTATGGAAGCCATCTTGCTCAAATTGGAAGATGGACAAAAAATGCCCTTAACCAACTTCAAGATGGAATAATTTTGTGTTCAGATGTAAAAAATAGATTCTCAAGATTGTATATGTAGTTGCTTTATTTGATTGAATATTGCTAGAAACAAAAGTAGTTGCCATTTGCAATAATTCTGTACCTTAAAAGATAAAAAGCTTAATTTACATCGGGTATGGCCATGAGAATTGGCATCTTATGGTGTTGAGTCACATTTTTAGAACAGCTGAGCTTGTCAGTGCCTACCTCACTTTCAAAATGGGGATTTAGGTTCCTGAGTAACCAATGTGCTTATTAAAACTTTACTATAAATGTCTTTTTCAAGCACTCTGGCTTTGGAGTGTAAGCATCTCTATGTTTTGTCCATACTTGTGAAATTCCTAGAAGGAGTAAAGATGTCACATAAAGTGGACCAGCTGCTTATCTTTTCCTCCAGGAAGTTCCAATGAATTGTTTTAAATTAGGTTTGATTTTGGCTTTGGAAAATTAGCTGCATAATCTGCTAAGCATTTCTCAAAAGCATTTTGTAAAAACAAACCTCGGCTGTTTTTCCAGGTATTTACTGATATAGATTTATGGTTGTCCTGAAATCTAATCTAGAAATATTTGGAAAAATGTCCTTCTGAAACAGTGTGCCATATTAATAAGAGACAAGATTTTCAGTCTTCTCAAAGTCAGAAAAAGGAGACAGTAAATCATGTTTTCTGATGTGAGCTGAGTTAGTCACTACCACTCCTCGTTACACTGACCTGGGAAGCATACTTGTGTCTGACAGCCCGCAATTACAGAGTACAATTTGCTTCTTGACTCAGGCAGTGGTGATTTATGTGGCAAAAAAAAGACTGTTTTTCTTATGCTTTGTGCTGTAGAATAACCTGACCCTTGCTCTTCTTCAGGCAGCACAGGGCTGAGGCATTGAGGGTGGGTTCTCAAGGGGGTTTCTGGGGCTGCAGTACTAACCTACATAATTCCTAACTTTGCGTACCCAGAGGGCTAGATGAGTTCACGATGCAGAAAAAAAGACTGATTTCTGTCTCCCAATCCTTGCATCTTGGATTCACCTAAAAATGGGTTTGTAGTTCGGCACGCAGAAACTACAAAATCTCTAGGAGGTGGGGAAAAGCTACCAGAGGGGACAGCCCTGGGGTCAGAGCTTTTGGGGAGCCCCCCATCTCTCATGGCCCTCCCCAGCTTCTTGCTACTTTTGAGAAACAAATGTTAATTTCCTCTAGGACTTAGATTAATTTTTGAATTCCAAGGCTCCATCTCAACTTCATGGCAAAGGGTTTTTAAGTTTTCTATGCAAAGGGTAAGTTCACAAAGGAAAATGGAGAACAACTTGTCTTCTTGTTTCAGTGGTATACTGTCCTGCTGAAAGGTTTGATAAGTCCAAGTTTTATAATGTGGTTAAGCTTTTTGATCTGTATTTTCCACTTCAGAAATAAATATTCTGGTGACTTTAGAGAGATTTCCTATATTCTCTTTTCATCTGGTTGAAATAGACTCAGAATATATTGTTAGTTGCTATCTGTGAGAAATGAAGGAGAATGTCGGTGTCCAACAGACATGTACTAAAATATGGAGACAGATAGAAAGGAATTTCAGCCTGAGGGTGGCCAGAAAAGCCTTTATCCAGTATTCCTTAGTGAGGTCTAAATGAAACCTTATAGGTAGCATGTATTTTTCAGGTTGGGATTTGAAGTGATAGAATAAGAAACAAAACATCAAGACAAAAAGGCTCTTTCAAACAAGAGGAGAATAGCAAATATCATCATTTTCAGAAGCATCTTGCTAACTGGTACTTGAAGCCTTGCAATTTCTAAAATAACTGAAACCTGGTATTTTGTTTAGTCAGGGAAATGTCATACCTAAGTAATTTCTTCCTTCTCACTGTGATTGTTTTTACTCCCTGGTAGTTCATATTACTAATTTGGTGTTATTTAAATCTGAACTACAACTGAGTTACCCCAGTTAAGGATTTGGCTTAGAAACTTCAATTTAATTTGCACATCTTAATCCATTAAGTGTAACTTAATTTCCATATCATTAATGTTAGGGGGGGGCGGGGACCTCCCTTCCATGCCTGAGAACATTTCTTCCTTCCGTATATACTTATACAGATTTAAGTGTTGGTGAGTTCTCTATTTTTTGTAGATAAAATAGAAAATATGGATCAGATTGGTATCCTACCCTCCTATTTTTAGGATCTGAGATCTAGAATAAAATTTGAGTGCTGACTTTTTAAATCATGCTGTCTAATTTTGCATTAAATTTGTTGAAGAGAAGGGACTATCCTTTGGATATTGCTACAGTGGATATATTTTCTGTGCTGTCTGCAGTGATTCCTGTGAAATGCTATTAACAGCGAGAGATTACTCTGTACAGTTTATGATGGTAGCCTTGCTGATAGAAGCAGATGCTTTCTATTACATTAATGTTCCATTTAAGCAGCAGATTGTCAGACACAAACTTTATATAATCTCATTCCCCATACGTGCAATATACATGTCTGAGTTTGGCTTTGTAGATTCATTTAGCACCTAATGCGCTCTTAATGAAAGATGGTGTTTAGCCTCTCTCTGCAAAGCTTGTGATGCAATGACTCTTCACAGTGCTTCATAGAAGAAGCATTTATCATTTTCAGCAGAATTTTGGAAGTCTAATACTTGGTTTACTGGAGGGAGAGGGGAGAAGAAGGAAAAATGAAAGTGAATTAGGTCAGAAACCTCACATACAATCCAGTGCAGCCTCATGACACTTCATCCTGCTCTTTCTGCTGTAAAGTTTAGGTTAAACTGATGAGCTGCTTCTGCTGGAGAGCTCAAATGCAGAACTAGTAAAATATACATCTACCTATGTATCTCATCGAAACCTGTTTGACAAAATACCTGACAGATGCCATTGATTATTCACAATTCCAGAAGAATGGAATTAAGTGTGGAAAGAAGTTAGTTCTCCTACACAATAACTGATGTTGAACAGGATCCAGAAACCCTTTGTCTATCTGCCTCTGTGTCGGGCCAACCAGGATGAAGACCTGCTGCTTGCATTGCAAATCCATGCTTCATTTCTGCTTTAGGAAACGTAAGGGGAGGTGGTGGTCATAGGGAAATCTATCTGAGCAAAGCCATCAGGAAGGACAGAGGCAGTTTGAGGGGCTTGCATCTGACTTTAGAAATCTTAACCAAAGTAGGCAGGCAGCTAGCTGTAAGAACAGAAAACTAATGAATGTCTCGCTCTTCAGATACGGACAGTAGTTACGGCAGTTTGGAATATCAGACCAGACCACCCGCCAAAATAAATCTAACTGGAAAAAATGGTGTTAATAGTTTTCCAGCACTATTTTAAAAAACTTGTCAAAGCTGGGGATCTAATTAATGCATTAGATCACATTTGTTGATAGCAGATGGAGAGCAGACTGTTTCTCAATTGATTTAACTCGTGTTAGTGAACTGGTATAAAGCAGTACAGGAGTGAAATATTGTTTAGAAATATGAGTTGAAATGGTTCAGTATTATCCAATTACCAGAACTAAAATTGGAAAACCTGACAAATATTAATGGGATAGACTATTTAAATGATTATAAATCATTATACTTCAGGAGGTATTAATCCTGAGCTTAAGCCAGTATTTTCTTATTGACCCTGCTATTCTGAATTTTTATTCAGAATTGCTTGTACCTATTCTATCCTCTTCTGTGTCAGATAACTCATATTGACTACCACCAAGAACAGGACATAAAATTACATGACCCTTGCTTTGGTTCAGTAAATAATATATTTTTCCTTTCTGGCAGCAAATGCTTCCAGAGCATATGGAATGAAATGGCAAAAAAGTGGGAAAAATATGCAGCCAAAAACCTGTAGCTGCTTTTCCTTTTCAGAGAGATACCTTTATCATGGAAAAGTCTCCTGTCTCTCTCTGTAGACCTTGAGACAGCAGGTAGGTATTATTAAGATGAAATATTTAATAGCTTTTTCCTGTATTAAGGTACTTCATAACCATCTACAGTGGGGACAGCACCTAATGAGTATTGCTCCCGATGGAATTTTGAACCAAGAATTTACTTAATGTATTCACTAGTGAACCTGCACTTCAGATCCTTGCTTTGGTGGACCACACTTATTTAATAAGAAACCTAAAAAACTGTACTGCTTGTGACACTTTTATTATATAGTTTCCTTATTTCAGGGTGGATTTTTTGGTTGGGTAAAGTTTTTTTGGTGAGATTAAATATGCTATGAAGCTGTGCTTTTCCTTCTAAGTGACAGGATCTGGATTTAACTACTGTTGGCTTTTGGAGAGAAGCTGTAACTGATTATCCTTCTGTACCTTTCTTTCCCATCTTTGTTCAGAGTTCAGACTTAACTCAACCTTGTCTAGATACCAAGCTAAAGTAACAGTGAATTCTTGAGTTTCATGGGCTTAATTTTCTAGATCCATTAATTAGATAATCCTGTAATTAAATCTCAAAAGTGATTCCAGCTAGTGAAATGCCTTGTGAACTGGAAAGACTGGACTAAATGCAGTCCAGTAATTTTCCTTTAGACGGTAGATGATTTCACCCTACCATTTCCTTTATGTGTCATAGCCTTTAACTGGAAGAAAATTATGTTCACCTTTCTTTCCTGTTTTACAGAGCTGAGACCCACATGCCCCATTCTCTTGCCAAGCTTGGGTGTCCATGGTCACCAGGGTATACTCTGTTGAATTTGGATTGTTTTGTAGCAATGAACTCAGGAGTCACTGGGCCAGGAAGAGAATAGAGTGGAACATGGCTCCATGGGTAGGGCACCATGTGATAGATGGATGGCTTCAGTTCTGCTCCAAGGATTCATATTTTATTCAATGCTGCTTCATCATGTCCCCTTTCAACTGTGTTTTAAAAGGAATAGTTCCTGCTTAGCTATTTCAAAGATGGGTCACAGACCCCTTCTTTCAGGAAAGGGGCTAAAAGCTGTGAATCTGCAATAGATAAAAGCATTTTCTTGCAAAATGTGAAGCACAGAGTAGGTCACGGTCACATTTCAAATGCATCCTTGCACTTACTGTTTCCTAAAACAGCTGCTTCCTTGCCCTTCTTCCCCCACAACAGAAAATGAATTCTTGAAATACTTCTCTCAGGAGCAAAGGGAGGCCTAAGGAAAGATTAGAGAAAGATTAAGACTCTACCTCTTTCTTTATCCTCTTTCTGCCTGCTAATCATGTGAAAAGTGTACACTTGTTACCGTAGGCTGAACGTGCTGGTGGAAGGCATGGGCAAGGCTCAAGGCTCCTTATCCTCCAGCGCCTCATCCTCCTGGCAGCTGCTGCGTGAGGATGTTTGGTCTCTCCTGCCCCGCCCCAGCCTGCCTGGCTCTGACCTGGCTGTACCACCACCCCTGGCAGGTCTCTGCTTACCCGCCGGGGTGAGGTAGCAGTGAACCTTGACTGTGGGAAAAAGGCCATTTCCCAGGGGATATCTTTGTGAATGGGGAAACAAGGCCTTAGGTAAGTGATGGGAGGCCACACAAATCCTCTTTAGCATAAGTTTGGTACGAGCTGAGCGCTCTTGATCTCTTGACCATAGGAGTCCCAGATGAGTCCCCTTCTGACGGAGCTTGGGCAATTAAGAATTTTTGTGCAGTATAGAAACAGTCTGGATGTTTATGCTAGAGGAGAATCAGTGAAAGGAGAAATGAGGTGAATAGCTAGAGCAATCCTCAGAAGGGAAGAGAGTGCATTTGTCAGAGACTGAACACAGAAGTCAAGAAGCTGGAGACCGGAAGAAGGCCAAAATTATCTTTAGACCAATAATAATGCCAGTGTGATAAATAAGAAACTTTTTTCATTGAGCAAATTCTAACTTGTCTGTGCTTTGATTTAGGCTTTAAATAGTTACAGTAGGAGAAAGTGCATTGTAACAGAGAAAGGCAAACGGCAGTTTTTTTCTAATTTACTCTGTATTCCAAAATTACCACATTAAACAATGCAGGGGGATGTGATGACCCTGCAAAATTTCTATGATACTACCAAAATATTTTCTTATAAATTAAGGTCCTCTGACAGAACCATAAATATGTACATTCAAATTCAAACATTGATATAGATTGGAGTGCAATAGTAATGTAAGCTGTCAGGGCTATGCTGGTCTTGAAAGGTGACAGAACTGTGGGAAGACATTTTGGTGATGACAAATGAGTCCCATCTGTCTTTCTGCATAGGACTGGAGAACAGTCTGAGGTGATATAATTTATCTAGTTGTATCATCAGAGAAGGGTCTTGGAATATGCTGCATCTTGTTCTCGCTTATTCTTTAGTATTGCTTCTTTGTAAGCAAAACTTCCGTTCCCACTGTCTATCCTCTTTCCTGACCTCAAATGTAAGAGGAAGAGGATGTAAGACATTAACTTCTTAGAATCAGTGCATGATAAAAGCAACATATAATATATAGAAACTTGCTTGTCTTGATATATTGATTTGTTAAGCTTTAAGTAACATTTGGGTTTCTTCTATTCCAGTGTCCACACAAGGATAATGTCTTTCAACCTTTGCTGGATAAAGATTGTTTCATGGGTGTAAGCAAAAGAAGGTGAAATAAAATCATGTAAAATGCACGGTCCTGTTACTACTCACAGTGTGTGAATAATGACGTGAATGAGACTGTATCAGCACTGAAATTTGCTGTGCCTGGTTTCTGAATTTCTTTTGTCAGGGTTTTATTTTTGGGGGCAGCTTTTCCTGTATTTCAAGTAGTCAGTGAAGTGCCAAGAAGTGAATCCTTTTCAGTTTTAGTTTTCCATTTTTATTCACTTGTTTTCCTTCTATCTATTTCCATTTAGCTCTTTATCAGAAAAGTGAATGCTTGACCTCTTTTCTTACCTTAATTAGAAATCAGTTTTGATACTAAAATTGTAAAGGAGGATATTTCATGAATATTTGGCCTGTAACTCAGATAACAGTGGCAAGATCCAAATCCAGTTTTAATAAATTTCCAATATACTTTCAGTGTGTCCTTGATCGTGCCGTCTGATATTGCAGTTGTCTCCAATGAGCAGAATCACGTCATGTCGTGGTTTAATATATTGCCCATTCCTCTGCTTCATGTCTTTTCTGTACATGGACGAGGTCTCTGAACACTAAATGCTAGTTTAGGCTTTCAGAGGCATTCTAGGAACTCTGGTGCCACTGCACCTCAGGTAACGAAATCTTATCTGACTCATGGAACTGGCAGGAGAAAACATCCCTTAGGGTCTGGGTTTTCTCACAGTGAATGCATTATTGTCTTCTCCTTTTGAAGAATTATTTTTTCTTTCAGTATTTCCACTGGCAAACAAAAATGCCCCTAAGCTTGCCTTTCTGAGATTATTCTGTGAATTTGTGCAATTTACAATCACGACTTTTTCCTCATATTGGTCCCTTACTTTTTTTTTTTTTTTCCCCCCCATCCCAAAGGTGCTCTGTACTTTTATTGTGTCAAGTTTTACTTTTTCTTTTGAGAAAATATAAATCCACCCACCTATTAATGGTGATTTCCCTGTTCACACTTCCCTTACTCTTTTTGCAGAATCTGATGAAACGGCAACATTTTGAGGTATTCTTTTGGTCCGCCCCAGTACCAATTTCATCCTGATTACTCTCTTGGCCTCTCTTAGGAGTTGTGGTCCAATTCAAGCCAGACAGACACTTGCTTTGCACAGCCGTATTTTATGCTTTTGAAACTGAGTCCAGCCCAGATCTTAATTAGCAATGACATATTCCCTGAGCTCTGGGTTGGTAAGAGAAGATAAACAACTCTAGGTTGGTAAGCAGAAGATAAACAGCAGTCGCAGCGTTCTTGGCCAGGCGTCGTGCCCTCAGTGCCTATGCTTGATACGCAGGCGTAGTCCCTAAGCTGCTTATGCTGGTGTCCATCTGCTGAGATGGCAGAGCGCCTTGTAACAAGTTGTTTGGACTCCTGCCCTGAGCACCGAGGTGCCAGGCAATGATCAGCAGCCCGCATGACAATGCAAGCATCATTTCTTCTAAAAGAGCAGCTCCTTTAAGCAATTAGTGTACTACAGGCTGCTACCGTGGGGCTCTTGGAGCCCGGTTACACCTGTTGGTAAGTGTCTGCCAAGCAGAGAGCCCGTGCCCCCTACCCGAGAGCCGTCCAACCGGCGCAGCGTCGTTTTTAGCTGCCAAGGAGACAGGTTGCACCGCCGCAGGGGCACGAAAACTCATCGCTGCTCCTCAGGGCGTCAGAGAAAGATCTCAGCAGGCCAGAACTGCCTGAAGGCACATCCAAAACAGTCGCTCTAATGGCCCCCGAGCTGCAAACAAAACAAAGTAACAGTAACAGAACCGGTGTGACAGCTTTCCTCCTAGAACTGGTAATTAAATCAAGATAAAACAGGATCGCTTGGTGCTGCCTTTCTCAAAGAAAAATAGAAGACTCTGGCCTTATTCTTTCCACCGAATAACTGAATAAACACCTTGATACGAAAAAGAAGGTAAAATTCTTTTTTTGTAGGCCTAATTAAGTAACCCTACAGACTGGTGCGGCTCAACATAGCAGTACTCAACCACTTTGCCGGCAGAAAAAACAAAGGGCAAGGACGAAATTCTCAATAATGCTCCATACAACTGCAGTGGAGGGGAAAGTCCTGAAGTGCAGGTCCTTTTTCAATATCTGCTTTGTCTCAGGAGTCCTGAACTATCCCTCACTTTAGGGTACAGTAGCTGCCTGACAACAGGAGGAATTCTGTCAGCCGGGGTTACTAAAAGTATTTTGTCTTGAGATGTTTTTAGATCACTACAAGATGCTTCTTTTGGAGAGGAGTCCAGAAGGAGCTTCTAACCCATTCTGCCAGAACTCAAATCTCAAAAAAAATGAGCTAGGATTTTTTTAAAAAACAAACAAACAAAACAACAACAACAACAAAAAAACACCCCACCTTTTCGGGGAAGTGAAGTTTTAACAGCTTTTATATGTACTGTCCCAGTTAGCTCATTTCAGAAATGAAAAACCATTATATACGTATACATATACATATTAGATTTTTGATCTCAAACTTCTGTTTAACTGAATAAGAATGTTTTTCTTTACTTTTAAACTGCATTGCAAAACATTTTAAATTGAGCAGATTTTGGCCATGCTAGTAATCTTTAGAATTGTGGTAGTCTATAAAGTTCATGAAACATTCATCTAAGAGAATCTTGAAACAGCATTTCATTTTTATTTTTCTTATACAGCAGAGAACTGAAATCGGTTGTATCTGTACTTCCCAGCATTAGCCTTGGGGTAATTTAAAATCTCTGAGTTGCTGGAGTGGCCAGAAGGACTTGTGAAAGCCTCTGTGTTTCTCCCAGGGCGTACAATGGGCTGAAGGGTTGTTAGCAGTCTGCTCTGGCTTGCACGCAGCTGTCACAGTCTGTGTCAGGTCTCACTGCGATCAGTGGGACTACTGCCATTCATTTCATTAGGACCAAGATCTGCGCTAAGCCCCAGCTGATATTTTGTGTACACCATTGGGGTTGTGGTGTTTTCTGCCAGATGACAATTTTGAGTGCCAGATGAAGGGATTTGGGCAAAGCCTGGTGAACAAAGGCTGTTGATTCCTTATTATGGAAAGTTTTGGTTCTGAGTCATGTAATCGCCTTTGGATTTTCACTGTACAGCTGAGTTCAGAAGCCAGTCTCCTGTGTGCAGGGACATGCAGAATGCCAGAGCCTGGGTCTTTGACACCTGCAGGTAACATCATAAACAGCAAAAAAGGCCCGTGAGCGTGTAGACAATGTTATCTAAACATAGATTGGACTTTGTGTGAACCTTGACCCTCTAATTGGAAAGAAGTACAAAATGAGCTCCGTAACACAAGAATATTAAATACCAAGTAAAAAACCCGTCGCATTTATTCTGTGTGATGTCCAAAAGACTCTGGACTGATATTTCAACAACATGTCACAGATTCATTGACTGCAGAACTAGCTTATTCTTCAGGAAGCATCTTAGTCTGGAATTGTTCTGGCTGGAAAGTAGGATTTACTCTATTCATTATGCAGTTTTACATCTGTAGATCTAAAACTATTTTCAGAATCACAATGTAAATAGTCACAGCTCTACTATAAAATGCTGTCTGGCAGCTTTATTTTGTCCTTGGGTCTATCAGTATAAATATTACTGATAATAATATAGTTTCTTTGTATAGGATAAAGGATAAAGTTTGGTTAATGATATTTTCTTCTTACACAAGGTATATATAAGTTCCGGCGGGTTTTTTTTGGCTGGCCATGTTTTATGGTAGCAGCTGATATAGAAATTGAGTACCGATCCCTTTGCCAGCCTCTCAGGAATGATGCTGGTATACATGAGGAGCTGTTGCTCATATGACTAGCACCAGTATTCTTTTCCTTGGATAGCAGAAAACAGATGGATATTATTATACTCTGAAAAAAACTGCCTCTGATCCAGAAGATAAACATGGAGAAGGAGAAAACACTTCTGGTTTTTCATTCTGCACTCTTCTATGTCAAAACCTAACACAGCTTTCCTTGAAGGTAACAAGCGATTGTATTCCTTACGATGGGAAGAATATCAGGATTTGGCCCTTCTGCTGAGATCCGCCAAAAGTATAATTTAAGAGTGACTGTGGCAATGTGATGTAGTTATGATCGACAAAAATTTCAAAAAAGCATAAAAAACGTAGCAGTAGTCAGGACTATGCAGTGCAGCATCTTATCTTTGAGAGTAGTCAGTAGTGGGTGGCTAGGGGAAAGTATGAAGGCAGGGCAGATGGTGATACTTCATAGGATTGTCTCCAATTAAATGAGAAGCTCAAACCTCTGTGATACAGAACACCCAGAGTCAAAAGAGTCACTATTTTCAATCTCTCCTCTCCTAGTTTGAGTTCGAAATAGCAGAACACATGGACAGCTCCACATTCCATTGCCACTAGCAGCTAGTCCAAAGCCTGAGCCAGGGTAAAGTTATGGGCAAAGCATGCATCACACTCTACATTGTGTGAAAAGACTGTGCTGAAGAGCTTGAAGATTTAGGAGGAAACTGGATGCAGATTAAAAGGCCTTTTAAAACAACAAATGGAAACATTCTCTGGGTGCCTGCAATAATTTTCAAATACTCTTGACAATTAATTCCTCCTAAGTTCATATTTGTGTTTCACAATGAAATGCTGCAGTCCAGCATTTTACCCTAAAGAAAACTTCTACTTCCCCATTTTTTAAGCACCCCTTGCTTAAATTAATAAGTTCCACTAATAGAAAAGTAAGTTATTTTAAAATTAAAGCTAATGTCAGGGCCTCTCTTGTTTGCTAGCTTCTCTGCAATTTACTTTTCACTGTTAGGACTCAGAATGAGACAGGCATAAATAAACCTCCTTGTGATCCAAAGAGCCTTTGTGCTGTAATGAAAGCTGAAAGCAAAGAATATGAGAAAC
Source organism: Hirundo rustica (assembly GCF_015227805.2). Taxonomy (NCBI): domain Eukaryota; kingdom Metazoa; phylum Chordata; class Aves; order Passeriformes; family Hirundinidae; genus Hirundo; species Hirundo rustica. The sequence continues at coordinate 62,689,194 of NC_053455.1, read as the reverse complement.
TGGCGGCTTCTCAGTGTAAGTAAGAAAAACAGGGAGGAGAGAGGAACGTAAAGGATGATGCTTCAGTAGCAGTGATAATAATGACTCCATCTCTGTTTCTCTAGTGAGTTGTTGAATTAAGCAAACATGAGAAGGTCAGAGGAAGGAAGCCAACAATATCTCTTTTTTTTTGCCTGTAGGACACAGGTGGCGTTTGGATGCCCAGGGCTAGGAAACATTTCCCAGTACCTCTAAAACCCCAGCAACGCCTGCTTTCAGAAGTAGGATTTTGAACAGACATACTAGTAAGTTTGAAAAAGCAAAGAGAGAGACATGCCTGGAACACCTGCCTTGTCCTTCTGTGGTCCAAAAGCAAGGTGCAGGGGTTCCCCAATTTTTCTAAATCCCCAAGCATGCGTAAATGCCCTTCAGGTCGAGATTGACGTACAATTGACTGCTTTCTGTCGGATGGAGAACTGTATGCTTCACTTCTATTTGAAGCTAACTCATGATATGGTTTCTGTTTTCTGTAGTCAGTGACTGGGCAATCACCCAGCACACGGAGTTCAGCAGGGGAAAGTGCCAGATTCTGCACCTGGGACGGGTGAGCCCTGGACGTACAGACAGACTGGGGAATGGGACACTGGAGAGCAGTGCCAGGGAAAGGCACCTGGGGGTCCTGGTTAGTGGAAAGCTGGATGTGGGTCAGCAGTGCCCTGCAGCCAGGAGAGCCAGCCCTATCCTGGGGTGCAGCAGGCACAGCATCACAGCCGGGCAGGGGAGGGACTGTCCTGCTCTGCTCTGGGCTGGGGCAGTTCTGGGTGCCACAGAACTAAAAAGGCATCAGGCTGTCACAGGGTGTCCAAGGAGGCCACGAGGATGGTGAAGGGCATGAGGGGAACACGTGTGAGGGGCGGCTGAGGGCACTGGGTCTGCTCAGCCAGGAGAAGAGGAGGCTGAGGGGAGACCTCATCACAGTCTCCAACTTCCTCGTGAGGGGAAGAGGAGGGGCAGGCACCGATCTCTGCTCTGTGACAGGTGCCAGGAGCCGAGGGAACGGCCTGAAGTTGTGCCAGGGGAGGTTTAGGTTGGATATCAGGAGCAGGCTCCTCGCCCATCGCGTGGCCGGGCACTGGAACAGCTCCCCAGGGCAGTGGTCACAGCACCGAGGCTGGCAGAGCTCAGGAAGCATTTGGACAGTGCTCTCAGGCACAGGGTGCGACTCTTGGGAATATCCTGTGCAGGGCCAGGAGTTGGACTCCATAATTCTAGCGGGTCCCTTCCAGCTCAGCTTGTTCTGTGATTTTGTGATGCACCCTTCTTTCTATGTGCCTTGAGTGTCTTCGGAGGATGTAGGATATGCATTTCAGTGCCAATGCAATGTTTGTTGCTTTGCTTTGGAAAAGATCTGCAAGAGATAACTACCTGTCTGATTTCCTCTAAATATAATGCAAATATTTATTTAAAATATTGTGAGGAATTATAATAGAAAATATTTTTCCCTACACATTTATAAGTTTATTCTGTTAAAAAGGATTCATCTGTGTGCGTATAAAGGAAGGATAAATTTTGCTGGTACCATGGCAACGGTCTCTTTATTTCATAGAGTAAAATCTTGTCACTTTCTTTGTTTTAAATGAGTAATTTTGTCTCTCTTTTTGTTTTTCCCTTCCCATGAGAACAGCAGATTCTTTACCTGCTTCCTACCCTCTGTCTTAGCAAACATCTCAGTTTTCTTCCTGTACATCATGCAAACCTGAACACTTTGAAACACTTATTTAAGAGACAGACTTAACTGAAAGTATTTTAAAACTAAAGCTTTGAGTTTCATCTGCGTAAAATACATGAATTTTGCTTTGTTGCATTTCTCTATAAGATAATTAATGTATCGAACTATACAGAACAAATGCAGAAGAGACATAAAAGCTAAACTTAGCTCTAGGTTGCTGGAAGTCAATGGTCAAGTGCAAAGAGAACAACTTTATAGTGTATGATTTCCTGACATGTAAAATATTCTGCTTTTTAAATAGTTTATCTAGAAATAGACTTATTACTCATAGAAAAACCTCAAGTTTCAGCTGTAAACAAACTGGGACAGGCATAAGATCTGGCAATAGCATCAATAATTTCAAAGGGTTGTCAGAATAAAAATCCTTATATAAAATAAGCAGTGGTTATTTGCTATACAGCTTTCTAAAACTTTTCCTAGAATTCAGCTCTGTTAAAGAGTACATATCTGAATTTCACAACATTAAGGAAATCCAGTAATGACTGAAACATTTCTAGTGAGAATGTATCCTTCCCTTCAATTATATGCATATTTATAATGCCGTTATATATTTTTTTCTATTTATGCACCACTGCCTGTTCTTCAACTGGAGAAGTGCTCTCCTAATTTATAATTTTTCCTACACTTGTTCTTTTAGAGGTTTACAGGTCTGAATTTGAGTCAGAAAGGCAAAAAGTGACTGTGTTCCTTTTGATATGACTTCACAGTACATATATGCTTATATAATTTCTTGGATTGAGTTCCTGAATATATTACTGGCTTTAATTTCCAGCATAATTAACTGCTCCACTATATTTGAAGCACTTGGTGAGTTGATAGTACAGAGATAGGATGGGATGGTGGAGAATGATGTTGTAGTTTTTCTAGGGGAGACACAGAATTGGACTGCATAAGTGAAAGGCTAATCTGACTCCATAAAGTTTAAAATTTCTGAAAATGTCCCCTTATGCTTGCCGGTAGATTTGAAGCAGGAGGGAATGTATGAAATATACAAATCAGTTTAAAAAGTAAATATGAGGAGAAAGCCATTAAGAATGAATGATGCACAGAAAACAGCTGCTGAGAAATCAGCCAGCCTCATAAAAATTTCCACAGTTTAAAATGAATCCTGCTTGTCAACAGAAAAAAGAAAAAAACCCCAAACATTTCCCCTCCATATTATAAGCCACAGGCATATCCAAACTGTATGCATTTCTTTACGTGAGAATCCTAAAATCTATTCAGGATTATAATCCAGTGCACCTGTACATTATGGCTAAAGCAGGCAGACGTTTCAGAGCCACTGCAGTCCTGGGCAGAGAAGGGGGAACACCACTGAGACTCAGGGAAGCTCTCCACTTTGGAGAGTGGTGGAGTTGAACCCCTTGCTCCAGAAAGGACATTATTTATGAAAGGGCTGATGCACCACTGCATAAAGTTGTTTAAGACAAAATTTTTATATGTTTTCTGTTGCTGGGTACTGCAAAAGAGTCTTCTAGGATTAACACATGGAAAGAATGGCCATTTGCTTATTCTGTGTCTGCAAGTGATGCAGAGTGTAAGCAGCAGCAGCTCTGTGGAATGGAGGAGCCGATGTCTGTGCTGTCTGGATTTCAGGAGCTTTTATTTCCCCCTAGTCCAGTTCTGGTTCCTGTGGAAGGAATGCCAGTAGGTGCTCTGGTTGCTAGGTGTCCTCCCGGAGTGCACCTCTGGATTTATTTCTACTTGAAGAGGAACCAACTCATGCAGTCCAAAGCCACGCTGCTGTGAGAATGAAAGTGCAGTAAATGGGAATGTTTAACGGATTGGCATAAAATCTGCTCCCCTGATGTACACTAAAATGCTAATGCAGAGGTGCCCTCTGTATTACATTTTTCTCACCAAAGGAAAGAGTATGTATGCAGGTAGCGTACAGCTAGGGCAGAAAAATCTGCTTCCCTCTAGGTTTAGTACTGCAGGCTTTTGTTTTGGTGGCCAAGGTCTCTTTTGTATGAGGTTATTATCTGAGGGAACATAAGCTGATTTAGAATGGCAATATATTAAAAAGCAGGTATCATTTTCATCAGACTAACTGGTAGAGTTTGTATTCTATATTTATATTTTTTGACATATAGTCCTTTATCAGGTCATATTTGGAGATGTAAGTACTCAGCTGTAGGGAACATCACTCAAGGTTTTCAGTGAGTACCATACACCGGTCGTTTTCATTGTCTCCAAGTGAAGCTGCTGGTGTCGACTGTTGCTAAACATTACTGCAAAAGCACTTCAGGTTGTACCCAAGGCATGAGGGAAGCAATTTGAAGATTTGGGTCTAAAAACCTTGAGACAGAAATGCTGCCTAAAAAAAAGAATTTTGATGAGCAAAATACTGTACTGCTGAGCAGCACCTTACTGTCTTCAGAAAGCATGAATAGCCCAAAATATTCTGTATTTTTATTGTTAATAATAAATGTTTGCATCACATATTTACTATAATTTTCCAAATCACCATAATTTAAATGAATGATGAATGTGTTTTAATGCACACTTCACCTCAGAGTAAACCTGGAGCCTTCTTAATCAGCAAAAGATTATGTTTACCCAAGGGATATTTTGAATAGATGGTTATGATATGTCAATGCACTGTAACAACAAATCAATGAAAAAAAAATGTAGCGCTGCATATATCTATATCATCTATATATCTACCTATATCTATATCTAAAAAAAAAAAAAAAAAGCACATGACTAATATTTCCAAGCAATCCCACTCAAGAAAATAGAAAGAAATCACAAGTCTCAGTTTTCCTATGTTGCATCTAGCACAGTCATGGCAGATTTTAAAAGCTGAATTGTGGCTTGGAGTAGCCAGAATCTTAGGGAATAAAAAAAGGGTGTATTAGATAAAAACAGTAAAAGGAATTAAAAGGGGGAAGAGAAGGAATTTAAAAAAAAAAAAAAAAAAAAAAAAAAAAAAAAAAAAAAAAAAAGGAATTTTAGGGAACCGTGTGTGTCAATGAGTTAAACGTAGCCAATCTTTATCATGAAACAGAAGGCTACTGACAAATTTGACTTGCTCTTTCCCACTAAATTAGCATATGTATTAGAATGAAAAGGGGAAAAAAACCCTTGTATAAAATAATCTGGTAAAATGGTTAGGTGAATTAAAGTATTACCTTGTGTTAATGCTGGAAAACATTGATGTATAAAATGAGCACACTAGGGTTAAGATTGAAGTATGATGAATGGGTTTGAAATCTTCTGTGTGGGTTGTTGAGGTGAATGAAAGACTACTCAGGTACAAAATGCAGTTCAGATTAAAAGTGTGACAAAATTACAAATCAGATAGGAAAATTTTGTCAGCTGAAAATCTATAGTGCTAATTGGCCCAAAGACATGATCTCCCTATAAACACTGGTTTTTGTGGTATTGCTTTACTCCTTTTGATTAACAACTAATCTGTCTATACAGACAGCAGGTTTTAAATATCTTTTCAGTTAATTAATTCTAGTCATAATTATTGTATCTTGAGTTTCATTTAGGCTGCCTTAAATTGACAGGTCTTGATTTGAATGTATTTCTATTTTAGTAATCTCTGAAAACATCAAAACAGTTAAATCTACAATCCACAGTGTTTCAGTGGAACACTTCCAGAGTCCACAGTTCCTAATAGAAAATGTCGTATTGCATTTTTTGGGTAAAAATTCTAGAATTTTTATTGCCTGGCTCATTATATAATTCTTAACACAGAGAAATGCAAAGAACATAGGTATTTATCCTGTTTTTATCAGTCTCAGATTTTTTAATTTGGACTTCTGTAGTATCTATTTAATTAGTAGTCAAGATGTTGCAAAAAAAGGCTTTCCTTTTCCCTCTATATTAATTATTATTTAAATTATAGTATAAAATTTTGTATTATTCAGTATAGGGAAATGTGAAATATATACCACTTTAATTGAGATCTTGCATTGGGATTTATTTCTGGGTTCAGTAAATGGTACTACGCTTCACGCATGCCATTTCCCAAGAGAAAATATTTAATGCCTTTTATTGCTGTGAGACACTCAGAGTGCTCCAAACAAGATGCATTGTGCCAATATGTAGTATTTTTATTATTTAAAGTGTAGGAAAAATTATATTGAAAGAAAATCTAAGCTGTTTCTTTGATGTTACTTTATACCAATATTCACAAACCATTCAGTACAAGATCTTCTTTACCTAAAGAAGAACAGAATTTAAATAAAGTGACAACAAGGCTTGAAAACTATCAGGAATGAGACCTCTAATTATTTTTTTTTTTTCCTTTTAATTGTATTCTCCATTAAATGCCTTTGTCTTGATATATTAACAATGTATCAAGCTGAGGAAAATTCAGAACAAGACCAAGAGATCTCTGTATATCTTTAATGACCACAGGCTCTGTTAAATTAAAAAGGAGTATTCTATGGAGCTAAGGGTAGATAAAAATCTAATTACTTTTGGCAACGTGCTCATAGCAGGGAAAGGAAATATGAGCACAAAGATAAGATATAAGGTACTGAAGTTGATAGAATGTTGTGATCCTTTTGGGTAGCCCTGATGTTACCTTTATTTATGGTGGCTCTCTCACCCTTAGTAGAGATAGTAGCTCCGAAGTAAAGAAATACTTTACTCCGTCTGGTCTCCATGGCAGTTCTGCTGCCTTACTGAGCCCTAGAAATCCCTATTTCCTTCTTTTGTACCTCTCAGTAAGAATAAGAGTAACTGAAGTTGAATATTTCAAAGGTTATGGCCCAGATGGCTACCAAATAATGATAAAAGAAGCAACAGAAGCCAATTTTGTCCTTTGAGTGCTTGTAAACTTTTGGTGCCTTACAGGCATGTGGCTGCAACTGTGAAGGAGCGATGTGAGCAGAAGCAGGTCACATTGAATCAGAGAAAATGAAAGAAAGGGCAGTGTTTGTGCTTCCCTACACTGTCTATCTCATGTCCAGATCTTGCAGGATTTATACTAGGGAAGAGAAAAGGTCTGTATGTGGAAAACAGAAAAGGCTTGGTGTGTGTGTCCCTTTTATTATATTGTTTTCATCAACAATTATGGTGAGTGAGCCCAGTGGTATCAATAATCATGGAAACAGTTTTGCAGTTACACAGAGCACATCAAAAGCTTGTTCAAAGCTGCTTTTTTCACTAGAAAAAACATTCTAAAAATTCTACTGAGAGAATGGAAGCCTATGCATAAGTTATGTGAATGATAGAGTCAGAGCCAAGAACTTTTAATGAAATGTTGATGCATCATGAGTAAAATGGAGAAAATAGCAGCCTTCATACAGACACATGCTGATAATTTTTGTACCATTTAAGTCTTGTATGTCCTGACATTCTGTCTACATTTTACTGGCTGTGTTCAGCCAGAGCACCTCATGTTGTACCACAGAACTATTCCTTTTGGGGGTTTCACCTTCTCACATCACAGCTGATCTTATTCCAGTATCTTCTGAAACTTGTTCTTGCAGTCTCTGGATTTTCTTCTAAACAGTCTCACAGTGCCAGGAGTATTTAGTTTTATCTCCCACCGTGCTATATTCCAGTCGTGCTCTAACTTTTGCATTTGCCTTTAAGAGTAAATTTCCCATCCATATTTTTTCCCAAACAGCTCACTACCTTCTACTTCCAGTGCTGCAATACTTAGTGTTCCCGTGCTTCAAGTCAATTTAAGCCATTCCAAACTTTATTCTCCTACTGCTTTGTATTGACTGTTGCTAATTCTTACATAAGCGAGTTTCAAGGTCAGTTTAACAGTTTCTCAATTCCATGTTACATATCAGATAACTCTAGGACACTTAAATGTATAAAGCTTGTATTTTAGAAGTGTCCTTTCATTGCTTTAGCTTCAATGGCTTGCAGTGACTTTCACTCCAGTCCTTTGAATAACTTTGCTAAATAAATTGAAGGCTGTCCTTTAAACTGATCTCTCTTGCTGGGGAAAAATATGATAAACTCGAGAGTCTGGGAGCTGAATACTAAGTTAGCATGTGTGATACAGAAATTGCCATTAAAAAGTTAAAAAAATATATAGGAACTTGTGATTGGCATGGAGAAATTATTTATTCACTTCTGTACGTAAAGAATTAGTCTGCTTGACTGAGGAAACATGATAAAAAAGAAAAAAAAGCAAGAAGGAAAAGAAGAGGACATCTGGGAGTTTGATAATGCCGTCAGCTTGTGTCTGCACTGCTGGCAGCAGCAGCTGTAAGAGCAGCCCTCATGGTGCAGATGTAGGCTTAAGCCTATTTTGCCTCACCTCTTCATGCTTTGCCAGTCTTTCCCTCCTGGCATCATCTTTAACTGTCATGCCTGAGCTGATGCAATTTGGATGAGTGCCCCACAAATCATAATAACTGCATACTTGGGTTATGTGCTTGTTCAGAATATTCCCTGTGGAACTAGGAGATACCACAACTCATAATAATGGTACAAGTCAGTATTGCAGAGATCAAGAAAACTATTTGCTTAGCATTTCTAAAAAATCATGCTTATTATTACATTGTGTGGTACAGGTAATCCAAATATGGATCCAAATATGGATCCAAATATGGCCTAAGGAGTGGAAACAAGCTAGCAAAGGAGAAATGATTACAAATGTCAAAGTGCTTTCCAAACTGTCTTCAGTAGATGGAAAATCTCCAAAAGTCTGTTAGGTTGGGGTTTTTTCCTCTCTCCTAATCACTTACCCTTGTGTAATGGACTTGAATTGATACTGGGGAAATGAAAGATGAACCAAATGCATTTTCTCTCCTTTCATCAAAGCAGTCCTTTGCGTGGGTCTTCCTTGACCCATTTCCACTTGCAAGTTGCATCTTCAGGCCGTGAATGCCAAGCTGAAAGTAAGTGTTATTCTAGAACATATTTAAGGTCTTCCTTTGATTTCCCTTGTCTTTAACTTCACTGGAATACTGGAAAAGTACCAAACTGAAGAGCTGATATGGAGCTGACAAAGTAATGAATCATTTCCAAGTCTATTCAATTTTAAGAATTAAGAATAACTGCTTGTTTCCCTCTTCTAAAGAAAATGCAGCATCAGAATGACATTAAGTCAAGATGGAAATTTTGCAGAAGATAATTCTGTTTAAATAAATCTGTTCTGTAGGAGGGGGACATGAGGACATGGGTAATCTTCCTTCTGTGTAACAGCCTGAAAAATGTCACGGTGTTTCACGTTAGCCAGCAGACGAGGGAGCTGTGTCATCCTGTTTACCTGTGATAGTGCAAGCAGTAGCACAGCACATTTGAGTACATCTTATGGAATATCACTTGAATATTGACTTGATTTGAGAACACTGGTAACAAATAGCTATGTGGATGGCATCCATTTGGAATGGGAGAAAGATATATAAAGCATTTAACTCAGGCTCCTTTCATGGAATAACACTAAACAGTAGGTACTTTCTTTTATTTGGTTGTGTCTGTGAACTCTTCACAAACCTGAATTTTATTTGTTATACATAGTGGAATGCTTCTGTAAATCTTAAAAGCTGTGGCTTATCAATATACTACAGGTTCGAGTACTGGTTGGAAATAAAACCACAATTCATGATCAGTATTTTTTCAATCCCTGAAGTAAATCTCTTCTAGGAGTAACATACCCTGACTCCCAAAACATCTCATGACCCTTTGATCCTCACAGTTTTGAATATTTGACCCCCAGGGAGCAACACTGTGTTGTCACCCTGCATTTGTGCTTCTGTTCTGGCCAAGACTGCACAGACACCTTGGGACGGAGTCAAGCTGCCAGGTCATCCTCTGCAGTCACAGGCTCAAATCTGTGTCCTCAGCTCAGCTTGTGTTGTGTGTCCAGCCCGTGCAGCAGCAGAGAATGCTCAGCTGTTGGCAACCTGTGCTTTCAGTGCCGTGATATATTGGTAATGTGTCTTAAACATCAAATGTATATGAGATAATTTTTAAACCAAGAAATAAATACTCTGAAGTACTGGATAGCATAGGTTCAGTCGGTTCAGTTGATGTTGGGCCATTTGCAAGCAGTTTAATTCCAGTCATGGGAAAAATAAAAATGGCTGTTGGCTTAAGTAACTGGTGCCTCAGCAGAGCACGAGCAGGAGATACAACTGCCCAGGACATGAGTTCTCACTGCTTGCATCCTTGTGAGGCTGACAACAACTGGCAGGGCTTGAGACCTTATCTTGGCTCAGCTGGAATGTGAAAGACTTTAATTAACAGATAGATAGAAAGACCCGAGTTAGGTTTAGTTTTCTTTGCAGTCATAGATCAGCAACATCCTGATTTCTTTAGTAATGCAAGCAATTTTAATTTAATACTAACAGTCTTTCCCACCTTTATCTGTATCAATTTTACATGCATATATAATTTGAGGAAGGACAGACCTGACAATATTCCAATATAACTTCAGAAGAGAGGAACCTACAAACATAACTAACAATGTCAATAAGTTTGGCAAGATTTTTTGTTCTTTCAGAAATGAATAATGCTTTGATACTACCTGTTGTGTAAGAGTTTGAAAAAAAATCTCTGTTTCAACAGCTGCATTTACCTTTGGAACAGCAATGCAATAGTATCTCAAACCCTTCTTTGTGTAACTTTCTCTGTCACTGAGACCCTAAGCATACTTTGCACCTTGACAGTGCTTTCAGAAGGCTCACCAGAGATCCTTTCCAAGTTTTATGTTGATGTAGGATGCCATAATCATATTTTGAAGTGAAGTAGCTCAAATACAATTGTAAAATCAGGCTTCCCACTAGGTGGCAAAGAGAGACAGTGATTTGCTCTGCGTTTCTGCACATGGGAAAATGAGGATGAAAAGCAGCCAGCTACAGAGCCAGATTTACAAAAATACATTTTGTTTTACTGGTTAGCTTTTTAGAATGAGGTTTGAGTAAGTGTAAGGCTGGAAGGCTGGAAGGAGCAGCCTGACTAAGGCAGTCAAGACTAGGAAATAAAAGTTATCTCTGTGTAAGGAAAATGTTCTAATTTCAGTTTGTCTATTTAATAACCCATTTGAAAACTGTGTGCTTCTCCTATGAATTTCTTACAAATTCCAATATTTGCTGTGCAGGACCATGGTGTTGTGGTCAGCTCTGCTAAATTGCTGAAGTAGTAAGCTTATTAAAAAGTAATTTAGTTAATGAAGAAACTCCACTAGCCACTCTACAGAACGTTAGAAGCATGGACTACCTCTACTGCAGTTACTGGAATTATCATAGCAATCCATTGCTGCAGGTGAACCCATATATAATCTGTGCATTTACAGCCCACAACTGCACAGCACTTCTTGATCTTGCAAGGTCATACCACAACAATGTGAAGTGGAAGCTGTCATCATGAGAAGAGTCAAAAATTTGGGGAACTTTTTTTTCCCCCCGTTCTTATGTTTTTCTTTGCCAACTTAAGGATCAGAAGAGGTTTTCACAGGTTGGATATGAGGTGATTGTGACATAATAATTATTATAAAACAACTACTATGCTGAGAAGTTGAAATTTGTTAGCAGCATTTGTTGCTGTATTGTCAAAATATATTTTATTCATATTTATAGAGAATTTTAACTTTCCCTTGGAAGGAAAAGAATGCAAGTTTCATTTGTGGAATGTAAACAAAGCACTACTATTGCTATTGTTAAAATGTCATGATTTTTGGCAAAATTCAGCTTGTGTTTCAAGTATTCTTCCTGCTGGAAAGGTAATGAAGTTCAAGAAACTCTATTTCAAGTATATATATATATATATACATATATATATACACACACACCACATATTTATACACATATATACAGCTTCTCTGTACTTTCTATTATAATATTTTTTGCTTATTTTTAAGAGCTATAGTATCTCAATGAATTATAGGAACTTGAAATTTTTAATAGACAAATAATCCTGACGCACAGGTAGCCTTTTGTTCAGAAAAAAAATCCTACTTCTCAGGGCAGATTTAGAGGTAATAATAAAGAAGTTGTTTGCACTTAATATATTTAATAATATTAGGCTCATGTTTATAAAATTATTACATAGAGAATGGCAATAGAACATGGTGATAATGCTCATGGAGAAAGAGAAAACTAGTCTTAAAAGAAGATAATCTTGTCAGTGGACAGTGACCAGGATGTTTGTTTTATGTCTTATGGTGAGGCACAGGAAGAGATAAGTACTTCTTGCAGGAAGGCTTATTAATTAATTATTGATAGATTTTCTGTGCTAGAAAGTTAAAAGACTTGCATTTCATTAGGATCTTGGAGAAAAAACACCCTGAATGTACTTTTCTTTTTCTAGGAAAAATGTTATAGTTCAAGTGTAAGGAAAATAGTACCAAGAATGGGGGGTGGAAGAAAGAATGGTGGAGATAAAGAATATGGAGAATGTGAGTGACACATGAAAGCTGAGATGTTTATGTCATTAGACCCACACAAACATAAATGTAAACATAAACATGAGATGTAAACATAAACATAAAATCCAACAATAAGATTTATAACTATAACTATAAATAATATAAATGTTTCAGAGAAATATGAGGAGTTGATATTTGTACTGGGAGTGTCAGAACGCCTTGCAGACACTCAGACAAGTCAGGGTGAAAGAGTGGCTTGATGGGAATGGAACAACTACAGTTTGTAAAAAAGAGGGAGAATAAGTAGGAAAGGCAAGAGGCTGCAGCGTTTGAGTGCAAGAAGGTAAAGCTCCGTTGTGTGTCCATGGAAGAAGAGAAAGAAAAAATAAACTATTTTTAGAACTGTCAAGTTAAAATTTAAAATGTTTATTTGATAGAAACATTGCCTATGTGGGAAGTAACATTCAAGGACAAAATTTCACTGTGCCTGAAGAAGAAACTGCCTGCTGAAAATCTTTCCCATATATTATGTGGAATTAACACAATACTTTTAATCCTGTTGTGACATTGAACAAGTGGTTTATTATAAAGAGGATAAACCCCTAAAATAACAAGAATAAACCTTGTGTGAAAACTCACTATTCTGTATAAAATAAAAGGGGGTTTTTTTGGTTTTTTTTTTTTTTTTTTTTTTTTTTTTGAGGAATAGCTGCATAAAAAAATGACTATCATCCAACTGGATTCAATAGTATTGCATTCAGTCCATTTTTTTTCTGCTGTAAGGGTCCCTGCTCTTTCACCTGCTTTCATTTGGTTTGGTCATCTCATTAATAACTACTTTCTTTAACTGCTGGTCAAGATCTGGTGAAAAAAGAAGTTTCTCTGTGATGTGTCTCTTCATAGATGAATTTCAAATGCACAATATATTCTCTAAACTCCTCTAATGAAGGGAGAATCTGAAAAATCCAAAAGGTTATTTAGGGGTATGGTTCTGGAATTTCAGATATGCTTTGGATGCTAATTTCTCAGGGTGCAGCAGCTCTTTGGAGAACTAAATATTCAACACAGCCAACGTTATAGTGTGTTTTATGCTTCTTCCTGGAACACATCTGTTGGGTAAAGAAGGTCCAGATTCTTGACTGACTGGATACTTACCAGAATCCCCCCCAAATTACATTAAAATTTAACTTTACACTTCACTTAGTCTAAGTTAATTGAACTCTGTTTCAAAGCAGGTGGGCAAAGAGAACTTATCCAGATTTCCCTAGGCTCCTCCAGAAAACAAAGCATATGCCAGCATTTGTGAGCTTAAATAAGAAATCACCTCTGGACAACTGATGGCACTGTCTACCTCAGATTTATATTTCTCATATGACCCCAACCGTAGCTTACAGAGCCTCTGAAAATCTCCTAGAGTGATCTAGAGCTGTTCTCTGAAAATGTTCAGCAGACAGAGTTCACTGCTAGAGTTCCAGGTAACATACAGTATTTGAAGACATACTGATAAGTGGTAAAAAACATTGAACAGGACATTCCTGAAAAACAGTGAAGTAATAAAGAATCCCCCCAAAGTATTGTTTTTAGGTAATATCTATAGATGTGTCACTTACACATCTATACTCAGCTTATGCTAGAGCTGTGGCTGTAAAAATCCCATTGATCTTCACAGTACAAATTCTAAATAGTTACAGGGGTTTTATACATTTTAAAATAGCGATCGCATGCTTTCCTTTATAAAAATATCTATGTAAATGAAACATCTTAAAGACTAACCTTAATCAAATGAGTTTTAGAGTTTAGTTTTAGCTAGCAAAAGAACTTTCTGGATGGTTAGCACTGATTTTTTTTATGCATACCGGAAAAACACAGACATTCCAAGGGTTGAAAACAAGGTAGTACCATGACAGTTTTGTTTAAATTAATGGCCAGACAGCTCACCGTGTGATCTCTGGAAAATAATGGATGGATTAATGCAGGACTCTATTTATAAAGACTTAAAGGACAGTAACATAATTAAAGCATTAAGTTTTTGCTAAGAAAAGGCTTTTTAGTCAGGCAGAAAAGTCCAGGAAAAGCAAAAGGCTAAAAGTCAAGAGAGAGAATGTTGACAATGTTATGATGTTATTCTGTTTATATTTTAAATGTTGAGGATAACGAAAAAGGAAGCAGTTTACAAAGAGTTCTATATTTTTTCATCACTTGGAAACAGTAAAATCAAGACTGGATGTATTCCTGAAAGAAAATGTCTTGTCCACACCCAAGTGTGAAGCAGGAACTAGTGCATGAGCATCAGCTAGTGCGAAACAGGATGTTAGAGTATGCAGTTAAAATGGGCTTTTCTAGACTTAAAAGGCTGTAATCTGTGAAAGAGAAGCATTGCAATACCTAGCTGTGAACTCAGTAAATCAATTTCCTTTGTACCCTTTATATAGTAACCAACAGTTCTGGCTCCAGTCTCAAATTATTTTCATGACAATTCTTTTACATTGGAGCAAGTTAAATGGTGAAAGTCTGTGCTTGAAGAGGATACTCAAAATGTATATATGCTTAAAAAAATATCCCTGAGGGTTTTGACTTCTTATGTTTAATTTGCAGTGGGAATCCATCTTTTTATTATAGTTGGTACTAAACCAGTGATTTTCTTATGAGCTGAGCTGAATTGCATTACATCAAAAATTGAAATTTCAGATTCGAATTATTATTTGTAATGGTGCAAGAAGTACAATGAATACAGGAGGTCTTTCAGATCTTGGGTATTCTGTATGCTAGAGATGACATTTTGAATTTTTTTCTGCAAGCCCATTGGGTTTGATGTATAGTCACTGGAGGAGAACAAAACACAGAGCCCTATGAAGTGATTTCTGACACAGTGCTTTTCTTAGTTGCAACACCCTTTAAAGCTAATGCTTGGCTCCCTTGTGCTGCTGAAGTACCACTGCTGTTCAGTGATGCTCAGATGTTTACTGTCAGAGCAGCAGTCAAAGGCAAAAAGCTGCCATTGTCTGCATCGTGTGCCTGGATGCTCTTTAGACTTGGCAGTGCCCAGCAGCTTAGTGTCTCCCTCGGCCCTCAGCCTTGCTGGCTCTCACCAAAAAGCCACCTCAGTGCCCACCTCAGGCACAGGAAACCCTTGATAATATCCATGGGGAAAGCTCTGCTGGAAACATTCCAGGAGGGCACAGGGGTCAGAGGGCTCCTGCTGCATGTGGGAGACACAGTTTGTTTCCCCTTTGACAAACTGTAGCCCTTATCTCTATCCCAGCAAGGGAGGCTACATGAGATGTTCTGGTTTTCAGCCTCAGATGGCTTTTCATGCCTCTTGCTGACCAGGAGTCTCTCTTTCTTTACTTATGGAGCAATGCAAGGCAACTGCCCTTCCTGGACTTAAGAAAAAGAAAGAAAGCTCACATGGATTTATGTCCTTATGTCCTAAAGCTGATTTGTGTCCAGCATTCATTAACAGCAGGATCAGGGCTTCTGGGCATCCTTGCACAGCTGCTCGGGGGAGCTGTGCATTGCTGCTGAGCTCAAGCCCCTAATTTTGGAGTGCTCGCTGTTTCTGTGCGTGGTGTGAGGAGGACTAAATACTTTATTCTTCTCTATGTGGCTTCCAGTTGGTGTAATGGCAATCCCAGCAGATGAGTCCTGCTGTGAACCCGGTCCTTTAACCCGTGTGTGCTTTCATCTGATCATCTGTTACGGGTCATAGAAATTCACAGTGGACCATTTGGGAATAAATATCATAAGACACACATTATAATCCAGCAGACCATAGCAATTGCATATAAACCATTATAGCATATCATTAAAACATTTACAACTAATTAGTTTAAAGCAATAGACTACCATAATTATCACCCACTAAATAATTAGTATTAATTACTTAGAGGATTAATTGGTTTGCTTCTGAAGCACTTGGAAGATGGAAAGCAAAGAATAACTGCCACGCATCGTGACCTGTGTTCCCTTACAGCTGAATATAACATAGTGTGTAAAATGCCTCATTTTGTTTATACAAAATTGCATTTCATTAGGCCGGCGTGTGGCAACATTATTGACTGGATCTGACAGGATTTTGTTGCTATGAAACCCATTCAGACAAGTGGTCCTTTCTCCAATCTAAATGAGTGATTGCAGCTCTCCTGTAGGGAGATCTAAGACTTGGAGGAGAATGCAATTAAGATTCATCATGCATAGGGAGTGAAATTCTTCCCTGTACATTGATCTGTAATATATTTTTATATGCATACTAGCATTAAGAATTTAATTACTCCATACTGAGAGCAAAATTTGCCCCTGAAAAAAATTAACTGTAACTGATTCAAAGGTGCTGTTCGGGAATCCCTGTAGTTCTTGTGCCTCAAAAAGCCCCACATTAAAGTTCCTGATTTTGTAAAGTACCAAATGCCAAGATCTTCCAATGATCTTATTGGGAACAGTGGCTGAAACCTCTGAATCCAGCATCCTTTGCATAGACTCTGAATTTATCTAGTGTGAAACAGAAATCTCTGTGTGTGGGAGATCTATTGGCTCATCAGTGCTTCTTAGCAGGTATGCAAAACTGTGCAGAACAAAAACAGTTTAATTGTGGGGGGGTTTTTTGCTTTTTAGAGAGTTCTGAATGTTAGATATCTGTGAGGGTTTGTATGTTGGTCTCTAATCCAAATGCTGTAGTTTTCTGAAAACGGAAAATATTCTGAATGGAAAAAAAAAATCTAGTAATTAAACCTCATTGTACATGGTGGCAAATTTACTGCATGAGTATGAAAGGATGATTAATGGAGTTATAAATCTCTAAAACCAAGGAATGATAAGGAAAATCCTGTGATAAATCCCTAACCCCACATCCCTGGCAGACATTTATATCTAGATATTGCAACAGTCTTGATCAGTTTATTGTCGAGAGACAAAAGCCAACTGCAGTGTAGTCTTAGACATCAAGAGTCAGCAAGCGACCTTCAGCTCCTTTAAATATTTTTAGAGCAATTATGTTAATACTTGTTCTTAAGCACCAAAAGCCTTTATGAGTTTCATTTATCCTTTCTAGAATTATGTCAAAGTGCACCAAAAGTATATTAAGTACAGACAAGTGATGAGCTATTCAGCAGGATCTTAAACCTCAGTGAAGAAGAGGTTTAATAAGCTGAATAAGATGTTGATATTATAATGCCTGCAATCCTTAAACATTTCTTTCAATTTCTTTCAGTTTGGGGGTGAAAGAGATTAAAAGAACAAGGGACCAGTGTTAGCATAGCATGTTTCTGGGTTATATAGCAGTTGCAGCTGTATTTAGTTTTTCAAGTGAAAGCATACTGCTCATTCAGTGGGAGTTCTGATTTTACATATGGACTTTTTATAACTCTGAGGAATTAATTAAAAATATTTGTAACCCTTTGAAATTCCACATGTTCTACCATCTGAACTAAAAAGAAAAGCACTGGTTTCTGTGGGATATTGTTTTATGTTGTTCAGGTCATATGCTACTAAATAATAGTAAACAATTTCTGATTATATCAATAAAATTAGATTAAAATAATGCATATGATTTCTAATAAGAAGTTGACTTTAAAAATTATATATTTTGTGGTGATTAGTGTGTATCTTTCAGAATCTTTTTATTTCCACTATGTATCTCTGCCATTCTGTTATTTACTTTTTGAATTTCAGCAACTTTGCCCCCCATTTATCTTTTTTTTTTTTCAAGTTCTACTAGCTTATATCCAGCAAATGAAAAAGTGGACCAAGGATAACTTGTGAAACTATTTAAAAATCTTGTACTTTTGTTTAAGGAAAACTGATTTCTGTGTCCCATTTGAAATCTCTGCAAAATAGAAATCTACAAGAAACCAAAGCCCCTGCATGTTTTATTGAAGTACTTTAGCTATCGGGTGTGCAGCTGTACGTTGTAGGTCCATTCACAGTGGTGTTTAATGGAAATCATCATTTAATCATGGGAATGGGTAGATGCAGATCTGTGTACACTTAATCCGTGAAGATCTCCACAAAACTGACATGCTGGGAAGCACTGTGGGTGAATCACTGGCTCAACACACGCTTTTTGTGATGTTTTCTCTTGAGTGGTGCAAGCAGCTTGCAGAAACTCAGTGGTTTGCAGTTACATTTTCTATTGCTGCAATTGTCGCACCCACCAATAAAGAGGTTTTAACATTGCTTGCCACTGAGTAGCAATACATGATATTTCATAAAAGCTTTCCAGAGAGCCTGCTTAGGATGTAGAAACAATTCTTTTCAGTCTGACAGTTACGGATTTGTAACAAGACTACCACCTTTTTGCAGTTTATGCAAGCAAGTTTTCCAAATTCATATTGAAAAGAGCAAGGGAATGTATTATGGGGCAAACTGGAGTTCATCTTATGGCTGTTGCCCGGCTGAAACATTTTCAGTAAATCGCAGTCTTTACACTGTCCTTGGATCTTCTGCAGTCTCAGCTGCCACTGCTGTATAATGTACATTGATTTCTATTTGGTATTCAGAAAGAGAGAAAGCTGTTTAATCATCTGGTTTCTGACTTGCTAATAAAAAAACTGTCTTCTTTAATAAGTTAATTTTAGATAAAGCTACAGTCTCTGCCACAATTTGACATACTTTCTTAAGTTTTTTTAAGTAACAAATGATGCCGAGGATGAGACTGTAATATCACTGTAATTTCTTCTTACCAAGTGAATGCCTTTGTGATTTGCAGAGTTGTTCAACACTCAGAGAATGAAAGCTATTTAATCATTCTCCGTATGAATTGTAAATAAAGTTTTACAATTGTCCCACATGGAGGGAAATGAAAGGGAAAAAAAGGAGAGGGGTTTCTTCTCATAGTAAGGAAACCATTTCTAATAGTTCCATGTCTATACCCAAATGTGAACATTTTTTATATCACTAACAGTTTTCCACCCATCACATCTCATTGATATTCTGCTTCATTAAAGTCTCATGATAGAAAAGTTATTAATATGCAGAGGCAGTTTTATATCAGATTGGGGGAAAAAAAAAAAACCTCGACCCAAGTCTAATAATATAATTACTGATGTTGTATGATGGGAAATCACTAATGTGATTAGAAGTGCCTGGCAGATTATAGAAAGAGATTTGATAAAGTCCACCTGGGTTTGGAGAAGTCAATTGATCCAACTCTCAGCTGGTGCAGGGAAAAGGGAATGGAGGAAGCAGCAGGGCTGGACTGCAATCAGAAGAGCACAAATCAGTTTCTTTTAATGGGTCTGAAGCTGGCTTGCTCTCTGTAGCCAGCCTGTTGTGTGCATTAAACATGTTCCCCAAGTCCAGCACTTGGTTCCTGTGTGATTGGAGGCAGGCAGGTAGCCAGAACAACCACAAACCCGTGGCTGAAATGCAAAGACTAAATTGATTTTGTTACCTCACTGACTGGAGGATCCTGAAGGGACACATGATGGGGAATGTTGGCACCGCCAGGCTCAGTCCCTCCTGACAGGCAGCAGGGCTGCTGTTTGCACCCATTTATCAGGGGAGCATGCTGTTGGCTCCCCTGAGATTTTCATGATCTCTGAGCTTTGGCTGCTCTTCCAAAACAAGGAGCTCGAGAATGTCTGTGAGAGCACCCCGAGATCTCTTCCAACACCTATGTTATCTACACAGAGATTCTGTTTCTCAAAACAGAGGATAAACAGCAGTGGATAGACTAGATGGGGTTTGATATAGAACAAAAAAGCCATGGTTGTCTGAAAACCAAAAAACCTACACAATATAACTGGCTTTTTGAAAGCAAACTTTAGCCTTTGGCTTTGTAATAGTCTGTGAGGGTTTTTTCCTCCCCACCTTGCTGCCAGTATCCAGTGCTGCCTTGATGTGACCTTGTAACTGTGAGCTTTGGGGTAGATATGGAAGAGCTCCCAATTTCGTAAAAATTTACACATAGAATACAGAAAGAAGAGTATTATACAAATAAATCATCTACAGCAGTGTTTTAGTCATCTGTTTAAGAAATACTTGCCTTTGATAGAACACTTTCCTCTGCAGAACATTAATGTGCTACTCCACTTAAGCCCTGTTAGCACTTATCTACAAAGAGTAGGTTTCATACATCTGATTAAAAAACCTCTTTTGTTTCAGAATTCTGAACTCTAAAAAATACAATGTGTATTATGTTCCTTTATTTAAACATTTGCTTCACCTAGCTGCTCTGGTTGCAACTGGGGAAGGTAAGCAAAAATCACTAGAATTTTTTTGACCAAGTGACATTGTTTACTGTCACATAACTGTTGTTAAATTCCAAACTGTCACTGAATTACAGAATGCTTTGGGTTCAAGGGGACCTTTAAGACCATCTAGTTCCAAATTCCCTGCCACCGGGAGGGACACCTTCCACTGGATCAGGTTTCTCAGGGCCCATCCAGCCTGGCCTTGAACACTTCCTGGGATGGAGCATCCACAGCTTTTCTGGATAACCTGTGCCAGTGCCTCAGAGTAAATAATTTCTTCCTAGTATCTGAAATAATTCAGCTTTCAGCTTGAAGCCAACCCCCTGTGTTCTATCACTTAATGCCATTGTAAAAAGTCCTTCTCCAGCTCTCTTACAGCCCCTTTAGGTACTCGAAGGTGCAGTCAGGTCTCTGTGGATAATGAAGTTTCTGCTTGTGTTTTCCTTCTGCTGATTCCACTGTGACTTGATCTCAGATAAGTGGCTCTTTGCACTTAGTGGTCAGAGAGTCTCTGAGCTTTAAAGTTATTCTGCTTTCTTCTCAAATGTACAATTTTCATCTTAACCCTCTCAGCTTGGTGGCTAGAGAAAGAAATGCCCTTTCACAGCAGGAAAACATGAGAAAGCAAGGGCCCAAACTTGAAAGGGGAAACAATAGTTTGCATTCAAATCCTGGAGACCTCAAAGCTTATTTCCTCCCAAACCAGAAAAAGTTAAAAGGAATCAGAGTCTTTAGGCAAACATCTGTTCTGCTGAAAAAGCGTCCCGACGAGTGATTCCGAAAACGTGATTTTGCAAATACCATAATGCAGAAATACAACATGATTATGTCAAGCAATTATTTTGCTAAAAATTGGTATTTATACCACTGTGAGATATAGGTAATGACAGTGGTTGGTATCCTCACCTAGAGAAAAACTTTATGTGCTGCAGATTAGGGGACAAGGAAGAAAAATGGTGGTTCAGACAAACTTAAAAAATTTCTTAATCCCTTGGACATCTTCAGCCTGTGGGAGCTGCGTCAGAAATCCCCCGAGTACAGCATTTTGAAATGTATGACAGATTGTAAAGCCATGCAAAGGGTTTTTATCCATTCAATAAAATCTGAGGATTAATTCCTTTCATGTTTTCTGCATGAGCATGTATTATAGAATTAATATCATCAGAGGCAGCTACCTGTTTCCTTTCATCCTGCTGCCAGGCAGCCCTTCAAACAGCCTGGCTCTGTCTTCTTGAGGACCTCTTCACAGGTATCCAAAAGCTGCAGTTCAGCCCTCCAGAATGTGGCTCTTCTCCAGGTTCTTCTCTAAGTGCCTCTGAATGGCAGCACTGCCCACGCTGCCCCTGGCAGCCTGGCTGGCCTGTTTGTAGCCACTGCTGCTTTGCTGAGCTCCACAATCTCCTCCTCATCCTTGGAGGAGGTCAGTGAACTTTCATGAAGACAGTGAACAGGAGAGGTCACAGCACAGCTCCTAAGGCACCCCTTTGACACACAGACCCCTGCCAGGGAGTCTGCTCCATCCAGGTGGAGAATGACTGTGGCTTTGGTATCTTCTTTTCTTCTATTACAGCCAGGATTAAATGCTTGAGAGATGGTGTTCATGTTCAGATTCAGATGTTTATTAATTCTTATCTATAGTACAGTCTCACAAACTGTGAGTTCAAGCTAACAAGGTGAAAAATGGCCCTGTTTCCAAGGTCTTTTAAGTACAAACTGTCCAATTAAGAGATGACACCTAAATTATTTTTATTTTTAACCCAATAACCAACCAATGGCCCACAATATGGACTTTTCTATCCAATTACAAAATACCACCCAGACCCAGGAAGAAGAAGGTGAAAAAGAAGGACTCAGCCTCTCCCTTAAAACCTCCTTCTTGCTTTATATAGATATATTACTATATTCTAAATCCTTTAACTCTGTGGTTTTCACCCTGTGAGATCACATACTTCTATTCAAACTCCACACCCACAATCCCAGTGCTGTCACTCAATTTTGGAAGCTGTTCCACGGCCTCAGGTCAAATGCAGTGTTTCCTTGGGGGTCAGTGCCTGTGAGCACAGAGAGCCTGGAATCCTCAGTGCCCAGGGTTCCAACAAATGACCATTCACTTCTATTCTCTGAACCCCTCCATCCAAAAAGATTTTTTACTCACCCAACTGTTCACCTATACAGACCATGATGTCCTAACTGGGCTACTGGAGTGAAGTGGGAGACAGTGTGCAAACTCTTGCTAAAGCCAAGGTAGATGAGATCCACATCTCTCCCCTTATCCACTAGATATTTTATCATCGAGGGTAGCCAGGTTGTTCAGGCATAATTTACCCGTGATAAATCCATGCTGACTGTCCCTGGTCACCTTCTTCCTCTTGATGTGCCCAGAACCCTGCTTCCAAGGGCTTGCTCCATGACACCATGCCCAGGTTCAACACCATCCAGTAAGAAATTCTTTATTACAAGCAAAAATAAGTCAGCTACTTAAAAGATCTAGGTGTCACATCATGTGTTTCATAGCATTTTACAGAAAATATATCTATTATTCTTCCCTTTTTTTGATACTTCAATAATGCAGGTGCTTCATGTATGCCATTTTCTGGTCCAACAGCAGTAATGAAAGGTAGGTAATTGAAGCTGCCACTTGTGACTGTAAAAGCTTTATAATTTTGATGTCTGGGAATCTCATATATGGGCTCTCATTGCAGACAAGCAGATGCCTTCCTGCTGGAGACAGGGTCAGAGTTTGCATTGCAACCCTGAGGGTGGATATGGGTGCCCTACTTAGTGCCAGCTGGCTTCTGAATGGTATTTACCTAAGATCTCCTTTTTATTGATATTTTCCAGACAGCAAACATAACTGAAAGTTCTGTCCCTGTGACTCCAAGATACTGTGGATGAATGTCAGTCTGATTCAGAAATCCTCTGTGCCTCACTGCTTTACAGTTTTTGAAGTACAAGAAAGTCCCGTGGTCTTTGGAGCGTGTAATTTCATCCTCTACTTTTTTAAAATTAATTTCTGCCATTGGAAGACAAAGCAGTAATCTTCTTATTGCCGTTCCCAATAAGTATTAAAACACTGTTTGTGCCATAAAGGTTGTGACCAAGAATCCCTAAAAGCCCAAATAATAAAATTTAATCATCTTTCTTGTGATAAGTCAACAGAGGGTAAATCCAGATAGTAATTCAGCACAGTTCCAGGTGTGCTGCAAGCTTCAGGGGCTGGACTATTTCCCTTATGTAAGTTTCATGGCATGTTTCTTCACTTCCCAAATATGATCACTTTTCCCCACATGGGAGATAGTGATCTCCTTTTTCCTGAGAAATCCTGTGGATTTCCTGGTGTTTTCCTTTGTCCAAAGGGCAGCCGTGAGCCACCACAAGGCTCCATAAAGAATGCAGCCTTCAGTGGCAGGGATTTAGTCTTTGGAATTTGCTTTTGCACTAATGTTGATGGTGAGCAAGTGGCCTAAAATGTACTTCTGAAGCGAGGCAGTCAGGGTCAATGCTGTTCTTACTAAATTATATATAGATATTTGTGCCATTTTTCTATCCATATGCTGTCTAAAATGAGGTGAGGAAAGATGCTGGATGTGGGTGCTTTGGCAGTTTTTCTTTGTGGAGATAAACATTTCGTAGAGCTACTACTAAATCAGTTGCCTTTTTTTCCTTTTTTTTTCTTTTTTTTTGTGTGTGTGTGTGTGTAAGGTAAAAATAAAGCCTGTGTTTCCCAGATTTACATGTTTTCTGTAGAATATAATCTACTGGTATGTCCTGCCAGGATACTTAAGATACACCACTTTTACCTCTTACAAAGGCCTAAATTAATGCCTGCTGTATATCCTTTACAAATAATAAATAGTTTTACTCCAAGGATGAATTTGGCTGCATGGGACAGAAACAAGCCAGTTCTTCATCTGAATGGATGTAGTTCCTTGAATACTGGCCAATACCTGATGGCTGAAAGGCAAATAAAACTTTCACTCATAAAACTATCCAGCGGTATCGTATGTTGACAGGGAAAAAAAATAATGTATTCTCCTATGCCCATTTGAGTTACTGATGATTTTTTCAGATTCAAAATAGAAGCATAAATCCTCAAATCAAAACACAAGGTAAGAATACTGATTCTGTGCTAAGTCCTTCCTGAGAGAAAACTGGGAGGAACTGGAGGCACCAGTCGTGGAGGCAATTGTGAGAGGCAGCCCCTTGGCCAGGCCCAGGTCTATCACCTGGACTAGGGCCAAAAAGACCTGAGAAGCCAAAGCACAGCCTTGGAAGACCTTGAGGACTTGTTGAGCACAATCTGCATAGAAAAGTAATTTTGTTTATGTGTGTCAAAGTCAGGAAACCACTGTTGTACCCTCCCAGAACAGAGCCACCTCCAAATCTGTGGATGCACTGCCATGCAGCTGGAAAGAGGTGAGATTGTGATTGTTGAGCTCTGTCTCTAACCCCAGTCTCAACACTACCCACAGCTGTGACTTGATACTGGCACTGGCCAGTGTGGATGTCATTCTTCCTAACTCTGGGCAAGCAGCAGCCAACCAAAGTTTTGCTTTTAAAATCTGCTCAGTTTTCCAGCTGTAATCTTGGCTGTGATTACAACTCAATGCAACTCTCTGAGGAAGAAGGAAAAGCCAAGCATTATTTATAATCCCTAAAAGACTGTATTTTGAAGAACCCAAACATAAACTTCACTCTCGAGCATTTATGCTCCTAAAATCCATTATACCCACAGGAAAGAATAACATTAGGAACTGACGACTGCTGGTATCACCCTCTCCGTAGCTGTGTGGACTAAGCTGATTCCAGTCATGAACAGATTTTCTGACATTTTACTTTTTAAAATTCTAATTGTTATCCTGACCTCAATTTTCACCTGAGATATCACCAGACTATCCTTTTTAGGTTAAAATATAAAATAAGGTGTTAGAGCCTTTTGACTTCAGTAGTCTAACTCTGCTGAGTTTTCAGGATCCATATATTACTTAGTTTGACTTTTAGCTTCCACTGTCTGTAACATCTCCACTCTTCCTAATTTTAACTTCAGACAGGGAGCCAATACTTGGACAAAAATAGATGGCTTAACACCTAGAGAAAAAAGATTGAAATGTATTAACACCAGACCTTTTCCTAATCTATTAACTGTGTACAGGACAAAATGTTTATCTTCTCCAAACTCCTTCACACATCTTTCATCCCATGCTTTACCCTTTACCCTTACCAATCTGAAATTCCAATATTAAAATGGCCAGGGAAGTACAGGGGAAAAACAATTGGATCTATTAACACTGTCCATTTTCCTTATTTTGTGGCACATGTAGAGGCTAAGCGTTGTCTCAGCTACTGAAGCTGCAGTTTTCCAAACCCTGGCACACTCTAACCCCAATAATACAAGCTGCTCGTGTGCCTCTACGCAAAAGAAAAGACAGCTCAATTAAGCTGCCAGTACAGGGGTTTTTATATAGAACAAAAGTACTGCTTTATTGGTTTTCTGGGGTTTAATCATAATGTCTTGCTTCTGACTGGTCATGTGATCACTATTGGATTGACTCCCAGCAAGAACGATCCTAGGATAAAAGAGATCCAGTACTTGGTTTTCTGGATCATGTATGCCTGAGGATGGAACACCTTTGTTCCAGTGAGTGTGACCCATTGCCACACTGCAGTGCCTTCCCTGAGGAAATATTCACACTGACCAAACCCCAGTGTGAGCTCAGGACCATGCCTCAGGTATCTTTCTCACCTACAGAATTTTTCTATCCAGAAGTATCATGCAATAAAAGGTGCATCATACATGTAGATAATAATATTTTTCTATAATATGAGACTGGTGACTATTTCTCAGATGAAAATGATTCAAGAATACTCCTCTTTCCAGACCAGTGACGAAACTAGATTTTCAGCAAAACAAAAAACATGTGCTTTGCTAGCCACAGCCTCTGCTGCCTTTCCATTTCAGCAGAAATTCGAATAGGTGATCTGAAATCACTGCCAGGCAGCCACTGGATGCAGTGCACTGGATGGGGCTCACTGGCCCACTCCATATAGAAACAAGCTATAGGAGAGTTATTTTGTTCCTGTGGTGTGTCCAGCTGTTCTAAGGGCTTCTGTGTTTGCATCACAGCATTGCCTGTGTGGCTCTTCAGACCCCCTTAGGCATCCAAACGCAGCCCATGTCTCAAACAGCCTACAAATTCAATGAAGGGATGAATTCTTCTGGAGAATATTTTTCTCCTGTTAGGTTCCCATCTCAAGTGAAGGAACCACTTGATTTACAACACTGTTGTTTAAGGAGTTACCTTTTGTAGTTGAAGATTCATGTAAGTGTTACCATGCAGAAAAAAAAAAAAAAAAAATCTCCAGTTCAAACTGCAATTTGACTATTTCTGCTGAATAAAGTCTATTATCAGACCCTTGATGAGGCACAGAACAAATCTGGATGAAAATGATGAAATTTAGATGAAATGGCCCTCCATCAGGGCAGACTACAAAGATCCTTCTCTTTGAGGTATTGGCCTTTTTGATGCATAAAATGCATGCAAATTTGTCTGAAAAGTGCATTTTGATTAGTAAACGGAAATTCACAGTAATTGTAGTGAAATGAAAAAAGAAAACAAGGCAAAAGCATTGGAAAGAATATGTTTAATTGCATGTAATTACTTGATGTGGGTTTCAATCACAGAAAGAAGGAGAAAGGAACATACTAAATAGTGTTGGTGAGGCAATTACTCTATGATGATTTTCTCAAATGACTGAACTTGGTGAATTTTATTTTTAAAGATGCAATTTAAAAAAACCACACACACTACTTTTTATGTCCTAAGATCTTCTTTGCTGTATCAGTCAAAACACTCTGCCATGTCTTTCATCTCATGCTTTTGCATGAGTAGACAAAATGAACTTTCCTTCCTGGTAATGCTGTGTCAACAGCCTAGGTACGTTTCAGGTTTAATAATTTTAACTCTCAGGGTGTAAGTAAAGCACTGCGTGTGTTATAGGATAGCATAAGCACTTCAAGATTGAGCTTCTCAGTTGAACAGTTTTCTGACATACCAGGTTTGCTGACAAACTAATTCAAACAAATTCGAACAAACTGCAGAAATACAAATATGGCAGAAGGAGGAACAGAAGTCCAATAGAGGTGAGACAAGGTTGCTAGCAATGATTAAAATGGGTTTGTCTCTAAACAAGTGACCAGACTATGCCAGATAACTAATAAGTAACTAAATAACTAATAAATGTATGATCACCTCCCATCTGCAAATTTTAATCTATACTCTGCATGGCTGATAAAGTCCAGGGATGGAATACCTTATTCCATTACCACTTTTTCTACTGAAGGAATTTATATTAAAACTTTCCATTCTAGATTTAGGCCAAATGACCCTTGATGATCTCCAGGGTCTCTTCCAAACTAAAGAATTCTGCTGTTAGGAGGGGAATAGAAATGCACATTCTGAACAAAGGGTTTGTTTTTTTTTTCTGATGCTATTCAGTAAGCACATTATATGTTTTTACGATGGTGTCATAGCAAAGACAGGCGGTGGAGGGAAATGCCCAGCACCACTGCTTGGAGGTGATGGAATCTCAGTGTAGCCAGGTGGGAAACTGCCTATGTGTGGGCATCACTGTGTGATGTCAGGGGACTTTGCCAGGGACCACTCCAGGGGAGCAGATAACCACCCTGGGAAGGCAGCATGACCCAGGGACACTGACGGTGGCTAGTGGGAGAGGGTTGATGCTTAAGTTTGAGTTTTGCTGTATTTCAGATTGTGTGCTGCCCAGGGGCGCAGCTCTGAGCTCACATTCAGTGTCACTCAGTCGTGGCGATGCCACAAAGGCCACTTGCCCAGAGGGCCTCTAAAGGCCCCACTTCAGCATCAAGCTGGCCCTCGCCTCGCCGTTCCGGTCTTCATCTCGAAGCCGCCGTCTCGCCTTGCCTCGTCGTCCCGCGGCTTCTGCCAATGGACGACGACACACTCAGGCCCGAGAAGCTCCTGCACCTGCAGGGAACCGCCACCCAGCAGCCCCACGCGGAGATCCTCAGGCAGCCACCCACAGACCCCCCGAGAGCCCCCGTGTTCAGCCCGGAGCTGCTGCTCTTACCTCGCCCTTCCACTCCGCAGCTGGAAGCCGCTCCTTCTTGCCTCGCCGTTCCACTCTTGAGCTCGAAGTCCCGCCGCTCCCTCTTGCCTCGCCGTTCCACTCTTGAGCTCGAAGTCCCGCCGCTCCAGCTTGCTCTTGCCTCGCTGTTCGACGGCTGCCGCCGAGGGAGAGCGACGCAATCAGGCCCGAGAAGCTCCAGCTCCCAAAGGGAACCGCCACCCAACAGCCCCACGGCGAGATCCTCCAGCCATCACCCACAGACCGCCCCCCAGCCGCCCGAAAGCCTCCAAGGCCAGCTCCACTCACCACGGCGATGTCCGGCGCGGTCCCACGCCGTGCTGGGAGCCAGGCCCTCTGGGCAAATGAAGCTGGGCATGCAAGGCAGCGGCCAAGAGGCTGCACCCCTGCTTTACAGGGGGCTCAAGCCGCTGCCCGGACTGCAAAGCGCCCGGGATTCCAGAGCGCTGGCCCTGACTTACAGGGCGGCCCTGGTCCCCAAGGCCTGCGGAGGCTCCTTCTCTCCGATTCCGGGGCATTCCCTCCCCGCTAACCGGGTGGGCGCCCCACGCAGGCTGCCAGCTGGAGGGAGCTCAAAGGCTCCCAGACCCGCAGCCTGCTTACAGGCCGGTCCACACCCAGGGAGCCACGGAGCTCGGCCTTCCCCCAGGGCAACAGGAACCGGACTCTGAGCTCAGGGCCTAAAGCCCAGGGGCCCAAGGGGCCCCAGGGGCCGGGAGCCCAGCCCCGAGGACAGGGAGGGCACACGCCCGGCCCCACCGCCCCTGGCCCCGACGCCTCTGAGAGGCCCGGGCCAGGGCCACCCGCCTGGTTACAGGGGGCGGGGTCCCTCCAACCGCCCGCCGAGGCCAGGGGACGCACACAACCCCACTTAGGGGGCCGCCCCCGCAGCCCGGCACGCCCAAAAAGCCTCACGGAGCCCGGCCGCTGCGCGACGCGGCCGTCTGCAGGAGCCCCGGGAGCCCGGTCAACAAGGCCGCCGGCGAGCTGGCACCGGCCCAAAGCCGCGCCAAAGGCGGCGCCGCGCCCCGCCGCACGGCACTTCTTCAACCCGCAGCCTGGCAAGGGCCCGGGAGCGCCGGTTCCTGTCGCCTGCCTAAAGCGGCCTCCCCAGCCCTGCTTACAGGGACCCGGGGCCGCTCCTGGGGACAAAGGTCCTGCCTGACACCTGCCCCCAGTACGGGGCCGGCACGCTGGCAGCTCACCAGCGCGCCCGGCAGCAGACCCAGGCCCTGGCTACAGGCGGGTCACGCTGCCCACCCTACCGCTAAGCGGCTTTGCTCCCTCCTCACAAAGCAGGGGCCAGGCCGGACGCTTTCTCCACCCGAGCGTTTCGGGGCCCTGCCTGTGGCTGCACGGAGCCGCCCTTTCCCTCCTGGGAAGGCAAAGCTACGCTGGCCCTATTTCTAAAGGGGGGCTACGGCACAAACGCACTCGCTCACTCACACCTACTGAGGGAGGCAGGGAGGGAGGGAGGGGAAGACCTTCCCAGAAGGGGGAGCGAGTTCCGTGCAGCCGACCTGCTCAAGGGAGCCATTGCTAGCTACCGCTCCGTGGCAGAGGAAAGCGTCGCACCTGCCCCCGCACCGAAGCCTTAAGCTTCCCTAGCGGCCAGATTCTCTGCTGCACCGGCACACACCTCGCAATTTCATCTAAAGCCTTGGCGAGCTCTCCTCCCGCTTCGGTTACGCAAAACTGTCCTTTGCCCGCCTGAAAAGCCCCGCGCAGCTTCAGGCCCAAAAAGCACTACCAAGGGCAAAGTGAGGACAGCGCTCTGGGAGGATGGGACCGCAGGAGCCCCAGCTCTCGTCGGGCGTTTAAGCCCGACGCGGAAAGGGAGCAAAACCTCAAGGAGCGGGGAAAGCTCCTGACTCCGAGCCCACCTCGGCCGGAGGGACGGCCGGGCTCCGGTACTGCCCGAGGCGCGTCCTTTGGGGGCCTTTCTAAGAAAGGGCCGCTCGAGCCCCATAAGGGTGCCGAGCCTCTGCTCTAGCTGGCCTCTCCAGGCACGGGCCCTGCGCCGAGGGCACGGGGGCCTCGGGGCGCTTCACGGCTGGCGCGGGGACAAAGGCTGTGACGCGCCCCGAGTACGGGGGGCTCACGCTGGCCAGGGGCCAGCAGCAGGCAGAAAGCTGCCGGGGCCGGGGTAAAAAAATGCCCTGCCCTGCTTACAGGGCGGACGGGCGGGGGGCCGGGAGAGCTCCATTTCCCCCCTCGGGTGCGGAGACAGGGGCTCTCACCCTCCTTACAGGGTTGCCCCTCTCTCCGGGCAGCCAAAGGAGCACAAGGGCAAAAGGCCCAGCACGGCAAAGACCCGGCCCTGCACGCAGGGAGGTCGCCCAGCGCAAAGTCAGCCGCCGCACCCTGAAGGTGGCCAGGCCACGCCAGAAAGGCCATTTGCCCAGAGGGCCTCTCGTGGCCCCTCTTCAGCATCAAGCTGGCCCTCGCCTCGCCGTTCCGGTCTTCATCTCGAAGCCGCCGTCTCGCCTTGCCTCGTCGTCCCGCGGCTTCTGCCAATGGACGACGACACACTCAGGCCCGAGAAGCTCCTGCGCCTGCAGGGAACCGCCACCCAGCAGCCCCACGCGGAGATCCTCAGGCAGCCACCCACAGACCCCCCGAGAGCCCCCGTGTTCAGCCCGGAGCTGCTGCTCTTACCTCGCCCTTCCACTCCGCAGCTGGAAGCCGCTCCTTCTTGCCTCGCCGTTCCACTCTTGAGCTCGAAGTCCCGCCGCTCCCTCTTGCCTCGCCGTTCCACTCTTGAGCTCGAAGTCCCGCCGCTCCCTCTTGCCTCGCCGTTCCACTCTTGAGCTCGAAGTCCCGCCGCTCCAGCTTGCTCTCGCCTCGCTGTTCGACGGCTGCCGCCGAGGGAGAGCGACGCAATCAGGCCCGAGAAGCTCCAGCTCCCAAAGGGAACCGCCACCCAACAGCCCCACGGCGAGATCCTCCAGCCATCACCCACAGACCGCCCCCCAGCCGCCCAACAGCCTCCAAGGCCAGCTCCACTCACCACGGCGATGTCCGGCGCGGTCCCACGCCGTGCTGGGAGCCAGGCCCTCTGGGCAAATGAAGCTGGGCATGCAAGGCAGCGGCCAAGAGGCTGCACCCCTGCTTTACAGGGGGCTCAAGCCGCTGCCCGGACTGCAAAGCGCCCGGGATTCCAGAGCGCTGGCCCTGACTTACAGGGCGGCCCTGGTCCCCAAGGCCTGCGGAGGCTCCTTCTCTCCGATTCCGGGGCATTCCCTCCCCGCTAACCGGGTGGGCGCCCCACGCAGGCTGCCAGCTGGAGGGAGCTCAAAGGCTCCCAGACCCGCAGCCTGCTTACAGGCCGGTCCACACCCAGGGAGCCACGGAGCTCGGCCTTCCCCCAGGGCAACAGGAACCGGACTCTGAGCTCAGGGCCTAAAGCCCAGGGGCCCAAGGGGCCCCAGGGGCCGGGAGCCCAGCCCCGAGGACAGGGAGGGCACACGCCCGGCCCCACCGCCCCTGGCCCCGACGCCTCTGAGAGGCCCGGGCCAGGGCCACCCGCCTGGTTACAGGGGGCGGGGTCCCTCCAACCGCCCGCCGAGGCCAGGGGACGCACACAACCCCACTTAGGGGGCCGCCCCCGCAGCCCGGCACGCCCAAAAAGCCTCACGGAGCCCGGCCGCTGCGCGACGCGGCCGTCTGCAGGAGCCCCGGGAGCCCGGTCAACAAGGCCGCCGGCGAGCTGGCACCGGCCCAAAGCCGCGCCAAAGGCGGCGCCGCGCCCCGCCGCACGGCACTTCTTCAACCCGCAGCCTGGCAAGGGCCCGGGAGCGCCGGTTCCTGTCGCCTGCCTAAAGCGGCCTCCCCAGCCCTGCTTACAGGGACCCGGGGCCGCTCCTGGGGACAAAGGTCCTGCCTGACACCTGCCCCCAGTACGGGGCCGGCACGCTGGCAGCTCACCAGCGCGCCCGGCAGCAGACCCAGGCCCTGGCTACAGGCGGGTCACGCTGCCCACCCTACCGCTAAGCGGCTTTGCTCCCTCCTCACAAAGCAGGGGCGAGGCCGGACGCTTTCTCCACCCGAGCGTTTCGGGGCCCTGCCTGTGGCTGCACGGAGCCGCCCTTTCCCTCCTGGGAAGGCAAAGCTACGCTGGCCCTATTTCTAAAGGGGGGCTACGGCACAAACGCACTCGCTCACTCACACCTACTGAGGGAGGCAGGGAGGGAGGGAGGGGAAGACCTTCCCAGAAGGGGGAGCGAGTTCCGTGCAGCCGACCTGCTCAAGGGAGCCATTGCTAGCTACCGCTCCGTGGCAGAGGAAAGCGTCGCACCTGCCCCCGCACCGAAGCCTTAAGCTTCCCTAGCGGCCAGATTCTCTGCTGCACCGGCACACACCTCGCAATTTCATCTAAAGCCTTGGCGAGCTCTCCTCCCGCTTCGGTTACGCAAAACTGTCCTTTGCCCGCCTGAAAAGCCCCGCGCAGCTTCAGGCCCAAAAAGCACTACCAAGGGCAAAGTGAGGACAGCGCTCTGGGAGGACGGGACCGCAGGAGCCCCAGCTCTCGTCGGGCGTTTAAGCCCGACGCGGAAAGGGAGCAAAACCTCAAGGAGCGGGGAAAGCTCCTGACTCCGAGCCCACCTCGGCCGGAGGGACGGCCGGGCTCCGGTACTGCCCGAGGCGCGTCCTTTGGGGGCCTTTCTAAGAAAGGGCCGCTCGAGCCCCATAAGGGTGCCGAGCCTCTGCTCTAGCTGGCCTCTCCAGGCACGGGCCCTGCGCCGAGGGCACGGGGGCCTCGGGGCGCTTCGGGGCTGGCGCGGGGACAAAGGCTGTGACGCGCCCCGAGTACGGGGGGCTCACGCTGGCCAGGGGCCAGCAGCAGGCAGAAAGCTGCCGGGGCCGGGGTAAAAAAATGCCCTGCCCTGCTTACAGGGCGGACGGGCGGGGGGCCGGGAGAGCTCCATTTCCCCCCTCGGGTGCGGAGACAGGGGCTCTCACCCTCCTTACAGGGTTGCCCCTCTCTCCGGGCAGCCAAAGGAGCACAAGGGCAAAAGGCCCAGCACGGCAAAGACCCGGCCCTGCACGCAGGGAGGTCGCCCAGCGCAAAGTCAGCCGCCGCACCCTGAAGGTGGCCAGGCCACGCCAGAAAGGCCATTTGCCCAGAGGGCCTCTCGTGGCCCCTCTTCAGCATCAAGCTGGCCCTCGCCTCGCCGTTCCGGTCTTCATCTCGAAGCCGCCGTCTCGCCTTGCCTCGTCGTCCCGCGGCTTCTGCCAATGGACGACGACACACTCAGGCCCGAGAAGCTCCTGCGCCTGCAGGGAACCGCCACCCAGCAGCCCCACAGTCTGAGCCTTCTGCCACCCCCTCCCAACATTAACATTAGGTCTTTCAATATATTCCTTCTTGGATTTTTGTTTGTAACAATTGCTCCCTTAGTGTAGGTACTCCTCATTTCCCTCTCAGAGACAAGTAGAGCAGATTTGCCTCCATTTTCTGCATGCTCTATTATATTAATTTTCATTGACTAAGTTTTTTTCTCACTTGAATATAGTCTTTGTTTTTTGAAAACAGTACATTCTACTATAATGGTTTTTATTAACATCTCTTTTTTTTAATATATAATTCTCATTAGGGCACTTTTGTGTAGGTGTCATAATCAAATTTTTGTTTATATATGTGGTTTGTGATCCTTTTTCATATGGGAGACAATTGTATAAAAGTTCAGTTATATCTATAAATGTTTTACTCATAAACCATTGAATAATTCTGGGGCTTGGACTGAATTATGTCAAACACAGACGCTTCTCTGAGGAGTTTAGAAAGCAAGTTTTTACACCTCATCACCCATCAGGATTTTTTGTAACAGATTTTGTCTACAGCTCCCCCTCTGTCCACACTACCCTTCTAAAATATCCCAGGTTTTCAGCTAAAAATGTCACCTCTTTCCCTTTTAAGATATCCCAGATTTCCTGTCAAAGACACTGCCTCTGACTTCTGTGTTACAAGGGACTCTCCCTCAAATGTGCTCATTTTTCCTCTCTAAATCACCCCAAATTCACCCAGCAAAAAAGTGCTAATTTGCTTCATATAAATTACATCGGGTTTTCTGAGAAGAAAATTACTTCCGCCCTCCCAAAAGACTGCCTCTGATTTTCCCCGCAAAACACCCCCTTAGCTGTATCCCATACATCACCTAGGATTTTATCACTAAAATGTTTGTTCTCTACCCCACACACTTTTTCAGATTTTCCCTCCAGGGTATCTCCTAAAAATTAACTCAGAATTTGCTCCTAGAATGTTCTATACCTTAGCAGTTTAAATTTTACTTTCAGACATTCCCTTGTAGATTACCTGACGTTTCACCCCAAAAAATGTTCCTTGTGGCCTTTAAAACATCTCAGATTTTCTCACGAAATTTTCTCTGCCCATTCTCCCCAATTTACCTCAGACTTTTCCAAAAAACCAATTTTTCCTCCCCCTAGAGATCATCTCCGATTTTCCCACCAGAAATGTCCGCTGCACCGTCCTCCACACGTCAGGGCAGCTTTTGATCCCACACTGCACGATTACGACCTAAAGTGTTCATTCCGTGCCCCACATGTGACGCCAGGGAATTCAAGCATTCCGCCTTTGTGAGCTGCCCCAGCCTTTCCCCTCGTAAGCTGAAGCCCCGCGCAGCCCGGTGACGGCCGCCGGCCCCGCCTCCTCCGTGT
The DNA here is from genome assembly GCF_015227805.2 of Hirundo rustica. Lineage (NCBI taxonomy): Eukaryota > Metazoa > Chordata > Aves > Passeriformes > Hirundinidae > Hirundo > Hirundo rustica. Next base: position 62,654,141 of record NC_053455.1, on the reverse strand, counting down.
CTCGCCCCAGGGCGACTCCCAGACCTCGCACGGAACCCGGGGGCGGAGGTCACGGCGCGTTGGGTTCCCGCCGCGCTGACGGAGCCGGCGGGGCGGAGCCGCCGCCCCTGTGGTGCCGAACGGGACCCGCCCGCCTCTACCGTGCGCCGCAGGGCGCGACCGCGACCCCGGCAGAGACCCTGCCGTGCCCTCGGCCACTCGCGGCAAAACCATATCCCGCCCTCAGTGATCCCCTCGGAGGCACGCAGCGCATCTGCCTCCGCCTGAGTTACACATGCGAGGCACACCGGTGTCTCTCAGAAACCCTCACGGCTCCGCAGCCACACTCGAGGCACCCGCCTCCCCTCAAATGGCCCTCATAGCCCCCTCGGAGGAACACAAGTGGCATCTGAATCCTACGTGGTGTGTAACAAAAAGACACAAATAACAACGAAGCAAAGCAACAAGATAGCAAGATGTGTAGATAAAACAAGCAAGACGACAATGCCCATGACATAACAAGCATTATCAAGAGCAAAATAGCAAATTTTAATCGAATTTGAAAATTGCAAAATTAGCTAAAAACAAGTTAGGCTGAAATAAACAAGCAGCACCAGGCATGCACTGAAGCTGGAGGTAAAAAGTTCAAAGGTGATAAAGACTAGAGAAATTGACATCAAGAGCACCAGAAGCCTGACGACCACCACAAAAGGAAAGTGACGCATGTGCAAAACCAACAGACTCTTACGAAATCGTAACAAAACTTTATACCAATACGAGTGTGCTAATGACACATTGTAACTGCGACCTTAATGAGAGCACTTTGAAAACGAAACCGAAAGCTACAGAGGATTTGAGTGAGGTTTGGTGGAGAGATCCACCTCACTCCTAGCTCAGAATAGACAAATACCAACTCTGTAGCCGTCTAACTATGGTTTTATTTTCTTCCCCACTTCGGGGCTTCATATCCACCTCCCCTCAGCAGCACACGGGCCGTCAGCCATTCCTTCAGTGACACTCGTATTCCCACAATGACCGTCACACACCCCGAGCATCAACAGAGGCACCAACTGCTCCCTCTCCGTTCATACAGATCCTTACAGATTACCCCAGATTAATCTTAAAACAAAAAATTCATTCCGTGCCCCACAGGTGACGCCAGGGAATTCAAGCATTCCGCCCCTATGAGCTGCCCCAGCCTTTCCCCTCGCAAGCTGAAGCCCCGCGCAGCCCGGTGACGGCCGCCGCCCCCGCCTCCTCCGTGTCTCGCCCCAGGGCGACTCCCAGACCTCGCATGGAGCCCGGCCCGGCTCCTCGCCGGGAGCGGCGGGCACCGCGCGTTCGGTTCCCACCGCCCCTGCGGCGCCGATCGGGACCCGCCCGCCTCTACCGTGAGCCGCAGGGCGCGACCGCGACCCCGGACAGAGACCCTGCCGTGCCCTCGGCCACCCGCGGCAAAACCATATCCCGCCCTCAGTGATCCCCACGGCCCCTCGGAGGCACGCAGCGCATCTGCCTCCGCCTGAGTTACACATGCGAGGCACACCGGTGTCTCTCAGAAACCCTCACGGCTCCGCAGCCACACTCGAGGCACCCGCCTCCCCTCAAATGGCCCTCATAGCCCCCTCGGAGGAACACAAGTGGCATCTGAATCCTACGTGGTGTGTAACAAAAAGACACAAATAACAACGAAGCAAAGCAACAAGATAGCAAGATGTGTAGATAAAACAAGCAAGACAACAATGCCCATGATATAACAAGCATTATCAAGAGCAAAATAGCAAATTTTAATCGAATTTGAAAATTGCAAAATTAGCTAAAAACAAGTTAGGCTGAAATAAACAAGCAGCACCAGGCATACACTGAAGCTGGAGGTAAAAAGTTCAAAGGTGATAAAGACTAGAGAAATTGACATCAAGAGCACCAGAAGCCTGACGGCCACCACAAAAGGAAAGTGACGCATGTGCAAAACCAACAGACTCTTACGAAACCGTAACAAAACTTTATACCAATACGAGTGTGCTAATGACACATTGTAACTGCGACCTTGATGAGAGCACTTTGAAAACGAAACCGAAAGCCACAGAAGATTTGAGTGAGGTTTGGTGGAGAGATCCACCTTACTGCCAGCTCAGAATAAACAAATACCAGCTCTGTAGCCGTCTAACTATAGTTTTATATTCTTGCCCCGTTTGGGGCTTCATATCCACCTCCCCTCAGCAGCACACGGGCCGTCAGCCATTCCTTCAGTGACACTCGTATTCCCACAATGACCGTCACACACCCCGAGCATCAACAAGGGCACCAACCGCTCCCTCACCCTTCATTCCGATCCTTACAGATTACCTCAGATTAATTTTAAAACAAAGTATTCATTCCGTGCCCCACACGTGACGCCAGGAAATTCAAGCATTCCGCCCCTTTGAAGTTTTTGCTGCCCCCGTGAGTTTACCTCAGCTCTTCCCCTCGCAAGCTGAAGCCCCGCGCAGTCCCTCCTCCTCCGTGTCTCACCCCAGGGGCTGCCCCGGGGCGCCTCCCGGAGCGGGCATGGAATCCCCTCCGCGCCTGGCCGGGAGCGGCGGACACAGCGCGTTCGCGTTCCCTCCGCCGCCCCTCAGGGCTCCGGGGTAGGAGGGCGCCCCCCTCCCGGGCGGACGGAGCGGGCTGAGTTTCCCGCCTCTGCGGCTGAGGGGCTCTGAGGGGCTCTGAGGGGCGACGCCGCCTCACCTGAGTGCCAATAGCAACACAAAAAAAATCCTTTTTTCCCCTCTACTGATTCCCCTCAGATTTCCGTCGCTAATGTTCACTATTTTTCCAGTACGAGTTACCTCAGATTTGGCTTTTAAAATACTAATTCTGTATTCAGTAAACCCTGGCAGATTATTTCAGATTTTACCTCAAAAAAATTTCCTTCTGGCTCCTTCAAGTTAACTCAGGTTTTATCACAAAATTTTCTCTGCCCATCCTCCAAAATTTACCTCAGAATTTTTCCCAAAAACAATTTTTTCCCTCAGAGATCACCTCAGGTTTTCCTGCCAAAACGGTCCCCTGCATGACCGCCACAGATTACCGCATCTTTAGTTCCCACGCAGCTCAATTTATCCCAAAATGCTCATCCCGTGCCCCACAGGTGGCGACAGAGAATTCAAGCATTCCTCCCCCCATGAAATTTTTGCCGACAGCTCTGACTTAGACTTACCTCATCTCTTCCTCTCGCCGAGTGAAACACCGCGCAGTCCCACGACGGCCGTCGTCCACACTGTTCCTCCGATCCCACGCCGGCGGCTGCCCCGGGGCGCCTTCCGGCGCCTCACCGGGAGCAGCGGGCACAGCGGCTTTGGGTTAATGCCCTCCGCCCCTGAGGGGACCGGGGTGCGAGGCCGCCGCACCTAGCGGCCGCGGCCAGCTCGTTCTGCCGCCGTGCGCCCTCAGGGTGCGAGGCTGCCGCACCTGGCGGCCGCGGCTGCTTCGAGTTTCCCGCCTCTGCGGCTGAGGGGATGTGAGGGGCGCCGCCGCCGCACCTGGACGGGAATGGCGTCCCGGCGTTGCCAATAGCGACACAAGTCGCATCTGCCTCCCCTCGGTGGCAGTCGCGGCCCCTCAGGGACACACGGGCAATGAGCCATTCCTTCAGTGACCTGTTAGTCCCTCTGTGACACCCGGGGCACCTGGCACTCGTTCAGGGACACCTGTCCCCTCAGCGACACTCGGCATCACTGAGGGCACCTGCCTCTCCCCTCAGAGTTCCTTCTGGTCCTTACAAATTACCTCAGAGTTTCCTTCCAAAGTGTTCTATTCCACCGAGATTAACTCAGATTTTCCTTCACAACATCCCCATCTTCTGCATCTATACATTACCTCTGATTTAAGCCCCAAAATGCTACCTAATAATTACCTAGGGTTTTATCTCCAAAATGTCCTTTTTTTCCTCCTACTGATTCCCCTCAGATTTTCCCTCACAAATAATCCCTTTTTTTTTCTCGTACAAATCACCTCAGATTTGGCCTCCAAAATACTCAGTCAGTCCCCTGTAGATTACCTGAGATTTTATCTCAAAAATGTTTTTTCTGGCCCTTTAAAATTACCTCAGGTTTTATCACAAAATTTTCTCCGGCCATCCTCCCCGAATTCCCTCAGACTCTTCCCGCCTTTTTTCCCCCCAGACCAGCTTTCTCCCTCAGAGACCCCCTCAGATCTTCCCGCCAAAAATCTCTGCTATGTGTCCTCTGCAGATCACTGCAGCTTTGACTCCCACGGTCCAGTGGAAATAAAATCCTTACACTTTCCCCTCAAAGTGTTCACTCCATGCCTCCAGGTGATGCCAGGGAATCCCATTCCTCCCCTCTGAAGTTCTCGGTGTCCCCTCTGAGTTACCTCAGCCTTTCCCCTCACAAACTGAAGCACCGTGCAGTGCCGTGACGGTGGGAGCCCATCCGTTTTTTACCATCAATTCCCTGTTCTTGGTTTTCCGATGGTCCGCAACCATTTCTCCCCAGTGTGACATTTCTTGCAGTTCTTTCACTCCCACCCCACAAGTTTCCAATCCCTTTTTTAAGCATATCCATTTCAGCTGTGCACCACAGTTTTACTTCTCTTCCTACCATCTGTCTTCCTCATTATCCTGTCCTATTTTCTCCCCTTAGCATCCAAGTGACCCTCTTCAAGCTTGCTCTGTCATTTCCTATGAACATCCCCAATGACCCCCAAAGCTTTACTTTTCCCCTCATGGAAATAAAGCATTTTACCCTTCTGGACGTTTTGTGGACAAACTCAGTTTGGGAACAGGCTGACAGCTGGTAGCAGGGGCACTTTCACCCTCAGTCTGGGTGACTGCCTGTAGCACTGACAGGGGACCCCAGAACCATAACCACAGTGTTCTGCCATTCCCAGGACTGGAGATCCCAGTCAACATCTTCAGGACACTGAATGACTGAATTACAAATCCATTCCAAATGTGCAGTAATTATTTTTTGTTTAAGCCTGGAAATGTAAACACTTTTGTGCAGTTTTGGTACATGAAGAGAAAGAGTGTCCATCTGAAACAAAGGCTACCACTTTCTTCCCCCTGATAACTTTTAGCCTTCGCTCCAGACTTTAGGAAAGTCAGAGACAGGTCTACCTGCTTTATTTGTCCTATAGTGCTTTATTTCTCCTATTCAATAGGGCAGAGATCTTGCAAGATTACTTACTTTGTTATTTTCTAGCCTTTAGATTAGAATTTTCAAGAGATGGAAGGTATTTCTATGAGAGATACATAAAAATCTAACATTGAATTAATTTGAATGTCCCTGTTAAATCCAGTCCTCAGATTTCAAAGCTGATTGCTGACAATGCAGTGTTCATCAGAAGCACTAGGGACATTTAGTGAAATCAGAACAAATTTCAAAATTGTTTTAACAAGACAATGTAAATTCTAAGCCAAAGCATACAACATCAGTAGCAGTAACAGCATATTGTTACTCATTGTTTGTATGTAGGCATGGCCACAAATTTTCTGTGGCAGTAAATTCGCTGGAAACTTCATATTTTCATGAATTCAAGATACACTGAGAAGCATTTGAAGTCCTATTATGGCCAATATTTTTTTCAAGGAAGGGTTCCATTATAAAATATCAAAATACATAAGAATTTCAAAAGGAAATGTTCTTTTAGGTTTTATGGTGTTGGCATTTTGTTTTACAAATTACCTACTCCTTAAGGGAAAACAAAACAAAACAAAACAAAACAAAACAAAACAAAACAAAATAAAACAAAATAAAATAAAATAAAATAAAATAAAGTAAAATAAAATATGAAATGAAATAAAATTAAATGAAATAATAAAATAAAATAAAATAAAATAAAATAAAATAAAATAAAATAAAATAAAATAAAATAAAACAAAATAATAAATAAAAGAACCCCATGAACCTGTATGCTGCAGTTACACAGGAGTACACTGTCCCTGCACTTAGAGGAAAACCCTTGGCATCACACCACTGTGGGGCTGAGGTCAGGTGAGCTGCCTGAACCCTGCACTTCAGTGTGGAACAGTGACATGTCCCTCTCCCAGTACTGGAAATGTGGGAAGGAGAATAAATACGGCTTAGTTTTGCTCTGAGGTCAGTTTTTAATGTGACACGTGTGGGTTTAGTCATGAAATTCCATGGAGAAAACAACACAGAGATGGATTCCAGTGTTTTACATGGGGTGTTTTGCTTTAAAGTTTTCTTTCCTCCTAAATGTTGCGTTTACCTTTTTTTTTTACTTAAATTTTTTACTTAAATTCTCTCCGTGTTTTTTTAATGGGTATTTCAGATGTCACTATGCTTTAGTGAACCTGAGTTGCTTATTTATACCTCTGATTTCTACCATAAGATCTTTTTAAATACTGTATCTAGATTTATATTTTTAAATATTTGAAAATATTTTATTTTCCTTAGAAAATAAAAATAAATGAGTGAATTGACATTCCTTAGGTTTTCAGGATGAAAGTTTGGCTGATTAGGATGCCAGTCTAGGCTGGGAAGTACTTTATACTGTTGGGACTACCAAAACCACAGACAGTAAAAAGCAAGAATCTTTTCTATACAACTACAGCCAACTTTAAATGCTAAGATGTCTTTATGAAAATATTCCAAAACTTGTGAGACAGACTCAAAATCTTTGTCTAAAAATAATTATTTAATCTTTCAGAACATTTTCAAAGTACAAACTTTAGGTTGTTTAAAATTCTGTTGGTTGCTTCCTATTTAGAAGTCATTTTCATACTTTTCTTTATGATTGAGGCATTCCAAACAAAGAAAAACAAAGACTGCAAATTGAATAATTATCGTAGCCAAATATTTCTAGAAGCAGACTTCTGTGGCACAGAATAAAATCACAAAACCTGTTATAAACTGTGGTTAGTTTGCACTGTTTAATTTCTAGGAAAGTGGTGGAACTCCAAAATTTTCTTCGTATATGACACTTAAGATAATGACCAACAGCACAGTCTTAGGAGGGATGCAGAACTGATGCCTTGGGAAGGCTGAGCTGGAACAGAGACTGGACAGAGCTGGAGAATAAAATAGATATTTATTGAAAGGCCTTTAGGGTGAACCTTGGGCAGGACAAGAGCCTGGCCAGGGCTACACCCAAGGTGGAACCAAAATGGTCACAGGATGGACACAAAGTGGACAGCTGGTCACAAGGTCTCACACTTTGATAAGTTTTGGGCCATTTGCATATTGGGGTTTAATTGTCCAATTCCAGCTCCAGGTTATGAGGTCCCATACTTCTTATTCCTCCCTCCAGCCCATCCTTGTTTGTGCTTTTGGGGCTGAAAGTTGTCCTTGATGTCCAGCAGGAAAAGGATTTGTTTTGTGTCCCTGCTCTGTGAAGAGAACACTTAATATTAACACTTAATACTAGCACTTAATAGTAACACTTAGTAACTTATTAACACTAATGTGAGGCTCAGAGCTGCACCCCTGGGCAGCACAGAATCTGAAAAACGTGTAAGCTACAACTTAGGGCATGATTTCCCCCTTCAGACATCATCTTCCTCATGATTCCTGTTTCTCTTTGGGTGTAGCATTTGAGCCTGTCGCTGAGGTGTTTTCCCCTCCCTCTGCTTTGCTCACAGTGCCAGTACTGGAAGAAGGCCAGTGACCCAAACTGTGACAGTGAGAGGTACACGCTCTACATGGAGTGGGCACGCTTCCTGCGCTTCTACAAGGAGCAGCCCTTGGACCTGATCAGCACCTGGAAAGAGAAATGGTGTTAGTGGCACTAAGTGATCTCTTGTTGGAATATTTTTTCACCTTGGGTAACTAATCTATGACCAGTGAGCCAAATAAAGCCCCACCCCACATTTTGCCTCGTCCTGGGTTCAGACCCCTGGCTGTCTTCTCTGTCAAGGGATTAAAATTCAAGGCATACCCAGTGATATGAAAATATTCGTCTGTGTTCCTAAATCATTGCCATGTTGCTCCAGGATAAGGCTTTTCTAGAGTGTCTGAAGGAGGGAGTGTGTCTCTCCTGCTAACTGGGACACATTAGATGAAGATTTCTCTCAGAGGTATCTTAATTCCCCTTCATATTATTTTTTTTCTAGAGAGCCAATCACCGTATAATCCTATTGGAATTTGAGTTATATTAAACTGAAGTTAAATTAAGGCATGTCTACCAGTGATACTTAACAAAGTTTTGGTGAGGATTACAGCACCAAAATTTGAGAGGCCAGCAAATCATGTCCTCCTGCTGTGTTAGCCACTTGGATGCTCACCCAGGCTTCAGGCATGCCTTGCAACTCTCCTTGCCATATGTCCATATAATGTCTCTATTTAATTCCCTGTCCCTTATGTATGTAGCAGGTCGACTTTCACTTCTTACCCTCCTTTCTCTCAGCTCTGAATTAGTGGAACATTGGTTCAGCCCTTCATTTTGTGATTCTTTGCTTGCTTTTCCAGCTGCTTTTTGTAGCAGTGCAAGACTATTTAGCTTCACGTCAGGCTCGGCTGAATTGAAGCTGCTCTGTTCAATCCAGGATGCTCAAGAGGGAATAGCCAAATAATAAAGCAGCGCATGATCTGTGTTTAGCAATTGAGTTTGCTCACTTCAGCTTGCAATCTGTAGCTGCTTTTTCATGGTGCTGCTAATTCAAACATCAGCATCATTTCATGTGGGTTTTTGATAGGCCAACTCTTTGGGGTTGGCAGTGCTGTTTAAGTCGATTTTGTTGTACAAATGTTCCGGTTCTAGTTTGACTCAACACTGCACTCAATAAAAGCCAAAATTAGGAATACTTGTAATTAAAACATCATCATTGTCATTGAAATTGCTGCTCATCTGAATCATGGTGAAATGCCCAATGCATTGATGTGCAGAGATGGAGTTGCAGACTCTGCAAGCTCAAACATTTCTATGTATTTCTGCATCAGATACACTCATTTAACTGCTTAAAGTTTGCTTCTCCACACTGTAACAGCTGGAGACTTGCTTTGCTTTAAAGAACATAAAATAACTGGGAGAAGTATCTGGAGCTGACATACACACATGAAATTCTGCCATGCTCTCAAGGCACCAGGCCAACACGGGAATGGCTGCCACGACATCTCGGTGCCCCGGCTCTTCCCCTGCTTGCCAAAATTAGGCTTGCATGAGTGCCAGCATCTGGTGCAAGCCACACTGTACTTTGGATCTGTGCCTTGCCACCACCTGGAAGAAAGACTATAAATTAAAGCCTGGAACTGAAAGGCATTTGATTTTGTGAGCTGTAGGGGATATAATATTTCTGTTTGTCTGCTGCAGTGAGTATTTCACATTAGATAATAAACTGAGAGTGCTGCATGTATCTAAATCTAAACTAACTACTTAATGATGGAACTTTTTATGAATCAGTCAACAGCAGCTAGCAGTCAAACCTAATGGCAGCAGATGGACTTCATGGTGTCTATTGCAAACCCTTTGTTGCTAGTCCCTCCAAATTCCACTCCTGTTGGAATGTTCCTCATTGTTTTAAACAAGCATAGTTGCCTTCTTTTTCCTAATATCTGCTCAGCTGCTTTACCCAGAGGGTTCTATTGCAAGGGCCTGTGTCTGGATCACTGAGTCTTCACTGCCTTCCTTGCCCTTCCAGCATGCTGGCTTTGGAAGCAAACACCCAGCTTCTAATCTGCCTTCTCAAATTTGATGAAGGGTTTTCTCAGCACTGCATTTCTTCTTTGGGAGGTTTCTCATTTGTCCTTTCCACTTGCATCTACATTGCCATCTGCCCTAGAATGCCAAGTCCCCTCATCAAGGCCTGGAATCTCCCCTTTCTCTGAGTTGTGTCCTTCCCAGCAGAGTAGGTAATAACAGAACACAGGCTCCGATATGATTTAGTGTGCCTTGCAAGCATGAAACAGACTCCACAGCTTCTCTTACTTCTGTTTGGTTTTGGGCTTTGTTTGGGGATTTTTGGTCAGTGGGGTTTCTTTGTTTCATTTTGATCACTTGGTGGCTGGGATTCTTGCACTTTGGCTTGCTGTGTCTCTGTCCATGTGTCAATTGTCTGTCCCTTGGCAGCAGCATGCTGGTGTGGTTGGTATTTGCAGCTCTCTGAGCGTGACAGTCACTCAGCTGCTGTCTCTGAGCTGCTGTTCTCACCTCCTCTGGCCACAATGCTGCCTGCTGTGCACAGGGGTCTTTTTTAGCTACTCATTTGTGAATCTGTTTCATAGGCTGGGGGTTTTGGGGTCTGCTAGCAATGACTTCTGTAATGGGCTGTGTCATGCTGCCGTGGCCCTCCTGACATCTTATCGTGTGTTTTTGTAGTTCCACTCATGCAGCAGGTTTACTCCTGCTCTCAAGGAGGAAGGTTCAGGCATCACAAAGATTGGTTGCTTATGTTTTTGGGGTAGTGTACTGAAGGAGGCTGGGCAGGAGGTTTTCCTGGCTGTCAGACTTTGGGTTGTCCTTGGTACCAACCCTGAGCTGAGACTACCCCCTGGTGCTTTGTGAGTGAATAAGGGAAGATACCAGTGAGAGCCTCTCACACTTGTTGTCGTCATTTGAATTCTGCTGCTGAGACATTGGCTCATTGCCTGAACCCACTCCGGTGGTTCTCCTGTATCTTACAAGTGGGATTTAGGTTTTGTTGTTGTTGTTGTTGTCCAATTCTAATTCAGGTGGTCTGCATGGCTTCTTATCTCTGTGCCTTATGACATTTGTTGACAAGACTGTTAGCAATGAATGCAAATCATGTGACATTAGACAGCAATATATGAACTTGAGTACTAATTTCCCATGTTAAAAAATAGACTAATCCATGTAGCTTCTGTCAGACTATCCCCTGAGCTTTTTGGGAGCAGTCTGGGCATGAAGAAGCTGTACATAATCTGCTGTTTCTTCCATGTACCAGGAGAAATCAGACATTATTCCAGAATATCCAGTACTGAAGTCCAATGTTAGACTGCAGCTGTGAACATTTTCCTGTGGCACTCTGAAAAACAGAGTATGCCCCTTACAATCTTGGTGTGCCTCAGGGATAAGAATAGTGCAGGTGGAATCATCATACCAAAAGAATTACCCTCCCAAGGCTCTGCTTATTCCCTGGGGAGGCTCCTCTCCCTCATCACCAGCTAATGAGAAGTTCTCTCTCAAGTAGGTCGCTTCAGTTACTGCCTTACCACGGACAGTTCCAAACTAGATTAGATACCAGGCGAGAGAGAGATTTAATTTGTTTAGTAATTCATTTTATGAGGCTTTGAAGAAAATGAGTACATTAGAATTGGTTTTCTAAAAGAGGGAAAAAAAATACACAGCATTATCACAAAGCTGATTTTGCTAAAAGAAATCAAAGCATAACAAAATTCAGATAGGATTAAGCATGAAAAAGTGCTGCGCCATTTTAAAATGATTTGGTACAACACAGAAAAAAATAATGCAGATTATTTCTCTTGTTCTTACTAAAACTAGAACCACTTCTGTGAGCATCAGACTTGAAACACTTCTAGAGTATCAGATATAATCAAATGGATGGGAATTCTTTACTGGTATTTGCAAGTAGATGTTGCGCTCTCCTCATTTGCCAAGTCTTCTCAGATGTTGTACTTCAAGCCTTCTCTGGATATTTGATTCTGTGAGCAGCTGCTGAACATTCCAATTGATTGCTTTTCCTTCGCATACTACTGAAGAGTTCATTTATGCCTCTGCAGTCTGGTGGGATTTACATTTGAGTACCAGCCTGAGCCTGCATTCCGGCCCAAAGCTCTTCTGTAGATTCCAAGTGCATCCATGCCGCTCGGGCACAGCCCTGTGCTCAGGGCAGACCTCAGGAGGCCTCAGGGCTCTGCAAGAGGCAGATGCTGAGAGCTCTAAATGAGAATCCCTGGAGTGCAGAGGGTCTGGACAGGTCTATTCCAGCTTGGTAGCAGCACTGCATGGTCAGTGTTGGGTTCCTTCGTCCGTTAGCAGAGCACACAGATGATGAAGCACTCAAATGCAAGGTGTACAAGTACCAATGGAGGGAACAAACCGGGCACAGCTAAGGGTGTGGCTTCCCTTTATTGCTCAGTACTCAGTTAAAAGCCCTGCTGAGCCTCTGGATGCAGACTAAATATTGGCGCCTTAAAGACCTAGAAATAAAACAGCACACTTTGGAGGCAATATTCCTATAGGAGGTAATGTAAAGGCTGTTCTTTATTGGAGGCCTCCAAGGGGCTGGTATGGAAATGCCCACCCCCACATGGGGTCAATGCAGTTTTATAAGTTTAGCAAATTAGCATAATTGACAAAATTCTCCAATCAGAGACATAAGTGGTGAGCTAGTTCCCCCTTTTGGTTCCACCTCGTACTGTAGCCTCCATTTAGATAGGAACTAAACTTTGTTTGTGAAATATGTCTAAGGAACTGGTTTCAACGTTGGCTCCCAGGAAGAACCAAGATAGGATAGGGGTCTTGGACCCTATCAGTAGTAAAAAGCAATGCTGCATCAAGGAAAAGGTCCACGAGGTTGGAGCTTCTCTGGTAGAGTAGATGTAGGTCACAGGAGCTATAGGCTGTAAAAATGATTCTACAAACCCAGTAAAACTGGGCATGTCTCTGTGAAATTTATTTCATCTGTCTAAGTTTCAGCTAGTTCTAAATTACTGATTATTCATCAATCTACTAAAGTACAACAGATTAAAGATGACTCAGAGATCCTAGGCCCACATAATTTCACTTTGTGACTCTTTTTTATTATTACTTTATTTGAAAGGAATAAGGAAATGTATTTGGAGCTGCAAAATTTTTATTACTCTTAATTTTTTCATGATTCAGTTTTATTAAAAATATGTCAGATTAATGGAAATATTTGGAGACAGATCTACCGCTCTTCCCAACACCTTCTAGCTAGTTAAGTCCTTCACATCCTTTCTAAAAAATAACAACAAAACAAAACAATTTGAATCAAATCAAGACAATCATTACAATACTTTTTTCATTTCCTTTTTCAAAACCATAAAACCTATTATTTTCAGGCAAAATATATTTTTTTCCTTAAATGATTGTGATAAAAAACACTGGTTTCTGTGGCTATTTTAACCATTGTGATGCTTTGGCATGTGATGAGGCTTTTAGATTTAGCCATCAGTATTGCCACACTGGTGAAGTACTTCTGGCAGCTACCACAGTACTGCACTTTTGAAGTCCTTCCTGCACTTTTTCCTGTGTGAATTCATAGGAGGCCTTTTTCAAATTCTCAGATTAGCTAGAATGTTTGCTAACCAGATAATAATTTGGAGATTAATTTTATGTTACTTAAAATGTAATTAAAAATGTAAATCAATAAAGTGCAATTGTGGCTGACTATGTTATACTTTAAAAGCCAACTGATCAGTATTGAATAGAAGCAGCGATTTTTAATGCCTTCGATATTATTGCAGGGGGTCTCGGGCAGGGCACATTAATTTTCACATTAGAGATGGGCTGGTGGAGAAAATACAACATTTCAAACATAGCAATGCTTTCTTTCAAGGAAGGAAAATTTCACAATTTTTACTTGACACAATATTAGGGTACTTTGAATATTACGGTTTTTTGCCAGCATATTTTAATAGAGGGAAACTTAAGGCTATAGTCCTTGGGTTTGTTATGAAATTCAGAAGGATGTAATGAGCTGCTGTGTAGAAACTTCTGCAGACTGGAATACTGAAATCAGTGGATGTAATTTAAACACAACAACCTATTCAACAGTGGGAGTGGGAGCCTGGTTTTTAATTTTAGCAGAGGGACAGAATGTAGTAATGTGGTAAGACAGAAAGCCAGTTGCAGCTGTAGATGACTCAGCTTGGCTCCACAGCAGCATTTGCTGCTGTGCACATCATCCCCCTGGGTGTTTATTGTAGAGATGCCTGCTGCCTTCTCTGTGCAGCTGGTCCTGTGCATCCTGGGGCTTTGAGGTTGAAAGGGATGCTCGCTTCACCTGTGTGTGGAACTCTCCTGTTCATACCTACACACAGCCAGCTTGTGTTCTTCTGTCTAAAGCTGTCTTCCTTTACTAAATTGGCATATCTTAAGGTGGATATTCTAGAAAGGCTTCCAGCATGTCTCCCAGGTTTACTTTGTGCAAAATGTCCTTATGTCCTGTGTTTTACTGTGAGCCCTCTGTGCCTTTGTTTGACCATTCATTTAAATGCCTGATTCGGGGGCTATTGCTGTCACTTATCTCTTTTTACATCTTTTGTTCTTAAACTTTAGACTCTTCTGCTGCATTTTCATGTGATATTTGCAGCAACTTAAATTCCGTTCTTTTAATTGCTTCATTTTTTGACTGTCAGCACACTTATTTGTTCTCAGATGTAGGCGTGCAAGAGCACAGAGAAAAATGATCTAAGACATACTCCCAAATTCATGGAAGTCTTTTCCCTGCAAGCAACTAACTTTACTGACAGTTCTGTCTGAAGATTTTTAGTTATTAGTTCCAGTCCAGTAGCATCAATGGATCGGAAGGAACTCCAGTGTATCCCACACTAAATAAATACAGAGACATGCTTTTGCTCCCCAAAATCCATACTGTTAAGGCATTCTCCAAAAAAGAAGTGAGATAGGACTAGGTTGTTGTCCTGATGGGTTTTTCCTGTGCTCTTCAGTAAGGTGAAATGTGCATTTTCTTGTTAGAGAGCAGTGTGGAATGATCTCCCCACATGCATATTTAGGCACATGTAACATGGAGAAGAAAGCTCAAAAGCCAATGTTGATGCCAGCCTGGAAATGCACATTCAGCTATTTGAGACAGGGATAAGCAATGGATTTATGTTTTCCTGCTTTTTTGTGTCTGGTTCTGAAAATATCTCACCTTAAGTCTGGGAATCATAGAATCCTAGAATGATTTGAGCTGAAGGGGCCATAAAGATCACTGAGTTCCAGCCTCGCTGCCATGTGCAGTGATTCCTTGGACTAGACCAGGTTGCTGAAAGCCCCATCCAGCCTGGCCAGATATCTTTGCTCTCCGCTGTCTGCTACACTCTCCTTTCATTCACTTTCTTTTCTTTTCCCTGTATGTTTTCCTCATGAATTTTCATACTTCTATAGAAAATAACCGAAATGGCCACATACATTCTTTCCACTGCAATTGCTTAGTTTTAAAATAAATCTTCTTCATCTAGAGGCTGCTCATTTGGTGTTCTTTCACTAATTCATCCCAAGGGATTTATTAACAGGGACCTTAGTTACCCTTAAATGTGACCTGTAACAGATCAGGCATCCACAACTTCTCTGGGCAACCTGTTTCAGTGTCTCAGCACCCTCACAGTAAAGCATTTCTTCTGTATATCTAACCTAAATTTCCCGTCTTTCAGTTTGAAATGTCTCACTGGTTTTATGATAACCTCCAAAGTTCTACTGCTACCCATTCTCAACAAGAGAGAAAATTCTACTGTTATTTCTCTGGTATAATTGTTCTTCCCAATGAAGCCTGAATAAAGCCTGAATTCTGTATAATGTTGATACATTGGCTCATTTAGAAAAGCATTGTTAGCAGCTGATTGCTTATATAATCTCCTTGGCAATTTTTTACGTTTAGGTTGTCCTTATTTTGTTATGAGAAAAGAACATAGAGGTTTTTACTTCGATTGGGTCCATTAATTTTCCGAAGTCGTTTGGACAGCAAGGTATTTAATCAATCTCCTACGTGGTTACAATGAGGCACTATTTCTAAAGAACCTAAATTGAGTGCTTTTATTCCAAGGCTTAAGGCATTCATTAGAAACAGGCCACGTTATCCGTGGAAGATTAATACCTGTATGAACAAGGAGTAATGTAATCAGGAATGGTAGTTTTATAGCATCATAAAAATGGGGCTAACTAAAAATCATTGTAAAAGAGATGCAGAGTTTTAAACAAACCCCCACCGCCGTTTTTTTTATCATTAACAACAAATTAAAACTAATTACTTTCTAATGACAGCACTGTCTGATTTTCAAACCGTACTTTGTAGTGATTATCGAGGCAGGTGTGGAGCGGTGGGAATGCTCAACTAACACGCGTGAACGACATGAATGATGAGAATTAGTTCTATACGTTGAGCTAATTTTCGTTCAGGTTTTCAGCTCTGTATTGGGAGCAGGGGCACTCACATATCCCTTTCTCCCCAAGGATGTTCTGCTCAGGCAAGTACACTCTGGTGATTTGTGGGCACACAGCATTTCTGCCAAGTAATCTGAGGATGCATTCAAGCTGGATAGGTTTCTCTGAAATTCTAGGAATAAGGATAGAGACGGTGAAGAGCAACTCCAAAATTTCAGATGCCCATTCAGCTTCCTTTTGTTAAGTTTTCTAATATTATGTTAGAGAATCAAGAAGACTTTGAAACAGCCAAAGAAGCAAAAAAATTCAAATCAAAACTTTGATTACAGTTTGCTGCAGTCTCATTCTAATCAGTGGTCTTTTGATTTTGCTCTACGTAATATGTAGAATATTTATATTTGCTGCATATTTATTTTTCTGAGTTTTTCCATATGAGTGCCGAATGCTTTTGCTGTCACACATGGATACAATGGAACTTAATTCTCAGTCATATTCATTAGTAATCACATCAGCTTTGTTTCAATGTTTTCTTTTTCATTGAGACCAGAAAATGGTCAGCTTTGCTGGTCATCAGGATCTTCTTGACTCTTAAACATAAGTGGGGAAAACAGCTCCTAGGGAGAAAGATATTCCAAAGAAGAGATTTTTTAAAATCCTCTTCACTGAACTGATCATTAAATGTAACAAAATAATATCAGTAGAGATGGTATTAAAGAAATATGGAATAGAATTTTATAACTTAATGGAGTGTGAAAGGTTCTAATGCTGAGTATTTGATGGGGTTGGGACTGGTAACTGTGGAAAGCTGCAAGGAGAGGAGTGTGTCAGTGTCATTGCATCTGCAGGTGGGAGGGAACCTCAGCAGAGATTTCAGTTCTGTGTCAGAGGAACCCTGCTCCAGAACAGAATGCATCTCTGATTACACCATCACCAGTACCAGGTATTTTATTTCAGCTACAGTAAATGCCTCTAACAATGGGTGTGTTTATTTTCTCCTGGCTGCTTCTAAGCATGAAGGTAAAGAGTTCATCCTTCCAACAGTGCCTTGCTAAGGTTTTCTGTACATTCTCCATGTCCTGATCTTTCTTTCTGATTTAATTTAAACTAAAATATTTTACTCATAAACTGACACATTATGAACATCTTACTAAACAAACTACAAAAGTTTCTTCTCCAGTGCTACCTGTGCGTATTTCTAAATTATTTTTAGGATACCAAAAATGTTTTGCATTTGCATAGATTCTAGCAGAGAATTGTGGTATGTGACCCGGGTTTCTGGATATTTCTCAAGATCCACACTCTTTTCATGGATACTCCTAACAGATAATCTGATTGTTTTTGTGAGTCAGGCTCTCACTTTAGGTCAAAGTGTGTTTGTGCTGGTCATGCAGAGCCAAAGATCAAAGCTGAGCAGGGACTTGGTTGCTGCCAGGACCTGTCCAGGTCAGGTGCCAGGAGGATGCCTTAGTGTAGGATCTCCTCTCACAGGAGAGGTACAGGAGATCTGTTGGGAGTTAGTTTAGTTGGCTAAACTGCTCCTCCAACATCATCTCCACTAACATGGGCTTTGTTGTGAGGCAGTTTTGTATTAAGGAATTAAAACTACCATCCATTTGAATGAAAGTTCTAAAACTTCATACAATTGATGGCAGTCTTGTCCAGAGGATAAATTTTGTGTCCACTGGAAAAGGACATTTGGGAGTTAAGTGCCTGAGTTTTACTGCTTCCTCTTCCTGCCTCAGTACTGCTCCTCCACCCCCACAAACACGTAATCAAATCCTAAATGGCTTGAAAATAAATTCTGTGCCTTTAAACAAATGTAAGTTGAAATGTAGCAAAGCATTTCCAGATCCTTTCCTCTGAAATATTGTAAGGAGTACAGTGATACCATTTTCTTGAAAATGTTAGCAACGGAACAAGAATTTTCATAACCAAATGAAAGTAACTGGGTTGAATGTCAGAATATAAATGCAAATTTTGATCAGAAAATCAATTTCTTCTTTGTATTCATATGAAACTTATGAAAAGTAGCAAGTTGCTCAAACCCAGCTGCTAATCTAAAAACACTGATAACAAAATTAATTTTGTGTGTGTAGCAGTGAGCTGTGAGACAATTGAGGTGCACTGTTCTGTCACGGGTTGAGAAATGCCACTGGAGCCTGCCTTCACATTGGCTCTTCAGCAGAGTTGCTAAAAAGATTTTAATGGGTGCTACTAATATGCTGTCTCCTTGTCTTCCTTGTCTGACTGAGGAGATCCACCTGTCTCCAACTCACTTGATGTGTCAGAGTGCTGATTTAATCGTGCTGTATTTAATCACGGTGTGTTAGAAACACAGAACCCAAACCTGAGTGAGCAGTGAAACCCCCAAAGGTATGAAATGCTGCAGGGATAGCAGCAAACCATCCCTGTCTTGCACAGTCCTGCTATTCCTCCAAGCAGGAGCCATTGTTCTTGCAGGATCAACCACATGGGTGAAGAATTCACGTAAAGAAGCCTCCTGGGACATCTTAACTCTCATGCAGTCAGTAACTAACATGAGTAACATTAAATAGATGTAAATAAAATGATTTTGTACCTTGACCTATTGGCTTTAATTTCTTTATTTTTTTCAAAAATAAATAAAAATTTAGAAAACAAGCAAAAACATGTAAAATATTTTCTAGTGAGGAGATGGTTGTTGAAGATGTAAATAAAATTTGGGTGGTTTCCTGTAGCTTTTGATTTTCTGTGAAGGACAAAGAAAATTCGTTTGTTGAAAGTTCCCTGACTTCAGTGTACTAAAAATCAGTAAAAAATTGGATGTCCGTGGGGTTCCATTTGATGTTTTGTGAGATGGATGTATCTGAATATTAAGGTAGTGTATTGAGAGACAAGTGAAGCGTGCTACTGCTTTACTACCAGCAAGGGACCATCAGTTTAATTTAATCAATTTTCAGTGCCTTGTATGAAAGTTTAACTTTTCATAACTTTGTCTGAATTAACGTTAAGGGGATGGTCTCCCTTTTAAATAACACAGTCAGCAGATAACTCAGTATTTCAATTTCTTCTCTTTAAAAATAGTGGCAAAATAACCTTTGTCTGCTGTAAACACATATCCCATTAGCTGTAATATATTTATGTATTTAAAACTGCTAATAGCTTACAATGTGATAGTTGTGGGTAATGCTCTTGAACAGTTCCCATTTGATGTTTCATTACCTTTTCCATAAACTGCAGCAACCACTCAAGCGGATATCGGCCCCCGTACACAGAGGTACATAAATGAAATTAAAATTTGTCTTTTCTAGTATTTTTTTTTCTGAGGTACTTGCTTTTCTAACTCATCTCTTCTGCATTCATTAGAACTGCAGCAGAGTTTAAACAGCCTGTAAGGAGCCCTTATCTGCCTGGAGTCTGAATGGCTGAGTAATCTAACTGGACAGTTAAGGATTTTCTGTCTAAGCTGACTGATGTTAATTTTAATAATCCTAGACTTTTCCCCCTTAATGTTTCAGAGAGTCATTAGTAGAGTTCAGCCTTTTTTTACCTTGATTGGTAATAACTTTGTATGCCTGCTGATCCTTACGGTAAGGAGTAGCCTTGCTTGAAAAAAATGAGATGATGGTAGTGTAAAAGTGGAGGGATGATTTCACACCATGATGTTTGCTTTTGATGGCATATCTTCAGCACTGTATTTCCTGTGTCTCAGTTGATCAAAAGTCTTCTTCAGATTCCCAAAGAATAAAAATAGGAAAATAAAAAACCTCAACAAAACAGACACAAATCAACAAATAATTCACAACAGTTTATTTGCCAGATGAATTTGGAGGCTTTTATGGACTGCTCACTGCTGTGAAACACAAAATCCAGCACCCACATATACCAAGTATTAAGAATACATTAATTTTACCTAAATTTGTGCATTAATTTGTAGTCACTTTAAGTTTCAATTCATCTGCCTAAGGAAAGATACTTCCATTTTCTTCAGCCTAACACACAAAAGTACATCTGACAGCATTAATTTGTTATAAGGTTGGTTGATATTTCTTGGGATCTTTGTAGGATGACATTCACTTCTTTAGATTCTAGAAATTGGCCCAGGTTTCATCCCAACACTCCCAGACTCTAGGAAAATTAAAGATTTGTACTTTGTTTCTTTGCAGTTCATCCCATTTCTGTGGTCACAGGCTTCATGACAGAATTAAGTGTGGATTTCTCAAAGGCAATTTCTCACTTGCCTGTCTCCTTTTTTTTTTTTTTTTTTTAAATATAGGTGTATGCTTATGATTGGGAGTTTATAGCAAAATGGGATATCCCAAAAAGTATATGCCTCCAGAGTAATTACCTGGTTTTGAGCCGTATGAGACCTGTTTGTTCAGGCTTTGATGCTTTCTTGTTTGCGCAAGTTACTGTCAGATCTGTATCAACCAGCCAACCTTCAAACACATAAACAGCTGATTTTGGAAGAAAAAATTTGGTTGTAGATTGGCTTGCATGTCAAATTTGGTCCTTGAATTTAAATTGCAGTCTTCTATAATATTTATTCATGTTTTTAGAATGTACTCAGTGGGACTCTGAGTATGTAAACTTACAAAGAGCTTGATGTAAGACATGAAAGGAAATAATTAAGTACAAATTGTCACATCCATACACAATATTTTTTTTCCAAATTCAACCCTAAATATGTATTTAGGAATCTGTCCTGCACATAAAAATTGCTA
The DNA here is from genome assembly GCF_015227805.2 of Hirundo rustica. Classification (NCBI taxonomy): domain Eukaryota; kingdom Metazoa; phylum Chordata; class Aves; order Passeriformes; family Hirundinidae; genus Hirundo; species Hirundo rustica. The sequence goes on along the minus strand of NC_053455.1, from coordinate 62,633,448 downwards.
AATTTGATTGCAAACTATGTTATCATCTTTATCATGAGGTTCTAAGAGTTGGCGCTTAACAATATATGATCCTGTGATGTCACTTTTTATCATTCATTTTATGTTTCTCTTGGGTTGATTTCAAGCCTGAAATTATGTTTTTACGGAGATATCCTGATTAGTTACAGAGCAGTCATGAACAAGAGGGGTACGTGATCCAGTGGTAGAATTGTGGGATTTAGTAGCAGTAGCGGTCATGAGTATTAGCAGCAAAAACTTCTCTCCACCATGTTTTAACCTTGACATTCAATGAGTGAAAATGACAGTGAATGTGTCACACCATTTTCTTCAGCCTTCTATCTCTTCCAAACCTAGGGCTGAAATGATCTTTCTTTCTTTTTTTTTTTTTTTTTTTTTTTTTTTTTTTTTTTTTTTTGGTAGCAATTTGTTCTGCCACAAATGGAACTAATTTGATTGTAAATTTTATTTACTTTGGAGAAGATGGTTGCACTTCCTAATCAGATGTAGTAAAAACGCATTAACTGAGAATGAGATTTTGGCTAAGGAATTAGCTAAGAATCTGCTTTATTCTGTCACTGAGAAAGAACAGGTTCTTGGTGTCTTTCACACATGTAAGTGTATTTTTCTAAGTCCTCATTTCTCTCTAATTATGTCTTGTTTGTGGGGTAAATTCTCTAAGCTTCACTGGAAGGAAAATCATTGTCTTTTTATCCTCCCGGTGGGGAATTCATTCCACTTGTTTACTGATATGTGTGGCAGACTGAATAAAATGATTCCTAATTAGCATATATGAAATAATCATTGGTCTATCTGGAGTCATAATTAATGCATTAGGAAGAATTTACTGAGTGTCAAGGAGAAAGACATTAGCATAAATGAGCTTATTTTAGATGGGCTGCAATTGAGACACTACTTTCCCGTAAGAATGTTTACCAAAATTAAGCAGTAATAACATATCAATTTAGTGAGAACCATTAGCATACACGGTCTGAGCTATTAACTTCAGCCCTGCTTCGAGCACCTTGGTAGCTGAAAGAAGTTGTTGGCATCCCATAAAGTCACAGTAGCGTTGTGGGGGACGAGGGGCGGAGGGGGTCCGTGGAGGATTTCTGCAGTGTGCTCATGGACCTTGGAAAAAGCAGATGCTGCAGAATCTTATCACGCTGCCAGGCAATGCTGAGGCTTTATTGATTAAAGCACGTCCCTCCTGAGAGCATAACCTGTAGACAATAGTGAAACAGAGATTATCCTTACACAAAGGTGCTTAAATAACTCTAATTTCTCTACTGATGCTCTGTGCAAACTGCAATGCAAGCTTCAATTATTTTCGTACCTTTTTTCCTCAATCACTCACCAAGCATCTGTTAGCCTGAGAGTAGATTTTAATTTTTACAGGACTCTGTACATTGAAGAATGAATGCTCTACCCAGGGAAGAGGTGGTGAGGTTCAGGAGAACTAAAAATAGGCTGTATCTCCTAGCCAATTAGGTTATAGCATAGCCATCTTTATACTTAACCTTGGAAAGATATGACTATAAATAGAGCCTGACACTGGGTCCATAAACAATTGAGTCTGGCCTAATTTCAAACATGAGGGACTGGTTAAACCTGCCATATCTGACTCCAGTGGGAATCACTCAGGTCAAACTAGTGTCAAGTTAGTAGAAGTGGATTCCACCCAAGAAATAGTGATCCACTGCAGAAAGATAAAATTACAGTAACCCAAGGAGTTGGTGTAAAATTTTTAAGAACAATCATAACCCATCATTATTTCACGTGGGGAAAGCAGTATGGTTGATATCTCCCTCCTTGTCCCCAGCTTGTGTACCTCTTTCCTTTTGTATTTCCTGGGAGAAAAATTCTGTCACCCGCTTTAAATCTTTGCAGCAATCTTTGCTTCAAATTCTTTTCTGTTGACTTATAAATGAAATACCACATTACTAGTCTATTGATGAATGACAAATCACAAAACATGCTTACCATATATACATATTTATATTTCTATGTATATGTATAATAGTCTTTTTACAGCTCAATTAGAATAGATGAGTGTTTTGCTGGTCACAAGATAGGTGCCTCAATAAGCCGTCTGCGAGATGACTGCTAAGGTGGGAAATGCCTCTTTTGGTTGATGAAATCTCTGCTGTTACTATCAGAACACCCAGTTTATTGATTCATTGTGCTACTGACTTCAGACAGTGAATTAAAAAACAGAATTAGTGGGGTGACCCAAGAAAGAAACGAGGCAGTCTTGATAATGCACCATGGTTCAGATGAAAGCAGCCGTTCAGATTATTGAACAAATCAGTACAAAGTGCAGGAGAAACCAATAGGTAGGGAAACTGTCAGAATCACAGCACTGGTAAAGAAAACCTATTTAGGGTAACTTGCTGCTGCCTTTATTGCCTTCACAGACATACTTAACATGAAAAGCCTTCCATGACCTTCTTTCTAATCCAATTGTGAGTTGTTGTACTGAGGAGAAGTGATGGTGATATTCCATTTTGTTTGTGCCCCTTGAGGAGGGAGGTACCACATTCACCATCATTTCAGAAGCTCCATTTCCAGAAGTGGAAATTCATACAAGCCATGGTTACAAGTGCTGTTAAAAAGCATCACCCACAGTGCTGACATTTTGGCCCAGTGATAAATGTTGGAGCAAAATAAGACTATTTTCTTCAGAAAGGTCAAAGCCAAGGGAATAAATTAGCATATCTCCTGCTCATGGAATAAAGGTGGGGAGTTGGAATAAAGATTTGTCTTTGTTTTCCTTTTGTCCTTCTGAATAAGGGGATTATTGGTTTGTGCTTCCACAAAGTAAACTGAAAAGGGAGGATGGAAATATATCCTATCTGTCCCTGCAAATGTTCAGTCACAGAAACACCATGGGCTGTATTCCTTCATATTAGTTGCTCTTGGTCATCTTCTGCAACAAGGCAACACACTTGCTCATTTTCACCATCTACCCAAGCTGCTTCCTCAAGATATCTTTGAGAGATGAATGTATATAGAGGGATTAGAGAGTCTTAAGAACCAAAAGTGGTGGTGGCCCTCAAAAGACATTTGTTCTCCTTCTCCTGTGTCCTCTTCTCATCTTGTCCAAACATCTCTTTTCTGTTGTTCTCACTTCTGATGGAAGCTATGAAATAGGTTAGAATTACTCCTCTGGTTTTGCTCACCTGGAATTTTTGTAAGCTGTAAATTACTCTCAAGTTATTTTTAGCCACAGTCTTCTGGGTAGGTTGATACAACTGAGCCCCAGGTACTTGGCATGGGAATCAAGATGTGCTTTTGTACGTTTCTGTTTCACAATGATTTTCTTTTTAGTTGTTGCTTTCAGACACTGCAGTTGTTGGGCGTTTTCTTAATATTTCCTTCCTTTAATGTGTTCTGAAGTATTGTTCTGAGAATCTTTGTCTTTGCTATCAGAAGCTAGGGTGACAGGTATGGAAAATTATCCTCAGAAAATGTAAGACTTGTACAAAAAAAAAGAGGCATTTTCTTCCAAGTTGTGAAGATGTCACAGCTCACTAGTGGGAGACTGTTAGGGATTCTCTGTGTGAGGTTTTCCTGTTCCATGAGAAGTTTTAATAGATCTTGACATTTTTGCTGTTCTGCATTCAGAATGAAACCCTTGTCCTCCCTGCACCATTTCTGTGATGTCTAGCAGGAGAGCACCCCTCCTTTCAGCGGCAAGAACCCTGCTTTGGTAATTCCGTTCCCTCTTCATCTCTGTTCTGGCCTCACCTCACCTGATCAGATGTCACACAAAGGGCAGCAAACTTTCTTTCAGGAGAGAACTAGGTCAGGATTTTATTTAGTCTGTGCATGAAAAAAATGGAGAATGAAGGATTCTTGGTGATGTGAGCAGGGAAGCAGCCATACAGGCAGCCACAGCCCTTTCTCTACCAGACACATAACAAATTCCTTTTCAAGCTGTGGCTGGATTTACTGCTGACATCCAAGGAGCTGCACCTCTTTTTGCAGCCTTTGGCCCTGGTGGTACCTCTCTGTACTTCTGCTAATGTGACTTCAACCCCCAGCCTTCTGACTTGATTTCACATTTGCTATGTGATTGCAGCTTACGAATGAAAAGTCTTTTATCATATAATGCACAAAGCAGCTTACGGTCTTACCGTAATCAAAATGGTAAAACAGAAACAGCTCACTGCACTTTGAAATGCGTACTGAGCTAATGAAAAATTATGGAATGTTAAGGGGTGGGAATGGGCCTTAAAGGTCATCTCATCCCAACCCCTCCCTGCATGAGGGGAAGAGGAGGGACAGCCTGTTCCAATGTCTCCCCACCCTCACAGGGCAGTAGTTCTTCCCAATACCTGGCCTAAATCTCCCCTCTTTCAGTTTACAGCCATTACTCCTTGTCCTGTCACCGCAGCTCCTGGTGGAAGGTTCCTCTCTGGTTTGCCAGCAGGTCCCTCCAGGTCCTGGAGCATTGCTGTGAGGTCCCCACGCAACCTTCTCTTTTCCAGGCAGAGCAGCCACACCTTCCATCAGGGGCTGTAACTTCTAGGAGGCTGTGGGAACTTTGAAATGCTTGGTAACAGTGCAACCCAAATTACTCTGGACAGTGCATAAGATTAGCAGTAATTACTCGTGGCTTGTATCATCATAAATTCTGTGTCCTCATAAATGGCATATTAGATCTGGCAAAAGCCATTTTGGTTTTTAAGCAAAATGCATTGGTTCTGCGTGTATTGGGTCCCTGATTCAAAACTGCTTTTAGTTTTATGCAAGGGATCCTGCACTTCCAGGCTGTTTTTTTAAAATATATTCCACACTGATTGCACCAAGACACCTTATTTTTAACGGAGACCTAACCATAGATGCAGGGTGTTGTGAGAAAAATTTATACAATTGATCAGAGCTTCCTCCAGCCCATTAATTTCACTTCACTCCATCTAGAAAGACAGAGTAGATCCAAAAGCTTTTCTGTCCTGAATGATTATCGAGGTTCCAGCCAGAACAGGATGAATTTTTGTGGTAACCAGGAGGGGGCATAGCTAGGATCCAGAGGTTAATCTATGCCACTCCACTTTTGGAGGATATTTTCAATGCATGTTGTAGCATTAAGTAACACAATTAGCTGTGTAATTAAACGCTTAAAGTAATTATTTTTCCTACTCATGGAGGAAAACTGGGGTATAGGCAATGTATCCAGAAACCAAACCCTGTTGTTTCTTAGTCTGGTCTTCCTGAATATATCCATTTTATTCATATCTGTGGGTTGTTCCCAACCCAGTTTTTGCAGGCAGCTGCCTTAGCCTTTTTGGAGACATGAAGTGCCATAGAGCAGCTGTATTATTAAATCCTGACTAGAACACATAGGGTGGTTTTTGGGTTTTTTTTGTGTGTGTGTGCGTGTGTGTGTGCGTGTGCATGTGTGCGTGTGTTTTGTGTTTTTTTTTTTTTTTTTTTTTTTTTTTTTTTTTTAATTACGCACATTTTCATGGAAATGGGAGGGCTTGTTCTATGGAAAACAAAAAAAAGTGGTGTATTCCTCTTCTTCAACCCCCCCAGGGCGTTGTGACAATTAATGACAATTATTATTCTTCTGTCCCACTCCCACTTAATGGACTCTAATTCTTGAGCAGATGAGGAATGTGAACTTGCACCATAAATGAGTGGATACTGCCAATAAAAATCCTGCCCTGCTTTCAGTGGCTGTGCATGTGTCGCCTCCCCCCCATCATTAATTTTCAAGCACTGAGATTGCAGTAATTTCTGCTTATAAATGGCATGTTGATGTGTTTATTGCTGTGCAGTGGAGTCCAGGACCATTTCTCGTCTCTTTTTGCAGCGCTCATCAGCCCCTCATATCTACAGACAAACAAGGCTGCTCTAACACCTGAAAAAGTCAATGCCTAGAGAAACAAACTTTCTCTGTTAATAGTTCTTCAAGCAGCAACAGTATTTCAGACTAATATGAGAGTTGTGTGGATTTCTGTTTCTAACTGAGCATTTTTAAGGATCATTCTGTTTCAAACAGTGTTTTAGTTTCTCTGAAGGTTCTGGTTCAGCGCTCACATTTCTGGGCGCTCCTGGGCCTGCGTGGATGGGGCCCAGAGGGGTTTTGCATCCCCACAGGCTGTCAGAAAGGTCCTGGAGCCTGTTGTGCTCATGAACAGGCCTTGAGCTTTTGCTGCGTGCAGCCACAGATTTCCAAGGTGATGTGTTAAACTGCTCTGCCTCGTTCATGGTCAACACGAAAAGAGCTGAGCTCTGCCACCGAGAAATCTGAGCGGGTGCCTACGCAGCACAACACCTTTTAGACAAAACCTCACGCTGTGGCTTTCGTTGGGCTTTTATTTGAGTTGGAATTGCTAGTAAAAGAAGAATCACAGGGTGGTAAGTGAAGTGAGGCACCAGAGCTGGAGCGCTGTTCTCACAAATTAATTTTATGGCTAGATGTTTAAACAGGACTGATCTGGAAAGTGCCAGAAGATCATTACATTCACAGATTGTTGATAGTGTCTTGGGTTTAGGACCCTTCCTGAATGACCCTTCCCGAGTAAATTGCATGGAACTGATTTTACTGCTCCAGAAAACCACGGGAAAGAGGCAGGGCTGCCAGGAAGCAGAAGCAGAATTTTTCAGGGCGCAGGTGATGTGAGCCTCAGGGCTGTGCCAATAAAGCCACAATGACACTCTGCAGTCCTGTACACATTTAGTGACTAGTTCCTGATGGCTTTAACGGGAGAAAATCTTTTAGGTGTGAACTGATGGGATGGGACTCCTTAAAAGCAGAGTATCCCACCTCAGTGCTGATGGGAGTTTAAGGTTTCCTGTAAAACAGACAATATTGAGTTAACTATTTTCACTAATTATGATTATGTGTTCCCATTCAATGATTTACACAAATGGAAAATTATTGCATCCAGTTAAGAAAAAGAGCTAAAAAATCCCCCCAAATAAGTGGTGACTAATATTTAGATAATTTTTAAAGCCGAATTAAATTATTTACGGACATGAGCAGACAGATATGCACCCTTACAGTACATACATGAGTGTACAAAGGGGGGCCACGAGCATGGTGAAGGATCTGGAGGAGAAGCTTTATGAGGAGAGGCGGAGGTCACTGGGTCTGTTCTTTCTTTGTAAAAAAATTACCCATCTAATCTGAGCAGACATAAATGTCATCCAATTCAAATCCAAATGTAGGAAGTTAGAAACTTTCCTCCATTTGCATTTTATGTATGAATTTTGTGTATTTTGTAGTTTTAAGTCAACTACTGTTATGCTGTCCTCTTACTTATCTTTCTTACATAATCAATATGTAGTCATCCACAATCAAAATATTACTAATATCCTTCTGTGGTTTGAAATGAGTGGAAATGATACTTCCTTTTCATTCTTATTGTCTAAATCTGAGGAGTGAGAGCAAGAGGATCTGAATGCTATCCTTGATTTTGTCACTTCTTCAGAAGCTTCCCCATTTTCTGCCTTAGTTTTGCCATTATGAGGGGATTCAGTGATTTTGTACTTCCTGCTGCAGACAGTTTATTAACATTTACTATCCACTTGTGATTCTTAAGTAGAAGGTTGGGTATTCAGATTAAAAAACATTACTTCTTTACAATTACAGTTTCCATGCCAAAACTCCACAAGGAAACTTTGCAAAGCCACGCACAGCGTTATTGGCGTTATTTAGTTAGTACTGCATGTAGCTGTACTGGAAAACACTGTTCTTCTTGCTCTTCCTACTGCAGAACTTGGGATAAATATTTCAAATGGCAATGGTGTAATTACCTTTGATTAGTGACTGTGCTAACTTAAAAAAAAAAAAATTAAAAGAAAAAAGTAAAGCAGATGTTGATTACCAAGCACTAATGTAGTGCTTTCATGCGCAGCTATAATTCTGCTCATGAATATACATTAATCTTATGCAGCGGTTGTTATCGTTATCTACAATCAAAATACACTAACCAATGCTGTTTCTTTCTGCGACTGTTTATGAAATGTAAAGGAAGTACAGCGGTGACCAGAGTGCAGGGCAGTTCTGGATTACATAAAATCCTGCACTGCCTTTTGGGCTTTGCTGGTCAAATACATGTATATATATATATATACATATATACATATACATACATACATACATACATACATGCACACACATATATATATTGCCACGATCAAAATGTTCTGAAACAAACTCTTACAGAGAAGGCAGTAACCAGAATAACATCAGAGAGAGATGAGAGTGCAAGAGAGTGTGGAAAGAGGCTAGAAGCAGCGGAGCTGGGAAATTGCGTGTGATGGGGAAATCAGGTGGTGCTGTCACGTGAAAAGGGGAGATTTCCTCAAGCCCTTAGTGTTTGATGGGTCTGTCAGCACCCAGGAAAGCTGAGACCCTTGTACCCAGCCAATCTGCCAGCATCCCACTGTGGGGACCCTTTACTGAGCAGTGCTGCTGGACTCAGAGGGCAGCTTGACTGACTTGTGCAGGGTGACACACCAGCAGAGACACCTCCTCCTGCATCTCCACACCCTTCTGTCAGCGTGTTACCTGCTGCCAACCACTGCCAGTGCCTTTGAAAGACTCATACTAACAGTTTATGGACCATTATTAATAACATTGTGACAGGTTAATGTTCAAGGGTTGCCTGGGATAGTATCTGACTGCAAAAACATATCCAAAGCAATAATTCAACGTCAGCCCCAGACAATCATTGAGCACACGTAGAGTACCGTTCTTATCCAAGGCGTCCCCGCTGCGGAGAAGGCAGGTTCAGCCTGTTGACAGATCCCAGAAGTTACAGTGGGGTCTTCCCTGAGTTCTCCCCATTCTTCACTCACTTTTATAGTGTTTCTTTACATTTAGATGGAGCCTGGGTGACTCTAGTCATACATCCTGCTCCGTGAAGCGTGGCTGTGCCTCGGGGGCAGTGTTAGCTCTGAGGTGAGCCTGGGATGAAGTGTCAGTGGGTGTCAGTGTTACACACGAGGAGAGGAATTTCACCACGGTTGCTGGCTCAACAGCAAGACGTCCTCTTTCATGGCCCTTGGTTCTCAGCTGCTGTGCTGTTTACCAGCTAAAAGTACCACTGCGTTTCCTTCTCTGCGGTGCTTTTGGCAGAGCCTGGCTTTGGTGTCTCCACTCTGCTCTACCTCCCTTTATTCCCCTTTAGATTTTATTGTGTGGGGGAGATGAGCATGCTGACTGCATTCAATCCAGCCACATTTCCCCTCATATCTTCCATACTGTTACAACTGTGCCTATAACTTGCCACTTTTCTTTCATTATAACCCCAGTCTTTTTCCCACAGGTGCGGTCCCGTATATTGCCTGAACACTTAACAGGAATAAAACCTCCTGGGTTAGTCTAGGAGGGCAGGAGAAAGTGACCCACGGGTGAAAAGGTGTGAAAATAAAGTGCTTGGCTTAGGATTTAAATAATGTTATATCATTCGGGCATATCATGACAAATCATTTATATCATGATCTGTCCTTGTTATCAGCATCTGAACTAATTGTCTACTTTTGTATTCTAAGGAAAGAAAAAGCTACTCATGGAACAGAGTTAATTTCTCCTTGGAGTGAATATGTAAATACCAGCAGAGAACTCTGCTACAGAAATGCTCATTTCTCTCCACTGCCTCTCATGTGAGTTTACTTGGCTAGGAAAATTGTGAATGGTTTAAAAGCAGGGGCATCCAAAATAAAATTAATCTCATTATTGGGGTGCTCCCCAGCTCCAACAGTGTCACTGCAGTTGTAAAATTGAAAAACAGCAATGGAAAGCTGCAATTAAAATCAGTAGGTCTCACATAAAACCTGGAGTGACAATGGGTTCTTGAGAGCTTCTGCTCTGCTGCACTTCCTCAGTTTTTCCTGCATCCTGACTGAGCACCGTGCAGGGGAAATGCTGGGCTTGGTACTCTGTGTGCTGCTCATTCTTGCTCCTTTCCACATCAGCCCTGATCGTTGCACTCAGTGTGCTGGGGGCTGCCAAGGCACCCAGTGCTGCAGGGCTCATGAACCCAGAAGAGCTGGTGGCCAGAGTAGCTCCCCCCATGGAGCATTTGAGTCTTTGGCTGCTTTTCGGACTCATCTCGATCTCGTGGTCTTTCAAAGAGCACAGGTCTTCTTTCTGTACTAGGCCATATCACACTGGATTGAACCTGCTAGATATCTCTCATAATAGTTTAAATATCAGTTTTCTTGTGCAATTTTTAGGGCAATCTGAATGCCTGGATTTCATTGGAAAGGTGCTTTCCTTTCTTCTCCTTTTTTTTTTTTTTTTTTTTTTTTTTTTTTTTCCCCCCCCATTTCAAACAGTCCCAGAAGGTAAGAACAAGAACTCACTGAAAACCAATCTGGGAAGAGTACAGTCAGCAGATTAAGCCCTGTTCTGAGTCTTCATTTTCCTCTCTCATTACTCTGAGTGATCTTTGGCAGAGCAAGGCAGACATGTGGACTGTATTTCTAACCCAAATCTCATTTGACAGCCACGCAGCCAGCTCTAAGGCAGCAATTGATTCCAACACTGTACAACTTAAACACGTCTGTGAGCGGCAGGAACTGTGCCATTACACCCCTGGGTTTTCTAAAACAGATCTCCAAGTTTCTTACATACGTTCTGTGTTTTCCTGCAGAGCTGAGCCTAAGAAAATGCTCTCAAAATGCGGTGAAGATACGTAGAGTGCTCAGCATTGTGGTAGGGACAGGAGCACTGGCTTCCTCTCTGCTCTAAAGAACAGTGCAGGAAGGTGTTTACATTTCACAGTGCATTCCTTCACCACACGATTCAGTCCCATCAGGTTGTTATATACAAAATAATTATCATTTCCATGGCTCTGAAGGAGTAAATTCAACTGCCCAATCCCTTCATATTGGGTGCTCCTCGCATCTATCAAATAGAAGTGCAAAGTGTCATGGGTTTGCTTTCCCCAAAAGGTACTGTAGGTAATTCTTACTGAAAGGAGAAGCAGGAGGAAATACAGTTTCAAAGCAAGTTCTGCTGGCTGTTTTTTGACAGTGTAGATTTAAAGGCATCCACAAGAAGTGCCGTGGCATTTCCTCTGCTGGCAGGGTTTGGCGTCATGGTTTTAAGTGGACTCGGTGTTTCACCCTTGCAAAAAGGGCAGAAAGAAAAAGGAAAGAAAGAAAATTGTTTTGTGCTTGCCTTCGAAAAAGACTAGACCAAGGAAATAATGAAGAGCTGATAGAATTGGGAAGCACAGTGGCTCAGGCTTGCTGGCTGTGCATGCTTAATCTGTCAAGATAAGGCTAGGAAACACTTGGTTCTGATTTTTCTCTCAATAATTTCACATCTATTTGATAACTCTGAATGCAGTAGTAAGATTCCTATTTTAACTACATATGAGATGCATTTCAGGTCTTATTCACAATTTTGGCTTCACATCTCAGGCCTGTCACTGCTAAAAGATTTAACAAATGTAAGGAATGATTAATTCCTAAGAATAAAAACTCACAATAAAACCCCAAGCCAGCAGGTCTGTAGGATGCATGAGCTTGCCTAGCACACTAGGGGATTTTTTTGAACTAAGCAAAATTGCCTTTTTTTGCCCCAGGTGACATCCAGGACACAGCTTTTCAAGGTCAAAAAGCTGCTAAAATTCATCCAGCCATTCTCTTTTTTCAAACATTCTAGGAGAAGGGAGGGAGCAAAGGTAAGCTGCTGCCTTTGTGATGTTCTCAGTTTGTTAAACTAGATTCACCATTGTATCTGGCCCCCTTTTTAGACTTCTTTATTCTCCCCAGGCTTCCAATTTAAGTCAGTGACAGAAGGCAGCAAAATGCTGGTTTCACAGCACTGACAAGAGCGCTTAGTTCAGTAAATTTGTCATTTAAAATCATCCTATGCTCCCAAACGTGGGGCTTGAATCCAGTCTAAATAAGATTCTTGAACTTTTGGAGATTATCATGCTGTGGGATGGAGAGGTTTTCTCAAATTCATTGCATTATACATGTAAGAAGAACGAGGTACAGGTGCTTTGTTGGAGTTACTCTTTGTGGGAATGTACTCCTTATCTGATTCACATGGACAGCGTATTTCCTCTGCCTGCAAAATAGAGGTGTGTGTCCAGGCAGCTAACTTGATTTCAAACTATCTTGTAAAACCAAGCAGTACTTTTCTTCCTCTTTCTCATTAACTGAACTTGATATATAATTGCTGATACTTTCTGCATGGTGGCTGCATGCATAATGATGGGGTTGTGACATTAGCTCAGCTGGATTTAATGCAATACTTCACAGGCTGTGGCTTTCACTTTTTCATCAGGAACACGGTGGGGAAAAAAACCCAAAAAACCAAAAAGACAAACCAAAAACCGAGAGATGTTTCCCCATTTGGCACAAAAAAACCTGATATGCACACTGCAGTCACTGACAGAGAGCACTGCCAAACCTGACCTCTCGTCCTCACTTCTGTAGGTACAGAGAACTTTTGGACTCCAGAAAACGGTGTAGATTTGCTCCGCTGTGTGGAGCAGGTTTATCCCCTGGGACTCCAGGGGAGCCCCTGCTTTTCTCTAGGCTACAACCAGATCAGAATTATGTGTCCTCTGGCATGCACAATCAGAGAATCAGGGTGGAAAGGCATCTAAGATCACTGAGTCCACCCGTTAACCCACCACCACCAATGTTCAGCACTGAGCCATGTCCCCAGGTGCCATATCCACACATTGTTGGACACTTCCAGGGATGGTGATTCCATCACTTCCTTGGGCACGCTGTTACAGTACTGATCCCTCTTCCAGTGAGGAATTGATTTCTAATAACCAGTCTAAACCTTTCTTGGCACAACCTGAGGCCATTTTTTTCACATCCTACCACTTGTTACTTGGAAGAAGGCTGATTCCCACCTGTTTCTAACCTCCTGTCAGGGAATTGCAGGGAGAGAGAAAGCCCCCTGACTCTCCTTTTCTCTGGGCTGAGCTCCCCCAGCTCCCTCAGCCTCTCCTGGTGTTCCACCCCCTTCCTCCCCCACCCCTGTTGCCCTTCTCTGGACATTCTCCAGCATCTAACCATGGGTTGTCAAGTTTTCTCACGTAACAATTTGTGCAAAGAAAAGGGATAAAAATATAAAAAAGCAAAGGCCTCATTTCAAAATGTGTCAGCTAATACTGTGTTCACTATTAGGCCAAGAGTACATATGTGAATGCAATTTGACTTGTAACATTGAACAAAGTCTGGTTAATGAGTCAGAGGCAAAATTCATAACATAATTGCACTTGCAAAACAAATGTGCTGTTATTTGCTGTTCATTTAGAGCAACCCTTCCTGAATAAACAAGTAGAATATTTACACATTCAAGTCTCTGTGTCTAATTGTGTTTGTGCATGTAGTTACATATTGCAATTACTGTTCATTGATGCTATGCATGCATTTTTTAAAATCTAACTCCATAAATTTATATCTAGTTTTATTGCCTCACAGATATATCTAAGGCTTGTAAGCGTGTTTTTTTTTTTTTTTTTTTCTCAAACAATTACTTTTAGCTAAAGCTGTCACTGTCAGACCCACCAGGTATTGTGCTGGCTTCTCTTCTAGAGAGGATCATATGGTGAATGACTAAACCAAGAGAAAATTCAGACTGTCCATTGCACAAGGAACTGAAGCAAAGGATATTCACATGGAAAATGAGAAAGAGGCTGAACCTTAAAGTTTGACGTAGGTTTTAGTAGTAGCTGGGATTTTTCCTTGACTAATAGAAATTCATTAAATTATGATCTTGAAATGACCCTGAGTCCTCTAACACAAAACTATATGTTCAGGCTTTTCATAAGGGAGGTTTTTTTTTTTTTTTTTTTTTTTTTTTTAAAAAAAAAGGCACCATTTTCCCCTTTAAAATTAGGTCTTTTTTGACTGTTCCATAATGGAGTTGTAAGCAGTACTAACCTAATCCTCATCCTAAAAATTGGCCATTCCACACCCCCCACCCCCCCCAAGTGAATAGCATTGGATTTTGATTTTAAAATGCAGATGACTTTAGAATTACAGTTATAATACAGCTGTATAGAAGGATATCTGGAGTACAAAATACAAAATAAGAGTAAAAATATGACCTGATAAGGTATAGTAAGGCACGGCACTCTTTAAAATAACTTTAGTCAGAATACCCTAAACTGTTGAAAATATGCTTTAATTCCAGTACTTTAAAAAGTAATCAAATCCATAAATTACAGGTAAAGGAGGGGATAACTGATTTGAAAGCTGAAAGACTGCAAAGTGACCAGCAACCAGAACAAGACATGGAATTGTTAACTAGAAAAAGAGCTATTAAAATGTGGAAAGAGGAGATGAGTAGCTCGGGGACAGACAGTCATACTCATACTCGCTGGGTTATCCCCTGATGACTCCCTTTGGTGTCCACAGGTGAAGGCGACTGAAGCTGTGCAGCAACCACTGCCTGTAAAACTCTGCCTGGAGAATATTCTTCTGACCACAGAACGCACAAAGCTCAACTGATTTTTATTTTTTTTAAATCTAAATGGGTAAATCCAAAATATAGGTTCCCAAAAGCCTTCTCAGTGACTAGTTAAGCCTGCAGATACCTACTTGTAGTAGGTGTCTACTTGCAGATCCTACTGACTAGGATACCTCAGTAGTTGTCCACTGAGCCAACACAGAAGCCTTTTCTTAGTGAGCAGCGTGGTGTTTAATCTCCAGCAGGATTCAGAAATCAGATTTTTTCCTTTCCCGTAATACGTGCAAAGACTGATCTAATGAATACACTTATAACAGAATGCCAGGTGAGATTTTGTGCTGAACACAGGGGAAAGGAAGAAGAAACATGTTGTACGTTTCCCTTATTTTTTTACTTAGAACCTGGTGTTTATAGGTTCCACCCAGAGGATGAGAAACTGAGCTTCAAATCCTCCTATTGTCTGTTTAAAGCAGGAGTTTGTTTCTAGGAGCATGTGCTTCTACAGTCTGAGATAAACTTCTTACCATTTCTGCCATCAAAGCTTTCCTGCAGCCCTCTCCTTCCTAGGAGGTGAAGCTTAAGCCCATCTCTTTAGGATTCCCTGTCAAGAGTTTCGATAATTGACACTGTGAGCATCTCTGGATTACTACAGTTTTAGCACTTGTGTGGAGGAGATTGTGGTGTGGATAATAGCAGGGCACTTAGGGTTAGGTGTGGTGAGGCTCTGCCTAGCTCTCTTACGTGGATCGAGTCACTGAGATGATTGCTTTAGTCCTCCCTCGTTAAAAATCCAGCTGGCATCTCAAAAACTTTTAGTTATACAACGGTTTGTAGTAGGAAATATAGGAAGATATTTCCAGTACAAGTTAGAGGTAGGAGAGGAAATAGAAAATAAAACTGCTTAGCACATGGTGGTGAACACAACTACTCGTGCTTAAGTTTTGTATCTTGATGATTGTAAGAACTGGGGTGTCTTCAGCATAATAAAGATATGATAATAAAAACAGAGATATCACAGTAGCCCAAGACCTGATTTTCTTCTGTTTAAGACACAGAATGCAGTCAGGTCTGACATGGCCCCCTTCTGCCTGGCTCTGGGTTTGGAATGTCCTCAGAGAGCAGCAGGACCACAAGGACACATCCCAGTCTTTTCTTCTCTACTCTGGAATGCTGGCAAGGCAGTGAATCCTGTAACCTACACAGGGAGGCTGCCTAGGATAGACAGCAATTGCAGTGGTGGAGTTTTGTGACAGACATTCTACTGGAAACGTCTCTGTGCTGAAAGAGACACTAAAATCCAGTAATGGAAAATCACAGGTCTCTGGTTACCAGCCTCACTGTCTGAGTTCAAGTTAGAGTCCTACAGATGAGAGGCTTTGTCTCTATCTGCTCATCACCTCACTGCCTCAAAGGGAAATCTTTGGGTGAAGAAAGAGACAGAAATAATAAGAGGCCTCATTGCTTTGCTCTTAATGTGTCAAGAAAACAAGATTGTCTAGGGTGTTTAAACAGCAGAGTTTCTGTTACTGGAATATTGTCAGGGCAAATTGTGTCATTACCAACTAATTAACAATGGGCTATTGACAGTTCAGTAAGTGGAACTACTGTGTGACCCATTACTATCATTTTGTAAAGCTGCCTTTGGCAAGCAGAGTCAGCTAGAGGTTAATAAAATGCATGGACAACGAAAAGAAAAAAAAATTACGAACAGGGAAATCCTATCGTGTTTATGACAGCTCCTTTAGAAAAGAAAGTGTATCAATGTGCATAGATGTTGATTCTGCTATACAACAGTTTTCTTGGTATAAAAGAGCTGAGATCTACTTGGACTGGTGCTTTGAAGTCCATTCTTTAGCAGCCATAATCCCAGAAAGAAAATTAATGTTATTTTGAATCTCGGCATAGTGAGAGACTACACATTTCCCTTTTTAAAATCTGTAATAGAAAAGGCAAGGAGAATATATCACAGTATGCCCTTTGGTACTTTTGCACTGTATTTTTTTCCTCACAAGGAGGAAAAATATATTTTATGATGTAACAGGAGCATGTGTGGAGATAGCTGGGAACATAAGGGGGAAGGTGGAAAGGGTACTGGCGCTCTCAGACATTATTTAAACACTTTGTACTTTATCTGGTCTTCATCAAACCCACCATATTGCAATCTAAAATATTCATAATCTTCTCAAAGAATGTGTAGTATCAGAAGACGAAATTTTTCCCAGTTTGTGTCTCCATTCTCTGCCAGAAAACAGATGGATGGCTTGCACTGTGCAGGGCAAGGAACGTACCCAGTCTGAAACTGTGAACAATGCTTGCTTGCATTTATATTGGTAAGGTGGAACAGATGGTGACAGCCGAGTTGAATGTGAACAATCCGTTGAAATAACCTAAATTGTCAAGCTATTCCTGTATAGAAAGCAGTGTATGCACCATTCAAACAAATTGAAAGTAGCCTTCACATTATTGAATCACTTGGAATTGCCTCGCATTGTGAGTTACGCTGGCCTGACAGGGCTCTACAGAGTATAAGCTGTTTCATTTTGGTAGCTATGAGTGCTCCAAAGGCGGGGAAAACCTCTCACAAGTTAACAAAAAAATCCATAACCATTCTACCCTCTGACTCATTTTGTTGTAGAGGAACTTCTGGGCAGATATCTAATGAGATTAACAGGATTAACAAAAGTGTCGTGTCTTCAGTTTTAAGCCCAAGGACGGACTGTTCTTATCAATAGGCTCCAGATCTTCAAGGCAAGGCAGTAAACCAGGTCAAAATAAGTGCCATCAAAAATATTGTTTTCCACTTTTGTTCATGTAATGTGTTTACAACTCAGCATTTTAAAAGCAGGTCCTGAATGGCTTTTTGTGGGCACGCTGTGCAGAATGAGAATAGGCTGCTTGATTTTTGTGAGACAGACGAAGTGTTCAGCGCCTCTATGCAATACTCCGGGAGCGCAGGAGGCACCGATGGCTGCACACCTCTCTGTAAGGGACGTGGACTCTGCTATTCACAGCAAGAACGGTACTTGCCAGACCAATGTGCATGACAAAAACCTCCGTTTCCTTGAGGAGAGATATCTGAGAGAGCCTCTAAAGATCTTAAAGAGGGGCTGCAGTTTAAATCCTACCTGGGAATGTAAGGAGGGTTTTGAGATAGGAGTCCCTGGGAGGTAACTTGCTGCTGATGCACTAAAGCAGCTGTTTTTGTGACCAGCTTCCATGTTCACGCTCTTTCCCTGTGATAAAGCTGATGAATGCGAAGTGGTTTATTTCTTTTTCGTGCCATTCTGATCAGGGATATTAACATTTGATTTTCTGTGTCCCACAGCAGTTGTTTCTGTGCCCGTGCCATTTCAGCGCCTTGCAGTGCTCTCCTGAACACAGTTAGGTGTATGGGACCGGAGTGCAGGAACCAGCCAGCGTTACTCTCCACCCACACGGCACAATACTTATCTGATCTTTTCATATCCCTTTCTTACCTGGGCAGGAGCAGAGACTGGGACCAAGTGGCCCAACACTAAAAGTGAATGTCCCAACTGGACATTACCCATGGTGTTGAGCAGCGCTCCTTTTGAGCGTCTCTTTTCGAAATTACTCTCTTGAGTACTAAACCAGGTAGCCACTGGAAGCTCCATGACAACTTGCAGAGCCAGTGAAGTTACTTCTGCTTTCACCTGCAGATTGTTTGCAAACAGATAAAAAAATCTCGAGCATTTATTTGATTCCTCTCTTACAAGGAGCTGTGCATTTCCGTCTTGCATCTGGAACTGAGAATTTATAAGGTGAAAAGAAGGGATGAGTTGGAGATTGCTCTGTTGGAGCTTTTATTTCCGGTATTTCTAAGGGAGTGCTGACCATGTGCAAAAACACACTAACGTTTTAGTTAAGGTGGAAAACCTCTCCTAAATTACTGATTAAAAGGAATGAACTAGTGTGTTGGCATATTCAGCTATTTTCTAACCACAGATAATTAATCCTTCATAAATGGCTAGCAAAGTCTAACATTGCCCTGTAAATAATGTATAGCCTATCCTTAAGGAACCGTAAGGACATATAAAAATATTGTATGCTGCTTTCATTTAGCCAATTAAATTGCATTTAGTAGTGGTCAAAAGCCGAAATGCAGCATTTTGCACGTAATGAATCTACTGTTCCTCTTGGCTCGTTTGACTCCAAGTTAAACGGAAGCCGGAGCTCAGGTAAGTAGTCAAGTGTTTAGGATTGTGTGCTTAGAAAAGACTGAAATTCCTTCCACTGTTGACATTCACAGTTGCTCTGCCTAGTCAATGCCATGAAGATTATCTGTTAACAACCCTCGTCTGAGCCCAAGCGGTTGTAAAGGAAAACATTCCTGTATTTTGCATATATATGTGCGTGTGTGTCCGTGGGGGTGTGTGTAAATAAAATTATCTCCAGTCACTTGTATAATCTTGAATATAGAAATGACCTTGCTGCTCCACAGATAAGGTAAAATGCTGTTATAAAATTCCCAGGCAGATGTTTTGATAAGGCTATCTCTCAGGAATAAACATACTTCTTTGACCATTGGATTTAATAAACATAAGAAAGCAGCAGTTTGCTAGCCTGTAGCATATTCAACTAAGAAAAGGAAGCTTAACTTATCATAATTGCGGTTTCTTTGCATTAAAAAAAATGAAATGTAGAACTAGGGCTTGTTATGAGGCCTTTCTTCATTTAGAAGAAAACCCCACTGACAAGTGTGATTTGTTGTAAATGCTTTTTTGTCATTTGAAGGGCTCTTCTATAGACATTCCAGACATGGTTCCCCTGAAAAATCCACCAAGCTGTGTTCTGTAAAGAAAGGCAAGAACTAGAAACAAGACATGCTTTCAGGCACCTTTGTGTTTTGCTGCTGTTACACCTTGTGTAACAATAGGGGAAGAATTTTAACATATGTGAGAACAGAGAACATAAAATAAAAATGGAAATTAAATAAAAACAAGATTGTATCTATTTAATAAATGCAAAGCCTGGGTCCCTTCAATCCCTGGAGCCAAAGAAAGGATAGAGAAAGGCAAGTACTTCAATTATTCATAGCTATAATTCAGCAGCAAGCAGTTATTGCCTTTGGTTATAAGGATTCAGCTGGCATTGAGCAATTAAACCAGACGTCACTTTCAAAAAGAAACTCTGTAACTTTGACAAGACATTAGCACCTATCCCCAATTATATCTTATTGGATCCAAGCTGTCATCCAGGAGAACGTTTGCACTAGAGTTGTGATCAAATAAAATACAGTGAGTTATAGCTGCGTTTATGTGCAATGTGGCTCCCCATACACATATATCTCCTCTCTGCTGTGTTCTAATCGTTATTTCATTTCAATAAGACTCAACAAGGCATCATTTTAGGAGAAAATTCCATTTGTCCCAACTGTGGAGGTCTTACTCAATTTTCCTTTCTCTTGTGTGCTGGATAAATGTAAAGGGGACAATGATTCTGACTTCTCAGAAGAACGTCTGAGTATCTCTAAATTGCCACTAGGAGAATTCCATAAACATATGAAGGGAGAGGGAAACAAACAAAACAGTCTCTCTGCTTACTGAGAGTGATAAAAAAAGAAATCAGGTTCAGTAAGTAATTTAAATTCTCCAGTATGTTTCTTTCCAATGTGTTTGTAAGAGGCTTGCATTTCTTCATATCTTGGAGTGGCTTATCTACTCTTAACTAAGCTTTTGTTTTCACCCTCAGTTTTCTCTACATCCAGTTTTAGCGTGCTTTGACAGTCCTTTTCAAATAAAAATGTAAAACATTGGATTAATGTATTAAATGAAGTGTTCAGCTTCTATCTACTCCTGTCTGTTGTGAGTTGCAACTTCATGGGGCCGCAAAATTAAATAGAACTCTTAATTATTAACTTTTCACAAAATAAGACTTCCTTCTTTCAAAACCAGCTCTGCAAAGACCAACAAGGCAAGTCTGCCACGGGATACAAGCAAGATGCTCCCAAAGACAGGACTCATTGAGACTGTGCTGATGACAGAGATCACACGCTTTTTATGTTGCATGTGCTAAGTTATTGCTTTGTAGAATAGGTGGATACACCTCCCAGAACCAAAAGGCTTGCACATTTTCAGGCGTGTAAGGCTTAATTGTCTAACTCAGAACTATAAGATTATAAACAAATGCTAGAGACTGTTATGAAATTGTTATGTTTCTGTTGAAAAAAAATCAGTCTTGGTGTTATGAAACTGTTGAAAAAATCTGTCTTGGCTTGGCAGTTAGATCATTTGGCACAATGATTTTTCTTTTGGTCCTGCTCAGGACCACAACACAGTTTCAGCCAGCCACAGCAGATATCCAAGCACCTCCGGAGCATCTGATTGTTTGTGTCATGCTGAGCAAAATGGAAAATTGTTACTGCAAAGGTAGAGATCTGTGATTCTGTCTGGAGTGTTTAGATTGACTAATGAAAGGGATGACAGGTCACAAGCAGCTTCTGCTGTTGGTTAAATGACAGCCAAAATAGGCCAGGTATGTCAGAGGGATGTTACACCTGGTTCTAATGCAATCCTTGAGGAATTTTTCATGGAAGTTTAATTAATACCCCTGGTAAATACAGGGGCTGGCAGAGGTCATTTGAAACATCTACTTCCATACTATTGCAAGGGATGCACATTCAATACATTCTTGCCTGAACTATTTCAGAAAAATGTCATTTGGGCATTGGGGATAGATTGGTGCCTCATTAAGGTTAGTGAAATGGGAAGGGTTGGTTCTCCTGGACACTGAAGCAAAACAATGCACATTTTTACCCTTTGGGCCAAAATAGCAGGTCTTTAGACTGTAAGTTGCACCTACAGTATTAACAAGGATCTTCCTGAAATTTGATTGGTAAACTCCTACTAAAATACCCCAACAAACCAACCAAGAAATTAAGGCCAGTTCAATAAACAAGATCAAAACCTATTCAGAGTGATAAAAATCCACAAATGTGATTGAGGAGGGCGTTGTGTTGCAAAAGATGGTGCTATGGTAATAAACACTTAAGGATCCCAAATAATTTCTGGCTGTTACACTTGGGTGACCCACAGCAGCTGTAATGGAAAGGTTATGACCTGGCTCCCTAAGAAGAGGTGTAGTTGATGTGTCTGCAGTCCCACTTCTCAGAGAAAATAAATCTACTGGTCTGGCAAGTTCAAATCAGGGAATTCAATAGCATGGCAATAGACCTGCCCTGGAAGCCTGAATGCCCAGAGAGCCAAGTAATCAAACACAATGGGCTGCTACCTTAAGACACTTCTCCTTACCTCGGGGAGAATCAGCCCAAAGATTTGTTCCTCCTGTGTAGAACACCGTCTCTTGAAACAGCTTGTTTCCACTCTATTCCCTGGCACAACTAAGGTTAAGAAGATTTTTTGTAAATTTAATTTGATTTGATTTCCCTTTTGCAGCATATCCTTTCAAGAAATAACTGAGCATTCAAGAAAGCAACACTTTGCATTTAAAATACAACTCTGGAGGGGGAAAAAGAAGCAACAAATTAAATCCTCCTCTCCTCTAGCAGAGAGTACAGCTTTGGCTTAGTGAACATCTTTTATCATTCAGATATGCAGCACTCAGCCGTGCCAAATATTTATTCAAAGGGAACTCCTTTTGATTTTCCTTTTATTCTGTACCTCATAAGATGTTCCAATACAGTAATCATTATCTAAACGATTATTCAGATGGATAGTGCCACCATTATCTTAATTGTACATCCAACCTTGCTGCAATCCTTGCAACCACATTGCTTATTTCAAAAGTCCATTTTCGGCTATTGCACAGAAATAAAAAGCTTTAACCTCGGGACAGAAGCAGCAAAGGGAAAATCTTACGTTAAAGGTTTTAATAGTATTTAAAAGAGCGAAGAACAGGGGGAGGAGCAAATGATGTTGTTACTAGAAACCACTGCCAATCAATTTTAATGCTGAATGAACAAATAGTGTAAGATGCTGCTAGATGTGCAGATTACCAAACCAAAGCTTTAAAAGTTTTTATCTGATATCTTTCCTAACTTGTGTAGGAAAGGGTATTTCTATTATATACGTATATTTTATATTTATTTGGTATCTATTGGGTATTTATTTATTGGGCATTGCTGATGGTTATAAATGTATATTTTATGGAAGGATCATCTATTGAAAATGATACATTGCTCCTAAAAGCACTTCAGTTGTGAGTTAACGGCATATATTGATGAAAAACCCCTCTGCGAGAATAGACAATGAATATGGACCAAAGGAAAAATACAGGCAAAAGCTGGACAACCTGAAGAAAATTGGAACAAGTGGGATTAGCTGATTAAAAAAATATTACTGCTGTAACTGTACCATATGAGGAGATCAGGTGTGCTGTTTCTCCCAGAATCACAGTGCACCAACACCATTACATTCTTCCAAACCTTGCCCTTTACATACTTCCAGTTTACAGAGTGCCTCTGTGACGGAGCAGGGTGGGGTTTTCGTTCCCTGGTAACAAACTGGGAGACAGAGCACCTTTCCTGGGGGGTGTGAGGGACCTGTGACAGAGGCACAGCACCGGGTCATGCCATCCTTGCAGGTGAGGCGCCCAGAAACAGAGTGTGCATCTTCCCACCACGCTGAGTGGCACCGCAGGAAGCACAGAACAGGGACCTGGTCGCTGTCACAACAGATGATGGTTTGTTCTTACAGAGCAGAAGAAATCACCTCTGCATCCCTCTCAGATCGCAGGCTGGTGTTTTAATCAGTGTGATCTGTTTGCAAGTTGGTTGCAGAGAACAGAACAATATTTTCTTACGTGATTCTCTTTGTCTTACCCAGTTTGTTTCCATGACTTATGTTAATTGTACATCTTAATCTGGTTGGAAGAGAGAGATGTGAGGAGCAAAACAGTGGTGATGACAGAGTGAATGAAACCTACAGATCCCAGGAAAGTTTCCCAGGAAAAAAAAAAACAAACCAAATACTAAATTAGTGATGTACCCAGTTCTCCTGAATGTTAAGCTGCTCAAGACAGTAGTTTCAACTGAGGCTTGCAAGGAAATACCATCATCTGAACCCAGGTGAGCTGCACCTCAAAACCATCAGATTTTGGCTGTCATAATATATATTTATTTAGTACCATAATGAATAATTATTAAATAAACATGTATAATGTTTTATACTTATTATTAGAATAGAATAGTAAAAAATATACAATAGATTCTATTATCTATTATCTAATCTATTATATACGATATATTTGTTTCTGTATTATATATAATATTATATAATCATTATGATAATATATATATATTTGTAATAATAATAATATGGCTGTAATAAATAGAATAAATAAATAATAGATAATAAAACTGCACACAGTTCACCGGCACATTTGTGGCCATCTATCTTGCTGTGCCTCGGTGCTAATTCCAGTGCCTGGGAGCTGCTACCACTGGTGATGCTCAGGCACAGCTCTTGGGCACACCGTGGTGTGTGCCTCCAGGGCCCTCCAAGATCTGAGAGACAGAGAAAACAAAAAGGAGGATTTAAAAAAGAGAGAGGGAAACACCTCTGGGATGCCTTTGGGTGGACTTTCCACCTCCACCCAAATTGGAGCAGACCTTTGAATATTTATATTTGTATATATATGCATCTCTGTCGCTAATATCTCTGTCACTTCTGTCTCAATGAACAGTAACATTCTGCGAACTAGTGCATTTTTCACCTGAACCTGAATTCTGTGATCCCAGAGCTCTTTTCCTTTATTGCCTGAATAAACCATCGGATTTGTGGAAGCTCTCATTGCCCTCAGCCAGAGCCAGACTACCGGGCTGGGGAAATTCACTGTTTTCAACTCCGTGACATGCAGATTCTTGTTGAGCTCAGCCAGACTGGCAGCGCTGCATTGACTACAACCAGAAATGAGGTGCAGCCACCCCCAGCCCCTCCGATTCCTGGGGAGCAGCTGGGACACAGGAGGGTTTCTTTGCTGCCGGATTTCCACACCCTGAGTGCGGCAGAACGAGTGGTGAAAAACGCTGCGGAGTGCATGGTGCCCCCAGCCCCAGAGGAAAGCATTAACCCACAGGTGATTTGCTCTTCCTTAGAGGGAGATTGCCCCTGCAATGATGTGCTCTCGTTTTTCACCCCAACTTCTCTTTTCACACAACTCTGACTTTAAAGAAGGTAAGTTCTATGCATAACATTTTGTCATTTTCTCTAATTTTCTGTCTTTCCTAATCACTGCCAGTGCTGTCTTCATCTCAATTGCTCTATTTTTATCTGAGCCTACACAAGTTTTTTTATGGTAGTGTTCTGTTCATTTCCCCATTATTTCTTAGCTAAAACTTTCCAATTATTTTGTCTTTAGTTAAAAGACATCACTTCAAATTCACCCCGGGCAACTTCATTATTTTGCTCTCCAGCTATCTATCCAGTGTCAATTATGGGACCATTTTTTGCTGTGTTACCGAAGCAATGATAGTCCAGTTCTCTAACAGAGTGATAACAGTGTTTGCCTCACGTGTTTTTTTTGTTTGTTTGTTTGGGGTTTTTTTTGTTTTTTTTTTTTTTGTTTTTTTTTTTTTTTAAATTCCTCGTGGATTTTAATCTAATTTGTGAAATTCATTTCTATTTTAAACATCATGAAGTAGGAATGTGAAGAGCTTTTAAATGAGTGGAGGCCGGGAATACAGACATCACTGCCCCTCTGTTCACTTTGACCTCATTT
Organism: Hirundo rustica; assembly: GCF_015227805.2. Lineage (NCBI taxonomy): Eukaryota > Metazoa > Chordata > Aves > Passeriformes > Hirundinidae > Hirundo > Hirundo rustica. The sequence continues at coordinate 62,608,343 of NC_053455.1, read as the reverse complement.
TGCTGGCAACCAGAGCTACCCACTATAAAAGGGGTTCAAAACAAATGGCTGATTTTATTGATAAATGTGCCTAGTCAGCAACATTTCGGAGGCACTTGACACCTCTGAATCTAAGAACTGACCTCGATACCAGAATATTGTACCTCATTACACTGAGAAGGATGCTGAGGGTGAACACCTATTTTATAAATTCTTATTTCTCACATGATTCTGTAATCTTCAAAATGTATAAGTTGCTATTAGAGGCACACCTTAACCAAAACAACACCTTTGGATATTTTGGAGATACTTAGGTCTGGAGTTGAAAACAGTATTTGCGTGTAATAATTGATTAATTAATTAAACCTAAAATTCAGGCCCAATTTCCTTGGAGTTTCAGGAATCCTTTTAATCCGGCCTGTCACTTTCCAGATTTCCCCGGTGGTTTGCACTATGAGGTGCTGTGCTGCAGGGGGTGAATGATGCTGATTCATGTTCCTTGCCCTGTGTGATGCATCCTAATCAAATCCTCATCCTTTCTGCAGGAGCTGTTTATGGCAGCTGACAAGGAAGAGCAGAGCAAAGTCTTTGGGGAAGGGAGTGCTGGGAGACACCCAGCCTGTGTCTCCTCAGGTTCTGAAGCCTTCCTGTGGAAAAGGAGGCAGAGTTTTGTCAGCCATGGGAGGATGTGACATCCCACACCCCCACACGTAGAGATGCTCTCTGAACTGCTGTGAGGCACATGCAGCTGGAAATCTACATTAAATAAATGTTATAATAATAATAATAATAATAATAAATTTTCCGAGTTTTCCTAAAAATCCTGCCAAAACCTAAAGCGAGTGCTGTGTGTTTTTTTCATACAATGCTTGGGGTGTTTTACCTTTTGAAGGAGGGATCACCAATTCCACAAATACTATATTGTAAATACTGTACTAAGGTAGCATGAAGCTTCCATGGGGTCGTTTTCAGCTTGTTTGAGATCCTTTTTAGAACAAATGGCATTTGGAAGATGCGTTATCCTACAGCAAAAAGGGAAAACATGGAAATGTGCAAGGCCAGGCTGGGTGGGGCTTGGGGTAACAGGATCTAGTGGATGGAGTCCCTGCCCATGGCAGTGGGGTTAGAAAGAGATGAGCCTTCAGGTGCCTTCCAACTTCCTAAATATTCTATGATAATCAGAAACCATCAAGCAGTCTGTTAATTAAATTCCAGCTGAATATGACCCAGCGTCACCTGCCTCACACCCTGTTTCCCCTGGAGCAGCTCTCTGTGAAATGGAACATGGCATGAGTCTGCAACATTTCAGTGTTGTTCCTGAGCTGGTCAGGGACAGACGACTTCTCCCTCCTCCTTACCTTATCTTACATTAAATGCCTTGCAGGGTGTTGTGTAGCTTAATAAAATAAATGCTTTTCTGGTATGTTTCTTAGTAACATACATGCATAGGTTTTGTGCTTCCTACAAGTCACCACTTTACAACAGGTAATTAATATGTTTCATAAATATACAGTAAGAGAAAGTCATTGCTCAAAGTCACTGCTAATTCTAATTTCAATTATTCTGGCACAAATACAGTGATTTTTTTTTTGTGGGATTTTGCAAGATTTCCTCGAAACTCACTAGATTCAGGCTCTGACCCATTTATCAGAGCTTGTGGCAGCGCCCTGCCTCAGCTGTGTGTGCTTTTATCTGTGCTCCGTGCACACCCACTCTGTGTGTGGATGCCCACACTTGCTGCATCTCAGGCTGGTTTTGCTCACTCAGACATGTTTGTTTTCCTCTCTCGTTCCCAGTTCATTCTCTGCTTCAGTTTTTACCAGTGGGAACCCATGACCTACGGAGCTTACCACTACCCAGGCTGGTCCATGGTGCTGGGGTGGCTGATGCTGGCCTGCTCAGTCATCTGGATCCCAGTTATGTTTGTGATAAAAATGCATCTGGCCCCGGGAAAATTTATTGAGGTAATCCTTCTGTCTTTTTGCTGTTTGAAAACGTGGCCACAGGAGAGTGTCTCTTTTATTTTACATTGATTTTTGCCATGTTGGATGTCTAATGCTGCTCAGATTACTTTCTGGCAAACCAGTTATTGTGTTACAAAGAGATGCTCCGTTGATTTAAAATGTAGATCTTCTACTCCTAGTCTCTCAAAAACCGTGGTGCTAAATTGTGGAGTGGTTTGTTGTTTTTATGAGATCTAGAGCAATTTCAGGAGGTTCTGTAGGGCTTTCTTGGAAGAAAGTCGTTCTAGGTTGGCTGCAAAGGCAGCACACGGGCGCAGGAAGCCTCAGCTGCCGGTTTCTGTGCGGCGCTCAGGGAGCCTGGCCATCAGCGCTGCGAGAGGTGGCTCAGGAGTGACCTCCTGCGTGTGCAGGGTGAGGGGTGCTGGGTGCTGGGCTCATCCAGGATGTGCTCCACAGCTTGTGCCGCTCCCTGAAGCCCAGGGAGATGTAGAGCAGGAAGGCTTTTCCTGCACCTCAAGTCGCTCCTTATAAACCCTCGCCGGCAGTCTTTGCTTTCACCCTTCTTCTCTTTATTCCTCTGGGATCACCTGATCCCTTCTGGCGCCCGGGCTTCGAGTAATCCCAGGTGGCAATTTATTTTTAATTTGAGCTTCTTTTGTTTATTTTGCTCATTGGATCCCTGACACTTCCCCCCACTGTTTCAGAAGCGTGGTGGTCACCTTCCTCTCCCCATCCCTGTGTGCTGTCCCTGCTTGTCACCCCTGTCCCTGCCGTTCCCACCCTCTGGCTTCTCAGCCCCTGCAGGGCGCGGTGCAGCAATGGCAGCGGTTCGTCCCTTCCTTGCCTTGCCCCTGTCTCCTGGAGAAGCTCAGCGCTCTTGTTGTAGATGTTGGAGGCTTTCTCAGCTCTGCCTTCTCATCGCTGCCTGCTGCTGGTGCTGCTCCCACCTTGGCAGAAGGAGCAGACGCTCGCTCCCCTTCCTGCAGCCGCCTCTGCAGTTCAGCCTCCCTGCAAATCCCACCGGGGCTGTTCCTTGCTTCAGAAATGAAAAGGAGAGAAAATGCCCTAAAATAGCCTCATCCTTTTGGTCTCTCAATATGTCACACCACAGATGCTTTAAGGGAAAAGACCGCGCTTCTCTGCTTCCCACAGAGCCAAGGAATTTCCTAGGAGAGGGATCTTCACAATGGTGGGACACCCTGGGGAGAGCATCCAAGCAGTAGGAAAGGAGGCCTCTTGTCTAAAGGGTCATCAGCTCTTGTGCAGGGCAGGCTGGAGTGCCTGGGTGGGGAGACAGCTGCCCCTGCCGGGAATGAGCTAACGTGGAATTAGATTTGCTCGTTCCTCGTCTCACGAGCTTCTCTCGCTGGCACAAAAGGTTCTGCTTCAAAACTTCCCATGTGTAGGACTGGCATGCGTACTGCCCCCAAAATAGGGTGCTTCCCTCTCTGCCTCTCCGGGTGCGCACCCAAAGAAACACCCAGGAGCTGGATCTGCTTTGAAAGGGCTTCTGCTGAAGGCATTTCAGCTGTAGTCTGCTGTTTCCTCAGTATTGAGTCCGCTGCATAAAATTATTATGGTTGATTTGGGAGGTAAAAGTTACAAACTGGTAATTAGGCAGAGATTAAAATAACTGATAGAGAGGTCTGATTCACTTTATTAGGTAATAAACATATAATTGTTCCCTCTTAAGTCATCAAAAATATGTTTTCTTTCCTTTTCATCTGTGAATGCACTGATCAAATTATACATTCAATAAAGAACTCAGTGGAAAGATCAGAAAATTTTCCTCATTTGCCAGGTTGACATTCTCCTCTTTCTTTTTTCCCGCAGATAGAAAGGAAATACTTTGTCATCTCAGAATCAAAATCTTTGTTCATTCATAGTGATGCACTGCTTCTCGGTCATTTGCATACTTTGGGGAAACATGCTAAATAGAAATCCAATTATTTTAATGCACCTCCCCACTGCTTAGACCACTGGGCTGGGTAATTGTGCCCGTGTCCTTCAGGAAGAGAAGCCTCCCAGCCTGGAGCAGCGGCTCTGAGCTCCCCTCACACGGTGCAGGGAGAATGTCTAATTCAAACCCGGGCGCTTTATCCTCTGTTAATCTCGAAAACTTTGTGTAAAATGAACGCTGAGCGGCGGAGCATCGCCGGGCCGCCGTCGCTAACCTGAAACGCGCCCGGCCTCGCTCACCGTGCGTTGTAATTCTCTGCACGGCGCCGTGAGTGAGACTCTCTTTTCTCTCCCCGTGGCAGCGGCTCAAGCTGGTGTGCTCCCCACAGCCCGACTGGGGCCCCTTCCTGGCCAAGCACCGCGGAGAACGCTACAGGAACATGATGGACCCGCTGGGAACCTCCTCCCTGGGACTCAAACTGCCGGTGAAGGACGTGGAGCTGGGCACCCAGTGCTAATAACCGCTACCAAAGGCTGGCAGTAACCTTGCCGGCCTTTTCTGATTTGGTTTTCCCCATCTTTATTTCGCCCACGGTTTTCTTCCTTTCCTTTCCGCAGTGGCTGAAAGTGGTTGCTTAGGAAAGCGGGACGTGTTGCTGCGTGCCGTAGGGGAGGCCTAACTAGACCACTTCCAGGTGCAGGCGATGCCCGTGGCGTGTTCCGAACCCGGTGGCACAGCCCTGTGCGTGGCAGGTGACATAACCAGGGGCTGCCAGGTGGTGCAGGAATAAGCAAAACCAAGCAGAAAAGCCTTTATGGGAAATGAGGTGTGCAGTCGGACCCATTTCCCACAGGCACCCTCCCAACAGGTGGCTGTGAGGGGATTGGGATTTCGCTACCAGGGTATTCCAAGGAAGGTTCAGCCCTCAAACGTGATGGAAGTGAGCAGAGGATGGGATCTCCTGTAGTCCTGATGTCGATCCAGCAAAAGGCTCCCACAGCAATGGGGTTGCCTTTTCTATGGCCAACCTTGACCCATCACGTCTGCACGCTTCCTTTAGGATTTATGCTAACTGGGAGGGATTGTTACGTTGTTTAAACAAGCGGAGACCCTTGAAACAGCACACCAGGAAGCAATGTACGGGGTGAGGAGAGAAACACGATAATCCAGTTGATCTTTTCAAGTAGAAAACTAAGAACAACATTTTTAAAAATGGTCAATTGAGACTGGGACTGAACTGCATTTGGGTCTAGGAGCGGCTTGGAAACGGTGCCAGAATGAGTAGTAGGGGCATCACTGTTGAAAGTCCTGTCATGTTTTTCTTCTGATAACTTGGTATCTGTCATTTTGACTAGGAACGCCTCAGTTCCACCGAGTGTCCGAACACTTGCCCCGCCCCGGGTGCACCGGTGGTTTTACTCACTTCACCCCAATACTCTAGATATCATTTTCCTTGTTTCTCTGCTTTTGTTTACAGTATCTCCTCAAGAAGCCATCATATAATTTGTGCCTAACTTTGTATCCTTACAGTGGAAAATGTAGTCTAGTTACCACCTGCAAACAGTTATTAGAGGCTAGATGTGCTGTTCAACTTTGTGACTCCCCGTTCATTTGCCTGTAAGCACCTTTATATAACCTATAACCTTTAGATGGTGTATTCTTCTCTTTCAGCCAGCGGGGAAATAGCAGGACCCCACTTGTCTATATATTATATATATAGCACGCCAATTCTCCAAAGCAGTATTCTCTCTGAAATGTGCAAAGGGCCTTTTTTTTTTCATTAAAACATTTGCATTAAATTAAAAAACCCCAAATCCACAGTAATTAACCACTGCAGTCATCCACACAGATGCACCATTAGATATAGAAAATGCAAATTGGGGAGAAAGGAGAATTTGGTAGATGGCCATCATAACGCTGCACAGCAGTAGGACATCCTAAATCGTTACATTTTAGAAATTAGATATAAGCAGTCATACAAATATTAGACTTAAATAGTTTTGTTACCTATTGGGCAGAGTAATAAACAGAGCTTTTGAAGAGTACATTTATTTACCTTAATGGAAAATTAGCCCAACTTACTGTAAATGCACTAGAATGAGGGAGAAAAACATATCTTCAATAATTGGCAACACTTTAACCTTGATTATCTTGTTATATCCTATGCATACATATATGATATTTTTTAACAGTGACCAGTGTTCATGCAGTGTGTGCTGATGATGTTTTCTGTCCCTATAAATATCGTACCAATCAGTGTAGAAATGATGAGCTTAGTAGTTTGGCCAGTTCTTTCCTCCCCGCAGACACTGCTGTAGTAGCCTGTAAATGTTCTTTCCTTTCAGGGGATTGTTCCTGTCCCGTCCCTTTGTCTGTCTGTCTCCATATTACAGGGTCTCAGGTAAATCCTCACTCCACGTGTGTCTGTAGAGCAGTAGCTGTGTTGTCTCATCCCACTGAGGAAACAGAAAACGAAACCTCAAAGTAACACCTCCAGGAATTGCTAACTCCTCTTCTCTCTGTGTGTATATATATATATGTATATGAAATATAGCAATCATTTTGCTGACCTTCCTCTTTCATGGGGCAGTTCGTGTTGCCAGTCCTAGGCACTGCTGGAGACCTTTAATCCCCCCCCAGAACAAGTGAAGCACTGTCAGGCGCTGTCACCCAGGGCAGGGAGGGCAGATTCCACGATATTTGATGCTGACCCCTGGATCTCTGCTCCACGGGCTCCTGTTGGTCCCTGTCTCACACAGCAGCAGGGCAGGACCCTCCAGAGAGCCGCTCTGCCTTAAAGCTTAAAGCCCCCTTGCTTCAGCTTTGCCTGCTGTTGGAATAAAGGGCTCGCTGTCCTCACTTCTGGCTTTCATGTTCCTGACAGGGGCAGGTTTGAGGAGCCGTGCTCTGCTTGACCTCATGAAGGTCCATAAGGGTGAGCTGGGAATTTGGTTCCCACGTCTAGGTGAGGCTGAGGGACCTTCCCTGGGTGCAGAAAGGAACCTAAGCCAGCACCTCTCTTGGGAATTCTGTCTTTCTCCTGGGATAAATCACTTTGGGCCCCTCTTGACCAACATTCCCTCGCATCTTGGTTTGATCTTTGGAGTCCAAGCCAGTTTGTCTTTGCTGCTACTGTCATTCAAACCAAAAATAAATGTCTGTAGGTTTGACAAGGTCTCCTTGAAAAAGAGAAAACACAGTTTGAGAGTACTGAATCCTTCCAGCTTGTCTCAAGGCCTGCCTTGGAACTGGGACTAGCCCGTTGCCACAAAGTGCCCTCGCTGTAAGGATGTCAGTTACTGCCTGCCCGAACTATAGGAGAGATACCATTTAAAGGAATCCTGCTGTGATAGGATCTCTTCTGGCTTGGATTACCAAACCAGACTGCATGGGAAATTGCAGCTGAATTGCTTTCCCTGATTTATGTAATTAATCTGCTTGCTTTTAATTTAGATGTTGTTCCTGTGCCTGCTAAGTCATTAGCACAGGATCAGGCTTGAATTCGAAACTCTGTAAAGAGAGGATTGTGATTTTTTTGCTAGCTGGTCTTTGTCTTCAGCTTTGACCCCGATGCTAGGCTCGCAAAAACCTTTGGAAAAGGGGAGGAATGCATACAAAAATCACAGAGGATGTGAAGTTTTCACTGTATGTGAAAAGCACGGTTTTATTTTGCTCACACGAGACTTTTTCTAAAGTATTTTACTGTCCACATCTGAAAGCTGAGATTAAATTAACCAGCAGTGTCTTCTTTAAATGAGAAGCTACATTGAAGTTTGGGAATGCACTTCATTTACCATGTTCTAAGGGAAGTTTGCATGTACTTTGATAATTTTCTAAAAATAAATTTAGAAACTAATAGCATAACAGTAAAGTTCTTTAAAAGAAAAATAAAGGAGGGGAAAAAGCCATATTAGTAGAAATGTGAGGTATGTACACTCAGATCTATCTATCTCATGAGTAAAAAATGTTTAAATTTGGTGAGATTATGATGCATATCCTTTCTTTGAAATGAAATTGAATTTCTGGATGAGCTGAGATGCACTATTGTATGCATTAAAGATTATACCTAATGCAAATGCTTGCCATCTTCAAATTCTTTGGGGTCTTCCTAGTGTTTTTGATATGCAGTGTTCAAAACCTGTGTCTCAGCTAGACAAGGCAGCACTTTGTTTCCAAAAGAAGGGTTTAACAAAATGACCTTTAATTGAGAAAGGCTTGAATTGTCTTTATATGATGTTTCAATTGAGTCCGAGTAGTCTTTTGATTCCTTTCTGCTCCAATGACCGCATTAGACGTGCCTCCACGCCGAGGATCATCGCTTCTGATGCACTGTGTGACTCTCTTGCCCTCAAATTCCAACACCTGATTGATTTTAAATGCCTTTGGCCTTTTTGTTGTGTACAGCCGTAGGGATAATACCATTTCCTTTTGCCTGTGGTAAAGCAGTGTTCACGTACGGCAGTCACTGGTCTCCTGCTGGTTTTTCTCCTGCAGCTCCACTTCTTGCAATTGAGGACAGACTTGCAGGGACTGTGGGCTGCACACAGCAGAGCTTTTTGGCCAGAGGCGTGCCAGAAAGCTTCTCTGCTCTGCTGTTGTGAGAGACACCCGTTTCTAGCCGTGCAGTTTGGCGGTGTGCACGTGCGGCGCCCGGAAAATGGTCAGAGCTTGAGGTTCCCGAGGGGCTCGGGTGGGTGACTTGAGGCAGGAGGGGAGAGGTTCTGGGGTTTGTGCCCTTGCCACCCTCAGGCAGCCTGGCACCAAAGGGAGGAGGCTTTCCCCTTATCATAGCGGGAGAACTGGGTCGCATCTTAACGCTTGCAATGTTTTATTTGCCCGCAACATTTAAATACATCTTCAGGTAACCATTTGCCTTACAGCTGCCTTCCATTGTCAGGAAAACGGACTCCGAGACGTTGTTACCTGTCCTCTATATTATGTAGTGTTACCTTGTAAGGTGGATGCTTGGCTGGTGTAAAGTGTCCCAGCTCTGTCTGGAGCTGTGACAATTTACACCAGCTGAGAATTTGCTCCCTGTGTCCTACGGCACTTTATTATGGGCCCATCGCTGATGGGTTAAATCTTAATTACTTGAGTAATGTCATATCAAAATATATATATATATATATATATTTACAGGCATTCTCTGGGGTACTGCTGCCTATGGATAAAGATTTGTACCCTAACCAGATCATTGCTGTGTTTTTTCTTTTCATTAGCTGTATGTGCAAAAGATATATTGTTACAAAGAATGCATCACATGTATCTCATGTGGAACGTTTTCTGTTGCTGTACGTCGTTAATTTTAGAAATCATCATTCTTGAGGCCCTACCTCAAATTTTGTATTTATGTGTACAAATGCAATTTATTGCATTATATATTTGCCTAATATATTTGGATGTGATAAATTAAAATTATTCAATGATGTATGGGCTCTAAAGACTCTAAATAAATGTCCTGTGTTTAAAACAGAAATTACATCAACTTTTCTGGTGAAAGAAATGTCTCTTTTCCCACCACCTCCTTCCCCACCCAAAGCACACCACAAACATCATTCTTACTTAGCACACAGCCTTAAGGTGTCTTCAGAATTGATCCATTTGATTGTTAGAAGCATTGAGCAGCACCTGGAAACAGCTCTCCTGGGAAATGGGGATGTGGCACCGCTGCAGGAACGAGGATCAGGTAAATGGCCGATTTCTGAGCTATTGACTGCTCTGTACCCTGGGGAACAAGTGATCGCTTAACAGAGGACCAACTGGATTTGTTTAATTCCTTTTTATCCTATCGATTCAATTATCCCAAAGGTTGTTAAACTGTTGAAAACGAGAGAGGTTCATATCTGCTGGAGATGCGAATGGGAAGCTGAAAGGAAGCGCAAGCGAGGAAGGAAAGCGTAAGGAGCGGTTTCTGGTGTTACAGTAGCTCGTGTGTGAATCCCTGCCGTGTGCTGAGGGCCGTGTGCCACAAGGCCGATTTGGAAATCAGGTTCTTCCCTTCCCAGCCTGCCGTGGAAGTGGTACCGGTCCAACCTGTCTTGCTGTTGGCAGCAACACGAGCTCTAGAGAAGCTTTCCCCAAATGCGGCAGCCGAAGCACGATGCCACGACGTGTCATCGAAAGCGCGAACACAAGAGACGCTTGTGCCGAGAGCGTGATGCATTTCGGGAGAGGCTCTGAGCCTGAGGGCTGCTCTGGAGCTCCGTGGCGGGACTGTTCCGCTCGGTTCTGTCTTTAGGCTGGCATTGCTCTGAAATGTGCGTGCGTGGGTAAAGGAGGTGCTAGGGCCTGGGCGTGGGAGACTGCAGTCATCCTGGGCGCATTCCCTGTTGCTTTTTAGCTTCTTTTCTGCTAGAGCCAGGAATAAATGCTCGAGAGGCAGGGTTTCATGTTCATATCCAGATGTTTATTAATTCTTATCTATAGTAAAGTCTCACAAACCGTGAGCTCTAACTAACAAAGTGAAAGATGGCCCCATCTCTCTCTCTCTCCAAGGCCTTTTAAGGATAAAATGTCCAATTAAAAAATGACATCTAAATTATTTTTACTTTTAACCCAATAACCAACCACTCCTGGCCCAAAATGCAGATTTCTCTGTCCAATTACAAAATATCACCCAGACCCACGAAGAAGAAGGTGACAAAGAAGGACTCAGCCTCTGCCCTAAAATTTCCATTTTGCTTTATATCTATATTACTGTATTCTAAACCCTTAAACTCTGTGTTTTTCACCCTGTGATATCACACACTTCTATCCAAACTCCACACCCACAATCCCAGTGCTATCACTCAATTTTGGAAGCTGTTCCACGGCCTCAGGTCCAATGCAGTGTTTGCTTGGGGGTCAGTGCCTGTCAGCACAGAAAGTCTGGAATCCTCAGTGCCCAGGGTTCCAACCCTCCCCTGTGCAGGCAGATTTCATTCGGGGGAAGGCTGAAGTTGCCAGTGAGCATCGTGAGAGTCTTGAGAGAAAGCAGAGTGCCATTAATGCCCCTTTCAGGAGGAAAAACTGAGGCACATGGAATGTGTGAAACGCCCCAGAGTCAACCAGTGTAAGTCCATGATGCAACACATTGATTTTGGGAGCAAGAGACAGTCATTTGCTGTCACCATCAGGCATCTACTGCACCAAAAGTTTGAACTCGTGGGAAGAGATAATCCATGTCCTTTTAATTTGGTTGTATGGACTGACCGTGGCCACAGTTTAAACCAGTGCATGTTACTTAACTGGAAGATAGGCTCATGCTCTGCTGCACTGCTCACAGATGTGCTTAGTCTGAAATAATTTTACTCTTCTGGTGCTGAAATTCCTATGGTCAAAGTGGAGGTTGAAGGGCACATCTTATACCAAATGGATTAATCAGCTGTAAAGTTTAGTTTAGACTCCTCAGTCTTCAAACATTAGCTAACTATGTGTTTTGGAACTAAAAAAAAAAAAAAAAAAAAAAAGCAGAGAGCATTGCTCCATGAGTGTGTACAGAAGCAGACAAATTATTTTTCTCTGCAAGGCTTCACTCTAATGGATTCGTTAGCTCCTCATGTAATTGTAAACCCTAAAGTGGACACTTTTAGCTTGCTGAACTGATCACATAGTCCTTCACAAGTATTTGTCAGTGGGCGAGGCCGGCGTGGCACACAGCAATCCCCCTTTCCTCTTCACGGTATGCAGGTGAATAATACCCACTGCTGCTGCCAATCCTTGCCCTCTGCTGGCAGCAGAGCAAACTCTGCTGGTCGGGATCGCGAGCGTCCCCGAGGAGCCGGGCTTTCCAGGGACGCAAGCCTTACTTGGCAATCCAGGAGCTTTTCCACCGCATCAGCTACAAATGGTGGGCTTTGTTTTATTTTTTTTTAATTTTTTTTTCTTTCTTTCCCGTCACCCCAGGTGGAAGCGCCGCCGTTTCCCGACATTTGCAGTGCAGCTGGCAACCGAGTGCACACACATCCAGACACCCTGGAAGTAATAGTGCTTTTAATTGCGTTTTAGCTGTGGCACGCAGACAGCCCTACAGCTGCTCAGGGAGACACTACTCAAAAATCCTTCCTCTCGAACTACAAAATGTCACAAGCTCTGTGGCTGGCAGCACTAACGGTTTAACACCACACAGTTAGCAACCTCGCAATAAAACCAGGATGCAGCCCATGACCAACGGAGAGTGCAGGAACACTATTCATGGGAATATCATCTGAGCTGGAATCCAGCTCAATTTCCAGAAAAAATGCTTCACACTTGCAAAAGTATCTTCAGGGTGTTTTTTGTTTTTTTTTAAATTGTTATGAACACCCAGGAACACAGTTTTAATCCTTATCTGGAAGTCAGGCTTTGCAGCTATTTATACCTCCCATAAGAACATGTCAGAAGGTCAGATTTTCTGGCGATAAAGGGAGAGGACTTGTTACCATTAGGGGAGGTGTAAGAATAAATATGTAGACAGTTGGCTCCAAGAAGGGGATTCATTGTTTTCCATCCGTTTGCCCTGTCCTTTCTCCATTTGAACAGCTGAACATATGTGCTCTTTAAATGCTCTCCAAATGTGTGATCATTTGGGCATTGAGCTGGACTATAGGAAGAGCCACAACAGTGGGACCAGCTTTTTTTCAGAGGACGTTTTACCAAGCTGCTTGTGTTACTTTTTGAAGCACGTGTGGGCTTTTGGATGCTTCTGGTGTCCAGGGGAACGAATCAGCAATGCTTAGGACATTCTTTTCCACGAGATTGCTCAAGATGTGTTTGAACCCGTGCTTTAAAGCTGATAACATGGTGTTAATTTTTGTGTGTGCCTAGAGTAATTTTTCATAAACAGCATTTAACCCAGGCTTAGGTTAAGCAGATCAGTCTGAGAATCTATCTATGACCAGTTTAAATTGTGTATCCACTTAAGACTCTGCATCAAGTGGGAAATGGAAAACTTGATTTGGATTCAATTTGGTGTCTGATTTTCTACCAGAGAAGCACAAACAGATCTAAGCTAACAGGAGCTGGATATACAGACCTGTTAGTTCCCCAAAAGGAAATCTCTGTCATCAGATGGTTCTGCTGTGCAGAACCCCGATGCGATCAGGTTGGAACAGAGGGGTGTGTCTCCACGTGCTGAGGTACCACCGCCTCTTTCTCTGGTTGCTATGGTTATACAGAGCATCTGTGCATACCCACACTCACCCGTGTGTCCCCTCCTCCCGCCCCGGGTCTGGCACCAGGGACGAGGGGAAGAAGCTGCAAAGTTACATTCGAAATAAAAAGAAGTTCCTTCGATACACTGGAGATAAATCACTGATGTGCTTTGTGAGCGGCTATCCCAGCGGTTTCCTGGAGTGCATTACCTTGCTGGCAGCCAGGAACAGCTGTTTCCAGACATCTCACTAATTAAGTAATTAGGCAACCAAGTCAGACTGTTTGCTCTAGCTAATGTAAATGTGTACGAAAGCGACTGCACACCTAAGATGGGCATGATTTTTATGGCGTCATCCTAACTTTGTCCAAGCGTACGGTTTATTATTTGGCATTTAAGATGGCTGGAATTCGCACAAAATCACGATGAGGGGAAGCAGCAGAGAGGACGATCCCGGGGCCATAGTTGAACAGGAAATCTCATTCTGCTCCTGTTGGGTAGTGTGGGAACATCATCTGGGGCCAGTCAAGTGACCTTCAAAATATAATCAGGTGTTCTGCAGGGAAGGGTATTGCACATAACCGAGGCATGCGGTAGCGCGTTCCGAGCCAAGCAAATTATAAGGCTGGAGCGAAGACATACTTATGGCTCAGGAGCATCTTCGAACACTTCACCTCCCTTTACACGTTCGAGGCGCGGAAGCGCGGTTAAGGGCGTTGAGCAAGGACACGCTGGAAGCCGAGGATCGCCACGGGTTTCCCTGTTACACCTCAGGACTTCTCTTCGTTTATTCATACGTGGATAAATTATCACCAAGAATAAACAGTTAATGAGGGTTGGTCCTTAGGCCCAGAGGAAGGGCGAGGTGCCCCGGAGCCGTTCGCGCCGCAGCGGGCGGCGGGCTCCTCTGGCTCGGGGGTTCCCCTTGCGGGAGCGGCGCGGGGCTGCCCTGGCTCGGCTCGGTTCGGCTCGGTTCGGCCGTGCGGCGGCGCTGCGGGGCCCGGGGGGCCGCGCGTCACGGCGGGCGGGCGGGGAGCCCCGCTGCGGGGGCGTCGGGGCCGCGCCTGGGCAGCGGGCGGAGCCGCCGCCGCCTCCTGCCGGAGCCTCTCCGCGCCTCCGAGGCTGCGCCGGGCTCCGCAGCCGCTGCCGCCGGCCGGGCACCGAGCGAGCGAGCGAGCGAGCGGGAGCCGCCCGCGCCGCGCCGATGGGGCTCCTCCTGCTCTTCTGGGCGTGTGCGGCCGCCGCCGGGACAGGTGAGCGGCAGGGCCGGGGGCCGTGGCGGTGCGTGGGGCTCCCCGGGGAGCGAGGGCCGGGGGATGGCGGGCGGAAACTTTGCGGGGAGGCGGCGGCGGCGGGAGCCGCCCTGGCCGGGCATCTTCCCCGGTGGTGCCCCGAGCGGGGCCGGGCAATCCCCCGGTGGTGCCCCGAGCGGGGCAGGTGCGGGGCTCGGCGGGGCGCAGCCCGGCTCGTTCCCGGCGGGGCGGCCGCTCGGCGGGGGCTGGAGGCCGGCGTGGGAAAGTTTTTCCAGAGCGGCGTGCGGGCTGCGCCCCGCGGAGCGGAGCAGCGGAGGAAGGAGCGGAGCAGCGGAGCGGGCGCGGCCCCGGGGCCGGGTGTGTGCGGTGCTGGCCGCGCCACGGGCGCGATGCGGCTGCCAGCGCGTTGCTCCTGCCGGCTCCGCTGTCTCTCCAGCCTTACGCGACCCGAGTGCCGCTTTGTTCTTGGTCCCCGGGTACCGCTCCTCCTCGGCTGCAGCTGCCGGGGGGCACGTTTCTCCTCGGCGTTTGTAGCTATTCTCAAGGAAACCGCTCGGCACAATTATCAAAAGTGCATAGGAATTAGTGTTCTGTAATTAAATTCTTCTAGTAATTCTAGCCTCATCAAAATCTACGGAGAGGTGCGGTGTCAAAATAGTTGTAATGAAATACCGCCCGTGCCTTTCGCAGCGGTGTTACCCCGATAGCGCATCCCGAGACTTTCAATGGCCAACAGCACCCGCAACTCCGCTACTCGGAAAGTTCTCTGTGTGCAACAATTGCCGTCAAAGTTGCGGGGGGAAAGAGCAAAATACCTCTTCTCGAGCCTCCTTTTTGCCATTTCAATGGTTTTACACGGGGACGTGCAAAAGGCTCGATTGTGTTGAGTGTGCCTTAAGTAAAACTTTTTCCGTCCCCAAACAGTACGTTGCACATGTCGAGGAAATTATAAATGTGCTGCATATGTTGCATGGCTGCACATTAGCTAGATGGAGCGTGGTGTGATTGCCGGTGCTTGGGTGTAAGTGATAAAGGCAGAAGCGGAGAATAAAAGCTGTCAGAGCTGTAAGGCAGAATTAATTTATTTTAGGGATTTCCTAGTGACATCATTCATAATTATATGGCTCAATCCTCTAATCTACTGTAGTGCCTTCAGTTCACGTTGGGCCGAATCCACCAAGACCTGAGATGATTTCTACTCCCGCCCACCTGCCTGGAGCGTTTGGAGTGTTGCTTGTGTAAGCCACCGATTAAGGGGAATGGCCCAATTACTCCAAATAGGAATTGAAAGCAACATCATCCAGAATCGGGCCCAGGCGTTGCGCAGCTCTCCAGAGAGAGCTTAATTTTTACTTCGGAAAGAGATGGTGTTTCCAGCTGCTTGTTCTGCTGGAGAGAGGCAGCATAAAATACCGGAGGCCAGTGTGGGTGATATGCTTGTGGTATCTTTCTGATAGACTGAGGGAGACCACGGGGGAAAAGGAGACTTGGTTGTCATACTGAGGCTGCTGATTTGTTGTTTATTAATTATGAACGAGGCGTTTGAGTGCCTGCTGCCGTTTGCAGACCCAGCTCGGGAAAATGACTCGGTATTTAAAGCAGTGTAGGTAGGCTCTTGCTAAATAGTTCCTGTGACATTAGAAACGGTCTCTGTTTTCCAAAGTATTTTAAAAGCTGGAAGGGAGCACGCTGAAGCTGTCACACGAAGCTTCGTTGGCATAAATCGAAGCCTGTGGAGCTACAGTGATGTATACTTGTTGAGCCCTGGGTATTCAGGGCGGAATAAGCAGCTTTAATAGAGCAGTGGAGCTGCTGTGATTTATGGGAGCGCCTATACTTGCTCGCTGTGGTTTCTGTCCCCACCCTGTTGATGGCTGTGACAGAGCTTTCACTTACCTTAATGGGGTTGAGCTTTGTCTTACTGAGCACAGCTCGTCCTTTCTGTTGAGCAAGTTTTAGCACCCACTTGACCTCCCTTCATATTAGCAGATGATGGCTGATGTGAATAGACGTAAACCCCCTTTTTTATGAGGGACAGCATGCTCTGTTTCTCACGGAGCTCAGTGTAAATTTCGTGAACTTAACCTGCCAGCAAACGCTTGTCTTTGTTGGTAGCGAAGTTCACGAAATTTACATCGTGCTGCTTTTCTGCCCAATGGAAACCTTAGAATGACAAGTCCTTTCTTGTTTTGGTGCTAGTCTTTATTCCAGGAGGGGAAGCTGTTTCTGGTCCACCAGTGTGGACGGTGTCAGCTGTGGTCCTTGGGTGCCTGAGTGCCCAGGATGGGAGTCAAAGGTAGTACTAAAACCCTGATGATGTTGCTGGTTGTCTGGGAAGCTTTTACCTTTGGAGAAGTTTATCTGTGTTCTCTAATATTCTCCCAGTTCCCAATTTTCTACAAAAAGGTGCTTATCTGCATATCCTCATGAAAGCACTGTGGATCTGTCAGTGCTCTTGGAGTTTCAGTTCCATCACATGCCTTTATGTCTTGATTTTTCTTGTAGGGTAAGGTTGCTAGAGACCTCCTAAAGCTGTATTTTCAGTATTTTTTTAGTGCTCTGTCCTTTGTGGAGTAGAATCCTCTACGTTAGCACAACATGTTATTCCAACAACTTTTCATCCTTGAGGAGAAGAGAAAGTGCTGGAGTACAGAAGATTTATGGGTAGTGTATGTAACTTCTTGTTCATTCTGTACACCTCAGTAAATTCTCAGAGCCTTTCAAAGAATCAAACTGGAGTACTTGCTGCTTAAACGATCCAGCAGTACAGTCCTGGAATAACAAATCAATCAATTTAGACCTGAATGTGAAGTCTGCTTAGTGGAAATCAATCTGGACGTGCTTTACAGGTAATGTCCTTGCTCCATGGAAGTCAATGGGACTTTTACCATTGACTTCAGCTGTGTCAGGATTTCATTCTTGGAGCCTGTTCCTGTTACTAATGATGTTAGTGAAAAATTTAATTAGGAAAGTGTTTGGATTCCACACGAAATGTTTGACCTGTGTCTCAGGCACAGATCTCATGTCGCTCTAGCTGCTGTGTTGAGAGAAACGCTGAGGGCAGGCTGCCCTCTTCCCATCCCTGGAAAAAAGGATGTATGTCTGATGGATTCCGTGTGCTAGCCATCAAGCTGCTCTGAGCTCTTCGGCGCAGCATTTTCAAACTCCTAGAGTCTGTGTGCTTTGTGTCAATCCCATCGTGTCCCTACTAGGTTGAAGAGCACCCAGGCTTTTCCTGGGAAGAAGCCTTTCGTGTATTTCAGGTTTATATCTGTTCTTTTCCAGTAGTGCCCCCGCAGCCCAGAGGTGCTGCAGCTGTTTTGGCTGGTGGGTGTTTTTGGATGTTTGTAGCTGGGGTGTGCTTCAGAAGCAGCATCCAACACCTTGGCGAGCCACCCAAGGCTCTCAAGTCTGCAGGAGGGTGTTCTTTGCCCTGCTACCATGTCTGCTCTGGGGCCCTTTGGTCCAGCTGGGAATATGGATTACGTTTAGGTGATGAGCTGGGGGCCTCCTCAGCTGGTCCAGCCAAACAGGAAGTGTGAGAGGCATTTTCAGTCCTTACGTCTCCCTGGAAATAGTGTGGCCAAGGGAGGAATGCTGCAAATCTCTCTCGTTGTTTTGCATAGGTGGTTGTGCTTTATTTATTATTCTCTAACCTTATGATGAAAGTACTGGATGAATGTATGGGTTTCAGAACGCTTTAACACGTGCATAGTAAAATCTCTGGGAAGGAAATAGTTTAATTGAAAGACTTGGAATAGAATATCTTCTCTTTTCTGCAGCACAGTTACTGTCTTATAAGTAATTACTGTGTACAGTGTGTGTGTGTGAGTGGGAAGGTACCAGAAGAGTCTGTGCTAGGTATTCTTCTCTATTTTTTCCATTACCTGATTTGAAATAAAAATTGATCTAAGTCTCTCTGCCTCCAACAGCTGTAGGATTTGGAATGGATCCTGACTTACAAATTGATATCATCACGGAACTGGATCTGGTGAATACAACGCTGGGGGTAACACAAGTGTCAGGACTGCACAATGCCAGCAAAGCATTTTTATTCCAAGGTGAGAGAAACATCCTCGATTTTCTTATCTTGCTTCTCTCTGCATGAGCTCAGAAGAGCTTTGATGCTTAAGTGATTCCCTGTAATTGTGGCCTTACTTAATTCTTGCTTTCCTTTATTTCTATTTCTTGGAGTTACTTCTTGAAATATAGATGATATTTTGTGTGTATGTCTGCTGCCAGGTAGTTACGAGGGAATTTAGGGAAGTATTTCTGGGTAGGTTTTCAACACTCCCCAATATTTATTTCTCACTAAATACCGCCGAGTGGTTCCAATGGATGGACTTGTGGGGTTTTTTTTCCCTCTGATCATACTCATGCAGAGAGACACAGAGTTAAAGCTGTGTTGACACTGGTTGGTCGTGTAGCAGGTCTTTCATCAACTTTGTGAAAACTGGCAAAGTGGCCACACAGAACCCTTTTGTATTTAAGTGCCCAAGCTGAGTATCAAGGACTGGATAAATCACTTTGTGGGGTTTTCTTCCCCCCTTTATTAAGTGTTCTAACATGAAGTTTGTGAAGTGTTTTAAAATGGCATTGGTTGTTTTTTACTGAGTGAAATTCTGTAGTTTTGCAATGTGTTTAAGTAAGGTCTGGATTAAGGGATGACGTCCCATGGGGTAGAAGCACAGAGTTGCTACAATTTGCTAATTAGGCAAGAGAGACATTTATATGACTTGAGATTAACGCGTGAATTAGAGCATGATCGGAAACATTTTTATTGTGGAGACTTCCTGTATTTTTTCTTTTCTGTGCTTACTTCAGTGTTAAAGTGTGCATTTTAGTGTCTCCCTCTTTCTTGTCTGTCTTCTGTAGCTGTTTTTAGAGGCAAATGATTATGATCTCATTTAGCTGCAGTTCTGGATCTGCAGTGCTGGCTGACTTTACTGTAAATAATAGAGGAAGTGGGGTCTGTATCTTAGTTCATTCTTTGTCTGGCCAAGGCCAATTTAGGAGTCAGAGCAGAGAGGCTTCTGGAGACCACCTCAGGAATTGTTTCCTGTCTTTTATGCTACAGCATGTAGCTCAATTTTCACTGATTCCCAGATTAGTGTCCAGAAGAGCGGTGTTGATCCTTTTCATTTAAAGATATCAATTATTTTTCTGTTGATACCCTGACTCCAGGTTTGCACGTTATGGACAAACGCTGCTAGAGTATAGCCATTCCTCTAAGGACTGCAGTGGCATAGACATGTTAATAATTCCAACTGCTATTCCATGCAGATGATTGCAGCCACACTGATGAGCTGTTGTGGTGAGTTTTCACAGAACAGTGGTCAGAGCCGTAGGGAAGAAGTCTGCGATGTGTTTGTCGGGACTGGATTGAGACCATTGATACTAAAAGTGGCTTTGAAAGGTTAAGGGTGAAGATGTTTTGGATGTTCTGTTCTTTTCTCCTTGGAGCAGTCCATCTGTAGTTTAGGAACTTAGAACTGGTGTAAAAAAGGTGGAACTTACTAAACTCATATGAACAGGTGAACTGAGAGATAGATGCTCATGGGAAGCAATAAACAAACATTCACTTTGTGAAATGAACAAACAATATGAAGACTGTAGTTAGGTACATAAAGCTTTTTGTAATCCCCAGAAGAGAAATGCTTTTTGCTAATGCACACAGGAATAGCCCTATTCTTATTATCGCCCCTAGAGTGAAACTTCCAGGAGGGTGGCTCAGGAGAATTACTCTCTTCAGTAAAGCTCATCAGCCCTTGGGTTGTGAGAAGACTGAAGGCTTTTGCTGTCAGCTGGGATGGAAGTCTGAGGCTGCCCTGCTGCCTTCTTCCCTTCCTGTTCCTGTTATTTGTTAAATGTCAGCAGTGTGTTGGCAGCTGTATGGACTCCCTTTTACTTTATTTTTCCCTTTAACAGAGGTGACTTACTTTACAGCTATGGTCTGGCTGTGTGCCAGGTCCTTTGGCTGGAACCAGGAGACACTCTCACAGTTTTGATTTTTATCTCACCATACAGCACAACCAGCACAGAACTCAGAGCAACGTCCAGGCAGCTTATGTCTAAGACAGAAGCAATACTTTCCCCCACAGAGATTCACAAAATACCCCCCTTGTCCAACGTGACGCTCCCAGAGGAGAGAAAAGCCTAGAATTTAGTGTTTCATTTCAAAACTACTGTATCCTCTTGGACCAGCTGTTCCAGCCTGGAAGATGTGCTCCTTTCAGCACAGCTGTACCAGGTGTGGGCGGGGTGTGTGTGCTGTGCCTCATCCGGGCTGGCCCTGGAGCCTCTGGCCAGGGCACTGGTGCCTTGAGTTTTATCTTTGCTGTATTTCAGGTTCTGTGCTGCCCAGGGTGCAGCTCTGAGCTCACACTCAGGGTCACTCAGCTCTCTGCACACAGCAGGGACACAAAACAAATCCTGTTCCTGCTGCACACCAAGGACAACTTTCAGCCCCAAAAGCACAAACAGTGGTGGCTGAGGGGAGGAACAAGAAGGATGGGACCTCACAGCCTGGAGCTGGAATTGGACAATTAAACCCCAATGTGCAAATGGACCAAAACTTATGAAAGTGTGAGACCTCGTGACTGGTCAGGCATTTTGGGTCCACCTTGGGTGTAGCTGTGGCCAGGCTCTTGTCCTGTCCAAGGTGGATCCTAAAGGCCTTACAATAAATATCCACTTTATTCTCCAGCTCTGTGCAGTCTCTGTTCCAGGTCAGCCTTCCCAAGGCATCAGCAGCACTTGTTTTGCCTGGCAGGATGATTGCTGCACATGGGGCTGCTTTAGAAGACCCCTTCTCTAGTGGCCTTTCACTGCTGAGGGTTCCCTAGCATAGGGAAAAAGAGAGTTTGTGTGGTTTTCGCAGTGACGGTTTTGCCTGCCACCTTTGACAGCCTGTATCAGGGCTCTGAGCTTCCATGAAACTTCCCTGTGGAACATTTTCTGTCTTGTGAGATGAATTTTCTAAAATGGCTACATTTAACAGCTGGAGCTGTTTGGGTTGAGAGTGTTCTTTTGTGTGTCCCAGTGAGTTTACATCCTGGAAGTGGAGAAATGGTCATTTTTCCCCAACCTGGACAGGTTTGTGTCCAGGGTAAGTGCAGGAAAATATGGAGTGTTCTCCGAAGTGAGATTCTTTTTCTGTGAATTAAACTCTTAGAAAGAGAAATCTCTGTGAGTTTTGAGCATTCTTTCAGTTGCATTTAGAGGCAAAAAGAGGAAATGAAAAGAGGGGGTGATATGAAGGTATGCACAAAAGAAAGGGAAAATACTGTTTTTAATTAGACTTTTGATCAGTGATAGCTCTCTTACAGTAAGTGGCACGCTGTTGTTAGAGTTTCTGAGCAGTGATGTCATAATTTAATCTATCCTAGAGAAAATGCAGAAAGACTTTTCTTGGAAGAGTTTGTGATTTCAGTCCGAGACCATCCCAGTAAAGCTGATGGAGTGTTCTGACTTTTAAATAATGTTGGTATTAACAGCTAAGCCTCAGATTTGTGTGAAGCAGCTTTATAGGCAAAGAAACAAATTCGTCTCCGTTGCAAACTGTGTGACAGCATGGTGGCAATTGAGAGATGTGGGTTGCCTTTGGGCAAGCAGATCTGCTCCTAATTCAGAAAAGCACAGAAACCTTTAATTAAGTGTAGTCATCTGGGTGGTCCTGCTGGGCATGGACTTCGATTGTTGGAGTATTCCAGCTGGATTTTTGATTGATCAGGTCCATTATTTATATGCTTCAGTTCCATTCTCTGTGAAATGGGGGTGAGGAAATAATAATTAAAAAACCAAAGCTGTGTAGGTGCTGGCAATGTGCATTAGAGGAAATGTAGATATATAACTTATAACTGCAGTTCTGCACGCTGGTTCTTAAGGTCCCCAACATTCTTGGTGTCTTAATTTTAGTTTTTAATAACTTTTACACACGACTGAGGGGGGAAATGCCTTTGTGGGCAGATGAGTTGCTCTAGCATGAAGGGGCAGAGGAGGGTGAGTGGAGATTTGTGGCGGGTGCTCCTGGGGCATGGGGCACCCAAGACCCTGATGTCTGAGCCACATCTCACCCCCAGCCAGGAGGCCAGTGAATTCACGGGAACAGTTCTAGGAGCAGGTGCAAAATCTTCCTTGAAGAATTATATTTAAAATATGAACTTTTCACCTCATGCCTTACAACAACATCTCACAAACACTGAAGGCAGGAAGATGTTAACTGCTCGTCTTGTTTCTAGGTAGGGAGAGACCAAGTTTTAGCCCAGCCGTTGAATTATGTGATTACTTTAACCACTCTAACTTTTGTCCCGTGCTCATTTCTTGTGGAAGTAAACTTTTAATTCTTTTACAACCTGTCAGCTCTGCCTATTTCATTTTAATTGTCCCTGCAACATCTCTTTTGGGCTAACAGAGACTCAAAGCCTTTGCTCACAAAACACTTTCCCCCAGCCCCCAGAAGTTTACTAAGGCTTGGCTGCTTCCTTTCCTGGCAATCTGGCGCTATTTTCAACTTAGCTTTAGGAATGGTTTTTATATGTGTGTGCTGTGTTTGGCACTCAGCAGAGGAAACCACTGGGTGCTGTTAGAGTCTGGAGATCGGCGCTGCTTTGTTCTTGACCGTTCCTTGACTTGTGCTAAAGAGCCCCTGGATTTGTAAGAGGAGCACCTGGCCTGGAGCTCCTGCAGCACAGGATTCAGTCGTGCTCCTTCTTCCCACTTTGTACTGGAGACTGCTGAGTTCTCTTCTGTACAGTCACAGCTCCAACAGGAAAGGTGAAAGAATAACAAGTATCTTAAAGCGCAGAGAAAGGCAATGTTTTTGTGAGAAAAGAGTGAAGCTTGTCGAGTTCCCGAAACAAAAGCACTGTCCTGCTTCAGGCCAAAAGAGAGATCAAAGCTGTGCTTCTGAGGTGGGTAGAGGTTCTCCCAGAAGACACTTGAGCTTCCAGATGAAGTGCAACCCTCTCTGCTGGTGTTCTCCTTCAGTGTCTTACGAATCCTGACTTTTTTTAGACTAATTCCTCACGCAGAGAGTAGAAGTGTTTCCAGATTCCGCTCCAGGAATCTCAGGTTTTGCAGTGCTGAACTTGAAGAGGCTTGAATGCTGGCCAACTTTGCCATGTTTTGAGGTTGGTGGGTAAGAACAACTGCCTAGACTGACTTTGTCCTCAGGAGTGGGCACACATTCCCTTTTTATCAGGGATGCTCCTGGTAGGACAGCCTTCGGGATACGCTCCTTGTGCCCTGGCAGTGTGTTTGGGGCAGCAGCTCGGTGCTGAGCTGTGCTCACTGAATTCCAAGGCCAGGTGCAGGTGCTGCCTTTGTCCGCCTGTGCTGAGCTTCTCACCCTCAGTCTCAGCGTCCTGGGTGCTTTGGCCAAGGTTTTAATCCACTCCAAGCGTTAAACTCTGTTGTGCCAGCGTCATGTGCAAGGTGTGTGAGCTGCAGAGCTCAGAAAATAGCCAGGGGCTGGGTGAGAGGGAGCAGATAACAGCTCAGGGAGGAAACCTGTCATTACTCTTCCTGGGGAGGGTGGTGGGAGGTCTGCAGTGAGTAGGAGAGATAAACTTTAATTTTGGAATTCAGGCGTCAGTCCCTCTTTACGTGAGATAATGAGACAGGAGTCGTTGCTTTTTGTGGGACCCCTCCTGCTACTTTTATAGCAAGTATTAAGTATCAGCAGTATTGTTCTTACAGAGCAGAAACCTTGCAGCAGCAGAAGAATTAGGAAGGCACAACATGGTGGCTGGGAGTCTTTGTTCTGCCTTCAGCTGTCACGGGGCAGAGTAGCTGTGGTACCTTTTCCATGATGGTGAATCTCAATATCCCATCTTGTGGGAATGCTGGGGTTTTTGGGGCAGAGCCTCACAGAGTGAGAGAGTGTTGGCCCTCCACTCTCATCCCTTGAGATGTTCCCCTGTTTTTCCAAGCTCCAGCCTGGTCCTTGGGAGCCGTGGCAGCTGCCCACCATCCTAGAGGTGTCGTCCCTTTGTCCGAGCCGCTCTGTGAAGCACTGCTAAAACAAGAGTTTAAATAGGACTCCAACAGCTGGGCTGGCTGCACCCAGCAGGGTGGAGGACACAGGGACTTCCATGTCTGGAGATGGTGTCTGGGCTTGTGTCTGTCAGCAGGACTTGATCTTTCCTTGGGGTTTTGAGTGCTGCTTCTGCTTTTCAGCCCTTCCCTCCCTGCTTTTCACCCCTTCCCTCTGCAGAAGCTGAGAATGAGAGGCACACAAAGCTGGCAGTCCAGCACCAGGGAGTGAGTGTGGAAGTGCCAGGGATGTGGCTGGGATGAGCAGGCTCCCCTGGAGCCAGGAGTGAGGCAGGCTGGTGCTGGGCATGTGGGTGAGGTGAACTCTGACAGGCAGAGCAGGGAAATGGCCTCAGGTGGGCGTGAGGAGGGGAGAGGGCAGAAGGAGCTGAGTGCAGGAGCTGGATACTTTAATTCAAACACCTGCCTAACTTATAAATTATATTTATATATTTTAATATAGCTAATCTTTTAATGTATTTTGTATACACAATGCAATTTTTTTTCTTCCAATTAAATGGTTAGTCAAAGTGTGGGGGTTTTTTTCCCTTTTCAGAACAGAGAAATAATCTGGAATTGAATACAGTGAGCTAGGAGGGGTTGAGTGAGATGAATCATCTTCAGTGGAGGAAATTAAAGATCACCTGAGACATCATTATTAAACAATGCTTTGAGGCTTTGAAGATACATAAACTACTATTAACTTTGTCAGTTCCCAGAGGTAGTTTTTAAAATTCTCTTACATACCCCTCCTGTCTTGGCTGTTTCTTCTTTAATGTTTGATTTATATTAGAAACTTGTCTAGGTGTAAAATTTCTCCATCTTATTGATATGGAAGTATAGCTTGTAAATAACTTCACGGTTCCTCATTGAATATTCTCTTGTTTAAAACACCCCTGCTTCCAACTAAGTGTAGACTAAAACAGAAACCTAGGCACGTTAGACAGCAGTGACCAATTTCTACTTTTGCTTTTTTCCCCCCCGTCCTGAATGCTGTCATGCTGCCTTCTGTTAGTCGATATTTTTTTGGATTTCCCATCATGTCTGCGATGATTAGGAGAGAGTTCTGAGCGCACATTGCCCCTGCCCTTGACAGCTATTTTTGCTTTCCTGGGATGCAATAATTGTGCTCCTCGTCTATCTTCATTTGCCACGATGGTAAGTACAGAGAGGAAAAGTGGGATAAGTACTTCTGTCGTGTGCTTAAAAGCCTTGAATTCTTCTGGCAACCTGTTGATCAAGTCCCTGTCATGAAGATGAGCAGAAAAGAAAGGAAAGTTCTTTGCTCTTTAACGGGCTGATGCAGAAATAATTTCGGGTGTTCCACACCATGTGAGCATCCAGGTCCTTACAGTGAAAGCCACTCAGGTAAAAGTGATAATAACTCTGTGAGTGGCTTGTACCTTCATCAAGATAGGAACACAACAAAAAGGCTCTTTTTCGTTTAAAGAATTTGGCAAATGGACACTCTTAACTCGCATGGTGCGGTAATTAGCGCCTCGTTGAGTAAACAAATACTAAACCGGAGTAAGAATATTCCTGTCAGATGGCCCCACTGCTTGTCAGAGCTCTGGGAAGCCAGAGTTGGCACTTGAGTGCTGCTGCCCTGGGGCAAATCCCTGAGTGGTGCTGGCTAAAGCATCCTGCCCAAGCGCCTGTTGCAGCTCAGCCTCTGGCTTGCTGGATGGATGCTGTGTTAGAAGAGGGCAGAACTGGAGCATTGATAGGGCACTGCTGAGCTGGACCTGCTTGAGATGCAGAGGATGGGACAAGCAGTGCTGCAGAACTGGGTTCTTGCTGTAGGCAGTGAAGCAAAGCGACCTGTGACTGTGTATCTTGACCCCAAGGGCAATGATATCTTAATTTTAAACCAATTTTAGTGGAAACTCGTTAATAACTTGGAAAAATATTTACATTAGGCTTGCTTGATTAAATTACTTCTAAACGCAGCTCCATCTTTTGCCCAAAAGGAAGTGGTGTTACTTGAAATTACTTCTACAAGTTGTTTAGGATTTTGCACCTTGAAGAAGTTGCACGCAGGCAGGTACAACCAGCCCTAATGAGGAGCCAGGCATGGACCATTTCCTGCGGTGAAAAATCCTGCTGTCTTGAACTATCCATCAAGAATAAAGATTAGATGCTACTTGACACCTCAACCTTCTTCTTCTATGCCAAATTCTAGAATAATCCCGCGGTGTGGGTGTATAAATGACACAGCACGGGGGACATTTTTTCTGTTATTTTGGCATTTTCACCACACAGATGGCATGAAGTGTTCGTGCCCTACCGCGCTGGTTTTATGGTGCTATATCATGTGATTGCCTTGCCTTTTGTGCCCTATTCAAGGATACAGAGTGCATTATTTATTTTTTATTTTTTTATTTTTTTTTTTAGTAGAGTGGGCAAAAATTAGTTTTGGCACCTGATGCCTGCTGCAACGTGGGATGCTATCCTTAGTTACAGATTGCATATCTGCTAAAATAATGTAGTTGGTCCTGTAATTCTGACAACAGGGATCTGTGAATCACAGTAAGGAGTGCAGCTCAGAATTGGTTTTGCTTCCTAAAAGCCTCTCAATGCAGCTTTTCTGTCCCTCGTTCTCCCTCCTTGGTGGTAACATTTCTTACATTACAGCCGAGTTTGCTGTGGGTCCTCTATACCATAAATAGGGAAAATAGTAAATAGGAAAAAAAGTATGGGATCACTGCAGCTGCAGGGGCTGTTTTAGAGTCTGCCTTCCCTTGCACACACAGGTGACTCCTCCCTCTGAAGCTCTGAGGTTTCCATTTGGCATCTGTGGGGTCAGACGCTTCGAAAGGAGATAAATTTGCATTGTAAAGCTTCGTTCAGTATTGTGCAGCCCCCTTCTTTTTATGTCTTTATTTTCATTTTTAAAAAAACCCAACTTTTTGTGAACTAGAACAAAGTAGCAAAGATCTTTTAAGAGGGGAAACACTCATAAAACTGAGTCTTGGAGTTGAGATACTTGTTGCTCCTGAGATGGACTGTCTGCAGATGGCATGCATTTCTGCCTCTGTTTCTCTCTCTCTCTCTCTATTCCAGCTCATTGTGAATAATAATTCTGAGATTTAAAGCCTCTTTCTGGGGACTGGAGATAATAACAAAGCCAAGCTGTGTGGGAGGAGAGTGGGGTTTGTGTGTGTGTGTGATGATATTTCGTGGTCTGTGGAGGTCTCCACAGATGCTCATCACGCTGTTTGGAGAGCGGAGCAGCACAGCCCTAAAGCATGGTGTTTGTGCAATAATTTGGTAAATGCTGATGATTTGGAAACCTCCTGCATTGCACTTACCCCAAGCCTTCCTTTTCAGGGAATGCGCTGACAAGCTGTGGTAGGAGGACCCTGCAGTATTAGTTACAGCAATCTTGTTTGGGAAATGGTGGAAGAAATTTAGGTTTCCCTCACTGTAACCAATTACGGAGCCAGAAAAGAAAGAGTTTCGCTTTTATGATAGCACTTCTCACATATTTAAGTCACGTCCTCTGCTTTAGCTTTTTGTTCTCTGATACTGGCATTGCTTTTAGCGTTTTTTGGTGTCTTGTAAGTGCCAGCTTTCAGAGGGGGTATTCTGCCCACCTTGCTTCATGCCATCCTAATCGCTTCAAAACGTAATCATCAAAGAAAAAAGTAAACATTACTGCTGGTGTTACTGCTCACAGCAAGAAATGCAGAAAAGGGGGGGACACGAGGCAGTTCTATTTAAATAAAAGCTTATTTTCAGAAACAAAGGCTAATGGAGAAAAAGGAAGCTCTTAGTACCCCAATCACGTTTCTTGTTACGGATGAACCCACAGCAATGGATGCTATCAAAGTTGTCATATTTTATTCATGAGTTGTGGTATGCTTGGGTGAAATAAGAGAAGCAACGGTCCACATCATAATTGCGGTGTAAAAAGATAAAACAGTTATTATTGCGACTTTTAAAAAGAAATTATTAAATCTCTGAAATCATGTAAAACTCACGGGGAATGACTAAGCGTGTTAGTTATTTATGGTTCTTTGTTGTGGGTGTTGTGAAACACTTCGCCAATAGCGTTTATACTTATTTTGGGAGGAAATATAGCTGTGTGCCCATGTATGTTCCAAGAAACAAAGACATCTAGAATATTGAATCTAAACATAAAGAGGCTGACAGTAGAAATTATACTTCAGTGGAGAAGGGCTCTAAGGACAAATGTATTATGCCTCATGCTATTATCATGCAGTTAATAAATAAAACAGACACCCAGGATTTAATTTGCTTTAGCAATAACATGGAAGTGATTTTTTTCCTCAGGGAAAGAAAACAAAAGGGGGAATTAGTTCATGAAACGTGTTGTTTAATGCTTGTATAAATCATATAGAGAGTATAAACCCCCCCTGAAATCATAACGTTTCAGCGATACATGACCTATGCTTTAAAAGTAATTAAAAAACTATTTAGACTGTCAAATCTTTGAGAGTTTTTGAACCAG
Source organism: Hirundo rustica (assembly GCF_015227805.2). Classification (NCBI taxonomy): domain Eukaryota; kingdom Metazoa; phylum Chordata; class Aves; order Passeriformes; family Hirundinidae; genus Hirundo; species Hirundo rustica. The sequence continues at coordinate 62,579,629 of NC_053455.1, read as the reverse complement.
GAGAGCACTTCAGCATATGCTTGCTTCAAACTTCAAGGATAATTTCATTGTCTTTAGTTGGATTATTCGTGTGATAAAACAACTGGAAATTAAAACCTGTGTGTAGGTGTACCCAGGTCTGTTAGCTGCTTTAGGCATAGTAACCTCTCTCCACAGTGAAGAAACCCAGTCTGATTCCTGCTCAGCTGAAACTTCCCTTTTAGTGAGCTATTTCAAGTAGTGTTTTGGTTTACGCATTTAAGAATACAGGTTTTCACCAGGGAGACAAATTCTAACTTCTATGTGGCTTCACTGAAGTTAGACTGGGATTTTCAGCAGAGCCAGAGTAATTTTAGGCATTCAGCTTCTCTCCTGCTCCGGTAGAATCTGGATCTTAATTTTTTTTTTTTTTTTTGAAAGGGGTTATTTGTTGACTGTATCTGTTAAATTCATGGTAAACTTAGGAAGCACTTCAGAAGTATCTGTGATTTATTTTTTTTTTAATATTGTTGCCATAAATTATGAGCAGTATTTATTATTACCTGGAAGGAAGAGGAGTGCTAAATGAGAAATCAGAATTACTACATACCGTGTTTAAAAATATGAATGGATCAGTCCCTCTGTTCTATTAACCTTATATTTTATTTCTGGATTACAAGCACACTTGGAGCTATAGTGGGAGGAGATAAGACCAAACCCACAGTCAGTAGTCATTGGCAAAACTTGTCTTCTATGGCTGATTTTTGGTCCTAGGAACTCCTGACCTTCTGGTACCACCTTAAGTTTCATTAAACAAATGCAGAATGTGTTTTGGCAGGTTTTGGTGTATATTATAATTTTTTAAAAGCATTCTCCAACGTTTCTGTGTGACTTGAAGCATGCTTGAAAATGCTTTGTTAGAAGGGGAGGAAAATAATTGTTTAGCTTGCTGTTGCATGAAGCCATATATTTGAGTGGCTCATTATTTGTGTGTGGCATTAGTATTTAACATATTCTTGAAGCGGATCCCCGGAGTGGCCAGTATTCCTCCTGCAGAGTGGATAGCATGCTGGGAATGGTTCTTGGCAATTGCTGCGTTTTCCCAGTGCTGCTGCTGGCTCTGTTCATGGTGTTGCTGGTGTAAGTTCGTGTTCTTTCTGTTGAAATGTTGTTATTTTCCAAATTGGCAAAGAGCAATCTTTATAGGCAAGGTAACGTGATAACCTTATCTGATGTAGGTAAACAGTGGAAAAGATGATACAGTCAGCGACTCCTGAACTAATTAACTAACAACACATGTAATTTGATTAACTCACATGATTTAAGAGCAGATTATGTGCTTTCAAGTGATAGTGAACTTCTGGAGCATTTCAACGAAGCATTTAATTTAAGGGATCAACCATTTGTAAACAGTGTTGATTTCAGCATGAATCCCTTGAGGAGGCAATGGAGCCTACTTGAGAAGACGAGCTCAGCAGCCGCTTCAAATACTTGAAATGAGTTCAAGTAGCTGCCTTGAGTAAGAGGTGACGTGTAGCCTCAGCACCTCATGGTATCTATTTCTGACAGCAGGAAACCTGCTCCAAAGGCCCTTGGCTGACTGCAGGTGTCTGATTTTGGACCATAGCAGCAGCCAGTTGGTTTTGATGCATTAGGTTTGAGCTTTGCTGTATTTCAGGTTCTGCGCTGCCCAGGGTGCAGCTCTGAGCTCACATCCAGGGTCACTCAGCTCTCTGCACACAGCAGGGACACAAAACAAATCCTGTTCCTGCTGGACACCAAGGACAAATTTCAGCCCCAAAAGCACAAACAGTGGTGGCAGAGGGGAGGAACGAGAAGGATAGGACCTGACAACCTGGAGCTGGAATTGGACAGTTAAACCCCAATGTGCAAGTGGACCAAAACTTGCAAAGGTGTGAGACCACTCGTGACCTGTCAGGCATTTTGTGCCCATTTTGGGTCCACCTTGGGTGTAGCTGTGGCCAGGCTCTTGTCCTGCCCAAGGTGTACAGTAAAGGCGTTTCTACTTCATTCTCCAGCTCTGTGCAGTCTCTGTCCCAGGTCAGCCTTCCCAAGGCATCAGTTTGATGACAGTGTCAGTCGCTGGGCTTTGAGCGTAACCAGGCTGCTGCTTCCCCTCCTGCTGCTGGAGAGGTGACTCCAGTGCTTTCCTCGGTCCTTCTGCCCACATGGGTGGAAAGGACAAGGACAAAGCCCTGGAGGCAGGAGACCTGTGTGAATTTTCTCGATACAGGCTTTGCTGCAGCTTCCTGGCCCTGTGGTTGCTCTGCCACGTTGGGCACCTTTGTCCGGCCGGGGCTGCAGAGGCTCCGGTGTCTGCCTTCACTCTCGGCTGGTGTTCCTGTCCAGGTCTTGGGCAGGACCTGCTGCTCTGATTGTTCCAGAGCACCCCCTTGCCAGGGTTCAGTTTGAAACACTGATAAAGCAAACAGAATACTTCAGACTCTCTGACATCTACTTAATTAGCATGAGTGTGGTCACTCTAGCTGGTGCTCAAGGCAATTTTCAAGGAGTGAAGAATCTGATGCTAAGCCACTACATCAGCTAAATTAGTGGCTGAGGAGGAGCTGTGATTTGATAAGTACTCTCTGTTTGATTTCCTCAGTGTCTCAAAGTTGTCCTGCCCCTAGCATCTGGAGTTTTACACTGGGTTTGCAGTGGCTTCCTGAAAGGATTTTTATTTATGTGTGTATATAATTTTAAACGCTAGATGAATTTTGCTAGGAGAGACCTATTTGTAAACTAGTTTACAAACGTGTATATCAAAATGACAGCAATAAACGAGCACGTACATAGCCAGGGGTAGTTTTGCATGATGCAAAAGCGGAGTTTACATCGAATTGTGCTGTTTTTTCCACCTCCTCTAGCGGAACTGCTTTTGCCGTATAGTCATGGGAACTTACCTTTGTGACATTAGCTGTTCACCCTGGTAATTGCTCCATCCTCTAATTTAATGAAAACCCATTAAACCGAAACAATAATTAAAATGAGACATCATCTCTGTAGGAGGCTTGCATATTAAAATCACCAAGCATTTCACTGCAGACGGATCTTATTCTTGAGAAACACCGTTTGAAGCAACATGTAAAAAGTGATTTACAATGAATAATCATAATTTAGAAAGCTGTGCTGTTGAACATGATTTCCTACTGTTCATTACTGACTCCGAGTGGAACTAGCAAGGCAAAAACATTAACAGCGTCTTTTCATGCTGGCGAGAATACTCAGAAGCAGAGACGTGCTTACGAGAATGCATCATGCCCTCCTCTCTGGCCCTCCCTGCTAGCATAGTTTTTCAGACATTCAGGTGTTTTTACCCCTCTCTTTGGGTGGCTGGCAGGTAGAGCAGGTGATCCTGGTCCCAACAGAGCTGCAGAGTGCCAGCTCAACATAAATTTACATTTATTTTCCATTGGCAGTACCCCCAGCTTACTGAACCCCATCATTTAGCCTGGGTGGAAGCAGTGCAGGCACGTGGGGCTCTGCAGCGCGGTGTGGGCTGTCTGGAGCCTTAGTGCTTGTGGCTGAACTGAGCTCCCCAAGTGCTCTGAGGGATGTACATGGCTCTGTGCCTTTTCCTGCCACAGGAGCATATCGTGACGTCTTCGACTTTCTTAGCGTATAAAGAGAAATTTACGTGAATTTCTCTCCATAGCTCAAAATAAAAAAAATTGGTGGTGTCTGCAGACATCATCTGCATTTTGCCCTTGGTAGGCAGGGAGGGACAAGTACCTGAAGCATTTCTCTGCTTGGCAGTGAAATGATTCTTTTTGGAGAAAATCCCCATAATTAGCGTCATCATCCTTCTGGGGACTTTTCCATCTGTTTGTGACTTGTGTAGACTGATGAGTGCTTTTAGAAGGGTGGGAGTGGGAATGGGCTTTTGATTTTTTTTTTTTTTGGGTGTTTTTTGGTTTTTTTACCAGTTCTTAAAAAAAAGTTTTGTGAGACCAGTGTGCAGGGAAGCAGTCGGTGCACTGGATCCCACTTGGCTCAGAGGCTTTGGTGAAGCACCTGCTTCAGTGGACAGGAATGTTTTTCTGGGATGCTGTTGTGTGTTTTTATCCTCAGCAACTGTTAGGATCTGCCTACGCTGAGAGTTGCTAGCTTTGGATCATCCTCCTAATCTTGGTTTCATTTTTGTAAGGCTGGTGACTTTAAAAAAGTGAGGCATTGGGGTGATTTTTTTTGTTTGTTTGTTGTTTGTTTAAGTACAGTTCTCAGTTTTATTGGATTTTGCCCATAGCAAGGTAAAAGCCAAAAAGCTGTAATATTCAATTCTTTAATTGCTATAGCTTAAATCCAGATTCTCTGTTGCAGCAGGATTAATTTCTGCTTGCTTGTCCAGAGTGACTGTTCAAATGTTCTGCTGAAAGCATGTTGAAGGAAATAGCTTTAAAATGATTGAAGTTACCAATAAAGCAATGTGTTCTGCCGTATGTTCTCTGCCAAGGGAAGTAAAAGGTATTCAAGCAGGCTAGTGAATGATAAAATGTACCCATTGCTTTAGAAAATGAGTTGATCCAGAGCTGAATTTTAGTATTTTTCCTTAGATGGAGGCATATATTAAAGAAAAATTATTCCCCAGATGGATTGGGATACGGCTTTTATCAACTGGTGAACATTTTTCATCGCTTAAAGTTCCATCCCAAATGGTCATGGATTTCCCTTTGTACAGTGCACCGTTGTCACTGTCAAAGGGAGCTTGGCAAGACCTTTGCTTCCTTTCCTCGCATTATCCTCTTCCTCCTCTGACTCTTTTTGTTTGCTTCTGTGTGGTGGTGATTTTCTTGCACTCTTTCTAATGGAGCTGATGCCAACTCCCCCATTTCTCTTATCTGTGTCTTCTGATGTGTTCAGGGTTACAAATGGCAGAAGCCTGAGGTTTTAATTTCTAGTTGCTAGGGCTGGTGATGCACAGAGCATTGAATGCACACAGGAAGGTGTGACGTGAGGGTCTAAATCAGGTTGGCTACGGAGTGATGCTGATCCTGAGTTATTGTACCTAATTCCATTTGGCATTTAGGGTCAATGTGCACTGAAATATCTGAATGGTTCGTACGGGTGAGGTGAAGCTTGGCCTGACACCATTGGCCCCAGAGCAGCATCACCACTCATTTGCTTTTGTGGTGAAGTGAAAACACACCTACGCTAAAACAGAAACTTGGGACTTATTTTGAAGTGTTATATTATAATATAACTTTTATATATATATATCATTTATATTGATAGTGAGTGTTTTGAGTAGTTACAGCCGTGGGTAAAATTTCTCCCTGTGGCTCAGGGTGTAGGGCAGGGTGCTCTGGGTGTGCTCTGCAGCCAGAGTTGTGCTGTGGGTGCTGAACCCCTGTGTCAGGGCAGCCCTGGGTGCTGCTTCCTCTTGTAGCTCTTTTCAGCTTGTGTCTAGGCTTGGAAAGACAAGTGTCTGCCAGGGAAAGCTGGAGCTTCCCTTGGGAAGGAGAATGTAAACCCCCTCCCTCTGAACAATTGTAATTTTGCAATTCAGGGACTCTTCAGGCAAAGATATGGGAAAAGGAATAACAGTTCTTTACTAGGAATATTAACAATACAAATGTGGTAGTACAAAACGAACAAACAGGCAATCAAACAAACAAAAAATCCTAGAAACACTGACAGGGTCAGAACAGGACCTGAGACCCTGTTGGTCAGGGTGTTGGGAGCAGCCCGGTTAACTCCTCCTGGAGTGCCAGATGTGGTTCTGCTGGAGCAGAGATGATCCTGTAGAAGGGGCCAGTGGTGCTGAGATGGTCTGGTGTTCCTCTTGGGAATCCAGTGCACACAGGCTGTGCTGCTGTTCCCAATCTCAGGCTTTATCCAGGTAGGAATGCTGGGCTCCTCCCCTGGGTGGAGCATCTCACAGTGGGATGATGGAATTGTATCAGCCATTCGGTGAGCCTGGATGGCCCGTGAACAGCAGATATCCCCTGCAGGGAGGATGGGTCCTGGAAGAGATAAAGAAAACACCTCCCTAGTCGTTTTCAACAGATGGCAAATAGAATACACACTTTTGTTTACATACTGCAGCCCAAGATAGCTTGACAGGGCTGTGCTGATCAGGGCTGAATGGGCTCTGAGGGGACAAGGCATCCAGGAGAAGGCAGGGTGGCATCCCTGGTTGTGGGGGAGATGGTGCCAGGGAGAGCGGTGGTAGTAACTAAATGGTTGTTGTTGTCTGTCCTGGCAAACTGGACCATTGGTTTTTATTTGCACTTCTTCCTTGGACCCACAGCTTAAAAAAAAAAGGGAATTAAAATCAAGCAACACATAGGCTCTCTCTGACATAGGTGTGTTTTGTGCTTTTGTTCTGCTGAAGGTAGAAAGTTGCCTTTACCTGATGCTCTGAGATGATTTCTGTCTCTTGGACTTGCAAATAACTGAGTATGCTTGCTTTCTTTCCTCACTTAATTTTAGAAACACTCTGGTATGTTTTAAAAAACCCTCCAGACAGCCACTATTTCAAATTAAGAAAATATAATCACATAGAAGGGCATATGAAAGTCGTATCTGTGTTTGTTTATTTATTTTGCTGAGATTGCATTACCATTCAAGCATGAAGCGATGTTTCACTGAAGATTGCTGTATAAACCTATATTGTTCTATATTATGTAGGAAATATGACATTTCATTACAAGCAGACAGTTATTTTTATAGAGAGCATAAAAACTATTTTGCCTTTCAGGCACCCGTGGTGAGGGGGTGTATGTATTCTCAATTTTTCTTCTTTTTTTTTTCTTTTTTTTCTTTTTTTTCTTTTTCATTTTGAGGTGTGAAAAATCTACCTGAAAACAGAAGGCTCTTATTCTAAATGGATTGTACTCCCAGCTCATTTGTATGGTATTTTCTGCAGAAGCCAGGCAGGACACAAACACCACGCTCCCGGGGAAGGTGTGTGAGGGCAGACACAGCCAGAGAGGTACAGGGGGCTGTGCCAGGGGCACAGGAGCTGGGCTGGCCTCAAAACCCCTCCTGCCCAGCAGTTGAGTTGCGGGTTGCAAGCCCAGGTTGTGCTCTGTTGGGTTTTTTATCTTCTTCTCTTGTGTTAGAGCCGGGATTAAATGCTCTGGAGGCAGAGCTTCATGTTCGGACTCAGGTGTTTATTAATTCTTATCTATAGTACAGTCTCACAAGCTGTGAGTTCTAGCTAACAAAGTGAAAAATGGCTCTGTCTCTAACTCTTACCAAGGTCTTTTAAGCACAAATGAGCCAATTATGAGATGACACCTAAATTATTTTAACTTTTAACCTAATAACCGAACATCTGTGGCCCGCAATTAACCCAATAACCCAACACCCGTGGACTTTTCACCCGGTTACAAAATACCACCCAAACCCATGAAGAAGAAGGTGAAAGAAGAGCTCAGCCTATGCTCTAAATCCTCCATTTTGCTTTATATATATTATTATTAAACTCTGTGTTTTCCACCCTGTGATATCACCCACTTCTATTCAAACTCCACACCCACAATCCCAGTGCTGTCACTCAATTTTGGAAGCTGTTCCATGGCCTCAGGTCCAATGCAGTGTTTGCTTGGGGGTCAGTGCCTGTCAGCACAGAAAGTCTGGAATCCTCAGTGCCCAGGGTTCCAACAGTGCTGGGCACTGGGGCGCTCTCAGCTCCAGAATCCCGTGCCCTCCGGGTCCCCACCAGCCTTGCTGGCCTGTCCAGCTAACCAGTCCAGCTGCATTTACCACCTCAGCAGGGAACTAGTGGGAATTAGTAGTTCCTGAGATCAGGCTGTGGAAAGCAGCTTTTCTAGGGAGTGATTTTTGCATCAGCGAGTAAATTTTTCGCCTGGCTTGCCTTGGGATATCCCAAGGTGCTGGTAATGACCAGACTTGCTCCCCAAATACATAGCACCGTACTTAGAAGTGTGTAGATTTCTAAAAGCCTGGTTGTATAACCTCCTTTGTACCAATTATGCTGGCAGAGTGTTGCAAAGCAGTCTGTAAATACTATTTATTACCCAGTGGTTTTGACCCAACTCTCTGGAATTTCAGAACTTTAGGTCTTACCGATTTTAATCAACAGAGAACAGATATCAGTGTTTCATGTGGTTTTAGTATACTCTTACCTATGAAGAGGTGGTAGAGAACAGCAAATCATTTAAAAGTGTGTTTCTAACTGGAGTAGTCAGGGCACTGATGAACCATGGATGATTCTGAGCAAGGAGCCCTATATTTTTGTATAAAATTTGATGGATCGGTGGTGGGATGTGGGCCTTCCTATAATGAGAAACTGTTGTACTTTGCAAGGCTTGGCTGAAGTTTAAACATATATGTTCCTCTCACTGACAGCGCTGCCTGTGCTTTCATGTGAAAGAATTTTTGAAAGCTTTGTTAAGTCATATTTTATTTCTGGTAACTGTAGCACCTTTAAGGAAAAAAAAAGCAAGATATGAAGGTTTTTAACCTTCAAAAAATTATAATCATCTGTCAGGTCTTTGACATTCTACCTCTGAGTTTTCCTTGTGCCTTGGAACATGCTACCAGTGGGCTGTTTCTGTAGATAGCAAACCAGATACTGGTGAATTTATGGGTCTGTGGGAGACATAGTTTTGTATCTTTTGCATCAGCTTTTTAAAAAGAAACTCCACGATATTTATGACCAGTATTAACACCTGCTAGGTGAAGATAACGGTGCAGATAACAAAAACTAATAGATGGAGACAACATCTGGTCTTCTGTGCTGGATTGTTTATTCCTCTATTCCACTATATGATGGCAGTGGAGATGATCTTCGCTCTTGGAAGCTTCATCCTCTGCCATGGTACAAGTGGCACTGGACAGACAAATGCTTTGTTGATGTAAAGTGGGCACTATGTTTTTTTATCAAGGGAATTCGGGCCCCTGGCACAGGTTTTTAAATGTTGGCTAGTGATTTGGGATGTCTAACTCCAGTACTTTTCACCAGTGAGCCTTTCAGAGTGCAGGCGTGTTACGAGTGTGGAGCTCATTTGGAGGGCTTTAAGCTGCACAGGAAAAACTGAGACAACCAATTACCAAACATGCTTGAATACTTTTTCCTTGGAGTTTGGTTTCAGTCCATGGCATTCCCTCAGTAGCTGTGTGTTTGAGGTTTTAGGTTGTTTTCCAAGCCAGTCTCTCTCCTCTCTGTCTACAAAGCCTCATTTAATGACACAATGGGGCCTTTTTATAGTGTTGGGGATTTTTATTTTTTTTTTCCCCTGCAGTGAAATTCTGAATTGTAATTTTCATCACTCCTTTGTGTGTTACATCATGCATGCTGGGCTGGATTCTCAGCATTCAGTGGAGTTCTCCGGTTTTCTACCGGCTGAGAATTTGTGCCAGCATTTTTGGCCTTGCAGTCAAACCTCTGGAAAGCAAGCACCCTGGATCTCTAATTGCTTGTGGCATCCAGGAACTGCGAGTGGCTCGGGTCTTGCAAATGTGCGACCAAGGCTCAGCATGAGAGACATGGCAATGGGTGGGAAGGTGGAATGCCACGATTTCTCTGCTTTGTTGTTAATTGTCTTTCATAATGATGATGCACAGTGAATAGAAGGATGAGCTAGAAAAGAATGTGGTGGGAGATGATGCGTTTGAATCTTGGTAGATGAACTGTGAGAAGGCACACGATGCTGCTTGGGCATCATCAGGATTAGCGAGGGTGGAATGTTTCTGCATCTGCCTGGTCAGGCTGTAGTTTAATAAATATTGCATGAGCTGTCATACTCTGCTCGTTTAAACTGAGAAATCCCTGCAACAGCCGTGGATTGCAAGCGTGTCTTGTATTTCTCTCTCAGGCAGCAGCATTATTAGCAATAATACATCTCTGCCTTACACTGTGCAAGGACAGGTTTCCTGTGATGTACGAGGGACGGGTGGTAACAGAGTCAGTGGCAAAAGCTGAGACCGGAGCTTGGTGAATTGTGTTGGGAGAGGCAGTGCCTGAGGTTTCTCAGAATTTAGGGGCCTATTTATCTGACTGCAGCACACCTTATTTACAGCAAGTTAATCTGCTCGCAGCAGACACAAATGGCTCAGCATGCCGTCGAGAAATCCATCAGAAAATCAGTGGCTGACCAGTCGTGAACTTGTCCAAGTGACAAGTGGACACGCTGGCAGAGATGGCATTTGGGTTTTTTCATTGAAAAAATGCATTGGTGGACCGTGGCAGATGACTCTCAAAAACGAAAAATATTGATGTGAAAATGAAAAATGTAATCTGAATCTTTCTGACTCGGCATTTTTACCAGAGCGCTATTTCCCTTTCTTTTTCCTTTTAAAAATAACATTCTTAGATATGGAAAGAGAGATCCACGCAGCGCCCCACGTGAGTGAGAAGTTAGTTCAGCTCTTCCGGAATAAAAGCGAGTTCACCTTTCTGGCCACCCTGCAACAAAAGGCATCGACTTCTGGAGTTATACTGTCCATCCGAGAGTTAGAGCACAGGTAAGAGGAATTTGTTTCTCTCTCTTGCAGCAGCAGCAACATGAAAGATTCTGAGTGCTCTGTGGTCTGTTTGGACAATGTGGTGAAATGGTAGGTGTAAAATCTAACATGCATGTTAGAGCCTATCTTTACAGTTGGGAATTTGCTACTTTTTACTAGTTCTTTTTTTTTTTTTTTTTTTGGTTATGGGAGGAATTCATTATTTATGTATCCCGGTCTGTAAAATAACTTAAACAGGAAGATCAAAGCCAATGTAGTATAGATGCAATGCACTTGGGAAGTTACAAACCTTGTAATGCGATTTTCCTGACTAGTTTATTATATGTGCTCTGGAGTTTGCTTTTTCATAAAAGTTAAACTTGCACTTTTCTCGCTTCGCTATGTTTTATAACATGATAAAAGAATACATTTTCTTTGAGATTCAGCAACTAAGCTATTAAGCAATTAAGCTACGTGTGCTTCCATGTAATACTGTGTATGTTTTCTTCCCAACATAAATTCATTGTATTCCTATTCCATGTATGTCTCTTTACCCCCTTTTTTTTCCTGGTTGTCAGTGTAGGAGGAAAAAGAGTTCTCTTTGATCATCTGTTTTAGTGGCAGACATCAGTTTGTAACAAAAAAGGGTGTACTTTATAGTATGGTCCATAATGCAATTCCAATGACGTTTTGATGTTTCAGAGTGTGTGTTGTATCAAACTGCCTCCTATTTGTAACTTTGCGAGTGCTTTTTTAATAATTTCTTAGGTCTTGAAGGACCTTTGTGTGTAGTGTGACACATGAAAGGTGTTGTAATGCAAGTCATGGGACATTGTTTGGTTGCTCCCATTTCAGATCTAATGCCAGTTACTCTGCAGCACTTCTGTTAAAAGAATCCTACTGGGTGTGTCTAATCATGTACATGATACTCAATTGTTAGCCCAATTTCTTCCCTTTTTGGTGAGAAAGTGTGTGAAGGAGGAGGCAGTGACTTCATCATGACCAAATTGTCAGTGATGCCTTTTGCCAGTGCAACAGCAGAGATGTGCAGACAAGGCTCCCCAGTTAGGGGAGGACTTGGCTATTTCCCTATTCTATACTTTTCTGTCATCTCTACTTTCTTATTGGTCTTTTCTTGTTCTTTATTCCTTTTTTAATTTTTCAGGCCACTCTCTCAGTCTAGAAGAATATTGTACATTATAGAGGGACTTCTCCCTCTGTCCCTTGCCCTTCTCCTTCTCTTACTCTGTCGTTCCTTTTGCGTTACTTTTCAAATTCTCCAGGCCTTTTCAGGCTGTTTGAAGTCACAGTTAACAGGATCGGTTCGCCATGTTAAGAGTTTGTTTATGATTTATTTGAGGAAGAGGACGTCGAGGATAGCCACCGAACAGAAAAATGCTGTTGCATGCCTGCACTTAGCAAAATCCAAGGTCAAACTAGACAGGCAGTGGTGATTATATGCTGCAAGGCACGTGGATTTTTAGATATGGCATCTACTGAATGCAGCTCCTTGAGTCCTCTCTCTTGACAGGCAGAGGCTTGTAGGGAGATGTGCTCTGCAGGAGTCATCTTGGTTGAACAAAATACGCTGCCCTTGTCCTCTCTGGCACTGAGGTTATCTGTAAGATTTAAAATGGTGGCATCTGCTCAAAAATACAGAGAGTTGGAGGACTGCCTGCTGGTCTCAGTTAAACCCTTGTAGCTCTGTGTAGAAACTGAGGAAGTTCCAGTCTCTGTAATTCCATGCAGGAGTCAGAACAGGCATGTCTGGAGTTGCTCTTGGCTGCTGTTACTTCAGGTGGATTGCCGTGCCTCTCCTTCATTTTTGGACTCGCCGCGGATCCCTTGGAGCCAATGTTTGTTTCTCAGGTTGCTGCTGGGGCCTCGGTAAGGATCCTGCTTTCAGCCCCCCAGGTCTGTGAGGACAGAAATTAATAAAGCGGGTGACAGTGCAGAAAGTCCTTTTTAGCATGGATGAGACGTAGGGAACAAAGATTCCAGGCACTGCTGAAGAGGACCCTGCTTACATTAGGTCAGTGCAAGAGCAGAACTTTCAAGGCTGATAACTTCTGATGTTTCTCTGACAGCTCCACTCACTCTATAGCTTAGCACGGGAGCTGAAATGGGTGCAGACACGTGTCACAGGGCAAGCCTTTTATTAGTTGTTGCTCCTCATTAGCCTTCTGATAATTATCATGGCTCTGTTCTTGGTGATGTCCATTGTTTTGATTGAGCTTTTACAGTTTCCCCTGTGTCTATGAAAACAGATGCTGCAAAGAAGATAATAACAAATGTTTTTATTTCACCAGGAGCAAGATGTGTGGGAATGAGTATAAGGGTACAATTGTTACTTAACCGCTGTAGGTTTGGACTATGGAAAACCCAAGAACTCTGCTGAGTGGGAAACAAAAAAAAAGGCAGCTCTGTTAGCTGTGGATGCCAGAGTTGGTAACTCTGTGGGAAATGTCTTTTTTTGTTGTGCACAGATTTAATAGGTGGGAAATAGGTGTTATTCCAGGCAACAAAAGGACGTGTGTATATTTTCTGCTTTTTGGCGTAGTGGAGATGATTGTCCTGAGGTAGTAATGCATAGAATGGCTGGTTTCAATTTCGTGTCTCTAGTAAGCTTTAGCAGGCTTTTATTTTCCAATAGAATGGGGCTCTCAAACTGAAGATAATAAAGCAAGATTAATACAATTTTTCTTGTATTCAGTAATTTAGATATACCATTTTGTTATTCTAATTGGATATTTCATAGCAATTAGAGAATTGCTGTTGTTTATATCATCATTTGATGACAGGACAGTGATGACAACGCATCTTTGTTAACATTTTGTTGAATCAGTTTAACGACGGTAAACATGATTTGTTTTCATGCTTCAAATGTATTAAAGTAAATCCTGGAAAATGGAAATCTTAATTAAGACAGTGGAAAATGTGAAGATTATATTGTCTTTCCTAAATTAGTGATAATAATATAGGATGGACAGACCTGTTACTTGGGGATGCAGAAAGTGGAAACTGTTTTCTTGATCAGCGAATGATGGAAGCCAATTCTTCCTAGATGAGCTTTGTGAGCTCTTTTGCTCACCAGCTTTGACTCTTTAGACCACCAAAACACTCAGGAAGTGCCATCAAGATACTTAAAATGCCAGCCACAATGAATTCCTCATTTTGACAGTGATTTAATACCATTTCACCTGAAGCTGTCTGCCTGCCTGCTCCTTGCCTGCTCTGGCCTTGCACGGTCCAGAGCCCAAGAACACAGATTAGCTGGAGTCAGCATTGCCTTTCAGCTGTTTAATCTCTGGGCTTGACATGCATTGATGGTTCTTCTCCACCACTGGCCAAGATCAGCCTCCGGAGAAATATGGCAAGGATCTTCAGGTACTCGTGTGTGTAGGAGGAGGGAACACAGGTGACCTCACTCCTGGTGAGGAGCAGCTGTGTTAATTACCCAGTACTGCCTGGCCCCTGGTGAGTGCCAGCTGTATCCAATACAGATCAGGGTGCTAAAAGGGGGTGGGTTGGCTAGTGAGGATCTTCTTGGAGGAAGAACTTTAAGGAAGAAGGAATGAGAGGATTATGAAGAAGAAGGATTCTGAGGAGAGAGCATCCCTGCTGTGAGGTCAGTGTGGGTGTGCAGTCAGAGCCCGTGGCTGATCCCTGCAGTCAGAGGCTGCAAGGGAAGCCCAGAGCAGGAGCTGCTGCAGCCAGAGTCACTGAATGGCTGGAGTCAGGATGGCTGAGCTGGAAAGGGGAATAAACCAGCACCCTTTTCATGCTGTGATAAACAAGAAGTCTGTGTCTTGCCTCATTTCTACCCTCTAACAAGAGGGCTGCTGCAGCAGTATGCTTTCTGAAGAGTGTTTCATAATGGGAGATCTCACTATGATATAACAAAGGACTGAGTTATAAGATGATTGTTTCAAAGATATTTCTTACAGGAAACATTAAAAACTTTTTTTTTTTTTTTTTTTTTTAAATATGCTTGTAAACTGTCTCAGGTCTAGGGCCTGAGAACTCTGGAAACTTTATGACACACCAAATATCTGGAAACCTGTAATCTGATGGTGGTGCTATAGTGAGATGCATTTACTGAGTTGAAAATCTGCCCCTCCACTATGTAGCAGCCAGCTGTGCTGATGTAAATATTCAGGGGGGTTCTGATAAATATGTCAGGTTCAGAGGGAGACTTTTGTTCCTTGCAGGTCAGTTTTGGGTGGGGAGGTAAAATAGGCACGGGGCTCCAGTGCATAGTTGGATACTTCCTCCCGGGTGACACCGTGGGTGCCTCCTGAGGCTGTTGAGGAGCAGGTAGAGGGCTGTGTGTTCACAAATAACAGCTGGGAGGCTGCTGTATGTTTAATTAAAACCACAAAGGGGTAATAAGCTAGTTAAATTACTCACTGAAACCTAGCTGATGAAAAGAAGCCTCTGCAAGTGACTTCTGACCCTAGTAGTAAACCTGAAAAATTTGATTTACTCCCTACCGTGTTTGAGATTATTCTCTGCAAGATGCATGTTGGATTCCGGGATGCCCAGGATTCAGAAAGGGGAAGGAAAAACTCTGCAGATGTATCCATTAACCTTTTTCTTCTAGGGTAAAGGGCACATCTTTATGAATATTTATATGTTGAATTGCTAAACTGGAAAGCTGTAAAGAGACTATAAAGACTGAGCCTTGTTTCCACCCCTCTGAATGAGCTGTTGTGAAATATGTGAGGAATTTACGTGGTGTTTTCCTATCTCCAAAGGTCTTTAGAGATGCAAATAGAATTGTGCTCACCTGCTTCTGTTCTTGGGGTTAAAGTATGAAAAAGAGTGATGTGAATGAGAGCCATTCTATAAATCTTCCACTGATTCAAGCATTGTGAGAGAGGAGTTGCTGCTGGAGGAGTTACCTTCCATCCTGTGGTTTCCTGCTGAGAGCAGGTGTTTTATGTACACTAGGCTGACAATTGTAGTCTCTCTGAAGCATTAACATGCTGCTCATAACCAGCTGTTGAAGCGCATTCATTGGACCGCGTTGGCAGTTGGAGGAGAACGGCTGACAGTTGGAAACTCTTTAAACCCGAGTTTGGACAGAGCAGGAATGTTGTGGTCAGCCAGGAGCAGGATGTGTGGGTCCCCCAGGAGTCTGCTCCAACATGCTGAGTTTTTCTGTTTGATTGGTTTATGACCCTCTGATACAGGCAGAGAACCAGAAGGTCTCAAACTTGCACTAAATGCAACTTTCCTGAAAGCTGTCTGCTGAATTTGGGCTGCTCGTTTAGACTCTCATCTCCCCTAGTTAATAAGATTTCTGCATCATGTTATTAATGTTCATTTGCCTGGTTAATGGTAGTGAAAAGTTTTTGGTGGCGGTGTTGTTTGTTTGCTTTTTTCCTTTTTTTTTTTTTTTTTGTTTGTTTTTTGGGTTTTTTTTTGTTTGGTTGTTTCCCTGAGAATCTAGGAGAATCTAGGAGTGTTCATTTTCTCTTACCCAGTGTGCAGCAAGTCAATAACTGCCCACTTGACATCAGTTGTTTGTTTCAGATCTGCACCAGCCTGGATGCTCGGTGGTCTCACACAAACCAGGCTCACCACCAGGGCTTCCCACACTGTTATTTGCACAAGGAAATGCAGAGTTGGTAACTTTGCAGCACAGTTTCCAGTTTCCTCTATTACTGTTGGTTAGCGGTGTCCAGACAAGCTTTGTCCTCTCAGCTAACTTCTGTGCATGCCCAAGGGAAGGGTCTGCACCTGGCAGGTGTCTTTCTGACCTCTAGGTGTGATTTTTTTTTGTGTGTGTTAAAATGGAGATAGTTCAGTTAAGGAA
Source organism: Hirundo rustica (assembly GCF_015227805.2). Taxonomy (NCBI): domain Eukaryota; kingdom Metazoa; phylum Chordata; class Aves; order Passeriformes; family Hirundinidae; genus Hirundo; species Hirundo rustica. The sequence continues at coordinate 62,563,416 of NC_053455.1, read as the reverse complement.
TGCATGGACCTGGAGTGTTTTGCCAGGTTGGCAATGGATAAATAGGCTTACAAGGACATGTGGAGTTGCTGCATCCTTATAGTTTATTAGTTCTAGGATGCTTTTTCACTAAGGGATAGTAATTGTTCTACTGATTGAGTGTCCTTTCCTGTTGATTAGAAAAGTCTTAATTAGTCAGCAGAAGTGTCTAAAGAGTACGGACCAGTCCAGACCTAAGATGGTTTTGGCATATTCCACGTTTTTCAGCATTTGTAGTAAAGTAGGAAATCACTGAAAAGCTGCTGAATCTGAGAGATTAGAGGGAGGAGCCTTTCTTCTAAGGACACCGCAGTTGGGATAATTTGTTCTCTAATAATGTCGTTTTACTCAGATGGGGCTCCTCATTAGTTTAAAAAGCCATTGTCCTCTTGTTTTCTTACAATCTGGCATTTAGAGACTGTGGATTTGGGGATCCCCTGAGCTGAGCTATTGGCTGCGGTGATGAGCATGAGAGAGGGAGGGACTGGACAGGGCTTTGGTTGCAGCTCTCCTGGGGTCTCTGTTCACACTGGCAGCTCTGGGCTTCTGCTTATCCACAGAGATCCCTGGGATAATGCCAGCTCAGAGTCCCAGGTTAGCTTTGCAAAGTGGCCAGCCCCCTTTCAAAAAGTCCTCAGATACCAATGCTTGGTGGACTGCAGATGCTCCCCTGGGGAAGCAAACCTTTGGCCAGGGGTTGTGGGTGATGAGCCCCGGAATGACAACTGCAGGATGTGAGCCTACAAGGGGACTTGGTATTGGAGTGGTGACACGTAAAGGAATGATTTTCTTTTGTCACATTACTTGTCAGTAATATTAAGACAGCATTTAGTGTGAGGGTGTTTGTTTGTTGGTTTTGTGTCAGCTTGTTGGGTTTTTTTTGAGGTGCATTTAAGGAGTCATAACTTCAGCTTGCTCCAGCCAGACTCTTTTCTGTCCTGCTGGCTGTGCTAGCTCTGAAGCCTGCTGAGATGCTGTACTATTTTTAGGTGCAGTACTACCTATTTCATTTATTAGGACTAGGAGAGAAACCAGGCTTTTTTTTTTTTTTTTTTTTTCCCAGACAGCAGGCAGGTTGCAGCCATGGTGAAGGTAGATTTTTAGACATATGAAATGGAAACAAAACTGCTTAAGGTCAATCCTTAAGCATTGCCATGGAAATATGTAGCTGCTTTGACTCTAGCTGCCTTTTACCTGGCAGGCAGATGTTGGGGTTACTATTTTCCTTTATGTGATCAAAGAGGAAAGTAAATTTGTGTTAGGGTGACCTTTGCCTAGTTGCAGGTACACAAATTCATCGTAAATGCTTTATGCCTTGCAGCTTGCGTGCCCAGCTGCCATGTGTAAGGTGGGTAGAACAAAAGACAAAATGTTAATAAATACTCTATACTAATAGAAGATGTCAGTGTGGGAGTGTTTATTGCGAAATGTTTCAAACTAGGCTGGAAGAACACAATTACTGTGGTCCTCAGAGTGATCTGAATAGAAAAATGAAGTCATTCAATTGGCTGGGTTTAGTTCCTTTTGCTTGAAATGAAAGGATAGGAACGTTTGTAACAAATCTTATTTGGGTGGCCAGTAGCACAGTGATGTTGCACTTTCAGGCTTTTACTTGAGAGGTTTGAAAGTGTTTAGTGTTACATTTTGGCTGAATTGGATTTGCTTGCATAGAAGGAGTACTTTTGGAATAGGATAGGTGATGCAATATGTGTGATTCGGCATTAGTGTTTCCCTTTGTAGAAAGTTAATCTGATTTTTAGCAGCAGATTTCATTGTCGCAGGTAATGCTTCCATTCAGGACACCTTTTGTGCTGCCCCATGTCAACCTGGCTTTGGTGATATCAGTGTGTAATCTCTGCCATAGCAGTGAGTCTTTAATGCCGCCTAAGCGGCGATTTCCCGTGTGTGGTTCTGCTGTGCAGCCTCTGGCTCTGTCTTTATTTATACCAGCTGTACAAAGTAGCTTTGGGTGGCTTGTAAGTATGGATGTTAAGGAAGCTTCCCTGTCTTACCATCCAGGGCCACTTTGGCAGTGACGGTGGCCCCACACGCGCCCCTCACCGCACCAAACCCGCTCTTCAAGATGCGTGTGCAGTGGAGGAGCAAATCTGTGCACTTGAGCATGCTGAGAGCATTTCTTCAAAATCCAGTGTTTCACAATGCTTAATGTTTCGGAGTTTGGGAGCTGGCCCTGTCACTTTACAGTACCTCAGGTGCAAGAGCAGCGCCGGTGGAAGTGACTCAAATATTTACCTTGACAGCTGGAACTTGTTCTGGTTTTGCATCCGTGCAGAGCCCTGGTGACAATGCAAAGCGAGCATTTCCTTTCCTTTGAGGAGATGCATCTTTTCTTTCAGAGGCACTGCTTTTTCTCCCCGTGGCTTCATCCCTGGCGGGGCAGCGCCTTGGGCGGGTGCCTGCCAGCTGATCTGCAGCGCAGTGCCTGCTCCTGGCGCGCTTTGCTTTGCGCTGCTAAAACAAGATCTCAGCCGCTTGCACGGCGCTGTCCAGGCTGAGGCACGTGGCGGCACACCCAACACGGCGTGTCCCACTGCACACACAGGCTCACTTGGTGGTGAGAAACAGCAAAAGGCCTAAGGAGTCATGGCCTGTGATTCATCACAGAATCCTCGTAAGCTGAAAATCCTGAAATCGCTGCGATAATGGTTGCAGATTTTTTTGCCTGTGTCTGAATACGTCAAGTTTCTACAAAGATGCTAAAGCACATTCTTGCCTGAAGACATTTTTATCGTGAAGTAGCACAATGCTTTTGTAAAATGAAGAAGCTATGTGTGCAAACAAGTCCAAATAGACTGATTTTTTTCAGAAGCTTGGTCAATTTATAATTTATAGCTGATTATATCAAAATGACTGATCTCTGGACTTTTCCTGAATTTGCATTGTTATTGAAAAAAATTAAACACTGTGCCTTGGCCGGACTCACAGATATTTTCCAGAAGTTTCTGTGCAGTAAGAGTCTGATTTTTATGGCAGTGGGTTTTTTCCCAGCATTTGGGAGGATGACATGGCAGTGCTGCTGCAGATGTGCAAGGTGGATGGGGCTTCCATCCTTGAACTCCCGTGGTTTTGTGACCTTCTCCATTTGGTGTGAAGCAGATGCACAGTGTTTTGGCTAGATGGCAACCCCGGGTTTGTGCATATTTGCAGGGATGCCATCTGTGCCTGGTGCTTTGCCCTGGGACATCTGTTCAGTAGCTCTAAGAGCAGCTGCTCTAAGTGCTGGTGCTGTTCCTTGAAAGAGGCTGTGGGGCTTCATTTGGCACTCAATCAAGGATGGTGGAAGTTGTAAAGTCAGAATGATAACTCTGCTTTATTTATGTTTGGATGTGATAAGGAGGAAGGTTGCCAGAATTGAATGCAAAAAGTAGTTCTGCTTTATTTCCTAGAGCTCCTACAGGAGTGTTTAATCTGCGTACCCGACCGTGCTGCTGTCTTCATTGCAGGATGTTTTAGTGTTTGGTGATAGGTATTGGGTTGGTGAAGATCAGGAAATAAAGTGCTTTGTGCCCCAAGGAAGTTCTGGAGGACACCAGTCCCACAGTTCTTCTTGGGGCCCTGCCATGGGATCCATAGTCTGGGAGCTGTTCTTCCTTTAGCCACGTGCATAATCTAACAGCAGCAAAATCTTTGAATGAAATGCGATGGTGTTTGCCACAGGGTAAGATCACTTCTGTGGGTTGAGACGATGAATAGGTGAATATGTTCCTTTAATGCAGAAGGTGGATTGAGCCAACTCACCTTCTAGAAATACTTCTCTGTCTCAGCTATTGTACATGTTCTTATTTCATGTTGATTGGGACTTTTCCATTTTCTTTCTTTTTTTTTTTTTTTTTGGTTATTGCATCCCCAGCAGATGCTTTCAACTGAAAGGAGCCTTTGTACTTTTTTACTTTATACTGTTTATACTTCTAGGAACCTTTCTCTCCTAATCTGGAAGTGAAGTGAGCAGTCAAATTTATGGTATAGTCACTATGGTGGTGACTAAAAGAAAGGGGAAGAAAAAAACCAATCATTAAACGTAACTATGTCAAGCTTTATTCTCTCCAAACAATGTTTTTGTGCTAGGTACATAGGGGTTGCAAAAACTGTCAGAAAGAATCGTAGAATCTCTTGAATCAGTTGTGGAATAATACTGTCCTTCTGGAAAGCACATTGCATGACCTTAAAATATCCCAACTCTTTTTGATGTGCATAAAATCAGTCTGAATTTAGCAATGTTTTTCTCTTATACGTTGGGAGTTGAATGAGATACTGCAGATAGACCTATAAAAAGCATTTGAATTCTATAATTGTATGAAAGAAGCCAGCAGTAATTTCCATGCTTATCAAACAGGGAAATTCTATTAGTGGGAGAATTTCAGCCTAGGTCAAATAGCATTGCTGTTCTATAAAAAACAAGCTTTTTTAATGGATGTGTTCCGAGAACTTCATCTGTCAAAATATGTGTTATCTTCTGATCATGCCTTACTTAAAATACGTGGAAGTATAAATTGTTGCTGAGAAAACAAACAAATAAAAGAAGAAACCATCCCTCTAAGTGGTGAGAAGTTGACAAGGAGATTACTGTCTCACAGCTTTCCTCCCTGAGGCAGGTCTGCAGGAGGGGAGCAGGGCCCTGCCTGTAGGACAGGCTGACACAGGCTTCATGCAGGTGTGATGCAGGATCAGAGGTTGGCAGAGTACTCAGGGATCTCTCTCTTGGGCCTTTGGGATATATTTCATGGCAGCATTGAACGCTGACACTGAATCATGGAACTGATACTCAGATGGCCCCAGGTGTTGCAATCTTTTCAGGAGCCCTGCTTCATGCCAATATTACCTTTTAGCTCCTGACAGAATACTGGGAGGTACCTTCAAAACACCTGTTAGAGATGAGTTCATTTTCCTGCCTCTTGTATGGTAGCTTCTATTAATTTCTACCTGTTGTTTCATCGTAGATAAAAAAATTGTACAATGGCATTTGAAACTGAAGACGAGATAGCGATTTTTTTTTTAAAAAAATCAATTTATTTCCTCTGGCTTTGCTAATTATTTTCTCACAGGTTGATGATTACTTGCCTGAGTCTGGTTTTCCCCTCATTTGTCTTCCATTCCCCAGTTTGCAGGTTTGAACTCTGAAACAGAGCGGGTGCACTTACTTCCAAGGGTGAATGGCTTTTGTGTCCTTGCTTTGGTGGAAGCGGCTTTCTTTCCCCCAGAGTCTAGTGGAAGGAGGAAAGAAAAGATGTTTGCCAAAGCTGTTTGCACGTGACTTACATTCTGATAGAGAAAAGATGACTTCTGAACTGAGAACATCATGAAGTGTTTGTGTAATCAAGCTCTCAATGTGAATTTCTGCATCTTAAAAAAAGGAAAAAACCAAAGCAGGAGTGGTGGTTTATGTTGCCTTTTGTTTTTTAAATGAGAGAGATGTGTTGGGGTAACCCAGCTAGCTTCTGCTGTAGGGGTTTTGTTGACTGCTGTTCGCTGATGTTTCTCTGAGTGTAACTGTTAGTGATTTGCACTTGTTGAAGGATGGTGAAAAATTGGTGCAGAATTTTCCTGCTGTCACCCTCCTCTTCCTGCACTGAAGAGGTGAAACGTGGTGTTTAATACAGTCCTGTGCCACTTACTGCATTAAGTGCACATATATAAAAATGTTAGCACTAGCTATTACAGGAAATCTTAAGTAATCTGTTCTGTACTGTATAAATTAGTCAGGAGATTGGCAACAAGCTCGATGCCTGAGCAGCAAGCTGTTCTCAGTCCTGAGGTAACTATTGACACTAAAGCTTGTCAGGTGAGAAGCTTTGTAATTCCCTGTGCTGTACAAATAATAGAGCACAGATGTGATTAAGTGCAGTATCTGACTGACCTTTCCAGGGCTGCACTGTTGCCTTTACGTTAACAAAGAAATCATTGTGTGGTGAGTGATCAGCTCTGTGGCTATTGGAGATGATGAAGAATGACCTCAGGAAGCAATTTGCTTCCTGCAGCAGGAGGTTGTCTTGGTTTTGGGTCTTAAGCCAAATATCTCTTCATCTATACCTATATGTAAATACACACAAATACTTTGTGTGTGAGGTACTAGAGTGAGATGTACTTCTTCCTCTTTTTTTAGTTTTCTGCCTCACTTCCTTTTGTGCTGTGACAGCAGATGTAAATTACAAAATGTTTAAGTGTGGCATCACTGTCATTGTGCCTTGTCCTAGTGCTTTTCTGGCTTGGGAGCACCAGCAGCAGCATCTCCTGGATATTGACTGTGTTGTTACTGAGCATCAAAATAAAAAAGTCTTCTCCAGATTTTGTGGGAATGTAATTTAGGTATTTTAATGGGTGTTGGCTGTAGTTACTCAGTATTCTTCTCTACCATTTAGAAAACCCCTCTCTCTCTGCTCTCCTTGTGCCCGTTCCTTCACAGCATCAGCCTGATTTTTTTTTTTGCACTCTCTACTGCATGTATTATGTTTGCACCTATGCCTACTATGATTTTATTCAGCGTTGGTTTTACCTTTACCTCCCTATGTTTTTTACTTTGTCGCTTGAGCTTTTGATTCATGTGACCCAATAATGCTTTTACATTGCATGAAGAATATGATGCCGGGGCACTGGCAGGGTGGAGGAGGGCTTGAATTTCGCTTTTGGTGGAGACTTATTGTCTCTGTGTTCCCCTTCCCAGCCTGTTGGGATGTCCTGCATGTGTTTCCAGCTAGAGTTTTATCTCCCAAGTTTCCTCCCAAGGCACTCTGTTTCCCAGTTACTTTGGAATCCCTCAGCTTTATTGGTAAGATCTAATCCTGAAGAAGTGCACAGCCCCCATGTGATGCTTATGCACACAGGCTCTCAGGGCCTGTGTACTGCCAAGCAGTGTAAAAGGCTGATGGGAAAATGAAAATTGGCACTCCAGTATTTATTGGTTTGTGCTGCGTTTGTTTTTTGGAAGTGGATTTCATTACTGCAGGTTTTCCCACCCTACCCCAAATCAGCGCCTATCTCTCAAATGCCATTTTAAATTGGGGTTGGCCAGTAGGGAAAAGCACAACACTGTGGTAGCACATGAGGCAAAGGACTATCTGGACAATCTGACATCTTCACTTCCTTACAGAGCTATTTCTACCGTAAAGGGAGGTGTGCATCACCTGCTTCTATATACACAGCTTCATTTTAGCGGGAAAAAGGTTTGATACCATGCAAATACTTGGTGTGGTCCAAGAGAAGACTTGTTAGTGTGCCCTGAGAAGGCTAAATTCATCCCAGAGAAAGAACTGGCTCCCCCCACAGCCCTGTGAGGCCAGTTAATAGCCACAGTTCACTAGTTCTCCTGTGAGTCTGACAGCTCTGTGAAGGTTTTGGTTGTTGGATGGCTTGTGCCAGATGTGGAGACACCTAATCCAGCCTGGAAGTTTTGTTCTTCCCTTGTAGGGCAGAATGATTGCGGCACTAGCAATAAAAGTCGGAAAATGAGTTAAGCACAATTGCATGTAGGGGAGTCCTAAAAATAAACAGTCGTGGTTTTCTTTTAAGTGGATTTGCAAGTAGTAAATACAAATTTAATGATTACCTGGTGGTTTCTTGCCTTAATGGCTTTTTATTTGTTTGTGGTAGTGATATATGTACCGTTCTTTATTTTTCAATTTCTTACAAAGCCTGCAGTCATACGAAATATTTCGGTGAAAAGAGTAAGGCTTGGTTTCTTGTAGTTTCCCATGGCTGAAAAGAGGACTTCAGGAGGAGCCTGGGACAGGAGTACGAGTGGTACTTTGAGCTGTTTCCACGTAATCGGTATTGCTGGTTCTGTACCGCTCTGAATGTATAGCCTTGTCTCTCCGTGTCTTTTAAAAAAATTAATTAGCGGCTAATCCAGCCGAGTAACCTCTTTAGCTGGTGGTGTTTCCTTAGAGAAGTCTAATCAGTCAAGAAGAAAGTGCCAGAGACAGTGATCACATCCAGAAGTGGAGCTGATTCCTCTTGATGTTTTCCACGCAGCTACTTTGAGCTGGAGAGCAGCGGCCTGCGGGATGAGATCAGGTTCCACTACGGCTTCAGCGGGAAGGCGAGGACGGAGGTGTTCCCCTACCGCCTGGCAGACGGGCAGTGGCACAAGGTCGCCGTGTCACTCAGTGCGTCACACCTGCTGCTCCACGTGGACTGCAACAGGTGAGCAAACGCCTTCCGCGGACTTAGGTTTTTCTTTTTATTTCTGTTTTTTTTTTTCCCCTCCTGTAAATGCGTCGTTCGAGAAGCGCGCGAAAACTGCCGCGGGATAAGGAAAGGAAAACAAAGTATTAAAGTGGAACGATTCGTTGTTGTTATGAACGAATGTGGAAAAGGTTGATTGCTGATGGGGGAGTATTAAATGCATCTCTCTAGTTTAGGCAGTAGCTGATGTGTTTGCCGGTGATTGCGTTTAAGCGTGATGGATGGGTGGGATGCAGTCTGTTCTGTTGTGAACTGCTTCACTCAGCATAGCTTGAAGAATAGATAGATGCATCAGAGATGCTTTAATTTTATTTTACGTAATCGGACAAGGTAGTTTTCACTGATTTTTCCATGTGCTGCCCCATTTGGAAACTCCTGAGAAACCTGGAAGCTTCTTTTTGCATGACTGGAGCCAGTGCATTTTATTTTCTGCAGGGTATTCTGTCTTTTTCCTTAGAAGTTGTGAGGTGGCATATTGCCAGGATTTCAGGGAATGAAAAACAGCAAACCTAGAATCTCTCTTGCTCTGGGACTTGATCTCACAATGTATTGTAGACTTCAGACTTAGTGGCTGATGAGGAAATTCAGAGAGCTCGAAAATTGGACTTTCATAATAGTCTTTATGAATGAGGAAAACAAACCATTACTTTTGTACCTTATTGCACTGAAATGAATGAAAGAAAGATATATCCTTCATATACTGTGAGAGGATCAGCATGTGCATTTTGGTATCGTGGCGCTTAAATGGATTGGGGGAAGATGGCAGATTTTTTTTTTTTTTTTGGAAGTCTTCATTTTATTCAGGCAGGCAGAATAAAGTTAGATGAGTATTATAGGAGTATGCAGTTATTGGAACATTTGAAAAAGTTTGAATTTTGACCCAAGTAATTATGAGAGGAGGAGTATCACAACCATTCTCTGCAACTCCATTAACTACTGAAAAATCCAATCTGAAGCAATGTTGCTCATTGGACCTTATTTGGACCTTAGAAGAAATTAAATGCTGAGAGTAATTTTAATTTCATCAAGGCATGAAATCTACAGTTTGCAAAGATTCTCTTCATTTCAGTCATTTGATTTATTTATGTTCCCATTATTTTTCTGTTGCACTATTTCTTTGCTTTCAACAGAATGCTTTTTTTGTTTATTGACATACTGGGTTTTGGGGCAGGTTCTCTGTTATCTACTTTGATATATATATTTTTTTTTTTTTTTATGACCAGCAGACGTGTTTTGGGAAGACTCTCTTTAGCAGATTGTTTAGCTGGCTGCTTTCATGCTCAGAATGTAAAATGAAGACAACACAAAACGAGTGCCTGGTGCAGAATTCTATCCAGGGACAGGAGAGCTGCACAGAGTCATGGCTGTGACCTGATTCTCTTTACAGTAACAGGCAGAAATAGATAAATACAATTATGGAATGAGTTGTGCTGTCATGTGAGGTGACAAATATGTGCAGCCATCTCTGTCAGGAAGCCCCACACTGGGCTGATCCATCTAACCACGTCCCTTAAGGTGGTACATCCTAAGGTTGCTTCCAGCATCAATCCATTCCAAGATGTCTCTATTTGGCTGTGTATTGTGGTGTTTTATGACAACTCCTGGGGAAGAGTAATGGAAATAGTTCTGAAAGCATGACTTGAGGACAGATCATGGTAGAAGTTTAAATGAGAGGGGAAAAAAAAATAAAAAAGGAAGTCTCTAAGTTCCTGAGTCAGCTGTAGCATCTCTGTTCAGTTCATTAGAGGATTTTATGCATGCTGGTGTTAGTTTGGTTATATCTTAACCCTTTATATCTTGGTACTCAGAAAAGGAGTCAGTATCTTGTTCTTCTTGGGATTTTCTTACGACAATGCAACAAATGTCAAAGCTGTGAAAAGAGCGAGTCAGTGAGGGGTACTTCTGAGCACTGCTGAAATCCCTAGGCCTTCTTCTTGTTAGTGTTAGGGAAGCTGCAGCTGAAAGTGTGAGCGGAGTCCACCCTGAAGAGCCGTGGGCTTCACGTGTAAATGTCACTATTTTAAGCTGCTGTGGTGTCTGGCTCTCAGCTGAGTTCAGGACAATGAGAAGTGATGCTCCTGCAGACATGAATCAACAAGAGGAAACAGGATACCAGTGCAGTCAGTGTGTTCACCTGTCTCGCTTCCTGCAGGCGTTTGGTGTCATCAGAACAAGAATTTCACTTCCTTTGTGCCTATCTAGTTAAAGTGGTTCTCAGCTTTTTGTTTACCTTTTTGGCCAGCAAAACAAAAAGGGAAAAGAAAAGATTGACTGCCAAAATGAACGCCTTAAATTTCTGCTGTATTTCTTCAGGGGTTTGCAACATCTCTTCCTTACAGACATGCCTGAATTTGCATGAATGCATTACTTCTTTTGTTTAGAGCTATGGTGATGTGTTATATATTTGGAAGGCTGTTGTCAGCAGAGGATTTGTGAATGCAGCGTTACCACAGTTAATCTGTACCTGAGAGTGCATTTGTGTTTGCATTGGGAAAAAATCCCCAGTCACAACCTAGTTTTGCTACAGGATTCATGCTGTGATACCCAAAGCTAGTCTCTGGCCTCCAGGAGCTGCAGTTGATCAGAAAGCATTGGAGAAGAAGCTTTCAATTTGTAAACAGATAGTCAAATCTACTTTTTCTTTTCCCAGCCCTATCACCTGCTTTACTTTGATTTGTAAAATTGCTTTGACATTTGTACTTGATTATCTTTTGGATTCAATTCAAAGTCAGCTTTGTTTGTCAGACCTGGGTCGGCTAGGGAGAAGGACTCGGGAACTAGCGGAGACCTGTAGTGCTTTAAAGCATCACCTTTGGAACCGTGCAGTTGTCTCTGTTCTAGTGAGATGCCATCTGGAGGGGGAAGCATACCTATCAAAGGAGGTTTATTTGCCCAAGTCCTTTTGAAATCAGCTCCTGCTGCATCTCACTGGCTCCTTTTAGTGCTCCTTCAAGAACAAGGAGTGGGAATTGTAACTTAGTTTGATGTTAGAGCTTGGAGCCGCTGACTCAGGAATCATGGAATGATTTGGGTTGGAAGGGACTTTAAAAATGATCTTGTTCCAATCACTTGCCATGGGCAGGGACATCTTCCACTACCCCAGGTTGTTCCAAGCCCTGTTCAGCCTGGCCTTGGACACTTCCAGGGATCCAGGGACAGCCACAGCTTCTCTGGGCGTCCTGTGCCAGGGCCTGCCCACTCTCACAGGGAAGAATTTCTTCCTATTATCTAATCTAAACCCACCCACTTTCATTTGAAGCCATTTCCCTTGTTCTATCACTTTGTTTCCTTGTCCCTCTCCAGCTCTCTTGTGACCCCTTTAGATACTGGAAGGTGCTAGAAGGTTGTCTGAGCAAGGAGCCTTCTCAAGGCTGAACAGCCCATCTTCATGGAAGAGAAAAAAGATATCCTAAAGTCCAGGCTGGAAACCTGGAACTGTCACTGGACTCTCAGCACTGACTTGCAGAGCTTTTGTGCTGGGTCTAGCCAGGGATGTGTCTCAGAAAACTGACATGAGAAGCCATGGGTGCACTTGCTACCGTGCTTTTAACATTCTAGTAGTGTTCTGAAAGCTTAGAAAAATGAAAAGACTGCGTTAATTATGAATGTACTACCGATGCACAAGTAAACCTGTGCTCCAAGTGACATGGAAATTAACTTTCCTGCTGTTGGTAGGATCTGTGCCACCCTGCTCTAGGCTGAAAGGGGTTGTCAGGGATTTCCTGGCGAATGTTTAGATTCAGCTAGAGCAACTGCATCGTTGTCCTTAAATAACCAGCAGTACCAGTAGATATTTATGTGTACGTATGTGTGATCGAATTAACTCTGCAGTGCTTTTTCCCAAATGGGGCCTCTGTTCGTACCTGTGCTGTCGGGAGATTTGCAGCCACCAAGAGGCTGTCAAGTCCTACAAGATCTGATGTTTGTCTTCTCTGGGAACTAGTTTCAGCTGAAGAGCCTGTTTGTTTCCCATGGCATCCAGCTGTCCTCTGGGATGCTTGTCTGCCATGACAGTAGCAGCACAGAAATATGTTCCGTTTATGCAACGTTATATATGATATGTAATGCATTTATATATGTTGAGAAGGGTGAGGGAGTAGCATGGAACCTACAATTTAGGAGATGGCAGGTGCTGTATCGAAATGATTTCATTCACAATTTATTTGCAAAATAGAAATTCCAAGTTGTTCTCAGCATAGCTGATTAATCTGGAGGGGTAAGCCTGAAAGGTGTTTTGGGGTTTTTTGTTGTTGTTCTATTTATCATCAGCCATATTGCTACCAAGGTACTCACCTATTCAGACAGTATCCATATTCCTGTACTTGAACTCTGTGAGCATAGAAGGAAGAGAAGGGTGCTTTGATGAAAAAATTAATGTTCTTCCAGTGAAAATCCGTGCTGGAGTGCCTTTTGCTGTGAATACAGCCTGTGATTTTGATGGATACTCTTAGCTGTTTGATGGAGGGGGTTGCTATGAGCATAAGAGAATAGATTAGAAAACTAGAGCAGGCTTGGAAATAGTCTCCAGCTGAAAAAACATGTTGTCTGCTTCTTTTATGTTAGAACAGTGCATTAGGGAATAAAAAATGCATGAGCAGTGAGAACGTTTTAATTGGAAAAATAAATAAATTAAAGTAACCTCCTCCAAATATGGGAATCCAAGACCTCTGAATTCTTGTAAATAAGATATTCTGGCTGCCAATCTGAGGTTTTCAACCGATCTGAACAAAGTTCTGTGCCTTTATTTAAAGTGTAATAAATTTAAAGAAGGTTAAGGGATGTATTTGAAAGAGGGATTTGCTGCTTTGGTTACTGTAAAGCACTTTCTCTTGCGAGGGAGCATGGTGTGGTGGCAGGGCTATGCAGCTAGGTAATTTAGTCTGGCAATTTGAATATGAGTTTGTGACCCAGATTGCTTCTCTGCTCTCCAGGCTGTGGCAGAAGCTGTCAGAGAATTGCTTACTTGGTGGTGGTGGTGGAATTGTGCGTTGTGAGGGCACTCACCCTCAGAGCTGTGGATTGTGGACTGGAAGTTAATTTTCCCTGGCCGGTTTTCCCTTTTGTTTGGCAGAAAGACTGTAAAATGTTCGGGGTGGGAGACATCTCCAGCTGACACACCGCATCAGCTGCTGTCAGTCTCTGTCATTACAGCTGCTGCAGCCAACTGCAAGGAAGTGTTGAGGATACAGTCAGCATTATTCTCCTCTTAAGGAAGCTTTTAAGTAGCCAGGGTTTTCCACTGGATAGCTAATGCATCAGCAGGGTGGTAGTGCGGATGTGACCAAAGACTGAAGGATAGGTTTTAATCCAGTCCCCAGTTATGATGAAAATTTATTTTTTCTTATCCCCCAAAGAAACATTTGAACTCCTTTGTCTACTGCCTTGAGAGAACTGTGAGAATGCATGGGTATTTATGAAAGTGCTGAAAAGGTACTGGGGAAAAAATGGTAACAGTCCATGTGTGTGCCTGCCTTGGCCCCTTGGAGCACCCCGAGAAGGCAGAAATCACTTGTGCAGGTACTGAGCTTCAGCACAGGGGCCTCACACAGCTCCTGCTCAGCTTGGAATCTGCATCTGCTTTGGGCTGCTTTCGGGAGCTGATCCAGGTGCTGCTGGTGTCACTGGAGGAGGAGCAGAAGTCATTCCCCAGCAGTTTGATCGAGGACCTTCCAGAGGAGCTTGGGGCAGAGTTTTAGGGACCCCTGGAGCCAGAGTTTGGTACCTGCAAACTCTTGATTATAGACTCAGCAATGGTTCTGATCCCCTCTCTCTCCCCCAGTCAGAGCTGGGGACTGGTGGTGCTTTCTGGTGAGCTGTAAATGTTGGTAGATGGGTTGATGGCTCCAACAGGACAGGAATATTGCGTAATGCTTTACCATTGGCATCTTGCATTCTTTGTATTCTCATGCTCTGGGTGGGTCAGAGAGGATGGATAATGGTAGAGGGAATGATCCTAAATGGGGACTGGTGACCTTCAGATGGTTTAGTAATTTCCAAAGGTGCGTGACTAGGTGTATTATCAAATTCTCAAATATTTGTATATTGGTACAATATATATGTAGACATTTTTTAATGCTAAAAGCAATAAATCTTTAAATGGATGTGGTTAGTTAAAAGAGTAGTCTCTGAAAATTTAGCGTGCATAGTTTGAAATATAGTTGGATATTTCTCTTTTTTTTTTTTTTTTTTTTTTTTTTTTTTCAGGAGAACCTGTTACTTGGCTCTATTTTCTTTATGTTTGTTGGTTTGGGAGTCATATGGACAGAGAGGTGATCGTAGTAATTTAAGAGTCAACCAGATAAAGCAAATGTTTTGAGCTTTTTCCTTTCAGGTTGTAAAAACAATTATCTTGCTCCAGCCAGGCAGATTAACTGAGATCTAAGAAATAAATGAACTCTTCCATTTGAAGTGGTTAGCTTAACTCTGGAGTTCAGAACTACAAGTCACATAAGATAATACTGGGGCTGAATTGACAAAATGATAGCATAATTCTAGTTAAATACTTTTGTAAAACAATTAGATCTTTGACAAAGAGCAGGTGAGAACCCCTCTGAACTATTCAACAGCAGACCTGAGACCTGAGTCCTCGTGTTGTAAATAGTACAGAGCCCTTCCAAAAGATCTGAACCCTCCTGAGCCTGGTGGGGCTCGAGAGGGGATTGAGCAAACGGGGCTGAGACTGCTGAGATCTGTGAAGCCAGCCCAGGCTTTTATGGATTGGTTTAATACTTGAGCTGTCTCTCTTTGGCAGTTTAGTACAGTTACCCAGAAGGTAATCATTTTAGGAATCCAGTCTTTACAAAATCCTCAAGTTGGCTGCAGGAAGGTAGAGACTGCTTGACTGCATTTTTCAATACCCCCAAACCTGACAGTTCTCATTATTTTGTGGTTTGGTGACAGAAAACTGGCAGCACCCTTAGGAGCAGTGGTGCAGGAGCAGTCACATTTGTTCCTTGGGTGTGAGGAGCTGGGGCTGTAGGGGTGGAAGGTGTCAAGGCTTGGAAACCCCAAGTGGGGCTCTGGGGTGCCAGGCAGCCCAGCCTGGTGCTTCAGAAGGTGAGGTGTTTCCGTGAGTTGAGGAATCTCTATTTTCTCCATTTCGACACAGATGAGTGTTTAGTGGGCTGGTTGGCCTGGCTTTTTGGTGGTGTGGGGTTTTTTTTCAATGGAAACAAAAAATCAGAAAAATCAGCATCTGCTTTTGCTTTAAATATTTTAATGACATCAAGTGTAATGTGTATTACCAATGGAATGATACAGGGAGAAGCAGTAGGGAGGAAGATGGTAGATGGATCCTCGGCACAGGAGTAAGGTAATGTGCCATTGCCAGTCCTAAAACTTGTCCTTGTATCTGAGACCAGGCAGTAAATGAAATCATCAGTGGAAACTGCATTACTTACTTGGGCTGCAGGTTTAGTGGCATCCTCGTCAGCACATCAATAGTGAAAGCAAATAACTAATAACTACCACTGTGCTAACTAAGCCAACTCGGAATTTTTCTCTGTCACACCAGCTACTTACCTTAAATTTGTCTGAAAGATGTGCCATGCAGTATCTCTGGGGGACAGCCCTGTGCAGCCTGCAGTGAGAACTCACTGACTAGAGCAGAACCATGCTTCCACCTCCCCAGCGTGTCAGACGTAGTGAGAAATGTGCTGTCCCCACAGAGTGCTTTTCTGCCTGTCTGCTGGCAGTTTCCATCTAAATTTAATTTTAGAACCGATATAATGGCTTGTTCTGTGTTTACTGTCTGTTTCATCCACCTCCCCAGTCATGGCCAATTAGTTATTTGTGGAGAGAGCGTAGTGTTATCCTTCAAACAGCCGAGACTGAAGCGGGCAGCTGGGAAACGCCGTGGGAGAAGGGAGATGTGGGGTATGGGATGAGCCCGCAGGAAGAGCCGAGGGTCAGGGGCTGAGGCCGTGGCACTGGGGTTAGAGACAGTGGCTCATGAGGAGGAGGAGAGGCAGCCCAGGGAGAGCCCAGTGCCTTTGCACAGTGCTGAGACAGCACCAGGGCAGGGCCGTGGCACGAGTGTGGCAGAGCCTGCCATCCTCAGCCTGCAGCTGCCTTCTGTCACTGCAGCAAATTGGCTCTGGAATATGGATGAGGTGATTTGATGATTACATACAAATCCTGCAGTGATGACATGAACCCCTTGATGAGATGATCCTGTGACAAGATACCCCATAAAGCAATTAACTTCTCAGCAGATGTTTTTTTGGAAGCGGGGGAAGAAGCTGTTTAGCAGAAAGGTTTCTTGTGGCTGGCTGAATTCTAAATTTATCTTTTGTAGCAGTGCAGAAAGAGTTGAAATCAAAAGCCTCCTTCTCCTCACAATTGCACCTATCTTATTGTACTAGATAAATCAGCTTTGGAGTTGAGAGGAGCCTGAGACACGGGAAGAACAGAAGGGGAGGCAAAGGCTGCATGTGTTTTGTGGAGAGGGGCTGTTCCAGAGCTGTAAAAGCTCATTGCACCTCAGGTTCTGCTGTGACTGCCAGGGTGAAGATCTGCGTGCTGCAGGTCGTGGGCCAGCACATCCCGCTGTGTGGCAGGCAGATGGAATAGAAGCAGAGTTTTAGAACTGCCAGCTCTTACTCAATAAACACCTTGTGACAAACCCAAAAAGCAATCTTAGATTTTTTTTTTAAATTTTTTTTTTCATGACAAAACAGGGATGGCGTAAGCCATTTAATCGTGGTTTTACCTCTTTGTTTTGATAACATTTTATTTTGGGGTTCGGTTTGCTGTGGGACCTTTGTGCACATTTTGATGCACATTCTTCTGCTTTCTGATCGTAAGATAGGCTTAATTGGCTACTGCTTGTTTCATAGAAATTCTAATACAGTTTTTTTTTAATCTCAGATGTATCTTGCTCTAAGGGTTTATTGTTTAATTTGTGGGAGAGGAGTTTTTCTTTTTATGTCTTGAAAGAACCCATTGAATTAATTTCTTCCTTACTTCTAGAATCTGCTTTTAATTGCTCAGCCTTGGTTTGATGATATTTTGCATCTGGGATGTACTCTGAACATTTGGTTCATCTGAGATGGGCTTTTGGTATGATACTTGGTGTGGTAACAAATGAGTGTGCTGTGCTTTTAGCTTTCTTGTTAACAGTAGCTTTATTCAGTGTTCGGGTTTAGATCGTGAGCCTCAAAGCTTGCTGAGGTTAAAGGGTGTCTTTCAGGGACCCTGTGAGTTTCAGCATTGTCCTCATTTATGAGTGTGTTTGTCTTCGTGACTGTAGTGGATACTTGTGTGCATCATGAAGCCCCTACTGCTTTGTGGTTTATGCTCTGGTAGCCAGACAGTGATAGTTGCTCACAAGTGATAAAGAGATGCTAAAGTGCCTTTGGAGAGTCAAGATATTTGTTTGAAAAGTGGCGTTTGATCTACGTAGCTCTCAGCTCTCTATGGAGATGAGTTTAAAGTCCTGAATTCCCACTAATCCATAGAAATTGTTCACATTGATTTTTATAAGAAAAGTCTGTGTAGGAAGATGACATTCACTTCAGCACTTCAGAGGAAGAATTCTTTTGACCTAGACACCGCCTTAAATTCTGCTGAATATGGCAAAAGTGGTCATCTTCACCAAAACCTGTGACAAGTACATTGTGTGTGTGCACTTCTGCTACCTGTAGATTAGGTCCAAGTCTCATGGGCAATGCCAGGGCCAGGAGCCACATGCTGTTGTGCTCAGCTTTACCTAAAAGAAGGTTTTTGCTGTGTGGTTTAGTGCTGTTAGGCAGCTGAGCACCACAGAGCTGCTGCCTCTACAGTGGGATGGGGAAGGATGAAAGTGCAGAGGAGGGAGGGAAGGTGTGTTGAAGTAAAGACAGTTTAGCAGGTGCAGCAAAGCAAAACAAAGAATTAATTCACAACCCCCAGCAGCTGGCAGGTGTTCAGCTGTTTTCCTGGAAGAAGCAGGGCTTTGTCTCATGCCACGGTTACTTGGGAAGACAAATGCCCTAACTCCAAACATCCCCATCCCCCTTCTGTCTTCCCCCATCCACACAGACCCAGGAGTGCTCAAAGATGTGAGGGCTGGATTAGAACCTTCAGAGAACCTACAATATTTAAATCTGCACAGACATGAGGCAGAAATGCAGGTTTAATTTTAAATAAGTAGAGTGCCTTAAACAAGTAAGAGCCTGTATTAGTTAGTAAGAGAAGCCCTAAAGGCTAGTTTAAAGTTCAAGTAGCATTGCCTTTTGCAAAGTTCACTAAGTTCTAGTCTTAAGAGAAGCAATGTAGCCTTGCCAAGCATTCCTAGATAGAACCGGATAGAGTTACATGCTTAGAATTTGTGTAAGAAATTACGTTACTTTGGCACATCAACCTTAGGAGAGGTCCAACAAGGCAGTCCTGGACTTGTGTTTCTACCTGACTGGTTAAAGCTAGAATGAAATGCACGGCTTTGAGGATGCCAGCGCACTCACAGATGACAGATGCTGTTGTTGCTGCTGATAAGGTGCTGCTGCTGCTGCTTGGGACTTGGGGACCTCATGCTGCAAGGTTTTCTGTGTACTGGCACAGACTGTAGCAACTCTGCTGCTGTGAAGCTGATTTTTGTGATAAAATAAAGGACTTGTGCTTGTACAGCTACCCAGCTTTTGGTGTCCATTGAAGACTCCCCAGAATCTCGGCATGTCCCCTGCCAGGCTCTGGTGTGCCCCCAGCCCCACTGCTGGTGGGGCAGTGTCCTGGGGTGACTTTATGCTGCTTGTATCCTCACTTGCCTGCTCTTTTTAGGCTGTCTATGCAGTTCTACACCTCTCGGACTGGTTCTGAGAGCAAAGGAGGGGAAAGAGGAAGCGCAGGGTTTGTTTTCAGGAACTGCACTCGCTCCTCCGCTTTCTGCTCCTGGACTGTGCTGTCTGCAGCACAGAGATCTCCTTTGCTTTTAGTTTTTAGCTAACTGAGGCACAGAAGTTCCCTGGACTGTTTTTTTTTTTTTTTCCTTTTTTCTTGGGACTGTTCAAACCTGCTCTGGACTGAAAACCCAGAGGAGCACTGGGAGCTCACACCTGTGGCCCAGAAGGGCATTTTCCAGTGCTGGAGGGGCTGATGAGAGACTGGGTGAGCCCAGCTCCACCCACAGCAAGGACTTTTCTCAATTTTGCCATCTCCCTTCAGAACAGCGAGAGGTTTTGTTGTTTCATGTTGTTCATTTCTCGTGCTTGTGGGCACTTAGCTTGTTAAATAAATAGCTTTTTACACTTTTCTCCAAGGAGAATTTTTTTTCCCCAGACCAATTGGGGAAGGGGCTGCTTGAGTTTGCTTCCCAGAGGGGACCCCATTTGGAGGTTTCCTCCCAGATCGGCCCTAAGCCAGGACAGGCAGTGTGAGGAGCAGAGGAGACGCTGACAGGGTGCAAGCGCTGCTGGCCATCAGCTAGACCATGGGTGCCATACCCACGCTGCTCTGGTCACAAATCCAGCACATGGCACCTGACCAGCTGCTTTGAAGAAAATGAGCCCTGTCCTAGCCAAAAGCAGCAGTTGCCAAAGCTGAGAAATGTGATAACTATTTGGGTGTCAAACCAGCTGTCTTGACACTAAAAGCCCTGCTCTGGATCCATCATCCATCACGTGTAGGATACAGTTGACCTCGTAGTTTGGCACATTTTTTTTTTCTTTCTCTGTAACTCCTGACAGTCCTAAGCAAATGGCCAAATTTCTACTTCTGCTAACTTAGAGTCTGACTCTGCCTGTTTTCTGGGTTTTTCACACTTGAAGAAGTGCTGTTTTTGTTATATGAAGATGGGTAAACATTGCAGACAGGCTGTTAGGGCTTAGACACTGTTCGTTGTCAGGAACCATTTGTATCCGTTCTGTCATTTGCAAGTAAAGTTCATGATATTGACCCTGCTTGTAAAGGTGTTGGGATCTACCCCAGGTTCTCTAGATGAAAGTTGCCATAGGGACAACTCTGACACATGCATTTCTGCCCTCCGTGGGGCCACTGCTGTGTCACATAATGGGTCCAGTCCTCTACTTCGGTAGTTTTTAGTTTTTGTTTTAGTTCAGTGCTTAAGAAATTCTGATAAAATTTGTGAACAAGTTTACAGAAAACTTAGAAGAGCATAATATGTTTCATAATGAAAGCCCCACACAGGCAGATATCCCTGTGAATTCACCCTTACTTAGTTGATGTGTGGAGAATAAACCCCCAAACCTGACAGTGAAACTCAGCTCTTGTGACCATCTTCACTTGCATCTGTGTAGTTTCCTCCGGTTGGTTACTTTGAATGCCTCTTGAATGAAAAAGATTTTTTTTTAAAATAGAATTTTATTTAGATGAATTTTTATTTTTAAATTTAGATTTGTATTTGGAATAATTAAAGTGAAAAATAGAGCACATTAACTTTGTTTCTGTGATTATACAGGAAAATCAATGAAATCATTTGGGTGGCAGACCTTGAAGAGAATGTAAACTGAGCAGGCACTCTCAAGTTCTTTTATCTAACATATGCTATTACTGGGCACCTAATTTTTTTTCCTTCCAAAGCTGAACAATGACTTGATTAAATGGTTGGCAGTTACTATTCTATATTCAAAATTTAATAAGAAAAGGCTTCCCTCATACCCCAAGATTTTAATCTAGATTGCTTTCCTCTGTTAAGTGACTGTGAACTCCTATACTATGGCAGAGGAGATAGCACCAAAAAATCAAATTTTCCCTCAGGAAGTTTATTTTTCTGAAACAAAACACTGGAAACTGAATGAATAATTTACTTAAAGTTGCTCCAGAAGTGAATGCATGTCAAATAAGGCATCCTATCTGTAAACACTATCAAGAAAATCCAATCACATTGGTATTGACACATTTTCATTGGGAAGCATATAGAAAATGGGTTGGCAGAGAAGTATGTAAAGGTATCTTAGTATTTATTTTTAAAATTTTAGTATTTATTTAAAAAAATGTTTTAATCTCTTTGGAAGAATAGATAAAAAGGCAAATGGCAATACTGGATCTTAAAGCTAGGAGCTGATATAATCAATCAGTTTCCTTATACAGGTGGGTTCAGAGAACATGTTAGACAAACTTTTTGAAGCAGCTGATGATTTTTATGCACTGGGCTGCGTTAGGAGGCCTCATTTGCTATTTCAGAGGTGTACTGTGTTTTTGCAGGCTCAGCTGGAGATGGCAGCAAGGGTCAGAGGTGGTCAACACCTCTGCAAATTGGATTAGGAAAAAGATTGATGCAAAACATGGGGAATTTCCTTCTCTCTGACTTTCCTTACAGAAATTGAGAATGCTGTTTCAAAGACTGCCATGCAGAACTTTTCTGTACCCTTTAGTGTATTTAAAGGATCTGAAGATCCAGATGGATGCATACAGGGTAATGAATGGTTGCAAGAGAGTGTAATTTTTGAGCATCAGGCTTTGAATTGCAAAAATCTGTTTTGATGATTCACCCTGATGTCAGGAAGGGCTCCTGTGCAGCTGTTGGAGGGGCCTTTAGAGAGTGATTCATTTACTGTAAGATGAATCACACCCTAGGAACACTTATGTCTCTTCATTAAATAAGTGAGTCTAGAGAACTGGCTCCACCGTAGGTATGAACTTTTGAGACATTTAAAATTAGGAGTGTTGAATTCAACACCTGTTCTCTGCATGGAAATTTAGAGCTTCCCTCTGAGGAGGGACCTGAAACAAAGGAACCCCTGGGCTTTTATATCCTCACAGTCTAAATCTCTGTTTCAAGCCTGTTTGATGCAGTTCAGGGCTGTGTGTGTTCACAAATTTCAGAGAATATTCTGAATTGGAGGGGACCCACAAGGACCGGAGTCCAGCTCTTAAATGAATGGCCCACGCCAGGATCAAGCCCTTTGGTGTTGTTCAGCACCATGCTCTGACCAACTGAGCTGATCTCAGGGTTTTCATTTCCAACCTGCAAACAGAAGGCACGTTCCTGTTTTAGTAACCTACTCATATTGTAGACAGAAAAGAATTTGCAAGTGTCATGATCTGGTGTGCTGCTT
Organism: Hirundo rustica; assembly: GCF_015227805.2. Taxonomy (NCBI): domain Eukaryota; kingdom Metazoa; phylum Chordata; class Aves; order Passeriformes; family Hirundinidae; genus Hirundo; species Hirundo rustica. The sequence goes on along the minus strand of NC_053455.1, from coordinate 62,541,208 downwards.
CGTGGTGACTGTTGAGTTGCAGTCTAAAGTTCAGGATTTTAGGCAGTGGCGCCTCCTGATCAGTCCATGTTGGCTGATGTATCCTAATCAGAGCAGACATCATGTTTATTTTCATGTTCTGCTGAATGTTTCAGCCATTCCAAAAATGCGTCTGGCATGGCAAATATTGTATGTATGATGTAGCGCTGCATTTCCACAAAAGTGGAAATACTCTTCAAACGTTAACTTTTGCTTATAAAAGTTGTGTGTAAGACATCATCTTCACTGCGAGAGGCAATTCCGAGTCAGTTTTTTTTCCAGAGGGAGCGTGACCCAGTGTGTGAGGCAGTTAAGCCTCAGTCATGCCCAGTCTCAAGTCTTAGACTTTGGCCAGAGACTCTGTCTTGGTGATGTTGGTTAGTCTGTGTTTCTGTCTGCACGTGTGTAGAATGAAGGTATTTCCCTTTTTTACCATTCTATATTAGGTATATACCATTATACCATTGTATATTTACGCATTACAAAGATGCTAACAATGATTCACACTGAGTACATGGAGGGGAGCCGCCTCCTTGTCCAACAGAGGTTGGTTTGTAGAGAAGCTCTTCCTCTATGCAGAGCAAGTTGTGTGCGTGTGTATTAGGATGCAAAGATTTTAGATATGCCTCCTTTCAGGAATCCACTGATTATTTTATAGATTTTCTATTTTCTGCATTTTCTCTTCATTATGGCAGAAATGCCTGTTGGAAATGTGTCCTTGAGAGAGGTGATTCTGGTGGTTGCACAAGAATACTTAATGAATCAAAGCGTGCAGATAGGGTAGAGATACAGATACAAACCGCAAGAATGTAATGGGTATTTGTTGATTAACAGGTGTATTTCTTATTATATTTTGCTAAATGGATCAGTGCTTACTGGATGTATTCTGAGCACGAACATTTCAGGACAGTGGGATTGGTTCATTGTTCTATAACCCTGGTTTTATGGTTTAACTTCTTTGAAATACGCTGGCATAAAGTAGGGGAAAATCAGGCTTTTTCTTGGAAAGTGAATGCAGCGATCATAAATCTGAAAGCCTGAAGTATGTAGTAGAGCTTCCATTAACCTGGAAACCTGCGTCTCCTTGTTTTGGAGGGGCTATTCAGTCTGCAACAGTTTTAGTGACCACAGTTCCCCTGAGTCCTCTTTCTGAGCATTCCTGTTCTTGTGAAGTGTACTGCACATTTCTCTGTGTTGGTATCAAAGCCAAATGTGTTGGAAACTGGTCTCCAAGGAGGTCTAGACCAGCGCTTCATAAGCTGAAGTGTATAATTTAGCTGTTCATATGCCAAATACAAAGTATTGGTCACACGGGTATAAGGCCATAGAAAGTGACACACCTCAGCCCGGGAAGTCAAGTAAGGGAAAGCGAGTGACGTGGAAGCTTAATGTGGGTGTTTTGTTTTGTTTGGGGTTTCTTTGTTTAATTTTATTTATTTTTTTTTTTTTTAACTGATGTGCTTTTCCACCTTTTCATTTCCCAAGAGTGTATAGAGGTGCTTAAAGGAGTAGCAATATGTCGTGTGTATGCTTGCCAGGCGTTTTTTTCCTGATGAAGTTTAACTGTATCCAATAATAACGTAAATTGACTTTGTTTGTAAACCAAATGGTGTCAACCAAAACATCTTTTGCCGTAAAAACATAATCACGGACTGATCTACATCTCATGCCCCTCCTTGACTCCTAAGCCTGTCACTTCATTGGCAGATCTAAGGAAAACAAACCTGTTTCTACACGTGTGGAATAAGGCACAAACTAACCCTTAATGAACCCCTTAATTTGAGGTAAATAGCCTGCTTCTGAAATGTAGTTTGAATTAGAGTAGAACAGTAGAGGAATATGGGCAATCTTGAGCTTTTGTCTCTTAAGGATGGCACTTAGTGAAGAGACTGGAAATAAGGTGAGTACAGCCCCTTCCACATGGGTTGAAAGAGTGTTAAATCATCAGAAAAGACAAGATAAGCCACATTAGCCTGTCTGATTTGTCTTCCTAACTTGCTATTGTTGAACTGTCATATAACAATGTCAAGTTTAGAATTTTTTTTTTTAACATGCAATTGCAGATAGATATTGTAAAGTTCTTTTATCGACGTTAACCAGGCCAGGTGAATAAAAATCAAATATTCTTCAATAAGTAGTGTTTTTGAACCTGGCCAGCACTGGGATTTTATATAATAGGAGAAATGGAGTTCTTTATTCAATGTCAGCTGGTCTTTTCAGGAGATGAGAAATTTTCCAGGGAGGGCATTAATAGCCGAAATCATGAATAAAGCTGTGCTACATATACAAAGACAAATTCCTGGTATGATAGAGCAGTTTAATGCACATGCTCTCAAGGAGCTCATGCTCAAGGGACGTATCAATTCTTTGTTTCTCCTTCAGTATTTTGCTGCAGTTTCGCAGTTGTGTAGTTCATTTTTGCATGAGATATGACAGAAGGCCTCTACTAACACTTTAAATTATTGGTGGAAACGGTGCATGCAAAAATCCTGTAAGTCTCAAAACCTGCTTTAAAAGAATATTGTGTTGTTTTGCTGTTTGGACAGGTAAAACAGCTTGGCATGGTAATTTTATAGATAGACCAAATTAAATAGTAAATTTCCTTGAGCTCTGAATGTATCATGCACACGAAATGTGATGAGTTAGGGCTGATGATAATTATAATAAACTTTAGCAATGAAATTACGAGTATTACAAGAAGTCTTCTGACTCCTGTACTCAAATTCTTAAGCTGTAATTTTCATATAACTGTTTTGTTCTTAGGTTTGGGATTTTTCTTGCTGTCTCTTTAAAAAAAAAGAAGAAAAAAAAAAAAGTAGTGTTAGCCTTTAGTTTTATGTATTGCTTCTATTTCATCTTGACAAATAGTTCAATCCTTTTTTTTGATAAGCAAGAGTGGGTGGGATATAGGATTCTGTACTTTGACATAACTTTATAGATCTTTCTAGGAGTTCTTTAATACTGGGATGTTATTCTCGGCCACTGCAAACAAATGAATGTTCCAACAGTGTGATGGGGTGGATTTGACCCTGGCTGGACACCAGGTGCCCAACAAAGCCACTCCCATTGCTCCCTTCCTCAGCCGGAGGAGGGAGAAAAGCAGATAATGAAAAGCTTGTGGATCTAGATGAGGGCAGGGAGAGCTCACTCACCCGTTACAGTTGAGGGCAAAACAGATAGCTTGGGGAAATTAATTTGTTAACTGTTAAATCAGAAAAAGGTAATGAGAAGTAAAGCCAAATACCTTCCACCCACCCTTTCCTTCTTCCTGTGCTTGTTTCACTGCTGAGGTTTCTCTGCCTTGTCCCCATGGATGGCACAGAGAGGATGGGCAATGGGGAACACCAGCCTCTCCATGGAATCTGCTCCTGTGCTGGAGCATCTTCTCCCCTCCTTCTGCACTGACCCGGGCGTCTGCAGAGCTGTTTCTCTCACGTCTTCCCAACCCTCTCCCTGGGTGGAATTGCTGTTGCTCAGTAACTTTTCCCTCTTCTCAGATATGTTATTCCAAAGGTGCTGCCACCATCAGTGAAGGACTCAGCCATGGCCAGTGCCAGATCCATCCTGGAGCTGATTGGCTCTGCTGGACATGGAGGATGTTTCTAGAAGCTTCTCACAGAAGCCACCCTGCTGCCTAACCCTTGCAATACAAACCCAACACCCATGGCAACTTGCAACGTGAGGAATTGCTGTTCACACTTAGTGAGGCTCTGGTAGAGACACGTGGAGTGTAATTGTGAAGACAAGTTCAGTTGATCAGCTTCTGTTTAACTTTAGTGTTTGTTTTTCGTGTTTGTTTTAAAGCCATAGCTATAAAGAAAGAAAAATAATTTGGCCACAGATAATTTCACCTCTCTAGGTGAGCTAGGGGTCGTGGCAGACTCAGAGTCCTTTCTCTTGGCTGTCACGCTGCTGTGATTGCACAGCCATGCATGCTCCCTGAAAACTGGACAGTAACAGAAATAGATTTCATCATCTCCTCCACAATCCTTATTAAGCAGGGTGTTTTTGTTGTGAAGCAGGAAGGTCATGGCTCCCTCTGAAGTGACATGGCAATATGAGAATCCAGGGTCAGTAACTCTGGCCTTGAATTTTTCATGTTCTGAGACAATGATAGCGGTCTTTGTTCCTGGAAAAGTTGTTATGGAAACTTCATTACAGCTTTTCTGAAAAGAAACAAACAAAACCCCCAGCAAAACCTTTTTAGCGCTCCAAATACCTTATTAATTTAAAAGTGGGGTTGCAGCAATTTTTCATGAGTTAATTTTGGAAATTTGGTATGCAGATAGCAAGTTTATGCAGCACACAGAGGTTGCTTACGGATCTAGTGTCACTTGCTGTCCCTGGCAGGTACCAGGCGCATGTGAAGGGGTCCCATTCTGTGCCAGACACAAGGTGGATGTGCAGTGGAGGCACCACACGTGAGCACCCAGCCTGAGGGGATCCAGTAACAAGGGGAGAAGGGTGCATGTGCAAGGATGAATGACACAAATGTAGAGGGGAAAAAGAAACAAAAAAAAGGAGTAGAGTGGCATCAAGTTCTTTTGTGAAGTCTGTTCAAAATTCTGACCAGTCTGAAAGCCCCAAGGGGTTGCTGGATTTGGTTGGCTCTTGTGTGTGTGTTGGATCGCACTTTTTCTCCAGAGCAGATTTTGAAAGACATCCCTAGACTAAGATGATCCTATTTTATTTTTTTCCCTACTCTGGTGGGTTATGGAATTGTATTTCTTTAGTCGAGTGCTGCACAGCTGCACAAGGAGAGTTTCAATTTTATGGAATCTTCATGTATTGGGGTCTTTTTTTAATTATTATTTTAAGGTTGTAATATACTTTCTTGGTCAGTGATAAATACTGTGTTTAATGGAAAATTTTTAGGGGCTTTATTTTTAGTTCTGTTTTCTACCTTTTATTGCTACCTGATTTTGTCAAGGAAGTTTTCAGAGGAAAGAGAAAATTCAAGTAAATGCATTGTCTTCCCTCTGCAGGATTTATGAACGTGTCATTGATCCCCCAGAAACAAATTTGACACCTGAAAGCAATTTATGGCTGGGACAGAGAAACAGGAAACACGGTTTCTTTAAGGTAAGCAGACATGAGATGGCACATGAGGAAGGAAAGCAATAAATAGCCAACAAGATAGTTCCAGTCACTTGTCTTAGACTTGTGAAATACGATATACGTGGAATTCGGTAGGAGCTGCAGACAGTTAGTAAACAGCTTGTTTACAAGGTAGAAGTTTCTGGTGTTTATTCCAGTTTTGGCTAACAAGGCGCAGTTTGAATGTTTATCTGTGGAAGGAGACCGCCGAGCAGCAACAGGCCAATCTGCCCATCCTCAATCTGGGCACGGATTTGTTGCCAAGGTGATTTACCGCCCACCCGCTTTCCGCGTGAAGCTGTCACTTCCTGAGATGATTTTACACGGTGCTTCTTTTCGGAGGACGTCTCCTCAAAGTCCCCAGATTCCCAACAAGCTAGGACAATTATGCTGAGCTTACTTCAGCATAGTAACTGGCAATTTTAATTGTGAAATGGAGGTAAAAGCCAACTTTTGACCGAAAAGATAGTCTGAGGGTTGATCTGAACCTACGGTGCATTTCATCCTCCAGCAGCTGAGCTGTCACTGTGAAGTGAAATTGATAGTATTATTTTATTCTACAGCTGTTGGTTTTTTACCTCAGCTGCCTCCCACTATTCCACAGATGGTAAACATATGTTTATAGCTACAGAGGAACAGGAAGAAGTTATATTGGAGTCGCCCGTCTTAAATTCTTATTTTATGCAGGCAGTCAGAGCCCGAGAACTCTGGGATATCTATGTTTGTAAATTAATATTTCTACGTGTTAACACTTTGGAAACAGCAGGGTAGCTAATGATATGCTAATGAGCTGACAATTTTTATTGATCATAATGAAAGCTGACAAGAATCTTACTTTGCTTTATGTGTGCTTGAATATTTTACTAACTTTCTTTAGGGCAGGAATATAATTGGTTGTGGTTTTTTAAATCCTGCTTGAGAATTTCAGAAGTCTTAATTTTTTTACATTGCTCATTGCAAAAACTTGGGATTTTGCCAGTTTGTAAAGAGTACACGTCTCTTTCCATATATTTATATGCTCAGCAGGATTTCCCTTTCTTTTTTGGAGCAATTTGTTTCACTGTTTTAGCATATAAAAAAGTAGATATATTTTCCTTAATGTAAACAGAGATCTGCAGGGAAATAAGAGCATTAAAAAAGAATTAGCATTTTGGTATGTGTGTTGGAGCCATGAAAATGTGTGTAAGGAAAACCAAGCTTGACACGTGAATAATGTTTTTTCTTACACCTTTGGTTATTGACATTGTTACTGTTCATTTGCTTTTCTCAGTGCTCTTTCCAGTAAACTGTGCCTGTCTATACCTGTGATCTTCACCTTTTGTGCCTCCATCCTGCCCCAGGGGAAGAGGAAGGGGGATGGCGAGAGAACAGCCTTGGGCTTTGGGGGAGACTCGCTGGGGATGATGCTGGATTGGGGAGTACATTCCTCAACCTGGACAGCTTTAACTGGTGGCCCAGTGTGTGGCACCAAGGTTGGCAACAACAGGGCCAGAGAGCGTTGATAACTTGTTTGCTGTCATCATCTGTGGTATTGGGTGTGGAGCACTGCCCACAGCCTTGCCCGGCCTCTTCATGTGGGTGTGGTGCCTAACCCTGTGTCTGTTCCCTAATGTGACCCTCACAATGGTCTTTTTCAATGCAGGGAGAGGGATCAGGATTACTTTGTTCTGATCTGTGTGATATCTGCTTATGACTTGATAACATCAAGGGCAACGAGGGTGATTTTGGATGTGTGTTCAGTGCTGTTCTCCTGCCCTTACCTCGGGTTCTTTGGTGGGGTCCATTAATGATCTGATCTAGTCTGCGGGTTAAATTTGGGGGAGGGCTGATTTTCCACAGCTTTTCACCCCCTTTTCCTCCTTCGGGCCTGTTAAAGCAGCTTTTGAGAATTTTTGGGTTTGTTTGGACGTTAAGGAAAGCATGTTCCTGTTGCTGTATCTGCTGTGTTCTCAGTATGGTCTACAGTACCATGTTTAGAGTCAGGACAGAGATTTCTGGGAGGGTCCTTCAGAGATCTGCTCTGAGGGAGAATAATCATGAGTGTCATGTAACGTGGGAGAAAATGGGCTGGTATTTAGAGAAATTCTGCTGGTATTGAGAGAAATTCTCTGCTCCAGTGTTTTGGGAGTTCACTCCTGAGCAACCACATGGCTCTGATAAAGGGACAGTATTGGCAACAAGAATGCTGTTGGCTATGCCAGGGAGGAGCAGCTCAAGCAAATTCCTCCACGGAGTTGTTTCTGCTCAGGGCCCAGGGTCCACTTGGTGGGTAATGCAGAGAGACAGGGTAACAGGATGTGTGCCTCAGGGGGATTTGATTTGTGGATAAGAACAGTCTGTGCTGTTGGACTGTATTTATGATTTTGGTTGCTGCCTGGCACTGTCACTGTGTGTGATCACTGCCATGGACAGTGAGTGTGCACTGCTCCTGACACACCCAGGGTGAGCTCCAGCCAGCAGCACAGCAGCCCTGCTGTCCTGGGAGACATCTAGGGTGGGTAGAACCTGCAGTCATGGGCTAAATGAACTCAACAGACATCTGGGGGGCTGGCCATTGACAGTGGAAATGATACCTGTGATTGTGTATATTTATATATCTATATGGTGGAAAGTGTAAGATCTCAGTGGGACAAAAGTGGTGGATAAATTAAAGCTGTCGTGGTTTCTGAATGGTACTCCCCCCAGTTCAGTGCCCCCACTCCCTGCCTCCAAAACTCTGTCAAATCATACTTTTGCCTCCCCTCACTCCTCCTCTCCTTCCCCCTTCTCACTGTGGTGGAATGGAGTTCAGAATTAGAGGCACGAAAGGTGAAGATGATGAGTGTAGATAAGAACAATTTACTGGAAAGAGCGATGCGATAAGAAAATGAACAGTAACAGCAACAATGTTGTGAACAAAAGATAGAGTGAAAGAAATGATTTTCACATTCCTGCTAATGGATGGTACCAGATGGCTCCCTCCTCCACATTTTCTTGACCATGAGGAACTCCTCCTCCGTGGAAGAGAGTCCCTTCCCTATGTCCTACAGTGGTGTGAGTGCTGTAGAATAATCACCATGTCCCAGCCATGCTCTCTCCTGGCTACTGCAAAAAATAACCACGTGGCAGACAGAGCCAAGACAGGCACACAAACTCAGGGTTTGTTTCAGGGCTAAGGAATATCATCATCATCATCACTTTTGGAATCCTAAGAAAATGCAACTGAAGGGAGAAAAAGATTGATGCCAGATTATCTATGGAACACTCTCTAGGATGGATCTGATTGCTGTCAGGATCAAAAATACCTGCAAATTTTGTTTCGTTGCTGAGGAGAACCCATCCCCCTAAGGGTCCCTCCAAAGAGCTGGTGCAGAAATGAGCTTGTTAATGCCTCGGTGAGAAGGTGATTTATGTTGCAAGACAGTAGTTTTCATAACTACCAGAGCAGGCTCTATTGATCCTGCTTGTGTCTGGGGATTGTATATTAGGTGCTTGAGAAGCATATTGGTATTTTTATTGCACAGTATCATGTATATAATTTATATAGTCATATGACTCTGTAACAGCTTTGGACTGGGAGTTGTATGGACTAAGGTTGTCTTGGTTTGAAAAGACAGGTGTCTGCCAGGGGAAGCTGGAGCTCCCCTTGGCATGGAGAATGTAAACCCCCTCCCTATGAATTATTATAATTTTGCAATTAAGGAGCTTTCGGGCAAAGATATGGGAATAGGAATAAGAGTTCTTTACTAGGAATATTAAAAATGTTGTAGTGAAAAAAACCACAACAACAACACCACAACCACCACACAAAAAACAAACAACCCTCCCCCCACCCCCCCAAAAAAAAAAACCAAACAAAAAAACCCCAAGAAAACCCACACAAACCACTGATGGGGTGAGAACAGGACCTGACACACGCTGTTGGTCCGAGTGTTGGGAGCAGTGCAATCAAGTCCTCCTGCAGTGACAGATGTGGTTCTGTTGGAACAGACATGGTCTAGTGGTGGTGAGATGGCTCCGGTGTTCCTCTGGGAATGCGTGCACACAGGCTGTGCTGGTGTTCCCAATCTCAGGTTTTATCCCCTCCCCCTGGGGAGAGGATAAAGAAAAACACCTCTTGAACTGGTTTCAGCAGATGGGAATCAAATACATCTTGCACTGAACCCAAGAGATAGGTGGAACTCGGTGCAGTGCTGTGTGCAGGTGTTCAGGTGCCTGCCCTGGCTGCCCTGAGTGGAGCAGCAGGGTGCTGATGGAGGGTGAACCTGGGCTCTTGGCATGGCTTTGCCAGGGCACAGGGGTTTCAGGCACTGAAATCTGCTGGTGCTGCCGTGCAGAGCCTTTCCCAGCCCTGGCCAGTGCAGCTTGCCCAGCCGCGTGGATCACATGAGCTCTGTGGGACAAGGAGGTTTTAGAGAGGATGAAAGGCAGTGGAGGAAATGAAAATGTACAAGTGGAGAGCTCATGGAATAGATGAGCCTTTTCACAGAATGTGGGAGGACTGTGCTATTTAGTAGATATCTGAGAAGTGCAATAAACTGGGCTTTTTTTGCATCATGTTCTCATGGGATGGGCTCGAAATTTAGTGCTGCAGACGTGAATTTTATCATGTAGCTGGTAATCTGCCTGCACCAGATGAAGGCTCTTCAAGCTAGCAAGACCTGATGCTGAGCTGAAGCTTTGATTGTCATTAGCCAAATGTTTTTATTGATAACATAAAGGTGATGTCTGCTAGGGAAGGGAGACACCGGAAAGATTTTGACCACTGAAATAACACTGTTAAAGACAAATCCAAGCTCTTGGCAGCCTAGACCTGATGCTGAAGCAGGAATAATCAGAGTTTTTTTATATTCTTTACAATAATTATGGCTGTAATAAGTGTTTTCCTACAATGAAATCTTTCTATTAAAAAAATACATCAGCAGAATTTCTGCCCTTGGAAAGTTTACTTCTGTGTTTGATCATGATAATTCATTTTCAGGTGGTTTATAGAGCTAGAAGCCATCTCTGTTAGTGAACTGAAGTTCATATTCATGTGTTATTACACAGTAATATGCTTTTGTGTAGCCAGAAATTAAGACACATAAAATAGTCGTGTTTCCACTTCAGGCTATGTCTAGATGCAAATCTTTCCAAAAGACAGATGAGTAGTGTGACTCTGATGCAGCAAACACATTTGAAGATGCACCTAAAGGAAAAAAAAAAAAAGCTGAAGAAAAAATCCCTTCTCTCTGGATGGTGTCTTGCTAGCTAGACAATATGGTCTGGTGGAACTTTGTAGTTTCCTTTTACTCTTGGCTGAGCTTTTCCCTGCAGAGGCTTAAGTGCTGAAGTATGTTTTTATGCTTCACCTTCTAATTTCTCACCGATGACAAGTATGTAAAATGGCTTTCAGGATGTTCCACTTCCAGTGACAGTATTGCTTCCTATTACTTACAGTTTCATTACTCTCATAGGTGGGAAGGTTAATAAATGTATCTACTTCTGCAAGAAAGACAGGGTGATCTGATTATCCCTGTTAATATTTTCAGTTAATATTTGATCATGAGGCAGCAAGCAGCAAACTGTGCTTGCTGATTACATTCTGCTCTTTGAACAGATGAGCATGTAAATGTTACTCGCCTTGCCAGGCTTTAAGGACTATCTGAGGCCTCTATTTATGGGTGGAGTGTGAGTGCCTGTGAGCTGTCCTTGGTCTGCAAAATTCACTCTGCTGCAATTTAACTGAAAATTAAAGCACAGTCTGGCAAATCAGTAATTTAATTAGATAATAACTGCTGCCATGATAAATTTATTTTCAGATTAAAAAGGTGTCTGTGAGGAGATAGAGCGGTGTCACAACATCTGATTAACAGTCAGGGGAAGTGCAAATATCAGCACCAGAGTTCCCTTGATTTCCCTTGCTCCTCTCCCTTACTGGCCATGACATTATTAAATCCAGTGGCTCCTGTGCACTTCAGTACGTTGCCCAGTCAAAAATGCAGCAAATGCTTTGTCCTCAGCTTAAAAGAACAAACACAAGTTCCAGCATTTTCTGGACTGTCTGAAGTGCTTGGGGTTCTTCAGGGCCCAGGTGTGCAGGGGCACACTGGGCATCATCTGCTCCTTCCATCGGGGCATCCTTGCAGGGCAGGGACTCCACAGTGGCTGGGCACTGCGCCTTTGCCGTGCTGCCTCCCCACTGTTGTGCCTGGTTTGGTTTGTGTTGGTTTTTATTTTCTTTTCTTCGTGTCAGAGCCAGGACTAACACACAGTCGCAGTTTTGTGTTCGGACTCAGTGTTTATTAATTCTTATCTCTAGCACAGCCTCATGAGTTGTGAGCTTTACCTAGCAAGGTAGAAAATGGAGCTCTCTGACTCTTTCCAAGGTTACTTAAAGATAAATTATCCAATAATGAGATGACACCTATATTATTTATACTTTTCACCCAATAATTGACCATCCAAGGCCCTCAATGCAGACACAGTTAGAAAAAAACACCCAAAACCAAGAAGAAGAAGGATTTAGCCTATGCCCCAAATCCTCCATATTGCCCCATATGTATTACTCTATACTAAAATCTTAAATTCTAAGTTTTTCACCCTGTGAGATCACACAATTCTATTACAACCCCAGTGCTGTCACTCACTTTTGGAAGCCTGTTCCATGGCCTCAGGTCAAATGCAGTGTGTGCCTGGGGGTCAGTGCCTGTCAGCACAGAAAGCCCGGAATGTTCAGCCCCCAGGGCTCCAACAGGTTTGGGAGCCCTGAAGAACCTGCACTGCCCTTCTGCCAGCCCTGCACAGGGCATCTCCCTGTCTGCCTGGGCTGCAGAGAGCGTTTAATTCTGATTAATTCTGACTGATGGCACGATTACCCCAGCTGCCTGTTGGGATGCAGGGCTAGGAGGCTTAATGAAACCAAGCAATGGGAGTGGAAACTTGTTACTTACATCTGGCACCGGGCACTTGTCTTCTCAGTGTTTGATTTCACAGTCTTACTTGGCTAAAAAAAAAAAAAAAAAAAGGGTTTTACTGTGTTTTCTTTTTGTCTTTTGGAAAAGTGTGTCATGGGCTTGAGCAGTGGATATTATTACACTGCTTTTTTCACCAGTCTCACCCCATTTAAAGACGCTTAAGCTGCTTATATTTGGTGATTACAAAAGAGAAAGCAGTATTATTGCTGTAATATCCAAACACACGGAGGGATAGGAGGAGTTGTTATATTTTGTTCATCTTCAGTTATTTTCCTCACAAGTAGAGTGAGCTGGTAATTTATTTTTTTTTTTAATCCTCTGAAGAAATGAATGAGGTGGTACAGATTGAAGTGAATGTTTGTAATCTGTATTACCAGTTTTCTCTTCTTTTGCAAAGGGTGTTATTCAAGATGTGAAAGTCATCTTTATACCTAATGGATATATAACACAGTGTCCCAATCTGAATCGCAGTAAGTAGCGATCTTTTTATTCTCTCTATTTTAGATTTTTCATACATATTGCTTCTTTGCTTTAAAAATAATACTTTTAGGCTTGCTATTTTTGCATGTGCTGACATCCAGAAGGCAAACATTCCATATAAACAGATTGCATTTTATGTTCAGATCAATCTAGTATGATAGATTGTTGTTTATTTATGGGTTATTGTATCTTTCCTTCTTTTCTGTTTCTTTTTAATCTTTCTCTATTGAGCATGCCCAACCTGCAGTGATTTCTTAAGTCTGGTGCAAGGAATCATGGATTTGCAAGAACTCCTGGCAAAAATGACTGCAAAAGTAGGTACCTGAGCTTTTTTTTAGTTGCTCATTTCCTTCCTTTCCTTCCCTAAGACAAAGACGAAAGTATTTATTTCTATATGCCATTCCTTCCACCATGAAAATTATTTGGAATAGTAGAGCCAGTTTTTTTTCTTGCTGCCTTGCAGTAGTCTTATGGATACAGCTCCATGGTTGTTCTTTAATAATGCTTCTGTTGTCTGCCTTATTATTTGTGAGGTTGTGACAAAATACCCAGAGTTTGATATTTGTGTAAGAAGCCTTAGCTTGATTTCCCTTTTCATGCTGAGGGATAAATGCAGAAACAAAAGATGAAATCCCTCAAGAATTTCTTCACCATGTGGTGCTGTCAGAGGGGGTTGTTTCCTTGTGGGAAGTCCTGTGAAATCTTCAGGACTGGTGTAGTCTCCTTCCCGGGAACTGAAATGAGGCCCCAAGCCAAAAATGCCTGTGAACCTCTGACTGTGCTGACCTTGCCAGCACCTTGGATCAAAATGGCTTTTAGCAGTGTGAAAATTAATTCAGCTCCAGGTGATGTACTGTGTTTTGTTTTGTTTGTTTGGTAGGTGGTTTTTTTTTTTTTTCCCCAGCTTTGGATCATGAATAGGATGAAAGGGAATCTGCAGTGTTGGGGGATTTTGTTTCGTTTGTTTGAACTTTTGGAAATTTTCTTTAGGTTCTGTTCCTACAATGCACAGGCAACCTCGGTGTCAAGCCAAGGCCCTTCAGCAAGGTTGTGCTGAAGTTTTGGGATAGTAAACTGTTTTAGAGGTAACCAGACCCCTGATCTGTGTTAAAGGAGAGTCTGAACCCTTTTTGAGGTTAATGTTGATGAACCATCTGGTTTGTGGGAGAGGGCAGTTAATTGTCTCTTTTGAAACAGCACTTAGATGTTAATTACTTAGATTTAAGGGCAGATGCAACCAGCCTGTAGATGCCCTTACTCTCAGTGTAGTGACTGTAGGAATTTCCAAAATAGGATTTGCATAGCAGTACTGCTTGTGTAAAAAAAATTATGCTTTTTAATGCACTGCCTTCGAATGCTCTTTGCCTTCCCAGTAGGAAAGGGGAAGCTGTTTTTTGGAGAGTGTGTGCGTTATCCTGGCAATCCTCTTACTCAGCTGACATGCTTTGGACAGGCTGGATCCAAATGCAAAATGGGAAGCTTTTATTTCAGTTTTCTACTTCTTCTGTGGAAGAGAGGCGATTATTTTGAGCCCTGCTGGTGGTATGAGCAAGTTCCAATTATGCACTGTACTGAGCAACTTGCTTTCTCTGATGTTAATTATATTTTTGCTTGCTAGTACTTTATGAGGGGAAGCAAATAACACGGTATTTGTACTGCAAAGACTCTGCACTTTCATAAAGTGGTGCTGGCATAATCTTTCATTGCAAATTCCTTTTCTGGTACAGCAGTCCACTGACTGTTTTGTTGCAGTCGTTTCCTGTTGTCCAGGCAAAATGCACGGAGCAGGAAAGGAGATTAGCTTGGTAGACAAACGCAGGTTAAAAATGGGGGGTCTGGAGGGAAGCATTGAGGTTTTACTGCCCTTTAAGTCCTGGCCACAATAGCCAGGAATTACTGGTGTAGAAAGAAGTGTGTTTTGTGGGGATGCTGCATGGGGAGGCTTTGAAGGGCTGTGCAGCTGCCTGCAGGGATCCTGGCAGGTGGTCCCAGGATGGCTCTGACGTACAGGAGCGAGCACCCCTGCCTCCTGAGCTGCCCCAAGGGACGCAGAGCACGAACAAAATGTTTGCAGAAAGTGGTTTGGTGGTGTCTAGCCATTGCTTTTAGGCTCCACTGTATCCAGCATTTCAGCTGCTCTCTCTGTGTTTGGTCACAGCCATATCCCAGTGTTGAGTAGATGAGCAAGTGTTGTTCGCAGTGAATGTGTGTGCAGTTTGTATAAATTAAAATTATGGAGGCTCAGAGCGGGGCTTGCCTGGGGAGGAAACATCCAGCTACTGCTTTTGGGCTCTGATAATTTTAGTAGCTGTGCAAGTCATGCAGGATGAAAGCAGGAAAGGGAGGTTCCCACATGCTTGGGCTGCACCTCTGCTGAGTCTGGGGGGCTCAGGGTGGGACACAAGGCCTTTGTGAGAGGTCCAGCAGAGCACTGCCTGTGGCAGATTGTCACAGAGTGCTGTGGAAGGAGGGTCTGATCATGACTTGTAGCAAGCTAACCACCCTCACCTCCTCTTCCTACCTGTGCTTTGTGAAGACGTAGCTTTTAAAGACTGATAAATGCTGGCTTTTAAAACTCATTTTATTCTTGTCGTAATTTGAATTAATCCTGAATCTTTCCAGTAGATATGTTCAATTGATGTAATCTTGTGTCCTTAAATAGGGACCCTCTTTATGTCAGGGTGTTAGAATCTGGCTAAAATGTTAATTTGCTGCCGGAGAAGAGTATTGTGTTACGTTGCAGCATTCCCCACTGCTGGGCTAGAGTACTGTTAGTTCCTCTTTAAATTCAATGGCTAAAATAATTCATGTGGCTTGAACAATCTACTGAAATCAGTCTGGGCATCTCCTGCACTTCTTTGAGTGGAATATAACTTCTTTTGGTAAATTATGAGCCTCCACTAGGGTGTGCTTTGTATTCAGATGTGTTTGTTACATGGAGACTTCCAGCACAGAAATTTCTACTCAGTCTTTCCTTGCTGGAAGTCAAAAAGGTTCAAGCTTGACTTTGATTAAAATCAAGAAAAATCAAGCACTCAAGTTCATTTATGGGGTAGGCAATCTGGTTTATTTACATCATGGGTTTATACAGCCAGGAATACTTTCATGAATCACAAAACTTCCCATGTAAATTTTGATGTCTGTTTTATTTGGTTGGTGTTTTGTTTTTCCTGCTATATATTGTGCTTGTATTTCTATTGTAACAGCAAGGAGTGCTCAGAGCTAGCCACAAGCCCAGGGTTTATTCCAGGAGCATGGTTTCTCCATTGATCATACTGTGGGATGTAACAACTCCAGCAAAATCTCAGGAACAGGGTTTGTCTACCCCTGCTGATTTCCTGGTTCAGTGTTTTAGAGGTTGTGGTGAAAGTTGGTTTGGCTAAAAATAAGTCTGCTGGTTTTTGCTTTCTTACATCGTGTGTTTGAACTGCAGAAATCTCATCAAGTTACTTTCATTTATAGTTAAATTATGCCGAAACAAGACTGAGTCAATTGGAAGACTGTCACTGCGAGAAGACTTGTCAAGTAAATGGATTGATCTACAGAGACAAAGACTCATGGGTTGAAGATGATCACTGCCGGAATTGCACTTGCAAAGTAAGAATTTCTGAAGAGTTCCAAGGATAGGATCTAATGAAAATGTGAAAATGGCCTTTGAATACATAATGTTCACTCGGAGAATTACTATGCTTTTAGTATGCATCCAGTGGCAGCATGGACAGTAGAGGGGAAAATGGTAAAATAAATAAAACTTTGAGATTGCTTATTTGTAAGCTTCATACGTAAAATCTGCTTTCCCTTGACAATGCTTTCTTATTTGTTCTAATTATAGCTGTGAGGACTTTGTGGTTTGGGGGTGATGGGGTGGCATTGTCCGTGCTTGGTTTGGAATTGTTCTCACTGCAGTAGCTTTTTCAAAAAGGAGGCATTATCTTAATAGTATTCATAGATGCTTAGTTGCATCTTGCATGGTAACAGCCTGCAGATTGGTTTTCAGCATTTATCAGACTGAAAAATACAAGGGACAGAAAGAGAATTAGTATGTAAAACTTGTATCTTTGAAATTATTTGATAAATATCTGGAGAGAGTTTTTGTTTGCTCAGGAAAATAGAAGCCCGATTGTTAAAAAACTCAAAGATGATTGGAACAGCATACAGAAAGTATCTTCAAGCTTATGTTCTTGGCTTATGCTTTCCAGTGAATGCATTTTGCTCCAGGGATGAGGGGTAAAGCCAGTAATATGTACCAAAATGCTGAAGGCAGCTCACCTTCGGCTGCGCTTGGGTTCACTTTGTAGCCGGGTGGGATTAAATCTGTGACTGCAGGACGGGTTTGTAATCCAGAATGGTATTTTCATTTACTTAAGTAGCTCTTAGCGTTTTGCATAAAATGCTCACGGATTGCAGCGGCGGTAGCTGAGCTTTGCCTTAAATCCCGTTTGCGCAGAGCGGGGCTGTGGAGTGCCGCAGGATGTCCTGTCCCCCTCTGGAATGCCCTCCCGACGCTCTCCCCGTGCACGTGGACACTCAGTGCTGCAAGGTGTGCAGGGGTGAGTACAGCACACACACACACCTTGCCTTCTCTTTCAGCCGAGTCCGACCTGTCCCGCCCGCAGGCGCCTCTTGGAGCGCTGTTCAGAGTCCTGGTAATTCAGGTAGCGTGAGTCATAGCGGCAAACGTGATGTAAGGAGAAAATAAATGAGCATGACAAGTTCCTGAGGTATTATTTTTGCCTATTGTTAGTGTAGAATTATTCATCCTGTCGGGAGCTGGGAAGACTGACTTGGCTGCAGTTTGTATCTCCTCTTGATGTTGAGGAGCATCAAGCCTATGGTCTGAACTTTCTTTTGTGATGAGTAACTAACCAAGCTCTTGTCTTTTCACCAGTCTTTTATTTCAAGTTAAAAAGCTGTTCTTTAAAATAAACATGACAGACAATCAGACCCTGGCTTAAAATCGCTGCGTGGAGCTGTAGTTTGCTGTAATTAATTTCAAAATAAATTAATGAGAAGAAAGAAAAGCTAAGTAAATTTTGTGATTGGTGTTATCGTCAGCTTTCAGTTCCTTTATCTGGGAATGAAAGCTGTTAAGTAAAGTTCATGGAAGGAATATTCAATATTTGTTACTTTAATGTAGTACAAGGAACAAAGACAATTTATGTATGAAAATTTTAGTATGCTAATGCCAGATGTACCTTAAGAAGCAAAAATTCTCTTTCTCCTGATCTGTTCCGGAAGATGAGTAAACATCATGCATAAGCTTTTCGGTAATCTATTAGGACAGGGACGTTGAATTATTTTAGGATTTGTTAGGAAAATAATAACACTTTATTAGCATTCTGTCACCCTTCTTCAGTCATTGAATTCATTAGTTCTGTGCACAAATATCCTTTAGCTGTGATCTTGCACCCGCTCTTGTTTCTCATGTAATCTCATTTCTCTCGGCTGTATGTCAGTGTGAATATTCTGCATATTAAAAGATGCTCATGAATGGAGTACTTGGGTGGTAAAGTGGCCACTGTGTGGGGTTTTTTTTTAAATTTTTTTTATTTGTAACTTTGAAGGTCTAGGAAGTTCTTTCATGAAACCGGATGTATGCACGAGAGTCAAAATCTGACACAAAGAAATTGCAAGGCGCAAAATTGTAGATTGAGTGTGTACCCTCATGAGTAAACTGTTCCTGTTATTTGTAATGGGAAGATGAACAATCAAACTTGCCTTCTGTCAGTGATTGGCACAAACTTGACTCGTTATTCTGACAAGAACTCAGCACATCAGTCAATGGGCAGAGACGTATGGAAGTTGATTGAAATTGATTGTAAATGCCAGCTCCTTGACAAAATGATGTGCTAGGACCACAGTTAGTCACCTCTAGGTAGATAGTAGTAATTGCAGAGGTTTTCCAAAGAGCTGCACTGCAGGTGTTATTTTCTGTGCTTTTTCTATTTAGCTCTGATAGAACCATCAGTTGTAATTTGCTGTCTCCAGGGATTATTGAATGGCTGGGTTATTGAACACTTTCCCATCTTAGCTAAGGGTTAATGAACAAAGCTGTAATGTCTGATATGTTAAGGGGTTTAGGCAGTTCAGTTTTGATCCCTGCCACCTTCTGTTAGCATTGCAAATAATATTTGGCAAAAGACTATAATTTTGTTTTAAATATAGTTTTTCTGAATCGTACATTAACTTGCTTTCCAGTGTGCCCATTCTTTTGTTAAAAGCGGTCATGTCAGGAGAAGACAGAAAGAAAAAGGAAATGTCCCTAGTTCAAATTCTCCTAAAAATAGTTACTGGGATTCCTAATTTAAATGAAGCTTCCTCATCTGAAGTTTTCTTCAGAAGTGAGATCACAAGTCAGGAATAAAAACTAGGGCAGCTTTTGAAAACCAAAGAAAAGTAGGATACCAAAAGGGAAGAAGCCTGTTTTTTAAATGCTTCAGTGATGATGAAAACTAAGTTATCCTGAAAATTGTAATTTTTTTTTTTTTTTTTTTTTTTTTTTAAGAAATGAGCATTTTGATAAAGAGTCATTAGAAGAAAATTTATGTCTGAAGGTTCATGAAGATTGATCTAGCAGTCTCTTTTGCTTAAAATTTGGGAATCAATCTCAGGAGGGAAATTGCGGTAAACCAGTCCTAGATAGTGTGTCTCTTGAGAACTGGTTACTCTGAACACTTTCACTGTGCACGTGGTTTGACTCTGCAAAACTTTAAAGCATTGCTCAATGACAAAGTAGGATTCACACCTTTTACCTTTCCTTTCAGGGTCACAGGTCAGACTTCTACTGGCCAAGTACAGAGAAGGAGCTGAAATGTCCCAGCAGAAAGTTATTTTATCAGTGTTTAGCATTGATCTGGTTTGTGATGCCGGGCGCTTTAGCAGTGATTTGTGTGAGATCGTAACAGCCCAGCTGTTCCCTTTAATTGATGGATTTACTGTCCTTCTCTGGAATTGGAATTCAGACATGTAGTTGTTGCACGGGGACTCTGATAATTCTGGTCATAATTGACCAAGCTGTTTGCTGCTGTGGTCCTGATGCACATTGCCTTCTTCCTGGTGGCAGTAGTCCCAAGCCAGGTGACTTTGCTGTGAAGCGAACGAGGAACGATCACGTGTTCCGATCTGTTGGCTCATTTGTGGAGCCACTTATCTTTGGCAGAAGGATCAAAACTTCAGACAAGAATTTTGTAATAGGAGTTCTCAGTTTCCTAGGAAAAATCTGCATTTTGTGTGTGCTCGAAGAATATTTTCCTGAAATAGATTTTTGCAGTTTGTTGATTCAGTGCAATCATTCACTGCACCTAATCTGTTCATGCAATCCTCCAGCAAGTTCAAGAGTTCACCTGTGTGCCCTCAAAAAATGTGAAGGCTTAATTGAAATCTGTGCTTACATTATTCTCGTGGTGAGCTGGACGCTAATAAATGTCTCCACTTCTTGAAGGGAATCATGAGGACCTCTAGGAACACAAGTACTGTCGCTACTCTACATCATGGCAGTAGTGGAAATATTTTCTGTAGAATGATAGGTTATTTAGTCCAGGACATATTGTTTATGCTCCTATTCCCTCTCTTTAGTTTGGTTAAAGAGGCTACTTTCTCTTTAAATGAATTTATAGTTCGTTACTTTGTTTGTAATTATATGTGATACTGAATCCCAATGAAAGCAAAACACATCATATTTTTAATGTATTGATATTTTTTCAGTGTATGTGAGTACTGGTTTTACTTCTGTGTTATAGCTCACATTTATTTGCTGCTTAAATACTGATTTAATTAATTTTTAATCTCCCTCCTCCTTCTCTCGAATTACAGCCAAGTGTATCTATGGAGGCAAAGTGCTAGCAGAAGGTCAACGAGTATTAACCAAGAGCTGCAGGGAATGTCGAGTAAGTTTCAATTGTATAAACCTTTCCTGATTTTAAATGTATCTGTGGTGTTCAGAAATGACAGTGAAAAGTTAGTACATTTCTTTAGGCTTCCTTCATGCAAATATGACATCTGTTGTCTTGAAAAAGATGACCTTGAAGTCACTGAGAGCCACAAATACGAAAACAAGGCAGGAATATGACCTTTGCAGGATAGGAAAAATATTGGCAAAATGATTTGGAAGAGTGTTTTCTCTTATCTCTGGTTTCATGAGCTTTAGAAAAAAAGTAACAGCCTCTTGAGCAAATTACTTATTTCATCCAAATTGCTAAAATTTGAAGAAAGCTTCCTGATACATTGTGTGAGTTACTCTGTATTTCCCCTAGTATTGTTCAGACTATATACAGCTCTTGTAATGATTGGGGTGAATTACCGAGTGTTGGACTGGACCGAGTTCTCTCTTGGCAAATTCATGACATTGGGGCTACGACAGTCGGCGTTGAGGAGCACAGGTGAACGGGGGCTGCGTTAGATCCGTTCAGGGAGTGCTGGTGAATGCGAGCCTTGGAAAAGATGACAGTGATCTGGTTATTGTTGAGCATGGAGCTAGGTGTACAGAGCAGTGTTTTCACGTTCACTGATGGAGATGGACAATAACTGGTTGCAATAACTGGTTGCAGATGTTGTGAAAACAGCTTGTTATGCAGAATTACTTTGCCATTGTTGCTGTTGAGCTATGTGGGGTACTCAGCTCTGCCATGTACAAATACAGGGTCGTTGCCTTGGAAGGCAGACTAAGATGCTTGTTATTTATAATATGGCATAGAACGTTTGAGAGTGGAAGTACACGTGTAAAATGAGGAGTATTTTCACGTTAAATTGAAACCAGGGAGGCTGGTCTGAATTATGCCTGCGGAATTTCTCTGTGCTATAAATAAGAGTGTCATAGTCATCATTAGGAGGATGATAATACATTCACGAAAATTAAAAGCAAATACCAACCATCAAATATCTGTCATTAGGAATGAGTAAAATAATGGAAACAGCTTTTGTATTTTGCTTATTGTTAAAAGGAAAATGATACGGCAGTGTTAGTTACAGTAACATTGAAGTTGGTATTTGCATCTTAGTTGACAGTATTGATAAATATTCAAAATGGCATCTGTGAATGTGACACTATCAAAAACTGTTTGATGCATGCCTTCAGAAAAAAACCCAACAAATTCCAGAACTGTGCTTCAGCGTGATATTAAACCTCACTGGCCTGGGGTGAGTTTCTTAGGGCGTGTTGCATCTGTTTCTGTGGGGCGGTGTGTCTCTGTGCAGGAGGTTCATTCAGCACGTCTTCAGCACGACCTCCTAAATCTGACCTACTTGTCTGCTGCCTCAGTTGGGAATGCTCAAACGGTGGCTGTGTCATTGTTTTCTGTCCTGCGTGGACAAGGTGTTACATGAATAAAGGAGGGACTTTGTCACAGGGGAGGACCATACAAAATTTAATATGGTTTGATTTTCCAGGCATGAAAAGCTGACATCAAGTCAAAGGCTGCTAATCCATGAAGGAGTACAGTGGAGGGTACACATCTACTGTCAGTGTAATAGTGTTGATAAAGATGACTTTAAAATCTTTGTGTCTGTAAGGGAGGATATTTTTGTAAGTGGGGTAATGTCAAAAGGATTAAGTTGAAATTTCACATTTCAATTTTTGTTTGAAGATGGATTCCTTATTCTTTGCATAGGTACTGATCCAAACTTAAGAGGCTTTTAACTCTTATAGTTTTTCCATCTAAAAAAAAAAATACTACTACTATTGATGGATCCAGCTAGATCAAAGAATTTCTTCATCAGGCTGAGACCATTTTTTAAAATTTTTTGAAACTAATCCAGACTAAAAATATTTATGATGCACATCCTCTTAAACCATAAGCACAGATGTTACTCACGAACAACCATTCCCAGCTGGAATCCTGCCCACAAACACACTTTAGATGAATCTACAATGACAAAATGGGTGCACAGGTATTTCTAACAATCACGGAACAGTTCCGATTGGGAGGGACCTCTGGAGGTCAGCTTGAGCTGGGAACGCCAGAAAATGCAAGTGTGTATGAGCTTTTGGTAACTGCAGCTTTCTGCATTCAGTAGAGTGTTTGATTTTTTTGGTTTGTTGGTTTGTTTAGATGTGGTTTTTTTTGTTTTTTTTTTGGGTTTCACCAGTAGGGTGATGTGGGCCACTGAATGTCAATGGAAAGATTTTTATAACTTTTGTTGGAGTGGGAATTTGCAGTTGATCAGCTGCCTGTGAATGACATGATGCCTGTTCACAAACAGACGACAAGCTTGACAGCAAAGGGTACAAAAACAAATGCCTCTTCATTAATGCTGGGAGCAGGCAGTCACAGCGTGCCATACAAGATGGACGGGACCCACAGCTTTGGGAAGGCTGACTAAAAAGTTTTTAGTAAAGATCAGGAACTATGTATTTTGCTGTTTGAAACTGTGTCCTAAGAGACTGATCTCTACCTGCTCTCTGTGGCTTAGGAATGATATTCCCAGGTGTGGTGCTCTCCCTGAAACCACATCTCTCACTTCCCTGGGTGGGATGGAGAGGGGAATATTGGAGGCACGAATAGGTAAAGATCGTGGGTTGAGGTAAGAACAGTTTACTGGAATCAGCAAGGACATAAGAAAATAAACAGTAACAGCACCAATACTAATGACAGAGGGTACAGGGAAGAGGTGATGGATTCACGGGGAACAACAATTCCCGGCTGCTCCCTCTCGACCCCAGCAGCCTCATCTCAGAGGGAGGTGGTGTAGGATAACCTCCTGTCCTGGCCATGCCCCTCCTGGTTACTGCAGAGATCAACCCTTGTCTGGAGCCAGGGCACAGATAAATTCAGACAGGAAAACAAACCCCACCAAAATAGCCCTATCTGAAATCTTGCTGTTAATTTTCAAAGCCAATCATGTGAGGTGAGCTGTTTGTTGTTCGGATTTTCACTGCGTGTCACTGATTAGGCTTACATCCAATCCTTTTTTTAATATACTTACCTTGGTAATTACAAGAAATTTAATTATCTTGTAAATTTTTGACTCCAGATCTCATTCTTTGTGGATTGTATGTCACAACTGAAGCTTGATATATTTATTCCAGGAAAAACATCTTCTTGACATCTATTTTTGTTCACATTCTATGACTGCTACATATGTGAATTGAATATAAAAAGGAGTAATTTTTCTAAGGCTGCCGAAAGCAGTAATTCTGAAGTGTGAACTCTTTTTACTTATCTCAGTGGATGAAATCTGAAATCTGATGATGATAATTCTTATAATTGGATCTGTAGTAGTTTATAACAAATTGATTTTAACCCAAAGAATACTCAACATGGAAATGTTTTAATTGTTTTAAAACTTAATTACAAATAAGTTTGTTTTCCCAAGATGCAAATTCTGCAGAAGGTAGAAAAATTAAGGAAATAAAATCTTACTGTCGTTAAATTAATGGAATTCTCAATTTGTGTTCTTTAATTTCCTCGTGAGTCACTAAAGAAGCAGTGAGCTTGGAATAAATCTGTCTTTAGCTTTTTGACTCATCCTGACACTCATTTGACTTTCATACCATTTCTTGCCATATTTTTCTGGCCGGATTTATTGTCAGTCAACGCTTTTTGTCTGTGTGCCGACATACTTTACTCTTTCTGCCGTAATTGTCCTGTCTGAGCTTAAACAGGCACTGAGTTACAGCCAGGGCTTTTCGTGCTGGTTGTTGGATAACGTGATGGCAAGTGATGGCTCGGTGTCTGGTTCTGTTATCACCTTTGATCCTGCAGCTGCACAGACAGCCGTGGGGGATTCCTCCCTTTCCCTTGGGAGTGAGATCAGGAGGAGACCTGACGCCTCTGGTGGGTGCGTGCCCTGATGATGTGTGCCCTCTGTGTCGCTCTAGGGAGCGGCTTTTCTTACAAAAAATAAGACAAGCAGATGCCTCTGGGTTTTTTTTAGCGGGATTTTTCACGG
The DNA here is from genome assembly GCF_015227805.2 of Hirundo rustica. Classification (NCBI taxonomy): domain Eukaryota; kingdom Metazoa; phylum Chordata; class Aves; order Passeriformes; family Hirundinidae; genus Hirundo; species Hirundo rustica. The sequence goes on along the minus strand of NC_053455.1, from coordinate 62,516,792 downwards.
CAGCAACTGGTGTAACTTGCCAGTAAAGGCAGCTGGCCCTGCTTAGCCTTAGGATTGTGAAGTCAAGGGCAGTGGTGGGCAGCGGGTACAGAATGGGCAGATTTGCTTTCCCTGGCTCGGCTGCACTCCTCAGCTGTGAGTCCTGCGAGCTGCTGGGCACCTCGGGCACATCATTGTGCCTTGTAGGCTCAGCAGGCATTTCCTACGTCTGTAGGGCAGCTCAGTGCTGCCTTGGGATGCCTTGGGAAGGCTGAGCTGGAACAGAGACTGCACAGAGCTGGAGAATGAAGTAGAGATTTATTGAAAACCCTTTAGGGTAAACCTTGAGCAGGACAAGAGCCTGGCCAGGGCTACACCCAAGGTGGACCCAAAATGGTCACAAAATGCCTGACAGGTCACAAGGTCTCACACTTTTGTAAGTTTTGGTCCATTTGCATATTGGGGTTTAATTGTCCCATTCCAGCTCCAGGTTGTGAGGTCCCATCCTTCTTGTTCCTCCCCTCAGCCACCACTGTTTGTGCTTTTGGGGCTGAAAGCTGTCCTTGGTGTGCAGCAGGAAAAGGATTTGTTTTGTGTCCCTGCTGTGTGCAGAGAGCTGAGTGACACTGGATGTGAGCTCAGAGCTGCACCCTGGGCAGCGCAGAACCTGAAATACATGGAAGATAAAACTTAGGGCATCACTGTGAGAGCTCCTGGAGCCTGGAGGGACAGAGCTGAATTGGTCTGGAGAGGTGCAGTGTCAAAGTCACATATGTGGTCTTTCAGATTATAAGAATGATGGCTTTTTTGGTATTGGTTTTCCTCTGCTTTCCTAGCCCTAGATATGTTTGGATCATATTTTTGAACTTGTCTCTGCAATAGTGATAGCTGGAAAATGTATTTTCTTCATTTGAGAAAAGCAGAAATTCTTATTCCACCTTTTGGTTCTGCTGTCTGTGATGTCATAAAAAGATTTTGGGAGGAGTGGGGACTAGACTGATGTTAAAAAGGTGTTTTGGCAACATAGCAGGCGGCCTACTTTCTGAGTGCAGTTTCATAGCTTGGAAAATGAGATTACCCATGTGTGGACAGTCCTGTGGGGTGGTTACTGTAGCTCCTACTGAGCACAAATCCTAGTGGTTAATTTCTGCTCCACTTGCCAGTTCCAGTGATGGCATAGCTGCAGAAGGGGTGCTGAACAAGATAAGGTGAAAGAGGAGACTCTTTTGGGACAAGATTTTACGAAAGAGCAGACTGAAGTGCTGGAGAGCTGTTTGGTCTGGAGACACAGTGAGACTGATCTGCTAGATGGGAATAAGATGGAGTAAAATTTGGTGCAAAAATCTCCCCATGAAGGCTCTGTCTCTATGGTTATAGAAAGTTTCTACAGCATTTAGACCTCCTGTCACAGTCTAAATCTAGAAATCAAAATCATAGAAACATCTTTAGCTTGATTTTACACAGGAGTTTCTCTAGGGATGTCTCAAGATGAGCCTTCTTCTCTGAAGGACCTAAGTTTGGAAATGAGGTGATCGGTTACTCTAAAGAACAGACTCTTGGAATTGGACATGACAGAACAACCTTTGAAAAAACTGCTCTTGCTGTGTATATTGGAGTTGAATAACTTGTCACTGGAGTATGTGGACTGTGAAATAAGAGCAATAGAGCTCAGATTTGCAGAAAGCAGGAAGACTGTCTTCAACCTGGAATGAAATTCTTTAACCCCTTCAAATGCTTGGAAAGAAGACAGCTATACTTTGAGACTACATATTTGGTAAAACTAGAATAGAATTTTAAGCTGAAGTGCCTTGTCTTTTTTTTTTTTTTTTTTTTTTTTTTTTTTTTTTTTTTTTTTTTTTTTTTTTTTTTTTAATGCTGGGGAGAGAAATGCGCTGTAGATAACTCTAGGTTTGATGTTATGGTGGAACAAATGAATTTAACTTGCATCTTGCTATTTTACCAGTGTTGTTACTGCAGGGTAGTGGTGCTGTGGTTGGAAGAACATGTGATCCTTGCCACTGCATGTGTTCTCACCAATGTAATTTTTTAAAATGTTGTTTATTTTCAGAATGGAGTTCTGGTAAAAGTAACTGAGACTTGTCCACCACTGAACTGCTCAGAAAAAGATCACGTTCTTCCAGAGAACCAGTGCTGCAGTGTCTGTCGAGGTAAGGCAGCCTGGAAGGGATGTAAGTCCATTCAAGAGGGGGATACGTTGAAAGGAACAATTCCTTTTTAATGAGATATTAAGTACCTCTATAAGCATGATTCTAAACCCATCTGTGATACTCCTTTGGTCAGAAGACTTACCAGACATAAAGCAGTAATTGCTCTGAATTAGGCAGGAGGAAGGAGAAAAGGAAGAGCTGGGGGAGAAAGGAACCAATATCTCCTAAAAATTCCTATTCAAAAGGGTGTTGTATTTGAAAAAGAAATATATTTTGTTGCTTAAACTTGCACCTGCAGAGTCTTGAAGGTTTTTTTTTTTTAAGGTCTCAGTTTTAAAATTGCAAAAATAGGATTAAGATTCTAGTTTGATGGATATTAGAAGGTTGATTTAGATCTGAACGCTCACAGGACTAATCTATGAATTAAGCTGGACAATAAAATAATACCAATACAAAACACAAATTAAAAAATTAAGGCTAGAACCCAGAACTTCATTTTTCCTGCTTCCAGAGGATGTTGAGATGCAGATTTCTCATCCTTTCAGCCCTGTGAGTCCTGGTTGTAGGCTGGACCAGACTGAACAGGCAGTAACTAAAATCTTAAGTGAGGAAATCCCCTTAAATGAGGACGGTGCAGGCATCACAAGGTTAAGAAACTTGAACAAGCTCTCTTCTTAACAAGTGTTCCAGTCCGTGAATTGCTGGGTGAATGTTCATTCCCTGTGCATCGTACCTCTGCTCCTCACCTCTCCCTGAAGAATTGAACTGGAGAGGTGCAGTGGCAAGGCTGAGGAGCAGCAAAGGTTCTACCTGTGCACCTGAGGCAGTGCTTTGGTGTGGGTGTGCACAGCGTGGTGCACATCTGACAGCAAGCTTCTGCACTGGGGTGTTTGTCCATTCAGGGTGGACTCTCAGGTCATTTCAATATCCTCTGTTCAAAGTCACGTATCTGGTCCCTCAGATTATAAGAATGATGGCTTTAATGAGATCTTGTCTGGTTTTTGGTATTGCTTTTCCTCTGCTTTCCTCACCCTGGATATGTTTGGATCATATTTTTGAACTTGTCTCTGCAATCGTGATTGTTGGAAAATGAATTTTCTTTGTTTGTGGAAAGCAGAAATTCTTATTACTCTATTTCTTACTCTTAATCTTCTGCCTTTTGGTTTTGCTGTCTGTGATGTCATGAAAAATATTCTGGGAGGAGTGAGGACTGGACTGATGCTGTTGCTGAGTCTCAGCTGAGCTTGGGGGGAGCCTGTGCTCCCAGGACTCGCATGTCAGCTTTTAGTGATGCACCCCAGACATCCCAGCAAGAGGTGTGCCAAATGAGCCTTGGGCACTTGCAGGCTTAGATGGTCATTGAGGTCTGCTGGAATATTTATCTTGCTTTATATTGTGTATAAATTCCTCCAGTGTCTTTGCAGATGGCGCTGAAGGGGCTCTGAATCTCTCCCTCTGCCAGTAAATATTAATTACTAAATACACATGGTTAAATATTTACTTAGGCCTTGAACTTAAAAACACATGCATGTGTTTGCAGGGACCAGCGTGTTTGAGACTCCCTCTTGGGTCGTGGTCTAAGAATATACACATTAATTTTTTTCATAGTTTCTAGAAACATCTGCAACTATTTAAGCAAGCAGCAAATGTTGCTTCTCTGTCCCTCAGAGGGCTCGATGTCTTAATGATACTTCTTAACAGATGGCCCAGTTTGATGTAGTGCAGTACTGAAAAAAATACGTTCATTACTTAAAAGGATTGGAAATAGGAAAGCTTCAAAGCTGATGGAAGATAAGTTCCATAATTACTCGCTTCCATATCATTGTTAGTGATAGGTACTCTTAAATATTCATCCCCAAACTGGCTTCATTATTTATAATATAAGATGAATATGTATATTTATGTGATGATCTCTAGAAGCAAGGGAAGGGATTGTATTTTCCCTTCCTAGGAATTCTGGTGCATGGTGATTTCAATTTGACACGTTAAACTCTCACTTCAGTTCTTCTTTAGCTGACTGCTAAAACTGTACCTCCTCCTTTTGTATTTCATCATTGCTTTTTAAAATTCTTTTGAAAATGATGCCTTAAAGATAAGATCAATTTTGTCAACTTTACAAAGGCATAAATTCAGTTTAGCACTCCTGAATTGCTTTTTATATCTTGAAGTAGCATATATGCTGCTTGACACTTTTGTTCAGTTACATGCCACCCAAAGTGGTAGTATATAATTTTATCATGTGCTGTTGTTAAAAATGGATATTTATTAAGAACTCCATATTTGGTGTGGGTTTTATCAAGCAAACAGGTGCTCTCTGATATGGCAAGCAGGCCACAGTTTCTGATCCCGTCCTGTGCAAGCATAGCCTTTACTGGGAGAGGACAGATTGCTTCTCTTGTTTGCAAAACTGACTTCTTTCAGAGACTAAATTCAGCTTCGTTTTTGTCTAAGCCAAAGCAGTAAGGAAGACATACTGTAATAATAATAATTGCTGTCCTGAGTAAGCAAAATAATTTGTTGGAAGGCCACGTGGATCATTGGCACATCGTAGGCAGGTTTCACATTTATATGTGTGATGATGATGATGCAGGTAATTTGTTGCCCTGGCCCTTAGCTAAGCCTTGAGTTCTTCAATGGAGTATTTAGCAAGCATTTACTAGCAATGTTAAATAAGAATATTATTTCTGTGTTAAATTTATCAGTGCACATTAGTGACTGCTAGGGTCTGGGCTTTGCAGCAGTTTGTGGTTTTTTTTAGTGTTTGTAGCTGTGGAATCAAAAGACTTCTCTTGAATTTCACGTTCTGTGGAATTATAGAGTATATTTGCTGAATTGGGCAAGGGTGACAGATTTGCATCTCGTGCTTTTCTAGCTGCAGCAAAGGAGTTTCTGTTTAATGAAAGGATAAATACGAGGGGATCAACAGAAGGAAAGAAAACCACAGAGAAATACAAAATCTCCATGCTGCTGTTGGTGTGGGACTGTACCCTCCTCAGCAATCTCTGTAGTACCTACCACAATAACAGAGGAGGTTGTGCAGGGTAAAACATAAATCTGTGGTGTTTGTGGGGATGGAAATTGTGAGTCAGTAAGGAACAGAGTTGAACACTGTCACATACAGAGCTGGTGGGCTTCCTAGATGGCCATTATTTTTTGTAAATGGTGGGAAAAATCAAGACAGCAAATGATGCCTGCTCTTCTTCAGGCTTGCTGCATGGGTTTATAGCATAGCAGAAAGTAATAGTGTAGTGCTAAGAGGCAATTTCTAGATTTCAGGGCAGTGCTTGTGTGAGGTGTGTGTGCAGCAAGGTGAGAGTAGTATGGAAGAGCTTTGCTTTAAAATGACAGTTTATTTTTGTGATTTCATGTGCTGAATGCATAAGTGGATCTCACCACCTCACCGCATCTGTACGTGGGGTCTATCCTTGGCTGTTATATAGAGTACATCCAGTTTTTCCTTAAATTTCTGTGCTTTAATATAAATATCTGCCTAAACTATGTGGCCACTTTATATTTTCCAACAGGACAATGTGGTGTTATTAGAGTCTTTTAGGCTTACAGAAAATATAATTAATTTCCAGGTTTCACAAAGAATTGTGTCACAAAATACATCTTCTACTGATTTTAAGAATCACTCATTTTTCTTACAGCATGCCTGCTTTTTTATAGCCCAGGGACAAACCTAATACAAAAAAAAACAGTGTCATGAAAGTATTTTATTGCTCCCTTTAGCTGTTTTTCTCCTTGCCAAAGACAGTGTATAATTTTGAAAGAGTGGAATTTTTTTCTCCTCTTTTGCATGAGTGATTCAAATAAAATTTGAATGAGAGATTTTTTATGTTGCTATGCTCGCAATTTTAAATAGGTAAAAATAGCCTTAACAGCCTTAGCAACTTCAGATGTGCTCTTCTTTAGAGAAAGAGTGTGATGAAACAAGGAATTAGCGAGAGCAATTTTGTTTCTGGAGAAAATAATTACTTGCTGTCCTGCAATAATATGGTGGCACTGATGGATTTGGATTGCCTGCTGACACTCGCTGGGAGGAAAGGGAGAATCTCATGGATGAGGTGAAGCACATTTTACAGCAGGGAGCAGCGTTTAAATCTTAAATCTGCCACCCTTCTTTGTGCTGCTTAGTTTTGTTTTGGGAACGTTTTTGGTCTTGGAGGGTGAAAAGGCTCCTCCTCAGTTGTTCATGTTTCTCATCTCTTCCTGCCTGGCTGTGAAACTGAGATTTGACTCTTCAGAAATGGAATTTTTCCCATTTATTGCTGTGAGGTAGGAGTTATTTCAAGGTTTTAGTTTTATTAAGATTAATGGCGGCTGATAAATATGAATTAGTTTATTTCTAAGCATAGTTGTAGCATTACTTAGGATTTAGAAGAGCTTGCTATCTGAAAGAAGGAAGAAATCTTTTTTAAGCTTGTTAGCCTGTGCAGTTACCATTATTCTTTTGCACACAGATGAGCACTGTGTAATAAGCTCTGCATTCATAGAGCAGCTTGAAAGAATGTAAGAAGTTGCTGTTTTATGGCAGACCCCTGAGCTCGGGGACCACAGTCTCTGAGGGTGTAAGAGCTGCCGTTCCAAGTGCTGATTCAGACCATGGAAAGGCATAATTGGTAATGCACATTTTGACACTCTCCCATGACTTCTCCCTCAGATTTGCCTTACGTATTTATGTTGTAACTGTGGGGTTAAATCCTAGAAAAGATTTTGGGGTTGAGAATACCTTGGGCTTTTGGACAGGAGCGTTATGACCGTTTTTGTTTTTATATTAAGGAATCTCTAAACGTGTTACAGTGAAATGAAGGAGATCTTCAGGCAAGACAACAGAGGTTTTGCAGTTTTTGATGTGAACAGCTAAGGCTGTTGTGGGAATGTAGAGAAGTGTACAGAAGTTACAAGGAGACCCTCAGAAACGAGGAGAGGCGTGTTAATGTTGGCCTAAAAAAAGGAGGAAGAAATATGGATCTAAAATGTATTGATTGCAGCTTTAGTCTTGAATGAGTTCTTGCGTTTTACATCCAATAATTAAGCCAAATTACCAAATATGTTAGGTATGTAAGAGACTGGATGACGGCACAAAGCAGCTTAGTGTGCCGCTCCGCTCTGCGTTCTGGGACCCGCACCTTGGAAGAGGCTGCTTGGAAAAATGAGAGTAATGTTCAGGCGTCCCAAAATGGAATACATTTTTAATTTGAGATATCCGAGTTGGGGCCACTAAGGCCTCACCAGCTGTGCAGTTCCTGATGCTGCAGAAGTGATAGTTTTATGGCTGCTAGCATGTGTCTGGCTCTTTTCCTAATTGTCTTAGTACATTTATTAATGGTCATTCTATAGTCAGAATGAAGGAATAGAAAGGAACCTGTATTTCTTAAGAAAAAGATGGAGCATACATTTCAGCAGTCTTGAAAAAGGAAGAGAGTAATGCTACCAGAAATATTTGGGGAACGAACAGAGGTCATCAGGCCCATCAAAAATCTAAACACACTCTTCAATATTTAATTCCCCTGGGAGTATCTAATTGTGTTTTAAATGACTTTGAAGGGCTGTTGTGCACGTTTATGATTGCGTGTGTATGCGCAGGGAATGTGATTTCTGGCCTCTGTCCTGAATGCATTCATCTGTAATTTTAATTCACGCTTGCCTTGTCATCTGTGCCGGCCTGAAATTAGTTAAGATTATCAGAACTGTTTGAGATTTTCTGTGGTTTTGTTAAGCCCTCTCCAATTGCCTGCTTGCTGAGATGTGATGATGCTGTTCTAAGCCATTCTGGTGTTTAGAGAGGAGCTGACTGTCTCAGTGAGGCTTTGCTGGATGTTGTGAACGAGCTGCTCCTTTGGCTGCCCCATGGGGATGCATGCCCTCTGCTATCTCCCACCCACCTGAGATTTAGGGATCCCACTGCGCTGTCTGCGGGTGCTTTTGGCATCTCTGTAGGAGTCCTTAAGGAGCCCTATGATCCATTTCACACCAAAGAATTAATAAAAATCAGGTATTTAGCTCCAAAACTCCAGCTGGGGAGAATGGAGACCGATGTCTAAGAAATGCACGCTTCCTTGATACGCATCTTTTGGCTCTTTTGAAGTGCCAGTTTTGCGTTTTTGCTGGGGTGGAAAATAAAATAGTACCTCTGGGGAATACCTCCGGTCCAAGCAATGGTGTGCTTTTCCCGACAGAGGCACAGCGAACCCTTGCTCTTCTGTTCTGTCAAGTACTCCTTTCCCTGCTGGTTAACCTTCAATTACAGTTGTTTTGTAAAAGCCTGGTCACGTAAAATGTTGTAGCACCATGTGTGCTCTTGACAGGAGTGGCTTCCACTATCCACTTACAGAGGTGTGGAGCAAGTTTGCTGGAATGCTGTGGGAAAGTGGAGCCACCCCTAGACAGCAGTCTCAACAGATAGGAAACAGCGTTTCACAGGTCATTTGTAATAACAAATGCCAAGACAATCCAGAGGTGTAGTAGATGCTCTATGATTGTGTATTTCCAACGACTGGAGAAAAATGGAATGTCCTTTAGAGCCTTTATTTTCTCAAGTTACAGAACTGGAGTTACTTAAAAAATTGAAAATTAACAAAATAAATGTGGAAATCGATTATTAAAATATTTAAACTATTATTTAAATATAAAATACATATTAGAACAGTCATTTAAATTTTTAAATTTAATGCTCTTTTAATAGCCTTCAAGCTTGAAAACCTGATTCTGGATGGAGACTGTTCATATTTGAGTTCATAAAGGGAACAAAAGCAATGCAGGTTTTTCCAGAGAGTTTTTAAAACAAACAGGTGACAGCTCTAGTGGTAAAAAATGGATAGGTAGGGTAGCCATCATATCTGCAGATAAATTTCAGAGGTGGCAAATAAACAATGAAGGGTCCACAGGGCTATGATGTGATGTTGAAAATTCATCACTGGCTCATGCTTGGGGAAGAGTGCTGTTAGAGTGGTTGATCTGGGACTTGTGAGGAGAGTTAACGCCGAGGATCCATCCATTCGGCCAACTGTGGGTCTGAAATTTGCGTGAGCTGATCATAAGGTAAACTGGTGACTCAGTGGGATAAAAGGGACCTAGAAACATAGAATTTTATTGCGGAAAGTTGTACCAGCGCTCTTGGAACTTAAACATGCTGAGAAAGATGAAATAGTTTTTGCAGGTTTGGCTGAGAGGGAAATAGAGCTAAATATAAACAAAATACCCTAAGATAGAGTAACAATCCATGGGATATTTTAATACTGCCTGGCTTAATACACTGATGCATTACAGAGGTTCTGACCCAATAATAATCAAATCAAGCTCATACTGCATAGGAGCTCAAAGGAAATTATTATTCTAAAAAAGCAGGAAACAGACTAGGATGTCATAGTCTTAGGGGAAACAGTGACAAAGAAAATATGATAAAACTTATTGTCCCTTGGATGTTATCTGGAATGCCAGTAGAATAGGAATCCTGCGTGGGGAGCATAAATTAGATGCTGAAAGGATAAGTTTGAGGAGATGGGTTCCAGTGTTCGGTTTCAATTATGGTTATAAAGGCAAAAATGAGAAGTCAGATGCTGTGATTGCATAAATGACTAAAGGCTGTGTATTGGCAGCCTATTTCACCGGCCTAAAATGTACCTGGGCTCTACAAGGCTGGATCTGGAATACTTGAGCTGTTTTTACCAGACTGTGAAATGAGTAAAGACTAGGAAGGATAACTGAAGTTTTCATTAAGGGAATTTGTTCTTTTTCACAAGATGGATTACAATGAAAGAAGCAGCCAGCTGAGCACAAGGAAGATGCCTTGGCTGTTAATAAAATTAATTTGAAGTTTAAGTGTAGAATTGAATGCTGACGCTGCTAACAAGCATTGACTTAAAAAAAAATTACCTCAGAACTCAATGTTAGATGATCAGGTGCATCAATCTGGAGTGCACTAAACTGGCACAAACTGAGTGTTAAATTAGTAGACAAATAAAGTGTGTATGTAAAAATTCATTAAAATAGGATATCAAAGCAAGGGACCTGACCAGAGACATGAATCTGGCATTTAGATGTCAGAAGCCCGGGTTGTGTTTTTCTCAGCTGTTTTTAGGGGATGTTGGGAAGTTTATGATCAATGAACTAGAACTTTTAGCTTGCTCCTTTATGACCAGGTGGAGCTGGCAGAAACTCTTCTGGTATTCAGGTGAGCGTGAGTGGAGACAAAATAGGAGTTAGCAAAATGACTCTGTATATATCCCAGGCAAATAGAAATTGACTCTTGGATATTAATAGAGAAAATCCATAAAACATACATCAGTGGAGGGAGGAAAAAAAAGATCCCGTTGTCAAATTCTGTGAGTTATTTCTTAACTTCCAGTGGAGTGCCTTTAGAGATGAAGTTACAATTACTTTCACTTTAGACTTAAGCAGAGAAAGATGTTGATGTGTCTTTGAGAAACACTGAAAATCAGAAAGAAAGCACTTGAGCCACTTGCACCTTTACAGAAGGAGGTGGGAAGGTTCATCCTATTCCTGGAAATGACTAGAATATGGAATATAATAAACTGCCCACAAAGTATCTACTGAGAATTTGTGTGAAGGAAAAAGGAGGGAGTAATAAAACCTCTCCTTGATAAAACATGATGCATGGAATAATTATAAACTGTAGAAACAAGCTGGTTTTCGATAACAGAATTACAAGGCAGTGTATGAGGTTGCTTTGACTACTGGTACAATTTTGTGCAATGTCTCATTTTGGTCTACTAAAAGCACACGTGGCTATGCATAATAAGAGAATTTTGAGGGCTTTTTTTTTAATATTACACTTCATTGTCCTTTTGATGTAAGTTTGCATTGCACTTGCTGACAGTCAGAGACTTAATGCTACGCGGGTTCAACAGAACACTAATGACTTGTCATTGCTTCCTGCTTTGGAGTTGTCTTTTCTCTTGAATGAGAATAGTCATATAAATATCTTTTCAAAGAAAATGGTTTTTCTGAGAATGCATTGAGGGAGAAATCCAAAAAGCCTGTGTGCGCCAAGTGGGTCTGTAGAAAGAATCTGGGATGTAAGATGCCAAGGTTTTTGAGTGATACAGTCAATGCAAATACCTGAATATCTGAACTAAACGTGTTTTAAAACCCTGTTGCACGTTCCTTGTGTTTCAGGCCATAACTTCTGTGCAGAGGGACACAGGTGTGGTGAAAACTCAGAGTGCAGGAACTGGAACACAAAAGCTACCTGTGAATGCAAGAACGGTTACCTGTCTGTCCAAGGGGACTCTGCGTACTGTGAAGGTAAACAAAATATTCAAAGGCTCGTTTCCTGAGCAACTTATTGAAAAAGATATTGTGAAATAAATGGTAGATGCATGAAATTTCCTTGCCAGGTTGGGTTCCATGGTGGTGGGTATCACAGGGACCCTTTGTTGTGTTGGTAGATTGGGATTGAAGGTTACAAGTGGTGCCGGGCCACCCTGTCCCTAGGCATATTTCACTCTTGTGCACCGTGGTCAGGCTGCCGTGACAAATTCTAAACCACTCTTTTTCAGACAGTAGCAGGTACCTTCTAAAATGTTTTCTGGAGAGCAGAGCCTTTATAGGATGCATTCATTTAGGAAGTGGGAATTCTGCAGGCATTTGTGAGAACGGTAAGTGTGAAGGAGTGCTGAGGCTCGGATATAAAAATGATGACCTGCAGTCCTTCCTGAAGTGCTTCTGTGGGACAGGTACTTCACTGAAATGGTTTTCCTATGATACATGAGAGACCTATTTCTGAGAAGATTGTAGCTGAGGTAGTTCTGTTCGTGTGTTATGCCATCACAGGGATGAATGTGGTGGAGTATTACTCTCCTTTCTGTTTCTCACTGTTTTCCAGAGCTCGTTATTCATAGCTGTGATGTACTTCTTGAGAAATGAATTGATGCTTCAATATATACCACACTCCTTCCTGCCTTTGCATTGTGGGTTGGGGTTTTTTTTTTTTTAAATACCCTTGTATGTCAGGCTGCTGTATTTAATCTTTTGACCGTCATAGGAAGTTTTTTGAGCTACTCTGTAAAAAAATGTTTCCCTAGATTGTTTTTGCAATAGTACTGGTGATGGAAGGGGATGGTGTTTTTTGACAAGCTGTCAAAATATAGCATAAGAATTGAAGTACTGAGGACCAAAGATGAAAGAATAAAAAAAGACATGTGTGGATTGTGCTTAAATGATCCTGTATTTGTAAAAGGATTTTTCAGTGTGTGCAAATGAACAGGATGATGGCTTGAAATAGCGGTTTATAAATGTGTTCAGTAAAGAGCAGCTTTAAACCTTACGGTGTTTAGTAATTTCTCTACAAACAATAATTTGAATGGTCCTTTATATTCACTTTCAGTGGCTGCAGTTCCCACTTGTGTTCTCAAAGGTAGGCAGCAGTTATATTGTGTATAGAGACAAACTTTTTTGTACAAAATACTCAACAGCTGCTTTACACGTACTGCAAGGACTTCTCGGACATCAGAAGACAGGCTGTTTATTAGCTATGGTACATAATCCAGTATGAGCTGCTGTCTTTTTTTACTGTTTTAAATAATGACAGTGCTTAGTATTTCTATTTGCCTAGACGCAGACGGTCCCTTTTATTTTCCCGTGGAAAAAATTTAAACATCTTGACCCAAGCAATTTTGGAGATGTTGACAGTACGTTAGTGGTAGAGATGGTGGGGAAAAAAGAGCTTTTTAAAATAAAGTAGCAGGAATTGCAACATACCTGGGTCTGCGTTGCATAAGTTTTTGGAAGGGCAAACTAAATCCCCGATTTGTGTGTGTGTGGGTGAAATATTAGGCGGCAGAACAAACAGCTGCTTTTGCTGCCTGAGACCGTGGGATAGAGCTGAGTGTTGCTTTCTGCATTTTGTGAAATTACTTATTTGCTATAAGGAGTGTTGTTCTCTGGAGGTAACACAGAATAGAGGCCCTTGAGCAAGGGGAATAAGGATTGATTAGTCAAGAGGTGACTGCTTTCAGCCCTGTGAAGAGTTTCCTTTCACTCCTCAGAACAGCTTTCTGCAAAATTTCTGTTTCTGCCTCTCCAAGCTCGTTCCTCTCATCTACGTGTTGAATCTGCTAAATAGAATCATTTCATAGTTGGCTGTACAGTAGTCTCAAATGCATGGTGAGGCAGTGATTCAAACAAAGGAGGACAAAGCCACGTGTCTGAAGGTACGGCTTAGGAGGGGGTTGATCCAGTATAGGGGAGGATTTTCTTTCACTGTTTGGAATTTTGCTGTGTGAAAATCAAATACTCAAAACACCTGAGCAACAAAATGCTAAACACACAAAACACCTGTGGAAACAAGGAAGCTATCATCTCAGCAGTAGATCTGAATTTGTCTTTGCTAAGCCTTAACTTAAGACATGTATGTTTACTGTTTCCTTTGAGATGGAAGATTAAATTATTTCATACTCATGATGTGTGCTGCTTAGTTTAGAGCGTTCCTGGTCATTAACTCGGAGCTTTCCAGATTTCCCATCTCTTCCAGTGTACTCGAAGTAGTTGTGCATGTGAGTTGTGATGTATACTGTTATTTTACCTTACCTATAATTTTACTGTTGTTTCTGCTTGCTCTTACTCACATGCTTTTATCTTGCTGGAGTTTGGCATCATTTTAATTTTGGAAGATCTCTGAAGTGCTGTGTTTGTCTGCTCTGCTTTTTGATAAGTATTTGTCCCTTTTTTTAAACTTTGTATATTCACATTAACAGTACAGTGGAAAAAAGAATTAGAAAGATTCTAACTTCTATCAGAGAATTGGCGTCAACAAATTTGTAAAATAAATAATAAAAGCCTGACAGGCTTTCACTATTCATTCTCAGCAGCTACTTTTCAAGTACTTAGAAGCTTCTTATGTCAAGATGTACATACAGGATAACCACTCACTATGTGCATTCCATTTTTGAAATTAAAGATGTATTCAGGGAAGACAGTTTCTGAAAGCAAGCAAGTCAGTGAAGCTGGTGATGAATGAAAGAGATAAGTGGAGATTTTCTGTGTTATATAAAAGCAATGCATTTTACTTAGAAACAGAAAATTTGGGCTTTTTCTGTTTTTCTGACATTTAGCTGCTTGTCTTGCATATGTAAGACATAATTACAGCATCGGTCTTTTGAAGAAGAGATGTGTAGAAATGTTTCTATTAATCATGTGGCCTGAGGTTTGCCTGCTGAAACCCTGGAAACTTAGAGTTTAAGGTTTTAATATACAGTAATATATATGGGGCAATATGGAGGATTTAAGGCATTGTCTGGGTTCTTGTTTGCCTTCTTCTTAGTTTTGGTGTTTTTTTTCTAACTGGGTGAAAAAAGTCTGCACTGTGGGCCTTGAGTGGTCAATTATTGGGTTAAAAGTATAAATAATACAGGTGTCATCTCGTTATTGGATAATTAAAAGACCTTGGAAAGGGTCAGAGACAGCTCCATTTTCTACCTTGCTAGTTGGAGCTCACAACTCGTGAGACTGTGCTAGAGTCAGAACACAATTGCGACTCCCATGTATTAATCCTGGCTCTAACACGAAGAAAAAAAGATTAAAAACCTCACAGCTGTGGGTACTTAGGCTCAGGTGTTGAACCAGTGTCCCTTTATGTCTGTCACAAATGCATAGCTGAAAGTCCCCGGGGTCCAAGCCTGGACAATCAGACTCCTTTTGCCCCAGTGGCAGCTTGGTAGAGAGAGGCAGCCTTGATCCAGTTGTCTAGATACGAAATTTTAATAACTCAAAAATAACAAACAATAAGGTGTATTGGAGTGAACTGGAACAAGGCAGTAACAAGGGGCAAATAGCACGAGGCTGGGGTCACACAAGGGTGTTTATACATTTTGGGGTGGGGAGGAGTTAAGGCAGGGTCTGAGGGAAGGGTTCAATAGGGGAGAACAACTAGGAATATTAAAATTCCTGCGCCAAAAAATCAATCTGTGGTGACACAAAGAACGAGGAACCTTCTAGCAGCGATCAGGGAGTAAGCCTCTTGCTTACTGCACTTAGAAAGGAGCTTCCCATGGCATCAAGCGGGGCTTTTCCTGCTCCCAGGGGAAACCACTCTCTACCCACGGATGAATCCCGGCCCTGGTGTGAGTGAGCTAGCCAAGTGCGAGGCCTGCAGGGCGCCCACGTTGCAGTTGCTGCAGGGTGTGCACTTGCAGCTCTGGCTCCTCAGGACATGGCAGATGGATCTGGAAGTTGCCTGTGTGTCTTAGTGCCACGTGGGGCTGCAGCTTGTGGCACAACCCGCCCCAGACTGGGGAATCCATCTGCGTGTGCGTGACGCTGCTTGTCCCAGGTGTGTGTGGGGTGTGCGGCAGGGGCTCACACACTTGTGTGCTCCTTCAGAGTGGAACAGCTCTGCAGTCTGGGACTGCTTTGCAATTAATGGGACAGCACTGTGAACTAAGAGACGGGAGAGTGGCTGCACGTGGAGGCTGAAGCTCAGAGATGATAAAGAAAGCAGAATCAGCCTCATCAGCTGAAAGCCGGGCTTGTTGCTAGCTAGCATGCTGATGCTCGCTTTTTAGATGCTAACAGGCAAAGGGCCATCTCTTCTGAGAAGAATTTCTGCTATATATTTCACACTGAAGGGGAAAAGAATAATATTTCTCTGCCACATTTCAGCTCCTCGTGCTTTATTGCCTCCTTTGCTTGAAACACTTAGAGCCCCTTCCTAGCTGCAAAGCTATGTTGGTACAAAAGGGATTTTCACCTTGTGGCTGTTGAGTTCTGATCCGTTGTGAGTACTGCTGAAATCTGGAGTTAGCGCAGGACAAGTGCATGCTGCTTCTCACTGACAAGAGTGCGTGGAACAGGAAAATCACTATTAACTTTAGCCATCCTTAAAGCGTGATGGATGAAATAGCTTAATATTTGTGAAAATCCATTCAAGTTTTGACCCTGACAGAATGCTCTAGAAGCACACGTGACTTTCAGAAGGAACATGACTCAGTCGCTCTTTCCCTTCTGCGCTCCCAAAGTGTTCTTTAATCTGCTGTTAACAAATTATTGCTCATTTTGAAAAAATGTCACATAAGCTCTGAAATGCTAGCCAAATTCAGAAAATCTGCCTACTCTGTGCTCTGAGGAAGAGTTAGGACAATTTTACTGGGCTTGGCAGATTTTGGGAAGACAAGACAGAGATGAATGAAATCTTAGGGAGAAAACAGTGCACTCGTTTTCCACTGAGCGTGGATCCAAGCATGCAGAATGTCTGCCTGGTGTGCCTGAAATCTCAGGACTTTGTTGCTAGCTATTGTAAAAATAAAACCATGTTTAATTTCCTTGTAGTTTGCAAGTACATTCCAGACGCATACAGTAGTCTTTATTGCTTTAAGTCTCTTTTTCCTTTGAACTTGATACCACATGTCATCAGGAAATTCTTTACAGAAAGATAGATTCGTAAATATCTTGAAAATATGTGTTCTGAAGGTACATTTAGTGTGAGGTTTTGACAGATAATGTTTGTTTTCTGAAAGCCACTTAGAAAAAAAATTACCACACACAGAAAAAGATGATGGGTTTTTTCCCCATTATTGCAGAGATCAGGAAAAATTAAGCTTTTTTAGAGTAAAGATTTTGTTCCAAATATAAAGACACAACTATCAGCATGATTTAGTGAGAAAAAAAGTTTACTTCTGTTGCAAAACATAGTGGAACAAAAAAAAATCTTTCATCAGACGGTGGGGCTTCTGTTGTAGTTTTGAAGATGAGAGAGCTTCATAAAGCCTACCTCTAATATTTAATCCTTTGACTCACCACATTCTGTGCATAAATAACTGTTCAGTGTGCAGGACTTTTCTCAAGCTGTTTGAACTGAAAAAGTATAATCCCAGTCCTGCATATGGTCCTCAGAGCAGAAGTCTGCTGGCAATCCACTGACTTTTCACAGCTGGTGTTTTCCTTGCTCCATAAAATAAGGTGAATTTTGTTGAGTTTTCCCCTCCTTCTCTGTAGTGGTTTCACTGCAGCTGTTCTAATTTCACCACGCTGTGGCTTGGGAGGTGACATTAGCATTACGTGGTCCCATATAAACCTTCTGTGTGGCAGTGATGTACAACTGTGGTTTTGGATGGTGTCCACTGACTCGACTTCTGGGTCAGCTTTTAATGAGAATCCTTCTGCTTGCTGCTCTCAGGAGCCCTGCATCACTAGATGTCTGTGTCCTGCAGATGTTGTTCTGTGCATAGGTGTGAGGATCCAGATGCATGCACAGAGCAGTGCAGGCTTCAGGTAACTTCATGAAGTTTAAGGAGTTGGGACAAATATTGATGGTAGATGTGCTGGGTTTTTTTTTTAATTTTCTTTAGGTGGAATCCATAGGAAAGGGGAGAGCAGGAGAAAAATCTAAAAGTGTCACAGATCTTCATCTCCGTCTCAAAAACAACGTTAATGGCAGTGTTTCAGCTGGGACAAAGTCCTCATGGAGATTTACAAACTGGAACCCAAAACCACCCCTGCAATGCCAAAACCCCCAAACAACCCCTCTGCCTGCCTTTCATAAACGTGTAACTTGAAGCCATGTTGTTTTTTTTAAAAGCTGGCATTTTCTTTGAAAGATGCTTGTTAACCTACTTCTTAAGATTTGAGTTACCTAACAGTGTCAAATTTAAACTTCTGCTGTGTAGGTAATCCTATTTATCAGTGAAAGTCACTTCTCCTGGTGATATAATACAAATAATACATTTGTCCTGCCTACCGTTTCCAGGGAGAGAGACTTTTTCATTTAAAATTATACCCTTAACCATCACATGACCTCAAATTCATCTTTTATAACATGATCAAAAGGCAGGCACTTGTCAGCTGGTGTCCTGCCTTTAAAAAATAAGACTGCAGATTCCTTCTGCTTTGAGCTGCTAGTGGAGGAGACTGAACTAAAACCAAAATAGACCCTTTCCATCTCAAGTTCATTGAATGGTGGTAAATTCAAGGCAGAGATTATATTGTTCCCAGTGAACAGAAAGATTTCGAGCAAAATACTAACATTTTAATGCTAAGAAGTTCAGTAGTTTGTTGGAATGTAATGTTTGTGCCTTATATGGCTCTGGATATATTATTTCTGTTAGCAAAGGTGCTTTTATGTTTACAAGTTAATTAGTTTAAAATCGTATTCCAGCTACAGAAACCTGGGAAGTGGAATTATTGCCACCCCCTGGAGTAACTTGAGTTCTTTTGGTGTAATGTCGTGCTGAGATTTATATGAAAATAAATTCTAATTTCTAATAAGGTAACCATATGTTTTGGTCTTGTTGTAATAAAGTGTCATAAATAATTATGGCTCCCAAGGAATTCAGGCTTGCAACTGTCAGTTCTTGTGTTAGTAACTCGCATTTGAACAAATTATAATCATTGCTACTAAAGGCAAAAAGCATGCTCACCCCTTCAGGATGGCAATGAAAACCCTGCTCTGAGACTGTTGGGATTTTTGTTCACGTGAAGAGATTTGGGATCTTGCATTCCCAAATCAACAAATGTTCTTATGCGTTAGGGTTGCATTCTTCTGAATTGTAGGGGATATAATTTGATAGATGGGTTAATGAAAACCCAGCGCTGTTGTTGGCTACTTGTCATAGTAGAATCTGATTTAAAAGCTGACCAGTAGGAGAAGAAAAGGCTATTGCATGTTCCTGCAGTGGCAGTGTGTAATTTTCTTTTTCACTGTAATGACCCTTCGTTGTGTGCAGAATGGGAGCTTCAGGCAAAGTTTATTAGAGAAGCCCTCCTCTTCAGTCAGGAGGTGCAGAAAGGGCCCCCTGGCTTTTTAAATTCCTTCTCAGAGAGGAGTCTGGGTGCAGCTGGATCCAGGCTTAGCACCAGACTCGGTCAGAGGCTTGAGTCCAAAGGACTGTGTAGGTGTAATTGAACCTTAATATTATTTTGTTCCACAGGGTATGGGATGGAAAACCCGCTATATTTATATAAAAATAAATTCTTTATCACAATAGTGCTTAGACTAAAAGATGTTAATCTTTGAGATTAACATCTAGATGATTATTTACTATAATCATCTAAAGATGATTATTTACTGCACAGTGAAGGTAGCTGTGACTACTAGTTAGTATAGTGTAGGAGGAGGGAACACAGGTGACCTCACCCGATGAGGAGCAGCTGTGTTAATTAAGGGTACGGCCTGGCCCCTGATGAGTGCCAGGTGCATCCAGTTACGGCGTGATTAAAAACGGACTGCGTGAGGTGGAGAGGGGGAGAATCAACATGGAGGGGGAGCCTTGAGCATCTTGAACGGGGAATCAAGAAGAAGGAGAAGGATCCCGAGGAGAGAGCATCCCTGCTGTGAGGTCAGTGTGGGTGTGCAGTCAGAGCCCGTGGCTGATCCCTGCAGTCAGAGGCCGCAAGGGAAGCCCAGAGCAGGAGCTGCTGCAGCCAGAGTCACTGAATGGCTGGAGTCAGGATGGCTGAGCTGGAAAGGGGAATAAACCAGCACCCTTTCCATGCTGTGATAAACAAGAAGTCTGTGTCTTGCCTCATTTCTACCCTCTAACAAGAGGGCTGCTGCAACAGTATAATGCACTATTTTGGAAACTATACTGAAGGTATTATATTATATTAAAAACCTAAGGGTTGAGGTGCTGAAGTTCTGCCTTTCTAAAAATCTGGAGCATAACTGGAATAGTTAAAAAGGTGATGTGTGTGCCATGTATGTGTTTATATGTATGGAGTGGAGTTTTCCTATTGCAACAGAACAGCCTTTAGTTACCCAGGTCTCGCAGCTGCATCTCTCTCAGCGGGCTCTGAAGCTCAAAAGGGAGTTGGCTTAGAAAACCTCCAGTTAACTTCTAATCTAATTTTTTTCTGATTCTCTCATCCTGACCTGCATCAAGAGCACTGGAGGGTCTTTTTAGATGCTGTTGAGTCTCTGTGGTTGCCTTTTTCAGTGCTTGGGTTTGCAGAAAAGGCAATAATTTTGCTTTGTTTAATGGCTTGAGATGAGAAAGAGAATGTCTTTTGAATGCAGGCGCTTAGTATTTTTTTCAGCTACTTTGATGTGTGGAATTGGTGCTCAGTCTGTCTCTGTTACTCTTCAGGAATGATCTGGGGGCACGGAGTCCCTTTTCCAAGTGGAGGCTCTCACAGGCAGTTTACAGATAACATGTTGGGTTGGGCTTGATTCTGACTGTATCTAATTGTTTTGTAATTGATGGCATCTGCCTGGCTTCAAGGTCTGTGCTGGCAATAGCAGAGCAACAGATCTGGTTTTGAGGCTGCCTAAGTGTTGGCATGGGTGGGTCACAAGAGGGAAACAAATGCCCTTGTCCTATAGCAGGATCTATTCCAGCCTGAAATGAACACCCTCCACCCCCCTCAATTTTGTGAGCATAAGAAAAAACCTGATTTGCTGGAGAATCCCATACAAAGGATGTGGAGGATGCTGATCTGAGGCTAGAGAAGGTAGAGACAAGAGGTAACTGATGCAGTGAAGTGAGTGTAGAAAATCACTTGGTTCAGGTTTGTATATAGATGTTAGGGATCTTGGAAAAAAAGAGCATTAAACTCCTCGGGAGCTGTTCTCATTGCCATGGTGTCTCAGGGAAATGCTTTGAAGAAATTTTAGCTGTTGTGTCTGGGGCTGTGTGGTGCTTCCTGAGGAGATGCTTAGCTTTACAGAGAAGGTGACAATGGAAGATGAGGGCTTTGGGGAGCCAGGAGGCTTACAGTGCCCAGGGTGTGCAATAGAAGTCAAAATACAGCAGCTTTGCTGCATCCAGGAAAGGATGTCTAGCAGATACTCAGGGTTGATCAGTTGTATGATTAATCTTAAAGGATTTATTGAAGTTAGTTGTAGAAGAAAACCAAAAATGGGAGCAAACCAAACACTGGCTCCTTTCTCCCCACAGTTGTTACGGATTTTTTGTTTTTGAAACTATTGAAAGAAATTAGGATTTTATCGTTCAGCAGAAAAAAACCCCAACAAGCAAAACACTAAAACTAAATGTAAGATATAATTTGGCTCATTATAAAAATATTTTAAAGTTATTTTTAGTAGAAAATACATTTTGCCCTTGGTATAGCTGGAGGCTGCTCCAGTAAATATTAGCTGTTGTCTTTTCCTTCATGTGAATATATTCTGTTTCCAGTAGAAGGCAAACAAAATGGGTTCTAAAAGTACCAGAGTCTCTAAGCCCATGACAAATGTCAGTTTATACTGATGCATTTTTCCCTGCAAGGTTTGGTAAGGGGCTTACTGATTTGGTTCCGGGCATCCCAAGTTAACATGCGTGTGAAAAACAAAGCTCAGAAGTTAAGAAATTGTTGGAATGACATTATTGCTAACCTCAGGCTTTGCTATTTGGTTTGCTCTCTACCGGATTTTTACTATTTCAGCATGCATGTTTTTCATCCTTGACCAGCATTTCTCCTTACGGCTTCTGCTCAGATAATTTGGAATTGAGTTGTCTGCTGATGGTACAGGCTGTGTCTGTGTTATGTGCAGTCTGTTCTGAATTTGTTAGAAGCCATTGAGCTTTTGACATTATCCAGATGTAGCAGGGATACGCTGGCATATAACAACTTTAATATGTTTAGACAATTTTAGACCACAAATTTAATATTTAGAGACATTCCTTTTACGTATTTGTATCCAGTTTTATTTTCAAATAAAAATTCAGTTACGTGGGAGTTTTTTTGTTTGTTTTTAAATACAGTTCATTTATGGAAACACATTTATAGATTTATTTAGGCAAAACAGCAACATATTATTTATTGTTATGCACGAGGGGGTATATTTGAATTAAGACTAAAAATAAGGCTGCTTTTTTCCACTTGCGTCATTCTAGAAGACCAGGAAGCTGGGCTCACTTGTATGTAAGATCTGTGTGTTTAGTGGTGTGTATCTGGGCAGGTTTGTCTGCTTTGGATTACTGCCTGGAAGCTGGGATAATAGTGGTAGCAGCATCCTTTGTGGTTTTGCCAGGGTGTTGTGAAGTTTACTTTATAAAGAACAGCACAATAATACCACAAAATCAGCCAAAGTGAGTGTAGGAAAGTAATCAAACTGCTTATGTAGCAAGAAATAAGTTGTTGGGGTTTTTTCTGGTTTTATTTTCTAAATGTTATTGACAGCTGAGGGCAGGCGTTCTCTAAAATATTCATGTACAGATTTAATTTTTAGAGAGAGAATTCCTCTTAGTCTGTAAGATTTTTGGCAGACAAATCCATTTCATTTAGGTAGCTAGCTGCCTCTAAAAAATGTATTTTTCTAATATATCTACATGTGTTTAATGATTTGCTTCTGTGTACCTTTATCTTTTTGGAGGCTGATAAAGAGTCATAAAAAAATTAAAGCAAGGCTTTGATTTAAATAATTAAAATCATTACAAATGTATGTGCAGCATCTGCAAAGGTAATCCTTATATTGATGTTAGTTTCCTGTTGATTTGCTGACTCTTTTAATAGTTTTAGTATTCAGGGTTTTTTTCAAAAAAGACATGTTTTAATTTTTCCAGTTGTTATATCTGCTCTTCATGTCCAAGAGGTAAATTTCAAAATACTCTTTGGATGTTCACTAGAAAATTTTTCAGTGGCTGTCCTTATTGCTTTCTTGTAAATTTTAATTTTCATTTCTAAATTAGAAACTTGGTTTTCCTTCCTGCTATGGATATTTTCTGGTTAATTGCATTATATTAACCTAATTTTTTTATTGCTTCTGCTGGAGATGATGTTTGCAGTGTTTGTATCTTGTGTTGTGTTTGTCTTGTCCTGAACCCACTTGCTGAAAATGTGTATGCCTTATATGTGTGAGGCATATAATGTGTCCCTGTGTAGGTATCACTGTGTTTAATAGGAGAAAATCATTTTCTCTACACTTACAGGCTTAAGAAAATGCTTGAAAATAATTGGGATGAAATTCATAATGCAAAAAAATGCAAACTCCTTTTTGTCTCATCTTCCTTAGGATTGTTTACTTCTCATTTTTGCTTTATTATTTTGTTTCCCTAATTCTTATTGTCATATTGTCCCTTCAAGCTTTCACCAGAGGCTGTCTGTACCTCTTGGTAGCTATTAGTGCTGAGATGGTTATATGAGTAGACAGTAACATCTTCTCTTGGTTTGAAAAGACAGGTGTCTGCCAGGGAAAGCTGGAGCTCCCCTTGGAATGGAGAATGTAAACCCCCTCCCTCTGATTTATTATGATTTTGCAACTGAGGGGCTTTCAAGCCAAGATACGGGAATAGGAATAACATTTCTTTACTAGGAATATTAACAATACAGATGTGGCAGTACAAAAAAACCCAAGCAAAGAAGAAAAAATCCTAGAAACGCTGACAGGGTCAGAACAGGAGCTTGACCCCCTGTTGGTCAGGGTGTTGGGAGCAGCCCAGTTAACTCCTCCTGGAGTGCCAGATGTGGTTCTGCTGGAGCAGAGATGATCCTGTAGAAGGGTCCAGTGGTGCTGAGATGGGTCTGGTGTTCCTCTGGGAATCCAGTGCACACAGGCTGTGCAGCTGTTCCCAATCTCAGGCTTTATCCAGATAGGCACGCCCTACCAGCTGGGCCATTAACAGAACACACCTGCCCATCACCCCAGAGATAGGAGGAATGGGTTATACAAGAAATAAAGAAAAAACACCTCCCCAGCCAGTTTTCACAGCTGGCAAACAGAATGCACACTTTTGGTTACATATTGCAGCCCAAGACACATCTTCAGATTCGAGTGTGAGGTAGCGTTAGCTCAGACACACGCTGTGTTGTGCAGAAACAGAGAACATCCGACTTGCACAGAGTTGGAAAATCCCTGTCTGCCAGGGGTGGGGCTGGCTCTAGGCACAGGCACGGCAGGGTTTTCCTGGGGCAGGTTGCCCACGTGCTGCTGCCAGGACTCTGTGCCTGCTGGTGTTCCTGCTCCGGGGGAGGAGGGCATGAAGGCAGACCTGCCATCCTGGCAGGTGCTCAGTGAGTAGCTGTTGCCATTCCCCCTTTTTCTGTTCCCTCAGGAGAAGCTCACTGAGGGTTTTGTTTCCTAACTTTTGAGTCCTCCATCCATAGGCAGTGAAGCACAGCTCTGTGCAGGGTTGGCTCAGTGCTCCCCGGTGTCAGGACTGTCTTGTCAGCTGGCACATGTGAGGATGCCGTGGCAGCCTGAGTTTGTTGCTGATGCATTCCCGCCTCCAGGAGCAGCAATGATCCTGGTTAGTTTTTGTCCACAAAGCTCTTCCTTACTCTAGAATATGGGCATTGTTTGCCACTGCAAGTTCCTCAGGCAGGAGGATTTGGCAGTACTTCCATGGACTTGTATTGTCACTTAACTGAGAATGGAAAAGGGGGCGAGCCTGTGTGAAGGTAAAGACCACTGTTAAAAGCTGGGATCTGTGTAACCAACTGGGCTGGCTCAGTCTCTTAAGACACCAGTGGTGGGGGGCCAGGTTCATGTGAGCTGTTTTGCAGTTAAGCACTTTGCTTCACTGGAATTTTCTAATGTCTGTTTTAGAACCGCTGTTCTGATCATGAAACATTTCCTCCATTTACTTGGGCACAAGTGACATTAACCTTTGAAGGTCAGGGCTTCTGCTCTGTTCTGGAGGTTTTTTTAACCCATTACCCCTTCGGTGGCTTCATTTGCTTTTCAACTTTGTCTAGTTAGCTCAATCAGCGCTGTTGTGAAAAGGTCAGTGGCAAGCTGAAGTGTACCCAGCTTGTGGAAGAACATAAGGCACAATTTTCAGCTGCTCTTTTCTATGAAAATCAGTTCAGAGCTTGGCACTGCCTCTGGGCATGGTTTTCATCTGATGATTTTTCTGTACAAACAACACCAAATTTGGCTAAAACATGACCTGCCTTGTGGCTGGTGGGCAGCTGATGCTTGACAACACCGGAGCTGCAGTGCACCACTGTCCTTTTTTACCAATTAGAACCCTGCTAATTTTACATAAAAGGCTACAGAACATTGAATATTATGAAGATGTAGTGCTTTTACTAGACTCTGTTCTGGTTGTCAGGAGTGCCTAGGTTTGTGTTTTGGGTACACCAGGAAATTGTCAGCTCAGTGTGAGAGCTAACAGATTGTGCCAGTCATTTCTTGGTTAGTATTGGCATTATTGGATATTCAATAATGTGCAGCAGATGATGAATTTGGAGGTGAGCTGAACCATCCTCTTTCATTAAACGTTTGGAGACAAGTGAATTTTAGTTTCAGATGAACAGAATTTTTTTCCCTTATTTAACACAATATAAATAACTGGAGCTCAGTACAGCTTGGAACATCTATTTTGCAATTCACATAAATCTTGAAATGAATTAATGAGGAACATGGAGAAGAGGGCTGCATCTTGGACACGGGAATCTAATCAATGTGTATTCCCCTGAGCTATTTCTGTTTTGTGCTAGGTTCCCATTGATTTTGTAAACAGTTTAGTGTTAGCCATAATCCCCTTTGAATATAAATCATTCCTTGGTAGTTTCTCCTGTATTTTAATTAAATCTGAACTGACTGGCTTGAGAACTCTTCCTTCAATATTACTACTAAACCCAGGTAAATTCTCCCTGATTTTCTTCACAGCCTTACTCTGACCCCTGTGGAATCTGTAGGCATATAGAATTCTTGAGAACTGGTGAAGCTTAGAAAACCTGAGACAGCGAGAAAGTGCTGAAATAAGAAACCACCAAAAAAAAAAAAAAAAAATCAGAAATCTTGAGGGAAAACCAACTGATTTTGTAGTAAATTATTTTCTTTATTTGAATTTGTATGAGTACCTGTTACAGGTGATAACACCTTGTCCTTCAAAAGAAAAAGGAGACTGAAATCATCCTTCTGAGCCTAGAGGGTTGGGCCAGGGTCCTTATACCCTCAGTCTGGTTTAAGGATATGGGGGACACGAGCTGTCTGTTCTCTTTTCAAATGAATTAGTTGAAAAAAAAAAAAAATTGGGAAGAAAAATTTTGGTTGATTGGTACAATTTCAGTCTTGGAAAAGAATGTTATCTAAAGATATGATACTGAAATTATTTCTGTGTGACATGTTAATTAACCTGCAACTAGCATGAAAGCTGGCACTGTTATTTCTTGAAAGATACGTGTATTGCAGTAGGAGGTATTTTTTCCTGCAGAGTGAAAGTCATCAGGTAAACTGTTGATACAGGGGACAATCTGAGTTTGGAATGCTCTAAGTGCAGCAGCATCAAATGCTGTTCTTTGATATTCCTGCTGGAGGGTGGGGAGGAATTTTATTTGAAATTATGTCCCTTTCAGCTTAAATATTTCCTCTTCATTAATCCTGACCTGTCAGTGGAGGGTGGCTCATCATCCACCCAGCAGGCAAAGCTCCAGGTAGTTCACCACTCTCTTATGTGGACAGCACTTCTTTTGCTCCAGTCCCAGAGCCTGTTCCACAGCTTATGGCTTGACAGTCTTGAGTAGTGCCACAGGACACCCCAACATTAGTAGCAATAATGATACAAGCGGTAAAATAACCTGGGATCTAGTCTGACTCTACTGCAACAGGTGGATCTCTTCATTACTGAGAATTACTGTGTTGTATTCATTGCTGGATTATATTTTTGGACTGGATTTTTCAATGGTCATAACTTCTGGAAGTCAAACCTGTTCCTTACAGACCAAGATGAGGCATTACCTTTTTTTGACGTGCTCCATCTTTAGGTTGCAACTTCATAATCCTACCCATTTTGATAATAGGTCTATTCGTATTTGGGTGCCAAAGTTCTTTCTGAAGTGGAGAAGATTGAGAGTTTAGAGTCCTTTAAATAGCTGATCAGCCTTCCCCCCCACCCCCCAAACTTTTTAAATCTACATATGCATAGATAGAAGGCAAGAGCTCATCAGCTGCAGGTTACTATCTCACTATGTGTTGGTTGTCTAAGACAGCAGTTGGACCTGGTTGATACTCAAGGTCTTTCCCTGTTTAAATGACTCTGTGATTAATATTTAACCATTGATGTTGGCTGGAATGATGTGAATAGTGAGATGTAAGGATGAGGATAAATGGTAGAACATGATCAGTCGTTGCTCTTCACAGTTTGTGTTGTGCATTTCCGTTTAATGGCTGCAGGACTCTCTCACCAAGTTCCCTGTGCTGCCCTCATCATATTTTTACCCCTGTAAAAGAATGGTGATGTTTATTCATTACCTAGAAGCCACTTTGTTGTGATTAGGAGCAATTTTGGAGGATATTAATAACATGAAGGTGGCACAGAAGTGTTCCAAGCTTTGATTATGTGAGTTGCTTGTTTATGGAAAGAAGCATCGTCCATAGCTCTGCGTGTGCTCATACATATTTATACACGAGTGTATTTTAGATGGTAGCTACATCTGTACCTTTAGGCTGTTGTTTAGTCTGTTGTAATCATGTTGCAATAATTAAAACATCAGAGGAACAAACAAACAAAACCTCATTTTAGTGCAGTGAGGCTTTTGATGCCTGACAGAGAGAAGTAATTAATTTTTTGCATGAAAAACATACAATGGGAATGCTATCAAAACTGCACAAGCTGAACTGTGCATTGAGGAGGCAGTAAGTGCACTTGAACCATGTGGCATGTACTGATACAGGACATATTTGGATTTTTTTGTTTGTTCCTTTCTGGTGTTTTGTTTACTAAGAGGCTGCATTATTTGAGCGAAGCCTGGGAACTCATGCATGGCTTACTAAATTCTCATTTACTGTAAATACTATCTTTCTTTTCAAAAGGTGGCAGTCCTGTTTTTTTTCCTAAATGTCTCATCAGATTTGATGCAAACTCCAGGCTCTCACTGTGGGGTTGATTCTTGTTACTTGTTTGGAGATGTTATTCTGTGTAGACTCTCCATGACTCTTTACTTTTTGAAAAGGCTTCTTGATTTTTCCGGAGATTTCTGAGCATTTTGCTGCATCCTGTGATCAGCATATGTCTTCTCCAAAGCTCAGAACAGCAGTTTTAGTTACTGGCACTAGAACTAGAAGGGAACAGATAAATATTCAGATTTTGACTGTTGTGGTTTCACTCAACCGTAGTTAACCCATTACAACTGTACTTGCCTTGCTGCCTCTGGGTCAGTGTGGTGGGAGAGATGAAAAGCTATTCACAAGTGGTTTAAACAGAATTTGGATACATCCCTGAGCCTTTTTTTTTTTTTTTTTCCCCCATTATCTGTGCATTGGCATCACTTTTCTAATGTCTTATTGTTCAAATTTCCTGGAAAGGCTTCCTGGTGTCCCCGTGGGCTCCTTAAACTCCACTTTCAGTGGGAGCAGAGCTCAGTGTGGGCTCACAGAAGCAGCAGCTGATTGCTGGGGTGCAGCATTGCTGGCTTGCCGTGTGCTGGATCCCAGGAATGCCTGTCCC
The DNA here is from genome assembly GCF_015227805.2 of Hirundo rustica. Taxonomy (NCBI): domain Eukaryota; kingdom Metazoa; phylum Chordata; class Aves; order Passeriformes; family Hirundinidae; genus Hirundo; species Hirundo rustica. The sequence continues at coordinate 62,488,357 of NC_053455.1, read as the reverse complement.
AGGGTACCAGGAGTCAACTCCACAAAGCAGGAATGATCCAGAGCCTTGTCCATTGCCATCGGGGCGGGAGCAATGCCCACAGCCAGCAGCTAAAAATCCCATCTCTGCTGCTTGCAAAGTAGGTGAGGTAGATTATAAGTTTTCACAAAAGAAAACTATACTGAAGGGTGTAATTGGCCACTGCAGACATTAAGCAGTGACAAAAAATTGAGCAAACACTCTGTGAGTGTGGCTCTCATAAGTCAGTAAGGCAGACTTGAGTTACCTGAGATTTATTATGGCACTTCAAATTATAGTAATCTTCACATCTCAGGTGACAGCCTGGGTCATTGAATGTTGGCTTGAACTTAAAATTTGTGACAGACTACTATTTTTTTAAGGTGGGAATGTGTTGTATAAGAAGAAATTATTATAAAAATCATAAGAGGACGTGTCTAATGATAGCTTCCTGATGGGGCAGTTGGAATTAGGTAATTCTCAGTTATGCTTTATGTTCCTTCCCTTGATCATCAGCGTGTTATTCCAATGTTTTGACACATGTGGGTCTGGATTTTTAAAACAACCCCAAACTTCTTCAGGAGTGTTTTTAAGATCCTCAGCTAAGCAGTCTCTGGTTTTGTTTTGTTTCTCGAGGGGATGTGGGAGCTCAGAGCCCCTCTAGGACCAAACATTTTGTATCCTGTGGAAGTTGCAGTGTAGTTGAGGAAGGATATGATGCATAAAGAGGAGAAAACAGTGAAGTTTTTCTTGTGTACAGAAGTGTTTCAGCAAGGTATGACAGCAAGCCCATAGTAAAGAAAATACACAGTTCTCTGGTTGGAGACCAGCTGTCAGTTCTCTGTTTGCCTTTGCAGGTGCCTTGACCATTGCCCTTGCAGGGGAAATCTCACTGTCCCCTGATGAATCCCTTTTGTGAGCAAACTTAGGATGCTTCATACCTCACCTGCAGATGAGTTTGCTGTGATTGTTGGGATGGTGGCCAGGGAAATGGCAGAGTGAATCCTCCCAAGTGGAGGAGAGGTCTGGGTGCCCGGTGTGTCAGGACACATTTGATGCTTGGGCTGTTGCACAAAGGGAAGAAGCTGTTTCTTCCTCTGCTGTCTAGTGGAACCAGCAAAAGGAAAAAATAAAAAGACAAGATAGAAGGTTGTTGCCTTTTGAAAGAGAGGATCAATCCCTAAAGATGCTTCAGCTTTTAATCTCCAATTTAAATCCTGAGATTCTCCTGACTTTAGTGGGTGTTTTAAGGGCTTAAGCAGGAATTAGAAGCCTACACGCTTTGGCCCCTGGTGCCTGTGTTCTCAGGAAAATGTGAGGTGGAGGTAAGTGTCTCCCTGTCAAATGAGTGAGACCTCTAAGCCTGGAGGAGAGGTGGATTTTGAGCTAAACTCTTGCTGTTGCATTTTTTTGTCAGCTAACGTGGGCAGGTTTCTGGTCAGCAGGCTCACTGATGTGAACCCCATGCTCTTATACATGGACCCTTGGCATCTACCTCAGGGTTAGAGATTTTGGTCCCGGAACCAGATACCTGTATATTTTAGGGAGCTAGTAATAGCTATGTGGAAGCTGTGCCCTCTGAAATTGCTGTTTGGACCCAGGCTTTTATGTCTACAGCTCTGTTAGTTGACTAAATTTTAATATTTGGAAAAGCTTTGTGCATATGTGTTGTCCTTAATACCAGGAGGTGTAAATTTCCAATAATTATTTAAAGGAAAGAAAAAAATGTGGGTGCTAGCTTAGGGAAGTGAGTGCCTGTATCCTCAAAGGTGGGGGAGCCAAGCCTTTGCTGAGGTTTGTTATCTGAACAATCCAGCAGTAAGAGTTCATAAATGTACCTATCAATACGTTCAAGAGATGTGATTTATATTTGTGTTGATATTACAAGCTAATGCACAAACTGTTTTCTCCACGGGAGAGACGAATGCAGCTTGGGACTAGTCCTAATTTAACATCTTAAATGAGGTGCACAGCGTAAGATCCTGATAAAGTTGCATCATAATTTCACGCAGAGTTTTATGCAACACTTGGATCAGTTTTAAGAGCAAGGGGGAGACCTCCAGTTTATATTTGAGTGATGAAAGACTCAGGTAAAGGAGTGGTGACCAACTGAGAGGTTGTTCATGTCTTTGCTAGTTTAATTTCTGAGGCCTGTAGTAACATCCTTGAGATCCTTGTAACTTGTCATCTTTTCTGATATTAACAATAGAAGATGGTAATAGAAAATAAGTACAAAGTGCAGTTGCTTTCGTAGTGCTAAAGTTAAAGGAAATGCCCCATGCTGTACTTCACTGTTGTCCTCAGTCTTTGGACACACAGCTCATACGAAGCATTAAAACCAGTCACAGAAAACTAGAAATTTGTATTTATACGTGTCCTGGAATTTCTTATCTGAAAAGACAAGCTTTAATTACCTGCATTGATGATATGATGGTGGGTAGATGAATGTTCTGGTTGGTGATATCAGAACCTGCAAGCAAAAGAAAGTAGAAATATCATGTTGAAATAGAAGACACTGGAATGTGGTGTTATGTTAGAAAGAAAAAAAAATTATTTCATCAAGCATCTACAATATTCAGCTGCTTTTATGACTCATGCTTCATTTACTGACTTGATATCCTAATCTAAAAAAGATTCCAAAAGTAAAATTGAAAATTGTTTGGCTCAGAGAGTTTATAAGCTTCATTGTCTGAGTTCTTTTATTCTCTTTGAGAACAAGATGCTCTTATTGGCAAGTTTCAAGAGACGGATTTATAAGTGCCATTTGTTACTACCTGCAGAGATCCAAGGTCTTTCAGAAGTCCTTCCAAGTTTTTTGTGGCTCATGTGAAATAGGGTACTGGGGACAATTTTGCAGCCTGGAATTCTTGTCTGTACTGTGCTTTACTCATTACAATGATGTCTAGGCAGAACCATCACTAGTACCTAAGATTCTGTGCCTGTTCTCACAAATTAGCAAACACTCCACTACTTTTATGGCCTCACCTCCTTAATGAGATCTGAACTCTGTGGAAATGCCAGTGGTTGTTCCATCCACACATCAGAAATCTCTTGGTGTTGAAGGCAGGTCCTGAGACCTACCTGAAGTCAGGTCCTGAGGAACTGAATACAGTTACCCGTGATTTTTTGCAATGGTTACCTCGAAAAACCTTTTGTGGGTCGTCTTCAAGGAGAATTTAAAGATAGGATTCAGTGTGAAAAGGAAAAAAAGACTGTTTGTGAGTAAGTAATGTTACATAAAAGCACTGTTTTTTAAGGTCAGCGCTGTTACTTCCCAATTTGCTTTTCCTTTAGTATGTTCAGGTTAAATTTTCATGGGATGTACAAGGTTTCCAAGAGCTGGTTGGGAGGATGATTTCTCCCTGTTGAGGATTAGAATGCTCAGATGAGCTGGCACAGCTGTGTAGCTGTGACAAATGGGAGTGAACCTGTTTCACTTGTCATTTCATTCCTACATTTTTGTACCTCTAAAAAATGCTTTTGTGGGAAGAGCCGGTGCTGAAAGAGAGATCAGTATGGTACATTTTGCTTGCTCAGCTTAACAAAGTGATTCTTGACAGATATTTGCCTAACATTGTCTTAAAAACCCCCTGGAGATGGAAACTGTACAGCTTCCATATGGAAAGCAATTCCAGTGCTTTGGTGCTTTTACCATGAGAAGACCTTTTGTAATACCTAATCTGTGCTGCAGTCTCATCCTAATTTAATAGCATAGTTCAAAAAATGAAAAAAGTGTTCTGGGGTGTCCCTCTTACATCTGAAGGTCCAATGAGTCGCTGTCATATTGTTGCAGAATTAGGCAAGCTCCTTTGTGGAAGAAGCACCAAACATAATAAATTTTTGCTCCCCTCTGCATTGCAGTGCATCACTTAAAGCATTTCCTTCACATCTGGACGGATTTGGATTTGCTGGAAAAAGTCCAAGGAATAAGCAGATGTTGAGCTGATACAATCTTCATTCACAGAGCTGGTGGTGGTAGGCTGTTGAGGAGGAGGACACAACATGATTTTCAAGTGCAAAAAAGGCTGTTGCAAAGCAGCGTGAAGTAATGCTTCCTAGCCCCTGTGTTCAAGGGTTTTTTTTTTTGTTGTTTGGTTTTGTTAGCTGTTTTCTGGGAAAGCAACTGATTTATCAATTTCATTTGTTGCTCCCACTCAATATCAGTGCAGTTTATTATTTCTGTGTAGGTGTATAACCTTGCCCTTTTCAAATTGCATTCTATTTTTGAAGAATTGTGTCTCCAATTTGTAAGAAACGCCTTCAGATTCTTAGTCCACCAACATTATCGTAGTTCCTGCTGGGTTAGCACTGGTAGCAGATTTTGTCTGCACACTCCTTTCATCATCCAGGTAAAGGCACTGAATGATGTCAGTCAGGACACACCCTGTAGAAATGGTGCTTAGTAATATTAAATTTGATTAGCAGCATAATTTGCTTCCCTCGTGCTCTTCCATTCATGGTTGAACTACGTTGCATTTGTCACCAGCATTTTAGCATTTTGGATTAAAGAAACTGAAACCTGTGAGCAGTTTGGGATGTAAAGTATTGAGTCAAAAAAAGGCAAATTGATTGCAGATACTGATGAAGATGGTTCAAGAGCCTTGTGCACATTGAAGCCAGCCTGGTCTGGGCGGTTGGTCGTAGCTGTCAGTCTTGGAGGAAATCCTTATGGCATTTGGTTTGCATTTGGAGCTTCCTATCATTACATTGCTAAAATAATGAGAAAAATCCCCCACTTTTATATCTTCTGAACAAGCAAGTGTTTTTTATTGTGTGCCAGACACATTTAATAATGTGTGAGACACATAGGACACTTGCAAGTTAAACAGAAGTTGGACTACATGTGAGAAAAATGTTTGTTCTGACTCCATGAAAAGCAGTTCTTATAAATATGTTTTTTCAGTGTTCACCATCTTGTGTGGCTTAAGCCTTTTCCATTTTTAAATGAAATGATGACTGCTTGATTCAAGAATTGCATACTATAATAGGCTTGAAGGAAAATATTTAATCATAGTTTTTTGACACCAGTAAGAAAAATCAGTCAATGCATTAGTTGAATATATTAATCTTATTTCATCTGTGGTGCCTGCAGGTGTCTAATAGAATGTAAAACTGTAGTTCTAAATGAAGTTGAAGACCAAAGGGAAAAAAAAAAAAAAGGCTAAGAAATATTTTGACCGTTATAAGTGAAAGCTATTCCTGAATGCATGGTAGGAAAATTATTATTTTACCTTTTCAAAACAGACCAGCAATACCTTCATCTAAAAGGAGGTGGTAGGTGGGAATGTTTTATCCCTTGGGTTTTAGTTTGACTTTGCTACTACAGGTATAAGTCTGCACAGTGATTCCAGGCAAGGTTTTAAAGTTTAGGTGAAAGTGGGGGAAAGAAAAAAAAAGCTTAATAAAGTGTTAGCCTGACAAGGAAGTTGAATGTCGGTGGGTGACATTCATAAATTGCAAGTTAAAAGCACTGGAAGCTTTTTTGATATCAGGAAGAGAAGGTAATTGGTGTCTGCCACCGTCAGCAGTATTACTTATCTTCAGTATTTTCCCTTTTGTTGGTTGAGATGATCTGTGTAATTTTATCTCCCATAGGCTTGAGAATGGAGAACAGAAGGAGAGCCAGAAAGGCGAGGGAAGGGAAGCTTTCTTGGAGTGATGTGTTCAACCCTCACCCCTCCTCCCCTGCCTCTGGTGGTGTATAACAATACAATAACGCAAGTCTTCTGAAAATGATAGCTGCGATAGGCTGCACTCAAAAATAATGCATTATAGAAAATTATTTTTCAGAATAACACGAGTTTAGAATCGCTTTTTTTCTCAAAAGTTGACTTAATCACTATGTGCAGTCTTCTGTAGAAAAGAGCTGAGCTAAGGCAAGTGCACTATTGGTCAATTTGACATCAAAAACTCATTCCAGTGTTTTTAGTTTTTCATAGCATAAAAATGTTCTCACATGCAAAGAGATCTATAGCTGATATTTTCTTTTTTCTTTCCTTTCCTCTGTCCCTTGGTAATTAGATTGGATTAGGCTATTTTTGGGTGTAAAATTTCTAAATTGCAGAAAGAGTTCTAGCTCATATTTTTCAATTTTGGCTGCATTTGCAGCTGGGAAGGGAGGCATGTGCCTGCTGCTGGCTGCTTTTTTTAGGGAGTAAAAGGCTCAGTGTCTTGGCTGGAAGAGGGGCTTGACCATTTCATGGTGACCCCTTTTACTCTGCTTTTGACACTGAAATGACACTCAGTTTTACTGAGTTTATACGTTTTCCAAAAAACATGGGGGTGTGCCTCACTAAATGAACTCAGATGGAGAAGCGGAGAGTGACAGGTAGGTGCGATGTATTTAGATCTGGGGTTTAATATAGATGTTTTTTGGATAGAGAAATGGAGTTAATGAGGGCCTGATTCTGGAGTTCAGGGACTGTACAGTCCTGGTTTAAAACTGTTGCACCGTTGCAGAATCGTTTTGTTTCTCGAGGGAGGGCGTGCTGTTTCTCAGGAGAACGCTGTACCCCAGGTGCTGCTGTGGTTGCCATGGCAGTTTGCTAGCAAGCAACCTCTTAAATATGTTACTACTGGCAAAGAAATGGTGTCTTTTTTGATCTTTTTGCCAGATGCACATTTTGTGGAACACTTTACACAGAATGGCTTGATTTTTGGGATAAAATGTCCTTTTCTGTCCCCTGAAATGTCATTACTTTTTAATAATTTTTTTGAGCTAGTATAACTTTAAATAAATAAATATTATATATATATATATATAAAAAAATATATCCTATCTTCTTTAGACCTCCTTTTAGAAGCTGTTTTGGTAACTGATACGCAAGTGTGATTTGGCCTGGCTGGCTTTGCTTACATAATCTTACTCAGAAATGAATTTTTAAAAACATGCATTGCTTATCGAGGATACCTGCTTTAATTCTGTTTGGAATCCGTCCTTTTTTTTGCTTTTTCCTTGTCAGGTTCTGGGATGTAAAGCAGAGCAGCCCGTGTGCTTGTGTGTGGAGAGAGGATGGGTAGGAGGATGAGTGAGCTACTTGCTCTTTAATAATTGATTCTGCTGGGTTGTTTTGGGGTTCGTGTTTTGGTTTGGTTTTGTTTTGTTTTAAAAGACTTTCTTTCAGACAAGAGTCTTGGGTAGTGCTGTGACTTGATAAGCAAAGGCAAAGCTGCGAGGATGTCTTGTGACAGTGAAAGTGTTGGCATTCCTCACACCTAAGCGTCCCAGGTAATGGAATACAAATGAGAGGACTTGAGGCTAAGCTGCTCCTGTTGGCACTTGTCTGAAGGAGAGGCTGCTTCACCTGAGCAGCTCAGGATTATCACAAGAGGTGTCGTGGCCCAGGGACGTCTCTGTCCCCCCGAGACCTCGTTCCCGTGTTGCAGGGCTCTGCAGGCGGTGGGGGAGCGCTGACACCCTGGCAGCAAACTGGGAGGGCTGTGCTGGCTCCCGTGGAAAGGCAGAGGAGCCACTGCCTCTGCACGTCCTCCACGTCCCCAGTGCACCTGCTCAGGTGGGAAGGCGTTGGCATCTCTGGCACGAGAGGATTTATTATGACACGGAGCATAAGGAAAAGTCGCAGTCAAGCCTTTAAGCAAGGTTTGCTTTAGCTACTCGCTGTTTTTTTTTTTTTAATGAAGGCTGTAGTGAAACTTGTTCAGAAGGTTATTCTAATCCCGTTCTGCAATATGAAAATAAAGGTGTAATTTAAAACAAATGACTTGCCAGACACTGAACGCCTACTGAGGTTGTGCTAGTCCCCAGTGCAGAGGGTCATCAAATCAAATATTGCGGCTGAATTTTTGAAGTGCTTGGATAATTTTATGACCAATAGTAGCATTTGTAGTTATGAAAGGTAGGATAAAGACCATCAGCTCTCATGCTTCAAGGCATAAGGTAATCACTGCAGCGTTACAGGAGGGATATTTCCCTGCTGAGCAGCATTACACAGTTGGTTATGTACATTATGAGGTGTGTTCTTTCCTGTGATATAAACCATTAGCCCAAAAGGTGACACTTGATGGCTGAACAGGTTATTGAGACAAACCTTATATCAGCTGCCAAGTTCTGTTGCATCACCTAATCCAAGCTGTTGCTCAGAGGAATGTGCATCACTAGAAATCATAGAATGGGTTCCCATTTTGTGCTCAGTAACTCTGGAGCTGCTGTGAGAGGTTTCTCATTACCCATATGTGTGAAGGATTGTTTGTTGCTTGCATAGCTGGTGCTCTCTCCTGCCCTGCTCCTGCTTGGGGGTAGCTTCACACACAGCCTGTGGGTGTGTGAAAGCTCAGTTTCACAGCGTTGGTGATAGATACCTGGGCTTGGGAGTCCCAGCTGGATCCTGGCTGTGCTGGATTCTGAGTGTCAGGCACTGCTGGGTCCTATCCAAGGCGTTCTCTGCCCCCATGGGTGCATGCAGCTTCCTCATGGCTGTTGGATTCCTTTGCACACTGTCCATATTTAGAGCTAGCTGTGTGTCTAGGCTTGGAAAGACAGGTGTCTGCTAGGGAAAGCTGGAGCTTCCCTTGGAAGGGAGAATATAAACGCCCTCCCTCTGAATTAGTATGATTTTGAAATTAAGGGGCTTTCAGTCAAAGATAAGGGAATAGGAAAAACAGTTCTTGACTAGGAATAGCAGATAGTTTAGGAGGGAGGATACACACCCTGGTTACATCCTGCATTGCAGCCCAAACCACCCTGAGACCATAGCAAGGTGATGTCTAACAGTAATCAAATGTACTTAAGTGTAGTCTCAGTTTTTGCTTAACTAGGCTGGAAGGACCAAGGCTGCCTTGATTCTTGTCATCAAAGTTATTTTCCCATTCCTGTAATCCCCTTAGAAACCCCTTTTCTGGGCACACTTACAGTTTTGCTTTGAAAACGGGTGACCAGGAATCACCCCGCTATTTCAGATGAGATCTGTGTAGTTCCTCTGAATTCCCAGAAATGTATTAGAACTTTCTACAGCTGGTAAAGAACAAATAGATACCTCTTAATCATTGTATCCACCACTTTCTTCTCCTCCATTTCTTAAATCTGATGAACCTCCAGTTTAAAGCATTCCTCATTAATTTTGTCTTGTAATGAGGCACTTTTTGCTTTTAAACTTCGTCAGTTTTCTACCTCACAAGGTCATCTCATTCTCCCTGTGTGATGATCTTGTCCTCTTCTGTGCTCGTAATTGTATCATCTTTGCATTTCATAATTCAAAGGTTCCTAATGACTGCATTAAACAGGATCCATCCCAAGACTGGTTCCTGAGAAATAGTAATACTTCTCCATCTTTAGAACGGCTTTTTCTTCACTACAGTCTCTTGTCATGCCTCCCATAGACAGTTTTCTGTCCATATTATGATGTATTCTTATATTGCTCCTCATTGTCTGACTTTTAAATAAAGATTTCTTAGAGAACACTGCCAGAAGCTTAATTCAAGCACAGATGTATTAGTTGCACTATATTGCCCTTGTCTAAGTAGTCATCTGTCTTACTAAGAAGCTCATCATGTCTCTCAGGTGGTCTATTAGTAATGAGAATATATTTCTTTTTATTCTACTTCAAGCCTACCTGCATGCCCTCGATTACTGCCTCTTCCAAAGTCTGCTGCAGTCAGTGTCAAAATCCCGTGAATATGTGTTTATCACTTCTCCTTTCTTGGAGTGCATCAGTATTTAGTATTCCCCAGTGTTAATTTTGCTTTAGCACTGATGATCAGGGATGTCCAAAGAACAAAGGTTTTGAGTAAAGGTTTATGAAACCAACTGGTATATTGGGAAAACTTTAGTTCCCATTAGGTTTTAAATTTAATTTAAAAAACTGCCGGTGAATTTGTATTTTTATCTCCTGGCTCTTTCAGTGTGCTGCAAATGTTCCTGTCTTTGTGGCATTTTTCTTAGGAGAAGATGGAACATTTGTCTAGGCTTGGGGGTACACAGTTGACTTTCCATTGAATCTGTATGAGAATAAGAGTCCTTAGCGAGTTCTTCTCTGTGTTTCAATCCCTCTCTTCTGCTTGGGTGAGATGAGCCTTTTGCTGTTCAGTCTGTTTACCTTTGAAAGACTGAGCTGAGGTGCTATTTTTACTCTGTGGCTAATTTAGGACACCTGCCTTCCCTCGTTAATCAATCTCTCTTTTTCCATCCTTGTCAGTTTTTTGCTTACTCCTGATATCTTCTTTGAACGGCTTCTCATCCTAGCAGTTCTCTTTTAATTTCATCCCTAACAGTTTCAACCTTTTGTTAAAGTTATATCTCTACGTTCCTGAGCTCAGTGTAGGATTATCAGTTGTGTTAACTTTCTTGTGCACTCAGAGTTGGCTCTGTTGAATCCCAAACCTTCTTTGTGGGCTTATTTTTATACGCGTTGCTATATGTCGATGTGTCAAAAGATGAGTTGGTCACAGTAATTTGATAAATTTCTTAATTTTACCAGATTTTCTGGAGGGTCGTTGTTGCTTTTAAATTTGATGTTGTCTCCAGTGAGACTCAGTTGTGATTGCAGGTAAAGAACAAGCCCAAAGACTTTACATCATGGGTTAATAAATTGCAAACTGACATTAGAAAAATAGCTATTTAAAAAAAAAAAAAGATGAGGTTTTTCAGTCTGTTCTTGTCTTTTGATTTATTCCCAGTCAATAGGATAGGATGACAGGATTAATTACTCCAGGCTTCATATACATTATATAGCTTTCTGTTTTCTACTCTTTATTTCTGGAGATTGATGACTGTCTGATGTTATAACTTTTAATAAGGCATTTTATTTGATTTAGAACTGTCTTCATTTTAGCTTCAGATTTATAACTGTAGTTAATCAAATTTTATTGCGCCTTAATTAACTTTAAAATAATTTTTAGTAAAGAGATTACAAATTTTTAAATTTTGGACATGCAAAAGGACCTCTTTGGTCCAACCACCTGTAGTTTTAAAGAGAAACATCACCTATATATAGTGGGCGTGCTTTTTTTAGTGCTGAGACACTTAGAAAATGAGATAAGTGAGGAGAAATGATAGACAGACCTACTGGCTGCGCAGCTAAAGCAGAAAAAAATTTATTATGCTATTTTTCTGTGTAATTATTGTATCCACAGTCAAAGTATTTGATTTAATTCAGTTTCTTCTTTGGCTGGCCAGGGTGTAACAACTCGATGCCTGTGATGCGCAGTTCTTTCTGTTTCCTGTTGTAAAACGTGCCAAACCCTATTGAAGCCACCACAGTTTGAAAATCAGTTGTAAATTGTTGTCATACAAGTGTGGCAAAAAGAAAAAACCCTGTTCTTGTTAACTTGTAAGTTAATTTTCTGCCTAATAGAGCTCATTCCCAGAACCAGGACAGCTCTTTTTGTCCCATTACATACTGGTGACACAACATACTGTTCCAGTCATTTATTTTTTGAAATTGTCCATAGAAATTCTGTTTTTTTCTGACTGAGATCATGTATCATACGAGTATATTGTGGTGGGTTGAGGGCCCACTAGAATTATTTACTAATTTATTACTATTACTATAATCAATACTAATTATTTATTATTTTCTATGTACAGAGGCTTTTTGTGTGTAAGTTTGCCACAGTTGTTCTACATGTCTTGTTTTAAAGACTGAGTTAGTGGCAAACTCTACATCCTAAAATATATTCCAAAATGAAATACATAAGAGTATCAAGAAGTGGGGGTTATAATTTTTTTTTACTTCTTAGAATTTGCATTATGTTTCTTTACTTGTATGAAACCTGTTGGGGATCCACATATTTGCATTGGAAATAGTATCTCTGAAAAAGGTATCAGAAAATGTATCTCAAGCTACTGCATTTAAAGTAATTTTACAGATGCAGTAGCCAGTGTTTCAGCTGTTTATAGAGTAATTAACAAGTATTAAGATGTTACGAAATATACAGGAGAGTGATGAAGAGTTGCACATGTTTGGGGAGTGCTGTAGAGGGGAAAAAAAACCAAAAAACCCCCCATATATATACGTATCCCAAGAGAGGAAACACATCTCCTCAAACAGGATTTTGATGTTGCCTCTATTTATGCTTCTCCAAACTGATTGGGATGGTCTTCTGGTTGGAGAGACCCATGTTCAGACCTCTCCACATCATCTTCTGTGTGTGGCACCTGTTCCCTTGCAATGCAAGGCTGAAAGGTGTTATTTCAGAAATACCTTCAAAAAGGATTTTTTTTCAGATTAGCTCAGCTCTGCTTGCTTAATTGGTTGTAAACTAATGAATACTTTCTGGTAAGTCAAAACTGTATTTTTGACATGTGACCTATTTATTTAATATAAAAAGAAGTCATCAATCTCTGTTAAATACCTCCCCAACCCCCAGCAAATGATTTCTAGTACTGGATTTAGTTGCTTTTTTTGATTTGTGAGCAAGACAAGTTCTGTTACTTCTCTGTTCCTGAAAATCTGCCTGTTCTGCATTCCCAGTCTGCTGCTTTTCTTGTACCAAATTTGTCTGCTTCCATTCCTTAGGGAGAAACTCCCAGATTGTATCTGTAGTCTTCAGAAAGCTCTCTAAAATACTTAGGAGTCTGGAAATGAGTGACAATCTCACTGTTCCTAACAGTACAAACTGGGGATATCGGCTTGGTGGGGAATAAATACCTTTTCACTGGGCCTGTATTTAACCTCTACATTTCATCTTTTCTTTTTCATGGGTGCTTTTGGCACAACTAACAGGTGAAAAGAAATTAGCATGGGATAATGATCTTTTCATGCTTTCTTGCCACAGCTGTAGTACCACATGCTACAGTGGACTGTGGACCTTACAGCCACTGAAGAAAAGCTATGGAAATGCACAGGTGGAGAAATGAAGCAGAATTATTGCTGCTTCATAACTGTACGGTGGCATTTACTGAGAAAGATGAAGATCCAAGAGTAAGTCTGTGTTCTAAACACAAGTGGCTGTCAGCTTAAGAATTTGAGAACTTGCCAGCTGTGAATACAAAAATTCCCCCATCTGTCTTTGCCACTGAGAAAAAGCAATAATGGCATGAGCATGAAGGGCTGGACTTTGTTGAAGCTTTTAGTCTTGACCTTGCTCTTTTTCTAAAAAAGAGTGCGGCTTTTTCTTTCAGAGGCTGATGGTGAAAATGGCATCTGAACACTGAGGCAAATACACTTTTCCAGAGGACTGGTCATTCATTGCATGTGAAATAGTTTCACAGTGCAAAAGCCATTTGTTGATGTGCTTTCAGAAGTTGTCACTTGCTCTGAGACATTGCAGGCAGGGTACCTCTTTGAGCTCTAGGGTTGAGACCCACGGGCAGGGGCAGACTGATGTTGAAAAGTGCTTTTACAGTCCATGGTGATAGTCTAGGCTCCTGTTATGCAGCAGGGGATGTCAGACTCGCAGACTGATTTCTGAAGCAACTCTTTGATTCTGTGTGTAGGTTGCCTTTTCTCCCTCTCAAATTTGGAAGCAGTTAGCCTAATTTTCCCTTCAGTTGTCTGAGACACCCTGGTTTTTTGAGCTGTTCCTGGAGTTTCCAAAAGAATCTGATGGTCTGCAGCCTCCTGCCATCATGGCCCCAGGGCTCTGCAGCGCTGAGAGAATTGAGGATGTGACTGATGAGATGAGGAAGGAGAAAGGGCAGACATGGCCATGCTCCTCCTCTCCTCCCCTCTCAGGCTGGACAGGACATTCCAGCCCAGCTGGGATTCAGCTGGTCACCCCGTGTTGCAGTCTAGGCACCCTGTCAAATCCCTGTCTGGGAGGGCTCTGCTCGTGTGAGTTACATCACTGCAAGGGCAGTCACGTTGTCAGGGCTTTATTTATTTCTTGTGGGAGTTTATTGTGGGTGGCTGCTGGGTTTGTTGTTATACTTTGTCTTATGTTCCTTTGTATCTTGCTGTGTCTTTGCTTGTTGGGGCAAACAGGAGGCTCAGAGCAGTGAACCAAACAGTTTTAGAATTGGGCAGCTTTTCTCTCTAATGCTCCAATGAAATGATTTTTGTATTTAATAGTTTGATTTTGAAGATATCAAACCCCAGACTGTGCACTCCCCTGTGGGTAAGGTGCACTGCAGGTGATGACCCAGCATCTCCATGTGATGGATATTCCAGCCCAACCAGATGGGAGATGCCATGCTGGAGAGCTTGTCTCTTTCCAAAGAACATCATTGCTTTGTTCTGCAGCCATCTGTGCCCCTTGCCATGGCAGGCTGCATTTCTTTGCTCTCCGCTCTCCTTTTTACTTTCAGACACTAAACTGCTTACAATTACCTCTGCTGAAACTAAGACAATTATATCTGTCCAGAAGTGCTTTTGAGTTAAGAAATACCTTTTGTGGTTTATGGTTAATTCAGAAGTCTAGCAGTCAGACTGTTCTCTCAAGCCGCGAGACGTAGTTCCTCTTACTGTACATCACCTTGCATCAATAGCTGTTGTCAAACTATCAATTCCTTTATGTCTTCAAGATGTCTGAGCCATTTTGGGTGGGTTGTAAGACATCAGCTATCCGTATTTATTTACACAGACAGCAGATAAAATGGCAGATTAAAAGCAACATTGATGAATTGCAACACTGACAGCAGAGAACAGCCATTGAGAGGTGCTGTCAGTAGAAGGAAAAAGAAATTTTTTTTCAAAGTAGTAATAAGCTGGCTATACCTAAGGGAAATTTGGTAAGAAATATGATTCACTTTGGTCACCTTGGAAACAAGCTGTTCATGTTATTAGTTATTTGAATTATTATTAAAATATTTTGTTATTACATCAATAACACAGTTAATCAGATGTTTTAATATGTGATATTATAGCACACTAATTTTCTGACATAGAACCAAATACAGATTTTAGCATATGGATAATGATACCCTGGATAAGCCCTTGGTATTTACTAGGCAAGCCTTAAGAAGTGCCTGTGACTGAATGAAGCTGGATGCTTTTGAGTTTTTATCTGCCTTGTGCTAGTTCCTGTCTTTTGTTACTGATTCCTGAATAAACTGCAGCACGGGGTGACCCTGGAATTATTCACCTGTGCTTAGGATGCTCTGACACCTCAGGGGTTTAAACTGTTCGAGGATGCCTTCAACTAAGATGAACATGGCATGCTCAGGGAACATAGCCCCTCCTGGATCTGCATGGGGGAGCTAGGGATGGTTTTAATTTATTTTGAATTTTTATATATGGATACGTGCATGAATACCTGTTTTTGAAACAGTATGGATGTCAAATGTGTGGGGTTTTATCAGCTGAAAATCTGGTGTGCAGGTGTTCCAGTGCACCTCATGAGCTGGGTCTTGTCCTTAAGCCAAGGAAAATATCCTGTACCCATCATCCATAATTATGTGTCTTCCTTTTATTTTAAGTACTAGCATATTTATGGGGGAATCTATCAAAATACAAGAATCTAGTACCTATTGGAAAACATCAAGAACATTTGTGTAACCTAGAAACAGGGCCAATTGTATGCTATATAATTGTACTTATAAGAAATTCATATGTCTTCTGTTGTTTGGTAAGTATGGCCCTACGTAGACCTAAAAGTAACTCAGTGACAGTGATTTCAGTATTCCTGTGTAGTTTTTTTTTTTCCTTCATGCTTTCTCTGTAACTGTTTTAACAGTTCTGGGATGGTTTTACAAGGTCAAGGCAGCATATGGTTTTACCTTTCCAAAATCTCTGTGATGATTCAGAAGCAGAGTTCAGAGCATGTGACAAATCGGGCTAGAAAATGTAAAATTAATACATAGAAAGCTATTCAGAAAGCGCTCTAAAAATGATGAACAGCTTGTAGAAGCTGATTTATGAGGCAAGAACAGAAGTTAGATAAGTGGAGGCTGGTTGAATGGATGGACTGAACGTGTCTTCAAATCTGTGCATGAGCAGCCAAAGAGGAGCTTTTTGTGCGTTCAGGGTTGTGGACTGAACAAAAGAGGTGTTTTAGGGCCTCAAGATAATAAGAGGGAAGAACTACGAAACAAAAGTTGTTAAGATTTGTGAAGAACTGGAACGTAAATAGAAACTGAAAAAATTGATAAAGAGAAAAAATATATATGCATATATTCAGCTTTGTTAGGCTGGTCAGTCTATTGTGTCAATAGATTATTTCACTTGTTTGTTGTTTGGGTTTGTGAGAGCACTACAGGAGGATGAGAAGCTGTTCTTTACTGGGAGAAGGTGGATGACTTTTTAAAAAAGTATTTTTAAATCCTGAATATCAGCGCTTTGTGAGAAAGCAGCATGTGCTCTGTGTGCAAGTCTTGTTATTGTGCATTGCTAATTCTGCCTTGACATTTATTACACCCAGAAACAGGAATGCAGTCTAGATAGAAGCCACTCCTTTCCTTTGATTTCCCAGAATATCGAGTGAATTGACTCAAGAAATCTGGTGGTTGTGTTAAATGATGGGTTTGTGACTCAAAAGGTTTCAGTACCTCACTCACCTTAATGAAAGACAATGCCTAATTAATTAAAATTGTACCTATTAGCTGTTAAATGACAGTTGCTTAGCACCATGCTTAAGTGGCGTGGAAACTTGAAAAATCTTGATTTTGCCTCACCACAAAAAATGATTCTTCATTCTTTAGCACATAAGGCATGGAAAACACGGTGATAGAATTGCTTACGTCATTTTTTTTTTTTGCATCCTAAAGGAAATAAAATTCCTAGTGTGCAATAAGTAAATTAAGTGGGTTGACCTTGGCTACCTGCCAGGTGACTGCCAAGCTGCTTTATCACTCCCTTCCTCAACAGCACAGGAGAGAAAATATTACAAAAGGCTCACGGGTTAAGATAAGGACAGGGAGATATCACTCAGCAATTAACATCATAGGCAAAACAGACTCAACTTGAGGAAATAAATTTAATTTACTGCCAATCAAACCAGAGTAGGATAATAAAAAAATAAGAATTAATTTAAATCTCTCCATCCCCCCCTTCCCAGTCTGAACTCTGCTCCTGATTCTTCTGCCTCTTTGAGGAGGCTGTGGAATGAGAGTTATGGTCTGTCTGTAACACCTTGTTTCTGCTATTCTTTCCTCCTCACGCTTCTCCCCTGCTCCAGCATGGGGCCCTTTCCTCAATCCTTTGTGAACTCTTCCAATGTGGGTCCTTCCCATGGGCTGCTGTTCCTTGTGGGCTGCCTCCGTGTGGGTCCCTTCTGTGGGGTCACAATCCTGCCACCAAACTTGCTCCAGTGTGGGTCCCTTCCACGGGGCCACGAGTCGCAGCAGGAGCCTGCTCCATGGCTGGCTGTCCATGGGGTCACAGCTTCCCCCAGGGCATTTCCACGTGCTTGAAGGGTCTCCTCCACAGGCTGTGGGTGATCTCTGCATCCCCGTGGATCCCCACAGGCTGTGGGTGATCTCTGCATCCCCGTGGATCCCCGGGGGCTGTAGGTGATCTCTGCATCCCCGTGGATCCCCAGGGGCTGTGGGTGATCTCTGCATCCCCGTGGATCCCCAGGGGCTGTGGGTGATCTCTGCATCCCCGTGGATCCCCAGGGGCTGTGGGTGATCTCTGCATCCCCGTGGATCCCCAGAGGCTGTGGGTGATCTCTGCATCCCCGTGGATCCCCAGGGGCTGCAGGGGCACAGCTGCCTCACCCTGGGCTGCACCGGGGGCTGCAGGGGAATCTCATCTCTGGCCCCTGGAGCAGCTCCTGCCCCTCCTCCTGCGCTGCCCCTGGTGTCTGCAGAGCTGTTCCTCACATCTCCCTCCCAGCTGCTCTTGTGCCGGGTTTTCTCCCCTCTCTTGAGCACACTCTCAGGGAGGTGCTGCTGGTGTTGGTGATGGGCTCAGCTTTGGTCACTGGTGGCTCTGTCCTGCAGCTGGCTGGCCTTGGCTCCACTCATCACAGGCACAGCTTCTGGCATCTTGTCACACAATCCTCCCCCTGCTACCAAAACCTTGCCATGTAAACTCAGTACAGTAAAATCAGAGTTCCTTTTCTGTAGGAAGTCATGTGGTACCGTGACAATGGCACAAGTTCTGAAATTCTCCTTCTGTACTTTCTCAGCAGGAGGAGCAGTTCTGACTGCTGGTTTGGAGAAGGGTGACCGCCTTTGGATTGTGATACAAGGGGTTGTGGCTGTTGTGGAAATGAAATGTTTTGTGCTTTTCTCCTTTCAGTTTTACAGTCTTGTGTTACAGCCCATCAGCGGGAGCTTCAGCCTGTTCACATTGTTCTCTAACATGTATTAACATGTTTTAACATTTAGACCCTTACTTCCCTCTCAAGCTCAGTTTTATCTCTTCTTTTCCCAAACATGAAGGAAATGTCTCTTTTTGTTGTTGTTGTTGTTGTTGCTAGCATTGTTACTCAAGCTTTTTGAGGTGCTCCCTTTGTTTTCTATCAAAGGGCAGGCGTTATAAGGAATGAAAAAGGAAATACAGGCAGTGGCTTTTCCCTTCACTTCTGTTTGCAGCAGTCCTGGAAGTGCTGTGATTCCTCCCGTGGCTAAAGTGGAGGTTTTTGTGGTCACTGCCTTCCTGGAGGTGATTTTTTTACTGCTGCTGTGCAGGAAAGCAGAGGATATTTGGGATAGGGACACAGGGCACAGGTTACTGGAACAGTGTACCTTAACGTACTAAAGTAAGGAGTGTGAATTACTTATTTTAACACATTTTTGTCTGGGATTCAAGCTCTGTGTGGTAACCTGCAGCGACCGGGTGTGTTGGGGGCCCAAGTCCCACCACGGCCTGCTAACTCTCTTCTGTACTCGGCAGCTACAAATTAATGTTTCCCATTTTTTGCTGGTATAGGCATGGTGATTTGCATTGGCAAGAGATTTGTGTTCTCAGAACCTTTTTCATTTACATAAATGAGAACTTCGGTGCAGGGAAAAAAAAAATTTTCAGAGATTCTTCAAAGCAGGGTCTTCATTACACAGTCTCATGGATTCTGTGAGGAGTAGGTTTGCTCTCTAGCAGTGGGAGTGTGTTTTCATAGTGTCCTGTCTGCCTTTACTCTGTGGGTGACCTCATGCTGAGTGCACAGTGTGACCAGGTTACTCTGCTGTTAATAAAAAGTGAAGAAAAGCTTGAAATGTATCTGGAGGGAGGAGAAAGTGCTGGAAGCCATCGGGATGAGGAGTATTTTGCATTGATTTTTGGTATTGACTTTCTATCCACAGCTTGTCTAGTTCTGCTGTCTTTATTTTTTTTTTTTTTTAATCATTTATTTACAACTAATGTAGAATGACCAATGAAATTAGGCCAGAATTTTCTTCTTAATCAAGATGGTGAAAATGCCTTAGATCTCTATAGAAGTTTCCAGCTTTATATTGCTAATGGAATCTCGCGTGGTTTTCATAAAGGTTCTCTGCAGAGACAAAATGCATGGAAGTTTCTTCAGCAGCAATTTAAGAGTCACTATTTTGCTATTAATTTGAGTTTAATCTAGCTTAAAAATTTGAGTCAGAACACAGCAATTGGAATCAGTAATGCTCATCCAACTCTGCTCTTCTCTCTTCATTCAGGGTGAGATCTTTGTTGCCTCACCTCCCTGTGCAGTGTACAAATAAGTACACATACACAGACTATTCAGTAGTTGGTTCAAAGCCCATTTCTGGGCTTTCAGCAATTCATCAGTAATTTCTGGGCCTTCTGCTTAGCTTCCACCAGGATTGCTTTAACCTGTGTTCAGGTATGTCTTTGCCACTGTCCTGCTGCGCAGTCCTGTGCTTGACCGAGAATTTCACTGGGTTTTGGAAGAACTGGTAAAAGCCAACCATGGCCGTGCTGGACTTGGTTCTTACTGCTGATAACGTGCTCTGAAATTTATGTAATGATGCTGGCAATAAAATAGTAATTTGCTATCACAAATAACAACATAATGCTGCCTCTGTTCCCCACCTCTACTCCCAAAGGTGTGCTGTGTACCACAGATTAAAACCCTGCTTCTGGAAAGCTCAGGAGGCTCGTTTGCAGCAGGGCACGTGCCCATTCGAGGTGTTCATTGAAACATGGAGCAGGCTCTGCTCGCTCCCTCCCAGGCAGCTTCCATGGCTGGGCAGGACTGGCTCTGCACCTCTGCCCCATCCTTCCTTTGTGCTCTGACACTGCCTTGGTGCAACTCGAGGGGATCTCTGGATGTATTCCTCAGTGGCTGACACTGATAAAGGAAGTGGATGTAAAACATACATTGTAAAACTCCCTGTGATGATGGGCCGTGTAGTAATTTAGATGAAGAGTTACCAGAAATGAAATATTAAGGACGTGAGTGTTCCAATTTCTTCTTTTTTTTAACTGCAGCTAAACACGTGGCTGTGTTATCAAAGGGGAAAGCATTAAATCACCAGTTCAATTTCATAGCCAAAAGAAAAGCAATTAAAATAAAATTTATACTAAGCCTTGAGGCAGGGCTTTAGGTTGCATGTAAAGAACATTTCTATAATCAGCTGCTGAATTCCCCCCCCCCCCCCCTTAGTGTTCCTCTTACTTATTCACCTCAGGTTATGCCTAAGGAATGCAGTACTCTTGTGATCTCCAAAGCAGAAATGCCTCTTTTAGTAACTAGTGCTATAAATCACACCTGATTATCATATTTGCTGGGATGAGAGAGGCATCTCGCACTTTTCAGTTACGTCAATTAAGATTGTGTTTACAGGGAAAAATATTTATAATGTCTAAAATTAGGTGGTTCTATTGTGCTGATGTTTCACTGTTTATTTTTATAGATTAAATTTTAAAAAGGCACAAACAATAAGACTAGGTTGCATAGCAAGGATGTGGAACACAGAAATGTATTCAGCATGGCTCTGAGGAATACCGGGAAAAGAACTGTTCTGCAATGATCCGTAATTTCCTTATCTGTGTGTGATATTTGTCTCTGATCCTCTGTGGAACCTGATTAACAGGGAATAATCTGCACCCATGAAAATAAAACCAGTAAATCCTCTATCATGTGGAACCACCTGTTTTGAATTACGTGGTGATGAAGAGGCACTGCTGCCAGCTCAGCCATGGTGGTGAGTCGGCCACTTCAGTGTTTCCTCATGGATTTTTCAGCAGAGCTGGATAGGGGAACAAGACGGGATGGAAAGAACTGAATAATGAATTGTTGGAAAGATGCTAAGAGAACAAGAAAAGGAGGGCCATAAATAGAGAAGGTAGGGCACAGTTGGTGTTTGGCAGCATGGGACAATATTGTTTTGTTACCTGTGTGCTGCACAAATAGTCCTTGAGTGAAAAAAAATACTTCAGTGCAAAACTGTGGACTATTAACTTGATAAGATTTTTGCTGCTAACATATTATCTGTCTCATTTATTCTAGCAATGTATACCTAATATCATTGTAAAATACTAGACCAGTAGTTGTCCAGGGGCTGTAGATTTTTTCAGACATGATAAAGACACCACCCCCGAAAAAACCCCATGCAGTTTTCGTAAGGCTTTAATTTTTCAGAGAGCTGCAGCATCCTTCAAAATGCCACAGTAAAATGTTGCTGTGGGCACAGGGATTCTAGATCGATTACATGGGCAGCCTTCTACAGTTTATCATTTGGAGTTAGCATCTGTGTGCATTTGAAGGAGTAGGCCAGTCAATATGGCAGGATACAAACTGGGGTGGGAATATTGGGCAGAAAAATAGAGAGTGAAAGAAGAACAGTGGATGGTGGCATGAGACACGGGCTGATGGAATGAGGTATTTAATATCATTACTCTTGGTGTAGTGGCATGAAGAAAGAATTGCTCATTTTGATACAGTAATCCATTGTTCAACCCCAGCCATTAGTAAAATCAGATAGAGGGGATTGAAATGGTAAGGTATGAGCTGAATGGAAATTGAGTTATTTCAATGCATTGTACTGCTTGGCTAATACAGGTAAATGGGAGATTAGAGAAAAACATTTCCCTCACCTCTTCCCTTCCACCCTCCCTCTGTATAAGCATCCACTGGTGTCTCTCAGAGCGTTTGGAAAGACTAAAAAGTAACAGTAAATAAGGAGGTGAATTTGTTAGAGAACTCTTGGATAGCAGAATTGATTTCATCAGTGCCTGCTGAGATCCTGGAGTCTCTTTCATAAGTGAAATCAAAGCCCAGACGAGCCTGGCTTTGGGAGCACATTTATGTGGTAAAGTAGGAGCAGTCATTCTAGGAAACAGAGCTGTTTTCCTGAGAATGAGGTGATTATTTGGCTTTGTTTTCTAATGGGCAGTAATATATTTGTGAGCTGTAGCAGCATAACCTTTTATTTGTAGCAGACCTATGTAATGGTAACTCTTACAGCTAAGCATGAAGTAGTTAGACTTAGAATGAATTCTTGTGCATTAAGAGCCTTTGAAGAAGAAGGATGGGTGAAAGAGTGGTACTAAGGGAGAGTCATCCACTTAGATTATTACATATAACTCTTCCCACTTCTTTCCCTGTAGTAATTTGGTGAGGTTTCTGTCCTGGGTTCTAGCCAGGGGAGAGCAGTGAATTCCCTCTGTGCCCCAGGGAAGCGAATTGTGCTGCACTGGTGGGCATCACTTCTGCAAGGGAGCGGGTTGCACAGATATTCCCGTATTTGTTGGTCTGTGTGGATTTGGGAGGGAATGTGTTCAGATCAGACCTTTGTCACTGCTCGGGGTTTCAGTGTCAAAGCTGATCCCAAACCTCAAAGCCTGCAGCTGCCTGGAGATTTGCTGTGCTGGCAGACCGTGACAGGATAGCTCACTATTTACCCTGGCTTATCAAACCATCTTTGGTGGAAAGGATTTCTCCCACATACACCTTGTGATAAGCTCTTTTTTCCCCACTATCTTCTCCTCAACGGCTGGCAGATTTCCCAAAACACCTCCTGCTTTCTGGAAAAATGCACACCATACCCGACGGAGGACGGGAAAAGCCAGTGGCTTTCGATGTTTTCTGCGTTGTTTAATTTCTGTTGTGCCACCAGACATGATTATTGTGGTGATTTTAAGCAATATTTTCTTTATTGGCTATGTGTCGCTGTACCTATGCACACATTTATTATATCTACAAGGATGAACCTTAGCAACACCAACATTTTACTTATCATATCTGTAGAAATGTTTGTTTATTCCTAAATCAACTCTTGGAGAGAAGCTTTAAGAAAACTTCTCTTCTGAAAAAGATAACATGTACAAGTATGATTATTTACTAACTTGAAAGAAGTATGGCTGATGGATGAAAGCATTTATAATATGAAATACTGAGCGCAGCATCTTTTATAAAAATAATAAAAAGAACAACAATTTTCGAGCTGTTTTTAAGATAAAATTTATATGAAAAAAGAAGCTACCATCATTATGGGACTTAGAGCTAGATGGGTTTATTTCTAATACCATATTTTTATAAGAGGAGCTTTCAAGATGCAGTATATTTGAATGGCATTCTTTTTCTGAGCTTCTCTCTCACCTTTCACTGTATTTAGCTGTTCCCTGCTGCAGAGTCCTTGGCAATAGTGCCAGGCTGTGGACAGAGAGAGCACAGATCTTTGCTGGTTTATGGTGTAGGGCTGTTCTGGGGGGATGCAGCAAGAGCTCTGTAACCCCTGAAACCCCCCATGTTCTCACTCTACAAAGAGCAAACAGCTTCTCCTGTTGTAGGCTTGCTCCTGCAAATTTCTGGCACCCAGCACCTCCTGTGGGGCCAGCACCAGTTTGTATGGGGTTACCTCCATCTCAGTTCAGGTGGTCTGGTTATAATCAGCAGAAGTTGTACGGAGTCACGGAGTAGTCTGGGTTGGAAGGGGCCCTAAAGAGCCCCTATTTCCAACCCCCTGCCGTGGGAAAGGACCCCTTCCAAGGGAGCACTTCAGGGATGGGCACCACGGCTCCTCTGGGCGTGCTGCTCTCGCGTCACCGCTCTCACGTGACAGAATTTCTTCCCAGTGTCTGATCTGAACCCACCCCCTGTCAGTTTGAAGCCTTGGAATGAAGCAGTTCCTCAGTATTTCTCCCAGGCCACCTGCCATTACACCTTGCTCTTTTCAGAGCACTTAGTACAGCTCAAGAGGCAGCAGGCATCATCGTCTTAGTTCTTTTTTCCTGTCTGAAGGACATCAGGTCGTGTCCCTGAAATACAGAATTCTTACTTGGGGTAGCTGCTGGTATTCCCGAGTATAAATAAATATATATACGTTTACAGATTCCTGAATATAAATACAGTTCCAGGTTAAAATGCCTGGGGTTGTCAGAGCACTTCTCTGCCACAATGTCCATGAGAAGATGCAATGAATGTTCCTCACAAATCCCTTCCAGCAGTATCCTCAAAGGCATCGATCTGCCTTTTTGGACTCCAAGGGGCCAGGGAGTGGCTGGAGAGCAGGGAAGGTGGCACAGATCCGGTAAGGATCCTGGATCCTGGAGGCCAGGCACGCTCCCAAAATGAGGAGCAGCTTGCTCCTTACACGGCCTCTCATCGGCCGCTGAGGGAAGAGCAAATTCAGCAGCGTCTTTAAAGAAAAACCCCTACACCCACCCTGGCACACTCCTCAGCAGCCTGTTCTGCTGCTGTGCATTCTAAATAGAAATATCAGTATAGTTTCAAAGAAGAATTAGAAGGACAAAATTAAAAGGCTTGAGTAATCCCGGATAAAGCAAGCTTTTTAAACTTCTGTTAGTTCTAAACATCATAGCAGCTGCTACAGCAGTACAAGCAGAATTTTGACTTGTTTTTCCTAGTTGCTTTGGCACGTAGGAGCAAATGACTGAGCTGATGCTGTTAGCCAAAACCTGTTTCCCCAAATGTTTCATTCTGCTCTCTGTGATTATTTTTAATCTGCGTTCTCTTAAGCTGTGTTATTGTATGTGAGTTCTGGCTGCATGTTTTTTAAAGTAACTTATTTGCTGCTGTCAGAGATACCTTATAAATAAGTTATCAACCATCCCTAAGACCTAAAGCTGCAAACATTTTTTAAAAAAGTAATAAGTCTGTGAACATTTTCTATTAATGTATTTATCAAATGAATGCACTTAGGGTTAAGAAAACAGCTCATTTCTGAACTCCACATTCATGTGTTAGCCTTAAAGAAAATATATGTAATGACAGCTTTTGAACTGATTGAAATGATCTTTTAGGAAAACTTCCATTTAAATAAACTGGTTTATCCTGAGAGATCTCGGGGTTCTTTGGGACCATCCCCCCAAACCAGTGCACGTAGTTTGTCAGTGTAATGATGGAAAGCACAAAGGAACTGCAAATTTTCAGTTTTCCTTAGAGAGAAGCAGAATTTAGTAGCATAATAAAAGGAAAAACTTCTTGCAGAGAGGGACACTAGATAGTCTGAGCAGCAAGATTTAAAGAGCTGAGTGCTGCCTTTCAAGATAGGATTGTGTTGTTTTGAGGAATGATGACTAAAAAAGACTATAGATGAAATTCTCTGACTCCAGAGAGTCTGGGAGTTGTTCAGATCACTGGAGATTCAGGCTGTGGAAATAATTTTTTTTTTCTTTAAATTTTCTTTTTTTTCCAGCAAAAATTCATAACCTTAAGTAAAGAGGCTAATAACTTGTGTGTTACTGTAAGGAATAACAAGGATGGAGTAGGGGATTGTATTGTACCTAGGCAATATTTCAACATCTAAGGCTTCACTAGGATGGATTTTAGGAAACAACCACGTTCCTGGGCAGTTTAATACTGCAGCTGAGAAACAGGGAGTAAAATGTTGTGATCTCTTTTGGGGAATAATCAATAGCTTCCTTAAGTGTGAGTGGTAAAAGTATTTGAGCTTAATACTGGTTGAAATAAAGGCCAGGAAGGTACCTTCACTTGAATTTTTATTTTTGTGTTCCTCAGGAGTGCTGTGACTGTTTGGGGCTGGTCTGTACTGGAAGGTATCACTGTTCAAGTGTGATTTGCATGTGAATGTGTGCTTTAAAATATTTGTTTAGTTGTTTAACGTGATAGTTGTACAGTTTGCATCCCTAGAGGGGCAGTTAAATAGACAGAAAGCAGATTTGGAATACTGACGCTCTCGTCCTGATCATAAAGTGAGTATATCAATGTAAAGCACTTTTATGCTGTGCCCAGAGGAAGAGGCTGCACCACTTTAATGATGCTCTAAAAGTCAAAGTGATAATACTTCCTGATATTATTATATTGATAGTTATTTTATTGCCTTTGGGTTCCCAGGTGATGCTACACCAGCCCTAATTTATGAAGGCATTTTTCACTAGTTAGTTACTTAATGGCATTAGGGTAATATTTCTCAGCTTTTTTGGAAGGAACCTTTTTTCTTTGGCTCATCTGCTCTTGTTTTGGGCTCTTTCCCTGCCTCTGGATTGCAGTAGCTCTATCCCCAAGGCAGAGTTTTCCTGCTGCCCTGCCTTGGAGGAGGTGAATTGCTATCAAGGAAGCTGGTAAACAGTTTTAAGGCTGGCCCAACCTTTGCTGCTGGTAATTAGTCTCTTACTCAGGTAATTGCGGGAGGCTGAGCTGATGCCAGCTCTTGCGGAACTGCTGACTGCTGTGTCTAGTGCTCTATGGCTCCCTGAGGGTTCTGGTGCACTGTTTGGAAAACCAGGCCATTGGTAAAGGTAAAAAGCAGGTGTGGGTTGTGTTAGATGCATGAGAGATGTATGAGAAAGAAGATGGGCAGTGGGAGGGTGAAAAGGAAAAACAGAAAGGCGAGTGGAGCTGAAGTCAGTGAGTTTGACAGTGGGAAGGAGAAAAGAGCAGGAGAGGACAGAATCAGGCAGAATTTGGGGAGTGGGTAAAAAAATGAACAGGGAGCAGCTAAGTCAGTGGAGTGAAAATGGCATGTGTTCATTTTTGCATAAGCATAAGGTGGCTGAAATTTCAGGGCCTGTCTCGTCCTCCACTACAGAGCAGCTGTGCTCTGCTGTTTTGGAGACTTCATCTGATTCCATCAGCTTGTCAACATACTTTTGACCTTGCTTAAATAGTGACGCTGCTTGATTTCACGTTTTTAAAAATCCTGATTATGCAGACCAGTGTCTAATACAGTTCAAATCAATGCATAGCACTGACCTGAATAAAGAGAGGGGAGAGGAATCCTCCCCATATTAATAATCATGAATTAGACATCAGAGCTTTCTGCAAATCTGAGGGGCTTCCCCCTGTTTTTGATTTTCTGCCTTTGCTTCCCTACAGAGTTCTCAAAAATTCTAACTCACTTTGGTAAAGTATAGTCCCCAACTGGAAAATGAGTAACTGAGAGACAGTTGCAGATAGAGTAATTGATCCTGATAAAAATACATAATCCATTAGTGCTCTGGAATGCTTCACACAGTTTGCTTCATTTTGTTTTGGTTTGTGTGTTACTGTCTTTCAGTAGTTAAACTGAAAATGAAGCCCTGAACAGCAGGTGCTGACACTACTAATGTGTAAAGGGATTATTGTTAGGCGCATGAAAGAGTGGTGTACAATTCCAGAGGCAGAGTGCTTTGTTCCAGGATTGTTCCCTCATGGTTGTTACAGGACTGACTGACAGCTTGAAAAACAACAGGTCTGTCTCACCTTGGGCTGAATGGACACAACTCCATTGCCATGAATAGGTATTGTGCCTTCTTTACAGCTGGAATTGTTTTGGTTTGATGTGGCTTGTTGGAGAGGATAAACAGTAAAGAGATGCTCTAGTTGAGATCTGGTGTCTCCTTGTCATCTTTAAACATCACAGATATTTAGTAATAGGATTCTGAGGCAGGCTTGAAAAGATTCAAGTGGTTTGGACAGTTTGTAAAGTACGTTTGCAAAGGAGAAAAACTCTTTCCTTGGCCATGGGTTAAAGACCATTTGTGATATCTTCCCCTGCCACCTCGTTTGGTGTGAGGTGTCACCTGTCAGGTGCTAGGCAGGCAGCTCCACAGAGCTCCTTTCCTTGTGTTTTATCCCAGTGTCCTCCCAGCACTGCTGAGTGCCCTGGCACAACTGAGGAAAGTTGTTCTCTTTTATTATTGCCTCTGAGTTCACATGCACCGTGTATTGCAGTGAGGAGTAACGGTGGCAGGAGCTGCAGGGAGTGAGCGATGCCGTACGGGGAGCTCTGTGCTGATGATGAACCCTGTCTCACCGACTGCTGGGGAGACACTTGTGGGGCTGAGGACTCCAGTGGGGTACCAGCCCCTTCCCAGGCCAGCCCACCCTCCAACACTCCAGCCCTCGCTGAAAGCTGGAGCCCGAGTGTCTCCGCTGTTGCAAAGTGCGAGCCGATGCAGATGGAAGCTGGTGCTGTGCGCGTGATAATTACGCCGTGTCAAGTCTCATTTTAAAGACCATAAGTATACCTTTGTAAAAGAAAAACAAACTACTTCACCAGCCTAGAGAGAAGCATAAATCATGTATTTTTGTCATCTCCAAAGACCGCTAGAAGATGAGCTTTAATATTTCAAATGCGACAGGCAATCCATACACATGAATCACAATTTGAGTTCCATTACAGCTGAGCTGATATGTACCACTGTGTGCTTTATGGGCTTTACTCTAACAATATTAAGTGAAAACCCAAAGCTTTTGGTGATGAATACCTAACCTTTTACAAGTATTTGTAGCACTGTGATCCAGAGCAACAGATTTAGTGTTGCCCTACAGGCTTTAATAAGAAAATTCTGTCGCCAGTTTTGACCTCTCAATGTTATTCTCTCTAAAGAAAATGCAGGTATTAGTGGAAGGCTAATACTGCAAAGGTAGAAGAAAATCTGAATTGCTGAAAGGGTTTGTGGAAAATGTAACCCTTAAAAATTGAAAAGACAGTTAAATAAATGAACAAAGTTTGAAGCGATTTTTTTTTTTTTTTTTTTTTTTTTTTTTAAATTTCTGCTTCCTTTGTTAGGCCCAGGCCTTTTCCTCCTGGGCTCTGGAACTTCTGCAGCAACCCAGTGCCAGTTTTTCTCAATTCTTCTATTTATAGTCAAGTCATCACTTGAAGTCCTTAGTCTCCTTTTGAGATAGTCTCTCGTGGCAGTATTTTCATATAGGTAGTGAATTTTCTCTTTATCTCTGGGTATTCTCTTTTTTTTTTTTTTTTTTTTTTGTTACAGCAATCTGGGCATTTCTTGCTATGAATCAAAGTTCAAGTTACTTCACCTTCGAGACTTTTAATCCTCTCACTTCCCCTTGGGGGAGTAAAGAGAAGTGTAGTAAAGGAGCTGGAGATGAAGGGTAGTGCATAGGTTAATTTCCAAGTGAATTGGTTGCTGTTTTGACGTTCTTGCTTTCTTTGCAGACATCTTTTCATTCCTTTTCCTTTTATGCTAGAAAATTATTAGATATGCAAGAGCAAAACTCCTCAAAGCTACGCTCCAAAAGCCTATTAAAAATAGTCTGCAAGCAGATCAGTGTGAACACACATCAACACCTGAGTGTTTCCCAAGTGGCTCGAGCACTCAGTGGTGTGATAACAAGACATGTGGGAGGATTTTTCCTGGCTTTTATCTTCCACATATTGATGCTCCTGACTTTTTAAAATTCATTTCATCGAGTGGCACTGCAACTGAAACAACAGAAATGCAAGAATGAGACGGTTTAAGGTGTTTGTAGTGGTATACAAAGTATTTTGCCTCCAGGCCATGATTTCTAATTCATCCCAAGTTGGCAGCAGTTAGAAATTGCTGCCAACTGACAGCTGTTTGCTGGCCAGCATGAAGAGATTTAGCTGGTAGCTCCTGCTGGACAGATGTCTGTAACGTAGGAAGTGTGAGCGTAGCTGGCATGTGTTTCATTTTCAGAGCCTGGAAAATGGGGCTGTATCTCAACTGCAGCTGCTTCAGTTGGGGAAGGTTAAACAAGATACCTGATTTTAGGTAACCAAGAACTCGGAATGTGCACAATTAAACTTCACACCCCGTTCTGGGGTGAATGCTGATGTTTTGGTGCCAATCACTTGCTGTGTGTCTTGGTTTGGGAAAACAGGTGTCTGCCAGGGAAAGCTGGAGCTTCCCTTGGAATGGAGAATGTAAACCCCCTCCCTCTGAATTATTATGATTTTGAAATCCAGGGTTTTTCAGGCAGAGATATGGGAATAGGAATAACAGTTCTTTGCTAGGAATATTAAAAATGTAGTAGTACAAAAAACCAAATGAACAGAAAAAGGAAAAACACTGTCAGAGTCAGAGTCAGAACCCTGTTGGTCAGGGTGTTGAGAGCAGCCCAGTTAACTCCTCCTGGAGTGCCAGATGTGGTTCTGCTGGAGCAGAGATGATCCTGTAGAAGGGTCCAGTGGTGCTGCGATGGGTCTGGTGTTCCTCTGGGAATCCAGTGCACACAGGCTGTGCTGCTGTTCCCAATCTCAGGCTTTATCCAGGTAGGAATGCTGGGCTCCTCCCCTGGGTGGAGCATCTCACAATGGAGAAGGGAGACTGTAGATGGCTGTGCAGAGGGATGTGACCAACTCACTGGCACTCCACGAGCTGAGGAGGTTCTTCAGCTGTGTTGTCAGTTGATAGCTTTCCAGAGTGTGAGCAAGCAATAACTGAAAGAAAATAATGGGGGGAAAAAAGGCTCTGATTCATCTTTCTTTGTGTTGGACATATGTAACACTAGAATTAATATTTTGAAAACCATGAATTACTTCATGTAAAGTCTGCGCTGCTAAGCAGAAAATCTATCCTGCTGAGAAGAAAATAAAGAAAATTCTTCACTTTAATGTCTGGTTTTGTGGAAAAGGAAGGGGGAAGATTTTACAGTTTATGATATCACAGAGCTTTGAGTTATTTAAACAGGCAAGTTAAATGATGGGTTTGAGTCACTATTGTGAAAACAGTTTTGGATTTTGGATTTGCAGCAGCAATAGAAATTGCTTAAGCAGAGACATGAGGTCAAGTTTTCTGCTCCTTGGGAGAATCTGGAGGTGTGGAGAGCTCACTCTTCAACTGGGCTGTGGAATCTGCTCCTGCACAGCCCTGGCAAACATTGTGTGCCGTGTCTGACCAACACTGCAGCTGATACCATGCTGTATGGAGTTACTGTGCCTTTAAGAGTTAGGATTTTCAGTATTGCCTTCTTGGACACTATTTTATGTGTTTGAAAACTGCATCAGTTTTGGGTTTTTAACACTGCAAAAAACCACCAAATATATGTGTTACTTTTCCAGAGTGTTTTTTTTTTTAAAAAAAGGTTTCATGAAGAACTGTGGGAAGGAACACATTGCTATGATCCAGGAGTTTCAGCTCTATTTTGAGGAATATTTTTTACTGAATTTGCCTTTTTTTTTAGTACTAGTGTTTAAACAGATTGCCTTTGGAGTTGTAAATGGAATTTATTTTCTGTAACGTCACGTTATTCATTTTGCTAAGTCTGACTGCAACTTCCCTGGGTGGTTCTCCCCTGCAGACATCGATGAGTGTGCAGCCAAGATGCACTACTGCCACGCCAACACCGTGTGTGTTAACCTGCCCGGGTCCTACCGCTGCGACTGCGTCACGGGATACGTCCGTGTGGATGACTTCTCCTGCACTGGTGAGTGGTGGAACCCTGGGCACTGAGGATTCCAGGCTTTCTGTGCTCACAGGCACTGACCCCCAAGCAAACACTGCATCCACCAGAGGCCATGGAACAGCTTCCAAAATTGAGTGACAGCACTGGGATTGTGGGTGTGGAGTTCGGATAGAAGCGTGTGATATCACAGGGTGGAAAACACAGAGTTAAAGGATTTAGAATATAGTAATATATACATAAAGCAAGATGGAGGTTTTAAGGCAGAGGCTGAGTCCTTCCTTTTCACCTTCTTCTCCCTGGGTCTGGGTGGTATTTTGTAATTGGATAGAAAAATCCGCATTGTGGGCCATGGATGGTAGGTTATTGGGTTAAAAGGAAAAATAATTCAGGTGTCATTTCTTAATTGGACAGTTTGTCCTTAAAAGGCTTTGTAAAGAGAGAGATAAGGGCCATTTTTAGTTTGTTAGCTAGAAGTGCTGTAGCACTCATGGCTTATGAGACTGTAATGGAGATAAAAATTAATAACCATCTGAAACTGCTCAGTGGGTTGAAGTTACCCAGGAGGAGAAGCTTTCTGGACAGAGCCAAGTCAAATATGCAAAAGGAAAACTGAAACGTGTAAAGTTCTTAAATCCAGTTATTATTTAGGTTGTTTGGAAATTGTTGTTAATGCTGAGAATTAGTGTCTGAAGAGCTATGACATGCTGTTTAGAAAAGACAGCAAGTGGTAGCATTACACAATAAATCTAGTTGTTGTTTTTTTTTTTTTAAGATACTAGTCTGCTGAATGAGCTCTAAAAATTCCTAGTGGAAACTAGGTAGAGCCTCATTTCCATTTAAGGATTTTTAAGGGACCTTCTCTGGCAGTCTCAGAAAAATTAGAGGAACTGCTGGTCCCAACTCTGTCTAGCTGGATAACATCGTTCAATGACAACACTCCAGAAAGTCTGATTTGGGGATTATTTTGATGGTGCACCTGTCATGTGAAGGAGGAAAAGGTCAGGTAGGTTTATTAAAATGGGTATAAACCAGCTGCACCCAGTACCATGTTTAGAATGGTGTTGGGTGAGCTGTTTTCTGAAGCTGAAAGATGGCACAGGAATATTCAACATGAGAGTGATTTTTGGCACAGAATAACTGCGTTGTAATGCGTGTTATCCTTAGGGAAGCTCATAGGAAACGTTGGCTTTCCTGATGACAGCATGTCTTTTAGCTAATGTTATATAATTTATAAAACTGTAGGAAAGTCCTGCCCACCTCTTGAGATAGGCTGGTACTAAGTAGCTGTCAGGAAGCTGATTTGTATTTTGCCCGAAGAGTCATTATTTCCATGTAATCTGTCTCTTTGCAGTTTTTCTGAATCTTTTACAATGAGACACGACAGAATCAGACCTTAAATTCTGTGCTGGGTGAGGTATCAACCTTCACAGCGTTGGGGAGAGTGGTTTTGATAATCTGACTCTTTCTTTTCCATCCATGCTCTAGTAATTTCCTAACGTGCCTTTCTTTCCAGCGAGGCACTGTCATTAGGCGTGCAAAGGGTGTAGGAAGCAAGGTGTTTGTGATGCACCAGGAAAGTGTGAAGTAGCAAGACAGGTTGCTTGACAGTAATGAGGGAACGTTCACTTAAAGTGCGTGCACACAAAGAATGCAGTGCAGGTAAAAGAACAAATAATGGAAAGAGAGAAACAGCTATTTCTTGCAGGTTTATGTCTTGCAAAAGCCACTTCATTTTTTACATAGTCATTAAAAAGCAGAACAAGCGTGTTACATAGATCAGGAGAAACTTGGTTCATTGCCTGTTGTATCTAGAAATAAATGTTTGTTATAATATTAAATGTGGTTAAAAGAAATGCTGTGCAATAGAGGCACTAATCCTGCCTTTGTATTTCGCATTATGCTTAAACAGACTTTTAGCAGTAATGGTAGTGATTAAAAAAAAGCAATAATAATAAAAAAAAAATCAGACAGCAAATACTGATGTAATTTCTCCTTACACTGGTAACAAATGTTTAGCAGGCACAATAGACTGTAGCTATTACTCAGGTCTTTAAAATTTTGTTACTCTTTATTCAAACCAAATAGATGAGAAATTTTCTTGTTATTGAGCCATGTGTTTGAAGACAAATCTGGAAGCCTGAGATGGCTTGGTGTTCTGGTTAGAATTGTGTCTGTATGGGGTAAAGTTCAGAATAAAGATGAAGTTTCAGTTGTAAGTGCTTAAGGCACATGCATGGCGCTGCTTGCATTTTATACACTGCTAACCCTAAAGCAGAGATTTTTCTATAGAGCAGGAGGCATCATGTTTTGGGAAGCCTGAGTTGAATTAATCAAGGTATAGTTTAGAGTTGAAAAAACCTGTATATTTACAGTTGAGCAGATTCTGTATGTTGCTGGGCAGGCATGTGCTTGGTGGTTGATTCCCCCAGCTCTGGTAGCTTTCAAAAGGTGGGAACTACATGGAAGGTGGAAATCAGAAACAATTTTTACACTGAATGAAATGTTTCAATTTGATTTTGAGGGGAAGTTATCTTTTTAGAAGGAAATGGAGCGACTGGTGAAATGCTGTGTCAGTTTGAATTGAGCAAAGTAAAATTTGTTTGGATATTGCTGAATTTTAAATATGCTGCTTCCAGTATTTTCTTTGAAAGACTGGATCTTAATGAAATTAAACTAATTTGTACAGGTTTGAGATTGCTGAAAGTTGTTGGGTTTTTTTTTTCCCCCAAAACAATTCTTGGGTGAAAGATGGTTTTATTAAGAAAAGTTTCCCTGGGATAGGAACCTGCTTTTCAGTCTCCTCCTGTGGCCCTGAGAGGTTGTTTATCTGTTCTCTAGTAAATCACGGTCTTGTCCGTTCTGAAACTGGCAGCAAGATTTGCTGCTCCAGATGTTCTCATTTGCTGGAATCTGCTAATTTAAAGCATTTGATTGATTCTCACATGTTTTTACCCTGGTTGCTTGTTGAAAAATAAGTTCTCTTGGGTTGCTTTCCTCTAACATAGCAGTTTGGGAGTTTACTTCAGAAGCACATTATTTCATTTTATGCATTTTGAAGTGTGATAAATTACGCACCAAGAATACAAGACTTTTATTTTGATGGGCTTCATCTGTTCTCTGGTATGATTTTAAAAATTCACGTGTATGATTTTCTGGAGCTTGAAAGTGGAATATGTAGTTCCTGTATCTCACTGCCATTCAATCAAGTATGCAAATGCTTTTTCATCTTAATAAGCCATAAGTTACCTGTAATGACCACATATGTCATGCTGCTAGGAAGAGAAAGCAGTGTGGGTAGGTTTCATCTCCTTTTGCATAATGCTGGCATTTTCTATGAAGACAATCACAATGATCACAAAAAAACATTCCTGGCCTTTAGCAGCTACTATAGCCATTTTAAAAACAATGACTAATTTTGCAACGTTCTCCTTGGGGCTTCATGGGACACCAAAAACTTCCTCAAATCCTGCAGTCATTTGAAGAATAAGTTTCATTTTATGAGTCACTACTGGGCCTGAACACTGTATTTCATTTGATTTGGGGTTTTCTTGTTTGCTTGTGTTTGTTTTTTCTTTGAGGGTTTGGTTTTTTTTTTTTAAATTTACTACAAATATTCACATATTATATAATAAGCTTAAAGACCTTTTCAAATGAGACTGCCGTGAGATTTTTCGTTCTCTGTTTCCACGTGTTACTCATGGCCATTCTTTTAAATGCAGAAGCCTCCTTTGGACTTGAGACTGTCTTGACCCGTTTTATCATTTCAAGAAGCAGGATGGACAGTTCTCTGGCCATCCAACATGTCAGCAGTACCCATCCTGCCAAACTGGGGTGAGACCTATGCAAGCACCCTCCTCTAGGCACCAAAGCTATGCTGGCAGGTGTTTTTCTCTGTGAAGATAATCCACCTCCATGTTTTACTGTTCTGCAGAATGTTTCAATAGTGCTTTTAACCCTCTTTCAGTCCTCATTTGCTGTGATGGCATTCCCAGAATTTCTTTAACCTTTGGCTTCTCAAAGCAACGAGTCGCTAAAATATTTGTGTGTCGCTTGCGAAAAGTGAGTCTTTATCTACCACAGAAACAGGGAGTGTTTTCAGAGCACACAGTTTGCTATTCTAATTCTGTGAAGGAATGGATGTTACATAGAGATCTATTATTTAGAAGAAGTTTTAGAATATACATCTTAGTCTTGGGTTTATATTGTAATTTGATTTACAGTATGGGCAGAGAAGAGGGAGTAAGAAAAGCTAATGATTTTGACAGGTTATCCCGTAAGTCCTTCGCTTCCATCCTGTGTGGTTTCTGGGGCAGCATTCAGCTTTGAATGTACTGCACTTTTCAGAACAAGCCCTTCTGCAGCATGGTATTAGAAAAGTCGTGCTTGAAGCACATAAGAGTTCTGAGAAGTCTCATTTTCACAAGAAAAAAAAAAATCAGAAACCCTCTTTCTTTCTCTTCCCTTCTTCCCCTCCCCTGTCTGTGACAAGCAGCTCAAGTGCAGAAATTCCCCGCTACGCTTAGAACAAACGTTCAAATTGTTAGCTATTACTGAAATTGATGCCTTTGTCTTTTTGTTGCTGGGGTTTACCTGTCAGGTTCAAGGTGGTGCAGTTGACCCCATAATAATACTAATAATGCAGCAAGTTTCACCAGAGCGAAGTGGCAATCTCAGAGGGCGGGTTGCTGGCCTCACATCCAGAATCAATGTGTGTGTTTGTGAAAGACCTGAACAAAAGCTTTTAGGGGATGATTGATAATACAGTTACTCTTTGAAAGACAGCGCTGTTTTCTGAAATCTAATCCAGTGACCTTTTCCACTGTTTCTTCTTTGAGAACGGAATTAGCATTCCGGGAAGCAGCGTGGTTATTTTTGGTGTGGGACTTGCGCTTTCAAAGTGCTGCGCTGGGACTTGGATGTTCAGGGAGGTCAGTAAACAAATGTTACAGCTGTTCTGGTGGTGGGCTGGGGTTGGTGAACTGATAGATTTGTCTGCTATCTGAAAACACGAGTCTGGGGCAGCGGGCAGTGAAGGCAGGTCTATGGTGGAATAGTTTTCAGGTTTGTTTTGTGCAGGAGCCCTCTTCAGATCTTGCTGTTCTAGAGGATATCATTAGGACCTTGCTTAGTTGGGTGACCCTGGCAGGATTCCTGGAACCCACCAAAGCCTCTCTATCTCTATTTCCCTCTGCAGCTGGGCACGGGAGGGAAAATATAGCAGAGATTCATCAGGAGAGATAACTCACCAAATGCTGTCATGGGCAAAACTGACTCAAATTAGAGGAATTAATTGAATTCATTACTAACAAAATCGGAGCAGGATAATGAGAAGTATAGACAGACCATAAAAACACTCTGTGTTGGAGCTTGCACAAACAGGACGGGACTGCTGGGGGATATTCCTTGTGTTTTATTGTGACATCAGCCTTGTAACAAGGTGAGACAGTTGAGAGATGGGAACAGCTCATGTCCTGCCAGCAGCAGCCAAAGTTCTCTTTGTTACAGGGCATTTTAAAAGTTTCCCAGCCAATAGCACGTTGCTAAAGCTTACAGACAATTGTTCTGCCAGTCACTGAAAGCACACCTGCACCTGCTTCAAACAATGCTTGTTTATTTGCTTTCTATTAACAATACACAACACTCCATTAATAAGCTTAAAACCTTCTGCTATCTTGCTAAGCAAATTTTTCTGCAGTCTTAAGGTCCGTCTTAGCTAAACCTAAGAACTCAAACCATTGTTTTATGTCCTTGCTTGCTGTACTGCAGCTAACTCTAAGTTCTCTGCTCTTTCTGTTCCTAAGGCCTGTTTTCACAGCTTCTGAAAGTCTTCTTACTTCTACAATTTCCCACACACCTGCTCCCCATCCCTCCTCCCTTCCTGAGCTCTTCCCGCCGGTGGTGCAGGGAGATGGAGATGTGGGTTACGGTCAGTTCGTCACCTGCTTCTCCTGATGCTGCACACAAGAGGAGTCCTTCCTCTGCCCCAGCACAGGCTCCCTCCCATGGGAGACAGCTCTCCAGAAACTTCTCCAGCGTGAACCCATCCCACAGGCAAGCCTTCCTCACAAACGTGGGCCAGCCTTCCTTGGGGTGCAGTCCTTCAAGGACAGGCTGCTCCCCCTGAGTTCCTCACAGGGTCACAAGTCCTGCCAGGACACCTGCTCCGGCGTGAGCTCCTCTCTCCATAGGTTGGCAGATCCCTGCTGGAATTGTGCTCCAGCATGGACCTCCCGTGGGTTCACAGCCTCCTCTCAGCCGTCCAGCTGCCCTGGTGTGAGCTCCATGGGCTGCAGGTCGATCTCAACAAACTTGCCAAACTTCTCCAGAAAAATGATGAAAATATGGCTCAGGTTGGGGTCGTAGTTATGTCACTGTTTCTAGATTAGGTATCAGATATTCACCACAATAGGTCTGACTGGGGATGAGGACCTCAGGTAGATCTGGACCCCCTGGTTCTGCCTGGAACCAGTATGTGTTCCCTTCCTTGGGATCCGCTCTGTCACTGCACACGGAGGACAGACCACGGTCTTTGTAGGAGCCTCGTGTGCAGGTCTTCTCACTGCGCATCTTCAGCTCAATACTCAAGCGTTTTCAAACGCACTTGGAAATTGGTTGTCAGACAGCCTGAATGGATGATACCTTGCCCTGTGCTAACTCAGCAGGCACAAAACATTTTTACGCTGATCTCTACTCACCGGAGCCCTTTAATGTCAGGTGCTGTAAGGCAGGGCAGGACTCAGCTCCCAGTGTTAAGTGGGACTTCTTTGTTTGAACTGCAGTCAATAGCAGCTCTGCTCCCAGAACTGCTGTGTGATTTAGTGTGAGTTGCCTTGAAATGCAGAAACGTTTGTTTGAAGTCCCTTGGAGGGCTGTTGGCCAGGTTCAGCAGCAGGCAATCTGTGTGGTGGTGGGCATTGCCTGCTTCAGAGCATCGCTTTGCTCTGCAGGACGAGTCAACAGAAGACTGGAAGTGTATTAAATGAATCCAGCAAAACAGAACCCGAGCAGCTCTGCATCAGCCGGCTGACAGTCGCAGAGGTTTTGACTCAAACCCCGTTAACGCGGGGGAAAGCGTTCAATGGCATTCATTTTGGCTTTAGATAAGTCCCACAGAGACATAACTGGTGCACTGTTGCCGCGGGGAAGCTCTTATTTTAACAATCCTAAAAGGACTGATTCTTCTGTATTGTCAGGGAATGCTGTACTAACACAGATAAAGTAGCTCCTCCATGCATCCCTTGAAGCCTGATAAGCATTTAATTGCTCTTTTGGAAGAGGGAAGCTGAGGCACAGAGAACTGGAGCGTTTTGCCCAAATTCATGCGGAGACAGTGACAAGCACTGGGGAGTCTAGTAAAGAGTCAGATAAATTAGATATGGGAAAAACGCAGACTTATAGCAGCAAGAATTCAGTGAACAGTGAGGTTTATTTTTATAGATATTGACATTTTCACAAGAAACAATAGCAGTTCATTGAAGCACAGTGTGCATGAGCCCTGAGTAACCATGTGGCCTTTATGTTATAAATCTTCTTCTTCCT
Source organism: Hirundo rustica (assembly GCF_015227805.2). Lineage (NCBI taxonomy): Eukaryota > Metazoa > Chordata > Aves > Passeriformes > Hirundinidae > Hirundo > Hirundo rustica. The sequence goes on along the minus strand of NC_053455.1, from coordinate 62,449,528 downwards.
TTTTCCGTGCAGTTTTGTAACGTCTTTTGTTGCTTTGGAGTTGAATTATTCCCCAGTCCTCTAATTTTAAATGCCACGTTACATTCTTTTGTTCCTGACTTCACCTTCATTTCATGGCCTTGCTGGATTCGACTGCAACTTTTTTTTACATTCCTTCCTTTAAAAAAAAAGTGGCATTAGAAAATGGGATGTTATTTGCTCCTAAGTGCTTTCAATCAGAGGGAAAAAAAGCACTAAAAATGCAATATTTACAGTGATTTTAATTTCTCACTGGTAAATAGTTTAATTAAACATCTTTGTGCTTTCCTGTGCTCTAGGCAAGGAAGTGTTGCTAATTTGTCCCGAGTAGTTGGTAATCCTTTCAAGTCCTTTTGACACATTGATTTTCTGTAACTTTATTAATACTAAAATTAATTAAACAGCTGACCGCAAATCATGCTGATGGTTGTATTTCTTGACTTGGGCATAATCAGCATTTTTACATGGTTTCTTAGCTGAAGCCTTTTGTGCTGGTATATAAGCTGTCACAAAAATGCGGTATTTTAAATTGTTTTGCCTACGTACATTCACACTTATGCATGAACTTAAGCATTAAGCATAAAAAATAATATTATTGATTTAATATTCAGTCAAGCTTCATGAATGAAGCTGTCTATCTAAAGAGACAACAAGGGCAAGCCATGTCTCCTGGTCAGCACTTGTCCTGAGCTCTCTTACTGCAGGATTTCTCCTCGATACGACAGGACCGAATCCATTTTTACGGCATAAGAATTCTCGATCCCTAAATGCGCCAATTGCTACGAACAGTCGGAGAGATGAGGGATAGAAAGAGAGCCCCCAGACTAATTTCTTAGTGGGAACGTGCTATCTCACAAACATGCAGCAGCTGCAGGATCGATGCCAGTGGCTGGAAGCAAAGAGCTCTCATGTTTTAGTCATCTGCTCCCCCAGTAAGCGTGAATGCCTTAAGGAGTGCAACTTGCTTTTGGGAAGGAGTTTACTCAATCATGTTCTGATCTTTTTGGAGATATAACTGCCAGGGTTTGTCATCTCCTTTGTCCAAACATGTAAAAAATTTCCCAATCTGTATTCTGTTTCGAGATACCATTTGTAACAAACTCTTTGTTCTTCAGACGCGGAATTGAACTCTCCTACCAAATCAAGGGAGTAACTGAATCATAGAGGAGGGCATCAGGCTCACCATTCCTCAAGGCAGGATCCATGGGCTCTGAAACAGCCTTTGTCTTATCTGTTCTTAAAAAAGCACAAACTATTTCAACGAGGAAAGCACTTTAATTCCCTTTTTGTGTGTGTGCCTTACTCAGCCGTTCAGAGAGGTTTCCTTAATGGCTCCCTTTAAATCTCTCTAGCCACAATTTAAACCTGTCACCTCTTGTCATACTCCCGGTGAACACAGAGGACGCTTTGACCTTTATATTTGCACTCCATTTTAATATTTGGAATATCTTTTCGTGAGTATGCTTTCATCTTCTCATCTGAGACCTAAAGGACTATTTTTAGTTTTGGGGCTGAGCAGTGCAGCAGCAATACCATTAGCTCTTCTTCTTAACTTCACATCTTCTTTTGAAAAACTTCTGGGTCTTTGCCCCTGGACTTTCAGTGCCTTACAGAAGGATTTTTCACTCTGAACTGTGAGGTTGTTGTTGTTGTGTGTCAAAGAAGATGCTCTCAGGAGTGGTCCCCGGTGAGAGGAGAGGTGCAAGGTGTGTGGGGTTGGCAAGGCAGACAGATAGATGTGGCCCAAACCTCCCATGGTGATTCTGAGTCCCAGGCTGTGTTAATGTCTGCTTCCAAAGGCTGGTGAGCCAGGCCCAGCGCTGGCCATGCTGGACAGGAGTTCTCTGTTTGCTGTGTCCTCTTTGTTCTGTCCAAAGACATTGTTCAGCTATGCGGAGAGGAGTTGACGGATGACTGATGGCCAAGTACAGAATGTGTGTAGTGTTTGCTTGTGGTGCTCGAGTGGATTCCATGGCTTGTCTGATTTGAGTAATAAGGAGCACAAGGCTGCTGGAAAGTGCTAGGAAAAAAGGCTCAAATACTCCCTCCAGTATGCCTGTGTGCATCTTGCAGTGTTTGTCCCAAGACTGTGCAGGGTGTGGCACATACACATGAATTTCTTCCAGAGAAATCCCCCGCAGAGCGAGAGGAGCTCGTTCACATTGGATCAGAGGAGTGCCAAATTCCTATAAGTACCTATTCAATGTAAGGAGTGGTGGAAATGATCTGGGATGCAATCTCTGGATGTGTAGAAAGGCCAAGAACCTGCAGTGTGTTTATTTGGGTTTGACAGGTGTGTATCTCCTGAAAGGCAGTGTGTGAAGGTGGATGAAAACAGCCTGACGAGTGACAGACCTGTGAAATGTGCAGCACTTTGCTGCTCTGCTACTGTGCCTTTGTGTTTGCTGCTTGGATTTATGATTTCCAGAGTAAGGCTTTTACTTATGAAACAAAGGAATTCCATAAAGCTTGTTAAGCTGAACAGAAAATTTTCCATAAAGTTCATGGTTCTTACATCTGATGGGCTTTTGTGACAGTGAGAAATGTGTGTGACAAAGGCTTTAGCATGCCTTGGGTTGTTTTCTCCTTTTTTAATCTAAATCTGCATTTTGTACACAATGAAACAGTGTATTAACACTTGTCATTTTGCTATGATCTCACTTTTATACCTGTGCTGAATATTTCATAGTTATGTGCATATTGATTGGGAGAAAGCTAATATTTTATTAACAGCTATTGATTCTTGAATGTCTTTTACTGTGTGCAGGTGATCAAAGGATCACATTCTGAGATACTGAAAGACCTGGGGACCCTGGTTCAATGATGAGCACCTGTAATTTGTTTGAAGTGGTTGGGGTTTGGTGGTAGCACTGTTTAGAAATGCATTGTGGATCGTCCAGCTCTTGCTTTGCTGGTTCTGCGTGTTCAGAGATAAGTTAAAAAATGCTTTTTTTCGGGAGAAATATGTGCATTAAGGGGATGAGGAAGAGTGCCTGTGGCTCTGAAGGTGTGCAGTGTGATTTGTCTCTTTATGGATGGTTTAATTCTGGTTTTGGAGGACCTTTATGTTCTGTCTCTGAGCAAGACTGTTGAGATACAGTGTGGGTAATACTGCAGGGGAATGTCAGTGTGTCTGATAACCAGATATCCTAGATTCCTAAATTTAGTCCTGTGTTTGTAAACATTAGTCAATAACCATAAATCTGGTGCTGCTGCCTTCTTGAAATATTCGTGAAATAATTTTAAAGGGTGTAGAGGAGCTGACACTGGCAGGCAGACTTGCTTGGTCCTAAAGAAATACAGCCTTTGGGAATAGTACAGGGATGGGGGGAAGGAGAAGTGCTTTGATCTATCACTTTGTAGTTAATATTTTCATCCTTTCTACTGTAGGCTTTTTGCCTCCCAGTATGAAACTTCCTATTTAGTTACATGATTGCATGTAATAATTGCTCAAACTGGGGACTTTTATGACTCTTACAGAAATAGCTCTCATTCTTCATTGTCAGAGAAGTGGGACAGAGCTGGGCAAATGAATGACAGAGTCTTGCTAATTGTGTTCCCATTAAAATGGTCTGCTGCAATTTCTGTGTGCTTAGTTTTTTGGGGTTTATTTTATTTTCCTTTTCAGGGTTTACAAATAAAGTTAATTTTTACAAAGTACAGTTCATGCTGCTGTGCTGAGATAATAAGGTGTTTTGGGGAAGGCTTTTCAGATGATAGCAGAGGGGGCCAGAAAAGAGGGCTGCCAAGTAAAGGATAAGGATGTCAGTGGAGAGACAGCTTAATGGCCTGCAAGGAAAAAGTACATTTTTCCTCTTTATTTATGAAGAAGGAAAGTTTCCATGCTTTCAGGATCCTAGGGATTTGGTTTAGTCTGCTTTGTGCTTGTCATAACAAAGGGTCCTATTTCATAAAGTTTAATGAATAGGATTTTTCATAATGCTGAGCTATCTACCAGCATTTGTCCTTTATGCTAGTTTTTGGCTGGTTTGTTGTTGGCCTTTCGCTTTCAAAATAGCGCAAATGTTAGAAGTGGGGCACCTGACACAGCAAATTCTTCTTCAAACAGTAAATTAAGGATGCACATATTTAGGCACACACGCTCCCCAAAGGTGCAGAGGAATCCTCTGATCTTTGGAGACTTGGTCTCAGATTCCTTGGTATTTATCCAATTCTGAACTGCAGCCTCGGTTATAATTGGGCCACAAAACCAGCTTTGCAATAAAGCAAAGGCATTCAAAATGTAGTGCCATTCTAGCATGGCATATAAGGTTACCCTTTTTTGAAAAAGTGCCTGCTCAGTGCGCTTTCACTGTGTGCTCTTAAGAGTCCCCCAGACCCTCTGATGTTCATATGAGGGTGGTTATATGGAGGTAAACCACATTCCCTGTTTCCCTGGCTGGCATGTTAAATCACTAACAAAAATCTTCTGACTGATTCACTCCACACTTAGGAAACTCAATTTATTCTGTTCCTGAGAGAAAGTTCAAAATCCAGTCCAGGTGACACTTCTCTCCCTGGATCTGGGATTTCTAACTTTTCCAAGATCAGGTAAGCTGTATGTGGCATCTGATAATGTAGATTCCTTTACCTTTTTTCCTGTTGTTGCTGCTGCTAAAAGTGAAACACTACTGGGGACACTTCCAGAGATGGGGGATCCATCCAACTTACGTCGACAACCTCTTCCACTACCTCACCTCCCTCCACAGGAAAAAATTTCTTACTGGCACCTAGTCTGAACCCACCCTCCTTCAGTTTGTAGCCGTTCTCCTGTGCCCTGTCATTCCATGTCCTAGTCCCAAGTCCCTCTCCTGCTCTCCTATAGCCCCCTTAGGGTACTGGAAGGGAGTCTAAGGTCTCCCCAGGAACTTCTCTTCTCCAGACTGAACTGTTGTTGTTGGGATGGTCACGATGCATAGAATGACACGGTAAAAATCTTCACAAGGTTCTTTATTATGGCCCCGTGGTGTCTTTTATGCAATTTTTACAAACCTTGAGGGTAACTTCTAATTGGTTAATAGCTTTCTTGTTAATTGTTCTGTTGGTTAGTAAAAGGTATCTTACTTGTCCATCAAATCTGTCTATTCTTGGATTGTTTACTTATTTTCTCTACTGATTCTCATGGGACAAATCCCTTGTTACCACAGGTGCGCTTGTTTTTCCCCCTCAGAATAGATTGCTGCGCTAAAGGAATTTCTCATTCTCAAAATAGCTTCACAAGGGAATTTACAGATGGCTTGTTAGCTGCACTTAGAGGAAATGACACGCCAGCTTTTTACCCTGTTCCTACACTGAACAGCCCCAATTCTCTCAGCCTGTCTTCACAGGAGAGGTGCGCCAGCCCTCTGAGCATCCCTGTACTCGAGTCTTCCTGAGGAAGACAAACGCAGGTGCAGTAGCTGGAGGGTTTCCATCCACCCTTCTGCCTCCAGGGATGTCTGTATTTGTGTGGTTGCTGGGTGCCCTGTGTCAGTGAAGAGCCAGCAGGAGGAAGAGCACGGAGGGCAAACTCGGTCACCTCCTGTGGGACACCTGCCGGAACGACTTGGAGCCATCCTGCTCAGGTGAGGGCAGGAAGGGCAGCTGCCCACTCCTCCTCCATCCCACAACAGAACCGAGTGTCAGCTCGGTCAACAACTTGGTCTTGTGTCAGCTCAACTCAGGAACTCTTCAAGAAGAAATAATTAAACCGCTGTAAGTTGGAAGGCCCCCAGCTGTAGATGGCAATCCTGGACATCCTCCTGCCCAAGATCTCTTCAGATAGCAAAGTTAATGTGGGTGGGGGTTTTTGTGGTGTTTTTTTAATATATGTATGTATGTATTTATTTATTTATTTCCCAGATAAAATTAATTACCTTTTTATTTGAACCTGGCATCTTGACCTGCAGTTGACCTTGTATTTATTCTCTGTCAGTAGAGTTGGTTGTTTCAGAGAAAATACGGCACCCCCTGCAACTATAATATATCACAGAAGGAATCCCTTTCCTTGGTTCCAGCTAATGATAATTTTGTGCCTTGAACCATAAGAATCAATAATTTCATAATTAAATTCTAGCTAGCAAGATGATTTGTGCTACTCGTGTTCATTAAGGGGCTACTATTTTGAATATTATTTGACTTAAATTCAATACTGTCCAAAGTATTTTATCAGTTAGACCTGTTCTGCAAAATGAGTGTTTCTATCTGTCCACCCTGATTTTTTTTTCCCCTTTAATTTCACTAGGCAAGAGAGCCTTTTTATTAATACTGGGTAAGAGTATTCTACATTCTGTTACTCATTTTGCATACCTTTGTCGTAGCTGCTATTAATTTTCTCATAAGTACTGAACAATCATAATCTTTAAAATAGTTTTATTCAATTCTAAAGAAAACAAATGGGACCTTCCAAGGAAGAAAGTTAAGTAGATACATGAATATTGTAGTGATCTTGAAGAAATAATCATTTTTTATCACTTTCATGCTCTACAAAGAGGAGGATAATTGCTGCTATCTGTTTAAATCCCTCAAATGCTATTTGTTGGTATAATTTCAATTGGCCGCAATACATTATTTCCAATGTCCTTACATTTTAAGTTTAATACAAAAATGTGATTGCTTTAGAGATGATAAAAGTAAGATTGTCTCTGGAAAGGCAGTCAGGTTATTATGAAATATCCAACCCAGTTAGATTAGGTGAACTTGCTGCGGTTTAAACCAACCTGTTAGATGTAACAAGGAATGCTAGACAGTTTGGGTGGAAAGGGACTTAAATATCAGCTGGTTCCACCCTCCCTGCCATGGGCAGGGTCACCTTCCACTGTCCCAGGTTGTTGAACCCTGCCTTGGGCACTTCCAGGAACGCAGGGGCAGCCACAGCTTCTCTGGGCACCCTGTGCCAGGGCCTCCCCACCCTCACAGGGAAGGATTTGTTCCTAACAACTAATCCAAATCTGCCCTCAGTTAAAGGAGAATCACAGTTGAGGAGTGTTGAACACCACCACCAGTAGTAATTAGATGTTTGCATTTCAGTCCTTCAAGATATTTCAGGAGAGTGTTGAGTATCTTAGTATTTTTGTGAATCAGTTACCTTGGTTTTACAATAGACAACAGCATACAAAATGTTATTGAAGGGTGTTTTTTTTTTTTTTTTTTTTCCTCTGGTAAATGCTTGTGGACATCTCTGTCTATTTGTTTTTGTTTTTTTCCTTTCCTGTCCATCAGTGTTAAAATTCTAACCCTTAAACTGGATGTAACTGCTGTGGGAGGGCAGCAAAGTTCAGACTTAGTGAAACATCAATTTCAGATGTTGTATAATGATCACATTGCCATTTTTTTCTGTAGTTTCTTGGCACTTGTGGTGTAGTGCGGATCATGATGTTCTTGATTCTCCTCCACCATTTAAAAGCTAGCTCATCTTTTATAATATGAAAAACTTTGTAAAAATAACAGTTTTTCTTTTGGAGATGCTTTCTTGCTTTTTTAATGTTTTTATTTAACATATGAACCATACACTTACTGGCTTTACAGAAAACACTGTTAAATATTATGTTCTAGCTAAGTCAAATGAATTTTCTGTAGAGTGTATTCTTTCTGAGACTCAATATTAACTCTTTTTTTTTTTTTCCCCAGAAGTGAGTTACATTTGTTTCTCCTTAGTGAGTTTTTTCCTTTCCCCAGAGCATCTAAAGCTATTAGCATGCTATTGTATTATGTTCCTTGTCTTTGTCCTCCTGCATCTTTTCTTAATGGCGAATGAAACTAGTTTTTATCTTATTCCCCAGCTGCCTTCTCTTTCTGTGTACAGCTGATAGAAATCTGAGTTACGAGTTTTCTTCCTCTATGCATATCATTCAGGACCTCTCCATTTTCAGGTTTGGGTTTGGTTGTTTGGTTTGGTTTTTTTTTTTTTTTTTTTTTTTTTTTTTTTCCCCTTTTACTGCTATTTGTTATCTTTTAATCCTGTTACATTTCTGTGCCTGGCCCAGTGGTTGTCATGCCAGCACTGGGCTAAGATGTGGTGATCTGTTCCAGCCTACACAGAAAATGAGAAAGGCATGTCCAAGATGAGGTGATAATCCTGCTGTACTTAATGGCCATCTCTTGATAGAAAATAAAATAAAAAACCCCAATAGTAATTCTTATTATTGTACTACAACCTACATTGTGACATGGCACTCAGTGAGCATCTCAGAATAATAAGTGTTTCCCTTTCAAAGGGTTGTGAAAATCTTACAACACAATGTCACAGGCTGTAATAATGCCAAGTAAGTATTTCAAAGATAAGCTTAAAATACGAACCTTCCCCATTAATTGTTCAGAAAAAGGGTGAAAAATAGCATCATGAGCTGAGACTGTCCCTGTTCTTTTTGCCAGAAACAGAAGATGGAAGTTCCTTTGGATCTGGAGCTAGTGATTGGCTCACCCAGTCCTAATGTGCCACTTCCCCGACAGGGGTTAGTGAAGATTTAGGGAAACCCTCAAGTCTAGGAGAGTCCTTGTTTAGCTGCCTCTTCACTACGGGCTGGTCTCAAGCTGTCATCTGTCCATGTTAAACACGCTCCACTTGTGAGATACGCTTTCTCTGCGTTAACTCTGAATAACTAACCACAGCATTTCGGTGAAGAGGAGAGGAGGGATCTCCCAAAGCTTATTTTCTCCTTGGATTCCCCCATTGCCATTCCTCCAGCAGGGATCTGCTGAGCTGTGCTGGGCTCTTTCCGGAGGCCCATGCAATCCTTGCTGGAATTCTTGTTTTCAGTCGTGAATAGGGGTAGGAACGATGTATTGCAGTTCAGGCCTCTCACAGGGTTAACTGCACTGAAGTTTTTTTCTGTTCTGTGTGGCTGCTTTCCAGAAGCTCTTGGAAAATACAGCAGTTTTGCCAGTGTTGGTTTGGTCACCTGTGACAGGACTTGGTGAGTCTTTCTCAGTGTGAATACTTTTTAGGATGCCCTATCAATTAAAAAAAGCTTTTTCTGGCTGAAAAAAGATAACTTTCTTCTTATCAGGGGAGAGTTAAAAGAAACAATGCTGCGTACGTATAATTTTTCAGCTCTGCGATTATTCCTGACTGACTTGCCTTGCCTCTTAATTAATATTTGAAATGCATTCCTGTCCTCTGAATTCTCTGAGCTGCGTGTGACTCCAGCGAGGTGTGCCTCACGAGATCACTTCCTTGGCTTGCAGCAGCGTGGGGTATCCCATTGAAATTCAATTTGTGGTTCCAGGCAATTGTTTTGTTACACTAATTTTATTCACTTGGCATATTTTTCATGCTGTCACCTAGGATGCAGGGTCACATTAGTATCAGAAGAAATCCTTTTTTCTCCTTCCAAATTAAACTATTAATATTTAACTATTCAAATTGCTATTAATTTTTAACATATTAATGGAATAATCCCTTTCTGTGGCATTGGAGTGCTTGTGACTGTTATGCATAAGGATCCTGGTGCTGTTGCTGCAAGATGGAGATTAGAGGGAGGGCTCCTAGCTGACATCCATCCCATCTGTATGCATGGGAGCTTACGGCAGGAGATATCCTCCAGGGAATTTATCACCGTGATGCTGCAGGCTCTGTCTGTGTTCAGGTTTTCTGAGGAGTAGTTGGAACTAAAAGCTCCGTGGTCCTCTGTGGGAAAAGTTCCTCAATTACTCTGATGCTAATTTAGTGCTGATTTCAGCACTCGTGCAGCGCAGCTCAGGGATCTGATGGAAGGACAGATTCCTCTTTTACTGTGGCAGTATTTGCTGTCACTCGCAGACATTTGTCATGTGTCAGAAGTGACTCGCGAGGCGCCGATTGTTAGTGATTGTAATTGGGTTTGAGACCCTAAATGGAAGATGTTAAAAGGACTGAAATTACAGTCTTTGTCACAATTATGTGCAAGCCATACTTATATCACTTTCCTCCTTCCCCTCCCCAGCTGTGGGACAGGAGCAGGCAGGGGACCCAGGAGCATTGCCTTTTCTTCTCTGAATAGGGGCGTTCTTCTAGGAAATAGTGAAGGCACAAAATGCCTCTGCAGGCGTTAGGGACTTAGAGCAGGAATGTTATTTGATGTGTAAAGTATGCCTTCCTATTTCTCTCTGGTGACAAATGCCAGGAGCCGAGGGAACGGCCTGAAGTTGTGCCAGGGGAGGTTTAGGTTGGATATCAGGAGCAGGCTCCTCGCCCATCGCGTGGCCGGGCACTGGAACAGCTCCCCAGGGCAGTGCTCACAGCACCGAGGCTGGCAGAGCTCAGGAAGCATTTGGACAGTGCTCTCAGGCGCAGGGTGCGACTCTTGGGAATATCCTGTGCAGGGCCAGGAGTTGGACTCTGAGGATCCCTGTGGATCCCTTCTGACAACAGCATGTTCTGTGCTTCTGTGTTTAATTAGTTTGATCTTGTCATTTCTTGAAATTCTGTGAGGGGTAGTGTCTGGGCATACCTCCTAATGCCTTCCTCCTAGTAATTTTACAGTGATTGTCTGTTTGATGCTTAGCCTGTGACAGTACGTTTACATCTATCATTTTCCTACTGGGCTTTTATCAGATTTCTTTCAGCCATTCCTTGTTTGTGATCATCAGCAACCCTTTGCAAATTGTCCCTTATTTTATAGTGCTTGTATGTGCAAGCTTGCCCTGAAATGTCTCTGGTGCTCCAGCATGTCATAATTGTTTACCTGTCACCCAACAGTAAAAAGCATCAGATTTCTCTAAGATTCCAGTCTTTTGTTTCAGATGGTTCAAATATTCCAAATCCAGTCTCTTTCCCATTCTTGTCTGATGGTAAACCATTTCATTATATGAGATGAGCTTTCCTCTGACATAACACCTTTCTGACCACGTCTTCACAAAAGTATCTCCGTCATACAGTCAGTTAACGAGAGAGAGGGGTGGAATTCAGAGTGTGCCAGATGTTCTCACCCCTAAGATTGTGCTTGCTCCTTTGAGCATGTTCTACAGGAAGACCAGTGCTCAGTTTAGCTAACAGAATCCTTACTCCCTCTTCTGAACTGGAATGCTCTGTGTAATGCTGCTTTTCTTTGCTGAAGCACATGCTGGAATTAAATTTTAAACAGTGCATTACCATGTGGTGTGCATAGGTACAATGTGTTTTGTGGAGCTTGTACCTTGGGAGCATGAAAATTGTTCTTTCCAGGTTCACCCTTACTGGATTCTCATTTCTCGTATTTTCTCTTGTTTGACTTACATCACATTTTCTGGAGAAACTTTCTAACCCTCCTTCTGAAGCTGAGTGCTTCCTTTGTGACTCGTGATCACTTAACCCAGTTTCTCTCTCACCTGTCCTATCCTGGCAGAGAGATTTTGGGTAGCACTCTCCGAGTCAGTCACGCAGAGAAGGGAGCCTGGGAGTGAATGTGACTTTATGCCCTGGGGGCTCCTGCTCAGAATCTCCAGCGTATTTCTGCAATGCTTTCCATGGTGTTTGATGGTTTTAGGTACTTGAACCTACTGCCTCTTTATCCTCAAAATTATCTTCTGCGTTTCTTGGGGAAAACACTCCTTTCTTCCCTCATCATCAGTTCTCTTGTAAAATCCTGCAGTTGAATTCCCATTTTTTGTTGTTCTGTGGTTATCCCTTGGTAAGTTATCCCTTGTGAAAGCCTGTACAACGTATGGTATATAAATTCTGTTTGATCCACCCTTTGTCTTGGCAGTGGGATCTTCAAACTCTGCACTGTTTTGCTGATGTTAAGAGGGTATAGTTGCAGCTGAAGGAGCTCAGGTTGCGATCTTGTCAGATCTCATAAGACAAGTGTGGCCCATGGTGATCACTATTGTGGTAGAATGTCTCCAGGGAAAAATATAGATGCCCTATGAAATGATGATGCACTAGTTTCTATTTCTGCTTTCAAATAAAAATTGATTCTATGAGTTGGGAGTATGTGTATGATGCTGAATTTGCACATCTTGAGGGGTAAAGCGATTTGATCGCTTCATTCCGTGTTAAAGTTCCGTAGTATTTTTGTGAGGCTAAAGGAGTTAACTGAGGACTTGCACACAGGAGTGACATAAAAAACTAGCCTTGTTTTGATTTTTTCTATTTTAATTTTTTTTTTTTTTTAATGTGCTGAGAACCCATTTATCCTAATTAAATCCGTTGAGGGAAGTTAGATTTTCAGCACTGAGGGAATAAACCATTTAGTAATTAAGATGCTTAAATACCTAAAATTGATTTTTTTCAACATCCATTTTTGAGAACGCCAGTCAGCACTCACAGGCTTTCTTGTAGTTACAACCAGGGTGGGTTTTTTTGGTCAGATTAGTGTATTTTCTTGCAATATGATGTTTACCTGGGGAGTTACCCTCCTGGAGGTATTTAGAAGCTGGGGAGATCCTCCTGGGGATATGGTTTAGTGGTGGCTTTGGCAGTGCTGGGTTGATGGATGGACTCAGGGATCTTAGGGGTCTTTTCCAGCCTAAATGATTGTATGATTTGACATTTCCTGTTTACTTTCTGTGAGAAGCAAGATTCCATCTTTGCTCTGTTAAAAGCTTAAAAATGTCTACTGGAATTTATCCTTTAAGCAGCATTTGCTTATTTAAAAAGTAGTACATAAAACAAAAAGGAGAACCTAACGGCACAATTATGTCTAATTTCATAACCGGAAAATCATGCTAAGTCTTTTTGGCTTTCATATCACCTGTTGCACACCCTCCAGCACTCCTAAAGCCTTTTCTTTGCACCTCTGGTAGGTGCAGGGAATTAATACATGTCCCGTCTTCATGATGCTTGAACTCTGCTACAGAATCCTACGTGGGATTTCATGTGTTCTTGTAACAGCAGGTTGACACGTCGCACGTGTGTTACCCTGGTTTTTCTGAGTTTTTTATTAGCCTTTTGATTTTCATAAATGGAGTCAGATCTTTTAGTTACTGTAGAATATTAGAGCAGTTCTTCTACCTTTCCCACAGAAGTAATATAAACAAATCCTTTGGTTTTCGTTCTCTGTCCTTTGTTTGCATATTTCTAACCTAAAAACAATTGTAACTGACAATTGGTCTGGCCACTGAGGCTGAGGGGTGGAAAACCCAAAAAGCCAATCTTCTGCTAGACCCACAAATGTATAAAAGTAAAAGAATAAACAAAGGGGTCTCTTCTCTCCGCTCTTTCACCTGGGAACTGGATCAGAAGAACCTCTGCAAAAATCTCTTGTCTGCGTGTGATTGCTTTGTGTTTCACAGTGACACACGTGCAAGTTCGTGTAGGAGCAATTCCTTCCACCTTACTGTGCCGCATAGCACTGAGAGAGTTTTGTGCTTGTTCGGAGATGGGGCATTGTGCTGCTTTTGGAAGTTCTTTTTCATGTGGTGGTTAATGCATCGTGGAGCGCTGGAAACTGAAGCTCCACAGCACTTTATCACCAATGTAAGTTCATGAAGCCGTGATGAAATGTGGGCTGAAAATTGCATCCAAAGGTCTATTAGATACTTTTTGAATTACTGATTTTGAGGTTTCTGCAGAGTAAAGCTTTGGTAAAGTAAAGGTGTTGTTGAACTAAAAACACCTGAAAGATGAGATTCTGATATCAACTTGATAGACGTATGCAGCTTTCACAATTTTATGGACAAAAAGCAGCCTGTCCTGTTACATTGCCGTATAAATAAAAATGAAGCATGTTGCTTTTTTCCTGACCTAGTGCTGGTGCTTGGACCATATTCGGCTTTTTACAACAAAGAAGCAAAATAAAACTGTATCCTAAGAATTAATGGTTACTAGCATCTCTCCTGAAAACTGTAAATTAGGCAGTGGCACTTGCTAGACAAAGTCCCAGGTACTTCAGATGCTGTCATCATGTGTGATTTCTTTATTTTCCTGACTGAATGTCCTATGATTTAGAGAAACCTTCGTAGAACTTGTGTGTTGTTCTTGTCAGTATCAATATTAATGCCATGCTGCAGTCTGGTTGGAACTGGAGAGCTGCTTTTTTCCAGCACAGTACATCACATGTAATTCGAGGCTTTATTTGCTTTCTGTATGAAATTACCTACTTTGTAACTGTGTCAAGAAAAGCAATAACTGTGTAGAGAAATTTGGAATAACTAGTGGTTTATAAATACACAAATCAATGTAGGCAATCAAAGTGCCTCATGAAAGTCCAGTGCTTTGATGCTTAACTAGTTTATGGAAAAGCAAGGGGTTGTATTAGAAGTTTGACATCAGTAATAATTAAGGTGATTACACTGCTTAGCATGTTCCAGTTAAAAACCACTGTTGTGCTTTGTAATTCAGGCGGGGTGACGCGTGTGAAGTGCTGCGTGTGAGGGAGAGCTCAGAACAGAATCCCAGCACGTGGACCTGTGCTCCGAGCATTGCACCTCAGGGTCATACTGTGACTTCCATGAAATCCGGAATTTCTTTGGGATTCCTTAAGTAAATACATAAGGGAATGAGAGACTGACATGCAGGCTGGGTTACTGCGTACCTCTAGAGGTAACAGTGCATAGGCCTGTTACTGTCATATATAAATCTGGTAAGGAGAAACTGTTTTCAGATGTTTCTGCTCTTGCAGATGAGGGTATATCTGTTTGCTTTTCAACACATTTCCCATGTGTACAGTGGTACATTTTTGTTGATTTTGTGAATCATTTCCTGTTCCTCTGGGGCTTTGTCTTAATAATTGATACTCCTTCGTCTTAAAAATGGGTTTATACTGGAGCAATAGGTTGCGTATTTCCTTCACCCTGTGCTAGAATTTTAGAGTTTTTTTCTTAGCTCCTATGAGGCTCCTATGCACTCTATTAATTTAGGGATTACTCAGGGGCCGTAGGGTAGTCGATGTGCAATCCTTACAACAATTTAGGTCTGCAAAGTCATCTGGTATTTGTGGAGTTCTGCCTCGCTCCTGCAGACTCTGAGCGGCTGCATGTGCCAGCGCTTTGCTCAGCGAGAAACTCTACTTGCAGAAGAGTCATTCCTGTGATGGCAGGACTTGGCCATCAAAAAGGAAATGAAGTGTGGGTTCTTCCTTAGGGATTTTTTTGTTTGCACCTCTATGAATGTGCAATATTTGTGGCAGATCTTCAAACCCTTATAATGAAAGTTTTGTGTAGATCCTGTCTGAATTGAATTCGATGTCTATCTCTCCACAGTCGTGCTCAAAGTTTGCTGGCAAGTTTTAGAATGAAAGATACACTTTGCTAATGAAATGAATCATCTGGCTTTCAAAAATAGGTCCACAAAACTGCAGCAGAGTATCCAGTCAAGTGTGTCATGTAGCTTGCCATCTTATTATCAGCCTCTGATGAGGATCTGTTTGGAAATTTCTGTGTTTATCAATATTACTGGCATTTCACTATTATATGGGGGATGAAAATTCAATGTAAAAGACTACTGTGACTCTTCACATTAATAATCTTTTAGCTGGCTTTTATAATTTTAACATCATTTACTAATTTGACATGTCTGCTCAATTTAAATGCACTTCAAAAGACTAGGGAAATAGTATTTAAGTATAAAGATAAAACAACTGTATGCATTTCCAGTGATTCTTGAATTTTCAGCCGTTTGATCTAGTTTGTTCAATGCTGTTTTTCTTTAATCTTGGTGAGCTTCTAGTCAGGGTGAAATGTGTCTAAACCTAAACCACAGTTTTTCAACTGATTTCACTTCTTCAGCTTTTCCACTTCTTACTTTGATTTCTTGTTTTCTTTTTTATGATTGTATTCAGAAAACAGTAAAACCAAATGTCTCTCTTGCCACTTCCTTACAAAACGTTATGTAGGCATTTAAGGTATGTGTGCAAATATTTTATAGCGTGCTAGCAAGAGATCAGTTTCTTTTTTCTTCTCCACTCGCAGAAAACAAATGGAATGTTACTGTCAGCAAGGCTACCTATTATTCATCTAGATTTAGTCAAAAATAAACTTTTTTATTACAACAGTTAAGAATTTCTTCACTGCTCAGTGAACTCATCTCATGGAAATTCAAATGGGTACTATTGGCAGCTGTTTTTATAAAGTAGTGAGGCAGAACAGTGGATCAGAGTATAAAGTACCTTTCCCTTGGGGTGAGAAAAAAAAGATACGTACATATACAAATGCTCTAAATTAGCCATTACCATTCAGAGGAGAGGCACTGAAAATGTCAGCTCAGTGCTCAGCTGTGGTCAAAGCTGAGCAGAATAGTGAGATCCTTTGGGAAAGGCATTGAGAACAAGATGATAAATGTTATTATGCTATTGTATAAATTCACCATGTTCTGGCATCTTGAATCCTGTGTGTTCCTCTACTCTGCCCATCTCACAAGCCGAGGGCATCTCATGGAGAGCTTCAGTGGAAGAGGGGATGTGGTGGAGCAGAACTCCTTCACACTTCAGAAGGAGTGTGATTCCAAGAGGCAACTGCAGACACATTTGGAATTTTATATTCAAATTAAATCCCAGTATTTCTTCCTAATTACCCAAGAGTAGCATGTGTCTACTCTTTTAGAATGTAGTCGAAATAATTTCATGTTTAACACCAGAAGGTGTTTGTTGTGTCATAAATTACAAAGGCATTTTCGTTTCCTATTAAAAGAATGGCAAATGGATACTTCTGCCAGCATATTTTGTGTGTTTAAGTGCTCATAAGGATAGAGTTGCAGAAGGAAACAGCGGGGCTTTTCTGTTCTGCACCCTGTTCCTTCTTCCTCTTTCCTTGTGGAAATGAGCAGGGTGAGCTTGGATGCTGAAGCTGAGTGCTTATAGATAAAATTAACTTTGTTTCTTTGATTCTCAAGAGTAGAAAAACTCATTTGATTTTGTTTTGTTTTTTTTCCCCAGAGTTTTTTGGATTCACAATTAGCTCTTATCATTCACCAGCTTACCATCTATCTCCAATGTAATTTCTTGTTTGATGTACGCATCTTGTGTCGAATTGCCCTGGCTTTGTGTGGGAGATTCTTCCCGTGCGTTCAGAATAAATCTTCCTTTCATTCAATCTGTTTAAAAGCTATCCATTTTGTTTCATCACAACTTATTACCAGCTGAAATCCTGATTCCACTGAGTCCACAATTCTGCCGAAATTCAATTTTTTTAATCAATCATTTTTTAAACCTTAGTGATTACACAGACATCAGAATCCTAATACACGTGCAACAAAGGGACGTGGCTTTTTGGAAGCAGTTGGAGAGATGGCTTTCTCCTTTCTGAGTTTTCAAAGACCACTGCTTAATGGATGCCAGCTAATTAATTTTGCATTAGGCCATGCACTCTATACAAATGGTATGTGTATTAATGAAAAATGGTGGCATCCCGTGACCTTGCTGCTCTCTGAGTCGTCTCTCCAAGTCTCTTGGTCAGCAGAGATGTTTGCTGCATTTGTGGTTCTGCACCCCACTAGCTGGCTGTTATCTCAGCAATTTAGAGAGCAACTTAGACTTCCTTTCATTGCTATAAAAATATGAATAAATGGATAGTCAGAGCCTTTGCACAGGGTATTCCAAAGATGAATGTTTTATTATTGAAGTATAAGGGCTTTGAGGAAGTAATGAAAGAGAATCCTTACAATAAGAAAATTGTTTCCATCTCATAAGCAGGTTTAAATTGAAGCCTTTTCTTGTAATAAGAAGTGAAAGCAGCTATAGTGAAAGATCCTACAATGGAATGTCTCCTGTAATTCCATCCCAGTGTCTGTCTTTTTTTGAAGAGCATCTTTATTTAAAGAAAGAAGATAAAAATTTCAGCATTCTTGCTTAAAAATAAATCCTGTGTTAATGGTACCTTTTAGAAATTATAGGTTTGAAATCCTTTTGCACAGGGGAAAGCTATGCTGATTTTATGACTCTTGACCAAAAAGTTCTTAACTTCACTATGTTTTTTGTTGTATATTTTCAATGTAGGGTTCTAATTTTCAATTAAGTATTTCAGACAAAGCACAACCAACACAAATTCCAGAGTTATTCCAAGCATGCACAGAAGAAAGAAAAAAAGTGAGAGAAAGATAAAGATGTCTAGATCCTGCCTTTATAGCCCATACAAATCTAGTAAGTGTTAAAAGTGTTGTGTCTTTCAACACGGGAAAGCAGAGGCATCCTATGAATTCTGTGGTACTTCTGGAAAATGCATTTTACAAACCATACGGAATATAAGGAAAGGCCATATACGCTTAGATAATGAATAGAAAATGATTTTGTTGAAAAAAATCTCTTTGTAAGAATGTGGGTATTTATAATACCAAAACTTCCAAAGTATTTGAATACTCTTTTTTTTTTTTTTTTTTTTTAAGAACTACGCTATTTTTTGACTGATGGTTCTGATGTTGTCAGTGCTGTCTTTGGGCTTTTTGTCTTGGCTCTGCCCTCCTGGGTGCTTTGGAACGATGCTGTTTGTGACTCCTTTCACTTGCTGTGCAGGGTCCTTCTCTGCCAATTTTGTTTGCTGTCTAGTCAGTATTTACCATACCATTAAAGCAAAAGCAGGCTCTGTCTGATGTGCTTGAACGGGGATTTTTGGAAAGCGATGTGTGCATGAAAGCAACGTTGTTTGCAAATTAGTCACAATCTCCTTGGAGTTTAAACAGAGCATGAGCCCACTTTCCACGCTCCCTTCCCATTGAGAACATGCAAGTGTTCTGAAGGATGAGCTCCTGTGAGGGCACAGAAAACCCAAGAAAACTTGCTGCTGGGAGATTCTTAAGGATTTTTCATCTGGATGAAAAGAGTTTTGTACCTTGGCAGGAAATCAATGCTTTCTCATTCTTATTAGGCCTGTAGCAACATCAGCTATAGACATCCCTACACCGGGGAGAACTTCATTTAAAGTTCCCATCGTTGCGGCTGAATTGCTGCTAAGAAATCTTGGGATTACCCATGCTGATGAGGTTCCCTTAGTCTTCCTTGTGCTGCAGCATCAGGATGTCTCATGAAGGGCGGGTTCCCGTGTTCAGGTTTGTTGCTGACTCTTTAAAGCATGGCAGCTTTGAAAAACTGACCTGTGTTTACCAAGGGTTACTGTGGGATAGCTGCTTTGTCAGTGCTAAATCTTTTGGTATTTCCAGCATCTGTGCACGTGCAGAAATGCTAAATAGTGATTTACATTTTCAGAGTCCTAGAAGAACACAGCAGACTTATCCTCTCCTGTGTATTTTGGCAAAACACATCTGGTACCACTGGGAAATCTCTATTTATACTTGAAGTGCTGAGAAGGTAATAGACTAATTTTGGCAATTGTTTGAGTAGGAATGTTCTTGTGTACACACACAGGCCTATCACAAAGGCATTCTCATTACAGTTTGAATACTAACTCAGGAAAGCTAATGACAATTAAAAGTAGGAAGAGGAGGCAGAGATTATGGAGAGGGTGTCTCTTTTAAAAGAAAGCATAATTTGGCTTCAGCTGCTGTAAAATGCCTCCTTGGAGGATAGCTTGATGCTTTTTGTGTCTGACCCAGCAGCCTGAGCACCACGAGACCACAGCAGCAAAGAATCAGCCTGTGGTACAGTTCCCTTAAAGATGAAGGAGCGAGCAGGCAGCCCTTCCAGAACCCTGGCGTTTTGAATATGTAAGGCCTCTGAAAACTGGCAAGAAGCTGAAGTGAAATACTAAGCAGAGCTAGGGACCAGCATGAGCTACCAAGTGTAAATTCAAGCCTGAGTTTATCAGCTGGAGCCAGGCACATATGAACGAGAGTGTGTGTGTTTCCTGCTAAAAGCAGAGAGTGAGAGGCTGATACATTGCTTTGATACTATTTAAGAGCAAGTAGTTGCAATCCATATCATTTTGCTGTCAGATGTATTTGAAAAATGGAAAACATGTTGGATATATGTTTTGCGAGTAGTTATCAACAGTGCTCCAGAAGTATCTGCTTTAGTGGATTCCTCAGAATTCACCGTTCAAATCTTCCACGTGTCTTGAATTATCTTGAAATTGGCTGTTGTTCTGTGCTGTGGCAGAGTGAGAGCATTGCAGAGGTTAATTGTAGCCTGTCAGGGTCTGTGATGCTGCTGTTCTCAATGGAGACGCTCTTCCAAAGGGCTTAGTTCAGTCTGCAAAAACTAGTATTTTGCTCGTGTTTAAGAGGCACTGCCTCTCTGTGATCTATAGAAGGCTAGACTCAGTCTGCAGTCCTTTGAACGCCCTGAAGCAGTGGTAAAAAGCTTAAGAAAATCCTGACTCCAGGAAAGCGCAGCTTTTACCTCTCAGCCTGGCATCACCTGATGATTGCAGGTGCATAAATGAAGGCTGCAAAGAGGGTTCCAGATTCTGGTTTTTTATTATTATTATGCAAATTATCTGTTGTATTGTGTTGATAATGTTTTTTATGTGATATGTATAACTTATATATCAATTACATGTTGATAATGTTTTTACCCTCAAAGTTCTGTTGAAACCTGAGCTTCTACAATATCTATTTTCATATATAGAGATATTGTGTATTGTATAGATATAATTTTAGCATGCCTAGAATTGCACGAGCAAGTGTAGCTAGAGTTGCCTCTTTGAGATAGATATGCATGGAAATACAGGGAAATGTGTTCTTCTATTCTGACTAGGAAGCATAAATTGGGAAGACAACTGGCGATTATAGAAAGGGGTTTTCAGTCTAATAATTACTGAAGTCACCAAGGACAGGAACTGTGTGGTTTTAAGAAAATTCATTGCGTTCTTTTGATTCCACTGAAGAACATTGCCCAGGTACCTGTGCCAAAGTGTGAAATCCTCAGGCTTTTTTTGTGCCATCCAGTGTGAGGGAAGCTCCCTGTAATTGCAGGAGGAAGCGCAAATCTTTGGGGTCAGGTAGCTCGTGGCCTCTGACTGGTGCTTTTCAAGAACAAAAAGGCGGCAGGAGAGTGAAGTGCGGGAGCTGTGGCAAATTTAGCTCAGGGCAGCAGTTGGAGTTGCTGGATGAAAGCAAAATAAGTCCTGTTTGCCTGTGAGCCTCTTTGAGGCTCCATGGTATGATTGGTGCTCTAAAAAGGGGAGATGTTCCTACGTGCTATTGGAGAAGGAGTCGCTTCAACACCAGTTAGGGCAAGCGGTTGTGACAACTGACCTGTGTAGCTAAAGGGCGAACTGCTAGGGCCCCTCTGGTGTTACTCAGCTTGTATTTATGGTCATTGCTGCTGCTGAGGGACAGTGATGAAAAGGTTAATCTTCACAGCAGATCTTTTTCCCTGATAATCTCCTTCATAGCTTTTTGTCGAAGCCATACTTGACCTCCTCACCATTTTTAATTTTTTTTTATGTTTTTAAAGCTAAATAATCTCCTGTTGCCATGCACATATTGAGTTTCTGAACTGAAGCAAGCCCATAAGCTGACTGCCATGCCCAGCCCCTAGCACTCAGCCATTGCAGCATCCTGGTTCTCCCACCTGGTTTTCAGATCCCACATCAGCTCACTGAAAAGCTCACCACATCTTGTAATTATGGTTTTTTTCCCCTCCCCACTTCAGAGCACGATGAGTGTGGCAGTGGGCAGCACAGCTGTGATGAGAATGCAATCTGCACTAACACCATCAGGGGACACAGCTGCACCTGCAAACCCGGCTACGTGGGCAACGGGACCATCTGCCGAGGTGAGTGTGGTACTGGGACACAGCAGGAACCTGCCTGGCTTTGTTACTATCTGCTGACAGCCAGCTGCATTCCCGTAACCTGCCAGGGCTGGGTTTTGCAATGATTCCCTTTAAGACATCTTCTGGCAAATGGACGTGATGGGAGTTGATTCGTGCGTGACTTCTTAGGAAGAAGGAAGTATTTTTGGAATGCGAGGAGAAAAGAACTTTATATTTGCTTCAGTGGAGAGTGTCATTTGAGCTGGTATAATTCAGCTTTTGAGTGGTGTTCATGTTTTATAAAATGTGGATGGTATGTACTGTCACCTTTGGCTTTTAAGTTTTAATGAGATGCATTTTAAATTAGGATAATTGTATTTTATGCTAGCATTGTGTGGTTGTTTTTTGACTACTTGCATCAGAATCACGACTTTTTTAAACATATAAATCTTTAAATGAGTATTTTGAAGATTTCTCAGTTCTGTGAACAAGAAATAATGATAGCCAGCTATGCTTTCTGTGAAGTATTCATTTATGGCATGTCATTTATTTAGGATTGGGTTTATGTTTTTCTTTTGGTGGAGAAAGAGAAGCAAATATCTCATATAAGGACAAGGGAGGGTTGGGTTAGTGAGGGCTCTGTCTTGAAGTACTACTGAACTATAACTCATGCATTTATGAATTATATTTGTCATATTTGTCTCATAAAAAGCTATTTTTTTCTTTTCTGGGTTTTCATACTTCTTAAACAGCATTACAGTAATAGAAAACCAAATACAAATATTAGGTTGGGTTTTGGGATTTTTTTTTTTTTTTTTTTTTTTTTTTTTTTTTGAAATTACAGGAATTGAATCTGAGGAATGTTCTGGATAAAACCTTCTGTACAATTTGGGGCACAACAGGCTGAATATTAATTTTTCAGACTCTTGTAAGTTGGCCAAATGGTTCCTTCCAGGACAAAGAGCTTTGATGTCATTCCTGTTTCAATCTGCAGCCCCTCACTAAGATTGTCCTGCTGAATTAGCAGCCATCAGATTGGTTTTGATATGACTTGTAGCTGGGTACTTTCCACCAATGCCAGAGCATCCCCACACTTAAAACTCCAATGGTCTGTTGAGGATTGAATAAAGAATAGAAAAATGGAAAACTGGAAGTGTTGGGCAAGTTAAACCTTGGCCTGTCTGTATTGAAGATCAGCAGGTGATACCAGGGAGAAACTCACTGCAGTGTATTTTTGGACTTTGATTACAGTAAATGTGAATTGCAGCACAGAGTTTGAGTTTGAGTTTCAGAGGAGTCCTGAGTTCTGATTTTCTTTTTTTTAAATTATTTTTATTATTACATTAATTATATTAATTATATTTCTTTGAAACTGGGATGTTTGGATTAGTAAGTAAAATCTATGTTTTCACACTGGTTTTCTTCATTTGCATACCTTTAATGTGCCAAAAACTCAAAGTGAAACTTCTACTGCATATTTATTAATCTAGTAATGTTGTAGTAATGAAATGGGACTAGAGAAATGAGATAATGCTTTTACTCTCAACGTTCTATTGAAACCTGAGCTACTGCAATATATATTTTCATATCTAGAAATATTGCATGTTGTATAAATACAGTTTTAGCATGCCTTGAATTGCACATGCAAGTGTAGCTATAGTTGCCTTTTTGGGATAGATATGCATGGAAATACAGGAAAATGCGTTCTATTCTGACGAGGAAGCGTAAATTGGAAAGACAACTGGAGATTATAGAAAGGTGTTTGCAGTCTAATAATTGTTGAAGTAGTAAGGACAAGAATAATCCAGCACTGCACAGAATAGTCATTACTGCTAACGAGGTACCGTTGGAATAATCTGCATTTTAGTAAATTATAAAACAAACAAGATAAAGTACTGGTTTTGTTTTCTGAGCCTGTGCTTCTATGGTTACATGAGGTTTTTCATGAGTTTGGATGCTAATTGCAGAAATGTTCCCGTTTTGCCCACTCTAGCAAAAACTTCTGACTCCTTTTTTTACCAAGTTCAACAGCGATGCCATCAGTTACCTGCCAGAGCTTTTCCTTGCACAAATCCTGGCACAAGGAAAGAGGTGTGAGCATGTCAGGACAACTATAAACTGCTGTTGGCTTGTAGTATTTTAGGGCTTTATCTTCAGGCAATACAGATTGGAAAAACAGAGATAAAAGTCAAGGTGATACGTTTGCTGTAATACCATCTGAAGATAAGATAAATGTTTCTGTTCTCCTTGAGACATCTGCAAGGGCTTTATAAATGTTTACATGTTACGGATGCGTACACACACAAAAATCAGTGGTTCCAGCTACTGCTGAAATAATACATCTCTGTGGTTCAGTAGGAAACCTTATTAATTTTGTTGAGCAAAACAATAAACAGAAAAATGATGATTTTATGATGAGAGAGAAGGACGGGATTTGTGCGTGATTCTGCATCCCATTTCAGCAATCTATTTCAGCAGCGTTATAAAAAGTAAAATCAGAGTAATGATACTCTTTGGCTTTAGTGAATAACACATAGATAGTCTTTATAAAAAACCCAGGATACTGTTATTTTTGTTTTCGAAAAGAAAACATATGCCGTTGAATTAAATTGTATTGTGGACTACTGGCAAATACAACTCAATTACTCTGGCAGGAATTTGTGTTGTTTCCAATTTTTGTGAAAAGCGCGGAGAAATAAAAAGGAACAGAAATAACATGGATGTGAATATAATGATTGCTGGGGATTTATGAAAAATAACCAAACAAAACCCAAACATTGAAGAGGAAATAGAATACTTAAACAAACAAACAAAAACCTGTATAATCAGGCTGTCACACATCTTGACTAGCAAAAGATCCCGTGCATAAGGAATTGCATTACTGTAAATGTAGTACACTAGGCTGTGTAATTAAAAACAGAATTGTGTCAAAGGTGTGGAAATGGTCATGGAGGAGAGTGGTGCAGAAGGGGCACCAGAACCTGAGGGTGCTTCAGCAGTAAAAGAGACGCTGCCACAGCTAAAGTGAC
Organism: Hirundo rustica; assembly: GCF_015227805.2. Classification (NCBI taxonomy): domain Eukaryota; kingdom Metazoa; phylum Chordata; class Aves; order Passeriformes; family Hirundinidae; genus Hirundo; species Hirundo rustica. The sequence goes on along the minus strand of NC_053455.1, from coordinate 62,425,020 downwards.
AGAAAAAAATGGAAATAGAAGTGGAGATGAATGCCAGAACAACTTTGCAAACACAGAGTTGTGTGTACATAGACAGTGAGACAATAAACTAGAGACAAATAAAATTTCCTGTGGTTACTCTCAATTTCACTGTAAGAAGCAAACTTCAGCATCTCAGGCAAATGTGGGTGATTGATGAAAGCAGAATGAAGCTGAGGTGAGCTGAAATGATAAGGCAGCACAGTGCTGTGCCATCACCATCAGTAAACTGGGCAGAACAATGCACCCAGCGTCAGGTAGATGATATATTTGGATTTCTTCAGAAAATGGTAAATAAACCAGAGAGATCCATTCTGGAAGAAATTGCAGCGTTGAAAGCAGCGGACAGAGGTATAACTACTTGAATAGAGAGAGATTCTGAACCTACAGAGTTGTTAAATTGCTCTTTTCTATGAAGGAAACTTCAGAAGAAAACAAAAAAGAAGTAAGAGTGATTTGGGACATAGAAAATGTTATAGGTGGGTAGTAGAAGACACGCCACGCCCTTTTGCTTGAATTCTCTAAATTAATTATGCAATTCATAGGTGAGGGTAGAAACAGGACAGTTGGAGCAATTCCCCTAAACTTCAGGACTGGGTGCAATTGTGCAGCATCAAGGCTTCACTTAAAGGGGAAGGTGATAAAAATTGCTTTGGCGACTGAGTGCTCTAGTTAACAAAAGCTGTGGGGGGCAAATGGTGGCTGCTTGGTACAGCATGGTACTTTGAAGCGTGCCTGTCAGAATGGACCTTGTGGGAAATCAGTGTTTAGTGGCAGTAGATAGAGGAAAGGCATTTGAGTTTCCTAGGACAAGCAGGTTTAGGAATAACCCATGTGTGTGAACATGAGGCAGTGTCATCTATAAAATGAGTAAAACTCACTGCCATGGCTTCAGCTAAAGAACCAGGAGTAGCAAATACAGATATAAATACCATTTTTACACCTCAGAGGCTCTTGGTGTGTTGCAGGGTTTCTGTGTGTAATCCTGACAGGGCTTGGATCTGGGAGGCTGGGAAATATATTGGGGGGAGAATGTCTTTCTCTGCTTTTTGTCTTGATAAGTTCTGGTTCCAGTTCTGCTTGGCAGCCTTGCACCACATACTGTGGAAGTGACACGTTGAAGTAATACGTGCCATTTCCTTAAAACACAAAAGACTTTGTGCCCCACGGTCTCCTCTGCCTGGGTGAGAGGGGAGGCAGAGAGCTCTTGTCCTACATCTTAGCTGAGTTCATTGTAGAGCTTGTGCCCAGTACCTCAGGCTGAACCCAAACAAAAGAACCAAGGAAGCATCATAAGGTTTCTTAAAATAATTGGTGGCATTTAAGATTAAATGCCTTCAATGAGCCCCTTCCCATCATATTTTACCAGGAGCAAATGTGCAGGTTGCCTTCCAGGTTTTGATGCAATTAGTTGTTTTCTTTTGCACAAGGAGATTTAGATGTAGCACGCAAGCCTTGTCCTAACTCTTCGTATTTTGTTGCAAGTGTTTGTTTTAAAGCATAAATTCTGCCCACAGACATTCTTATATATTACCAGAAAGACAGAAGTGGCCTTGAACATATTCAGATGCTGAACAGGAGCAATTCTGAGACATGGACGAGGTGTGTTTGCTAATCCTTCTTGTGTAGTTTTGTCGTGAGGAATGAGCAGAAGTCAAGCACTTAATCAAGTGCAAATACTGTTCACTGTAGTTTCATATTTTACATGTGCAATCTATCTAACAGGTATATTTAGTGTGCTATTAACATCTCATTTAGTGGTTTCTACTGAGGTGTAGATTTATTGGAATGGTTAAATGAGGTGGATTTAGTTACAATCATACACTGTAAAGCAAATGTGTGCAATATGACTGATGCCTGGGAAAAACAGAAAAACAGCAGGTATTGTGAAATAAAAATCAAAACAGTGTTTATTCTAATTAATATTTAGGCTGTATAATGGCTTATTTCTGCCAGAGCACAGACTACGATTATATTTTCCCTGTTAGATTTTTCTGCAGCATTACACAGGAAACACTTAAGGGATTACAACTCAGTATAGGGTGGAGTCTTAAGGACTAGAGCTGTTATTTCTACTCAGTTCTGGTGTGATCTGGAAGTTTGGTTTCTTAATTGCACTGTGGGTCCTTATGTATTTTTTGCTTTGGGGTGTGTGTTCAGGAGTGGACTTGTTACCGGTGAACTTTACTGGTCACTTCAGGAATAAATTTTTTGCACCCTATAAAAAGCAACTGGACCTTGAACAGGTACTCTTATTTTTATGTGGTAGTGGGGGTAATCACAGGGAGTCTTTATTCATAATACACCTAGAGTGTTTCCTGACAAGAGTGCATCACAGGCTTAACAATTGCTTTTTTTTTTTTTAATGTCAGTCAGTAAGTTGACCTCTTTTACACTGTTTTAATCACAAATTATAATTGGAAGGACATGTTGCTTTATCCAAAGGCGCTCTGAGAGCTGTCTTACACTGCTGTTTTCTTTGTTTCAAAACAGGTATTTTTTATAATTCTTAGTCTGAAATATATTTAATAACATGAAAGATGTTTCCATGAAAGAAGTTGTATATCTTCCAATGTGTGGGCAGTACAGGGATGGTTTAGTAAACAGATGAGTAAAGATAAAATATTCTTTATGTGTTATAGGATTCCTCCTGATACAAAAAAGGCTCAAGAGTATTTTTAGTAAGAGCTAAAGAAGAAAAAAATCGTTCTCTTTGCTTATTTCTGCACTGAGCAGTCTGATTTTTTTGTGTCCCTTTTACACTGGCATCAGCAAAGCTAAGGTAGATTAACTTTAAATGTCAGCAATGGGAGACAGTCAGACGTGCTGGAATCCTGATATTAAAGCATATCAGATCACTCTAAGGTAACTAACTGCCACTTAGGTTTATGTTTTTTGCATGCATGTGTATCTGTTGGAAGTGGAATTGAATGCATTTATGAAGCACTGGAGTGAGTTATGAATAAAATGTAGGCCAGGATGGAAAGAAACAAACATGACTTTGCCCCAGCCTTGGAATTTTTTTGTGGCTGTAAGTCTTTTGAATGGTTGATATGCCTTATTATGGCTTTAATTGCTATTTTGGTGTAATATTCACCAGTCTCATGAAAGAATAAGTGAGTCTTGATTCATGCTGAGATTATCTTCATTCTTCACAGTCTTGAGCTTTGTATATTTTTTTTAATAGCTAATATATAGGGAATAAATCACTGCAAAAGCAGGCAAGCGCATTCATGGTGTCACATAGCACACAAGGAAAATGCCATGGCAAGTGTAAGACGCTAGGATAGTCAGACTTTTTGGGTGAGGCCTTCTAGGTATAATTGATTTAATAATTTTAATCCAGTATACATTTGTATAGCAGTGCAATTAGAATTCCTACAGGTTTTTTTCGTTCTAAAACTAGCATGGCTGGGCACAGACCCAATACAGTATTATTGAAGCCACTAAACTTTCTAGAGTCCTCAATCCACTGTACTAGTAAAAATGGAAATGTGAAATTTTAATGTAAGAATCTTTGTACTTTTGTTCTTGATTCGATGTTTATTGTATGTGGTACGGTCGTTGCAATTGCTAGGTTTGTGTTTGGATTTTGAGTTATATAAACTCACTTTGTAAATTTGCCACGTACTTTTTACACTCCTTCAGCTCTAGTACTGCTCTTGGTTTCACTGTGTAGATTTAGTTGTGTGAGGTTTTGAAATTCAGATGTAATTATTTTTGAATGTGTTGTGTTTGTGTGACCAGGTTTTGGGAGTGGAGGAGCTACTCCCCATCTGTTTGTGCTGCTGGGGAGGAGGAGATAAAGCCTGGCAAGGAGCAAGGGGTGGGGGAGAGAATTATTAAGATTGATTTTATTTCTCATTATCCTTTGATTTTGTCAGTTGTGGATTCAGTTAATACCTGCAGGAGGAGCCTGTTCATGGGGGTGATCTCTCTCTCAATCCTGATCTCAACCCATGAACCCTTGGTTGTGTTTGCTCTGCCCTGCCCAGAGAGGCAGTGACAGGGCAGCTCTGGTGGCTGGGTGCCTCTCAGCCCACTGTGTTGTGCTGGGAGCTCCTCTCCACGCTCCCAGCAGCGTGCAGACCGGCGTCACAGCCTCTCCAGGAGCACAGTGCCGCCAGCCCCGCGTGTGGCATCCTTCAGGGTGATGTACAGCGCACATCAGTTATGGAAATAGCTCCTTTAAACCATGATTCATGTCACTTGTCAGAGAACACATCCTGATCTCTTTGCTGTCACAGATTTCTCTCACTGCTGTAGATTAATAACTAATTTAAGGGGAGTGTAGCAGTGATTTGTGCTTGCTGGGGAAGTGGTCCAGTCCAGACAACTGTTGTATCTTTATAAAAGGAAGGAAAAGCTGTAGTGATGTGAAATATTTTGAAACTTCATCTGGCAGGTTTTTCTGCCTGTATGAGTAAGTGCAAAGGGCTCAGCAGACCCACTCATGAGTGCCCATGAGGGTTCCTAGGTTCACGTCCTGAGGTGGAGAGTCTCCTGGTGACTCAGTTGGTTATCGTCTCCTCTTGCCTTGGTTTGCATCCATTGCTTTTCAGGTCACTTGTTCACTCTGGAGTCATGGTGCTGTGCAGCATGCACAAAAGAATTGCCAGGTGATGACAAGTTAAAGGATGTGTTTTCCCACAATCTCCTGGACAGTAAAACTGGGCTGTGGAGAAGTGTGAGACTATTTCAGTATGCATTGCTCTCTTTTCAGAGCATAGTTAATAAAAGCAGAAACGTGAAGGTGTTACTTTATAATTAATTTCTGCTCTGTACATTGTACTCATTTCCTACACTCTGTTTGAAATGATCTTAGTCAATAACTCCTTCTTGCAGCAGAAATATTTCCTCTCAGGTTGCTGTCACCAAAACATTGAGGAGCCCAGTTTGGAGCCTCCTGAGGTCAAGATGCAGCTTTCTGATGCTACTGAAATGGGTCATTTGTGTTATACCAGCTAATACTTTCTCTTCCTGTGCTATTGGAATCTAAAATTATCCATCATTAGCCCTCAAACACATCCTTTATTGAAAGAACTCATTCTCTGTGCTCTACTGCTCTTTTGACAGGAGAGCAGTAGTCACCATGGGCAGTGGTTTGGCCAGCAGTACTGGCTGCCCTAAACCTGTAATCCTTTCATGTGAAACCCTGTCTGTTTATATCTGTGACTCTCCCAGCCAGCCTGCCCTGGGAGCCTGACATGCAGTTACTTGGAACAAAGTACGTATTTTTTTATGGTGGTTGAGAAAAATCAGTTCATTAAGAGCATCTTGAAATATATCATTGCACAAAGCCGATTGCAGCGTGGGCTCGGCTCAGAGCAGCAGTCGGAGCACAATGGCAACAGCAGCGCAGAGTTTCCTCTCTTGTGAAATCAGTTACAGTGTGCAGCCATTTCAGGATTCATGTTTATGGAATAAGCACATTAAAAGCCAAGGAGATGCCAAATAACGTGAAACTGTTGCTACTCCCTCCCTGTAGAACATAACCGAGCGATTTTGAAAACTTGAGTATAAATGTCTTACTCAAATGTAAAATAAGGGCCTGGCAGCTGTTGGTTTTGGCAACAACAACTTTTGGTAACACTGTGCTGGCCCCCCCCAGTGCCAAGGAAAGTAACTTTTCACACAGCACATAATTAATCTGGAGAGATTAGTCTGGTAGACAGAAAAACTGCTGCATGTAGGAGGAACAGCCCAAACAGGGGCGGCAACAAGGGTGATGGGTAATCTTTATTCACCAGATCCTTGCCCTGTTTTTCTCCCTGATGTTTCTTTAGGGCTGTAGTTGGAGAGAGGATGCTGGGCTAATAGACCCTCTGGAATAACGTGGTTCATTGATATTTATGTTCTTCTAGGTGGAATTATTATTAGAGTAATCTCTTTGGGGTGATGATGATATTTACATGTGTTCTGTTTGTACAGAAGTTTTTGTGGGGCTATTCTTTTCCATAGCTGTTGAATAGACACCTTCCAGAACACTCTTTTCAGCCTCCTCTTCCTAGTAATTTCCCTCAGTAGAATACATCAAAGTAAAACCTTTAAGTGATTTGTCAAATGTGACATCTGTGATTGGTACCCGATCCAGGATTCAGCCTCTGTTCCCAGTCTGATAAGTCTGTTCTTAAACCACTGTGCTGTGATTTCTCCACAGAAATGATCAAAACCATTTTTAAAGTAGCTAAGGAATCAACCAGGAAGACCCCAAAATCAAGCACTTGTGCATATGTAAAATTTAGGTTACCTATTCGGTGTTCAGTAACATGCATACAGTCCATGCTGATAAAATCACAGATGTTGGGGGGTTTTTGGTCCCTCTGCCTCTTTCAGGGCATGGTATGGACACCTAAATCAGTGAAGGAGATGAAGTCCTGCAAATGTGTGTTGTGTGTTTATTATTTTTATTATCCGTTGTGTGACCCAGTTTCTGTTAGTTACTGTCCCAGTATTTGTACTGAATTTAAGATGTTACCATGTCCCTAAGAAACCAGCAGGAACTGGTCTTATCAAATGCTTGCAGTGGAGTGAGGATGCGCTTTGTGTGCCCTTGCATGAGCTCTCTGGGGTAGTGCAGTGATTCAGTTGTTTGAGCAATTGTCCAGGTTTTCACCCTCACATTTTTCCGTGGCTTGAGCAGTCCGATATCAGTCTCTGGTTTGGAGGAGGATGTGGGGAAAAGGGGCTCAGTCCCAGGTTCTGGGGTGGGTGTGTTACAGCTGACTCTCCTTTCTGCTGCTCCTGCAGACCTCGTTGTCTTCCCATTCCCTCTGTTCCCCAGCTGGATCTTGCTTCTCTTTATTTGTCCTCTCCTGGCTCAGGCACCTTTGTGAAACATGATGAATGCTCCAAGATTAATAGTGTGTGATTAAACATTTACAGACTGAGCTTTTTCACAGACCTAGCAAAAGGCATCTCCTTCAAAATGTCTCATGCCAAAGTGGGGGTCCTGGCCTGGGGGGGGAAAAAACCCCATAAAAATACTATCTGTTACTTATATTGAGAAGCACATGGATTTTTTTTTTTTTTTTTTTTAATAGTGCAGTTTCTGGCAGCTATCCATCAGAGGAAAAACTTACTACAAACCATTTACTTGACCATATTACTGAAAATGGTGTTTTACAGTACTAAAGCTTGGATTACCCTGCATGTAGGCATGGCTCGCTATGTGTGAGTTATGTCAGTTGGCTTGCTAGTTTTGGAGATTGCATTTATTTTTTGAGCCCTGGGAATGGCAAATCTGAAAGCCGTGCGGGAGGTTTGATGGGACGATTTGCATCTTTTTATCTGGAAAGATTCTCCAGTTCAGCTGTTTCACAGTGGTGCTGGTGTTTTAGCCTCTGCAACACGCTGAAAAGTTGAGGCACCCCTGTGTGTGTATGGAGTTCTTACCTAAAGTGTTCAACAATAAAAATAATGAATGTGGCTATGCTAAGTGAGCATATGCTAAGTGCAAGACTAACAGCAACTTTTAAACTCTATAACTCCGAATGGCACCTGAAAGAAATGTTGCAGTGAAAAACACTCTATTCTGGAATCTACTAGAAAAACAACAAATGATGCTTTGAATATTGTATCGTCAAAATGAATTACTAGGTGAATTCAATACACAAACTACAAGAATAATGTGAATTAAAATAGCTCAGAACACATTATGTGCAGAGGGAATTAGAAGTTAAAGTAAACCAAGCAGAAGTGGGAATTGAAGGTGTCCTGCTTTTCAACATAATTTAAAATTCAGTCATCCAAGAGTAAAAATGAACAATTTGTGTGTCATAAAAACCTAAGAGCTTTTCTATAAGTATTCCTGAAGGGCCAGAACTGTGTGATGTGTGTTGTTATTCTGTCAATAAATACTCGAACAACTTAGTGTGTCACCTTGATGGTGCTGCAGTTTTCCCAGCTCCCCTCCTCCCCCATTTTCTTTTTTTTTTTTCGGTTGTGACCGTAAGGAGGAGAATTGTCTGTCTGGATTTTTGAAGCTAAACTTTTTAAACCATTTATTTACATGACTTTATTATACACAGGCACGTCGAGCAGGGTTTGAAATGTTAAAGTTATGTAAAATTCAGAAAGTTACCTTTTGTCTTTCGAAAAAGTGAAAACGGTACACATCCACACCTTTGTGCATGTCCATCTTACCTGCGGTATTTTAATTATGTCTCAGCCTTGAGGGTGCAGATTATGGGATGCATTTGCTGCCACTGATGAGCAGACTGCATAACTGTTCTCAACACTTACTTGTACTATTAAAAAGTCTCCGCCCATTCCCCCTGAGTATGATTTCACAGTGTCTGATGGCTTTGTGAAGGAGTGGGAAGCCCTGGGATGCTGGAAAAAGATGGCAGCTGGGTGTGGAGCTGCTGGAGCTCTTGCAGAGTTTCAGCAGGCAATATCCATTCCCTGCATGAATTGTGGTGGTTTACCGGCGCTCATTAATACGCCGCTTTTATTACTGTGACACATGGTTGTACTTTTCCCTGACACCCATTATTCCTCCCTCCGAACAGAACAAAGGAAACAATAGTCGTCTGGTGTTGCCATGACATACGTTATTTCCCAATAAAAGACGGAGGCAATCAAATCAGTCCTGCGTGCGCGGCGCGGTGTTCGCTTAGCCTTCGGAGAGAGGCAAGCGAGACAGTCGGTAATGTGGTAATTTTACACCTGGCTGAGCAAGGTGTGTGTCTAACTAAAAGTAAGTGATTGACTCCAGTGAGACTACTTACGTAATTAGGCACTCAGTTTTTCAGTTTCGTGCTGAATATGCTTTGCTGTGTTTATGTCATACGTAGAATAAACACAGACAAGAAGCGTTCATCAAACTCTGCTGTGGGTCTCGAGGGCAGGTTGAATTCATAATTTTCTGACTAGGCACATCCACCTGTTGCTCATCTCTTGAATCCTTGGCAAACAGAGTGGGCTTAGAGGAAGATTGAGAAACTAATTTTCGGTGACATCACAGAGAAGCAGTTGAAGCCAAAATAAAAATGAGTGGGAATCTCTAAGTAATTGCTAATGGTTATTGCCAAGTGATTTTTAGTGCTCCATTATTTATTTATACTTTTACTGCTCCAAAAGCCCTGAAATTCAGAAATAGCTCAGATTTTAATGTTTCATCCACTCAGTATTTGTGCCCCTTTCATTAAACGTTCATCAGATGAAAGCAAAAGAATCCAAGCAGCACCTGCACACAGCTGGAGTAGAGTACAGGTGATATGCACTTACCATCTTGTGGCCACTTGCTGTAACCACTAGCCCTGAGGAAACACGATGTGTGCCTCAGGGGGATTTGATTTGTGGATAAGAACAGTCTGTGCTGTTGGACTGTATTTGTGATTTTGGTTGCTGCCTGGCACTGTCACTGTGTGTGGTCACTGCCATGGACAGTGAGTGTGCACTGCTCCTGACACACCCAGGGTGAGCTCCAGCCAGCAGCACAGCAGCCCTGCTGTCCTGGGAGACATCTAGGGTGGGTAGAACCCGCAGTCATGGGCTAAATGAACTCAACAGACATCTGGGGGACTGGCTACTGACTATAGAAATGATACCCATTCTTTTGTGTATATATCTCTGTCTAATTAGAAGGTGTAGGATACGGGTGTGACATAGATGGTATAGAGCAAGAGGTGGTTAACATCCCGATTCTAGCCAGGACAGGGTTAATTTTTACAGAGTCCAGGAGGGGCTTGGCTAGGACATGGAGGTTATTTCATACTAGCTCCCATCATTCTCTGGGAATGGGTCCCTCCTGGGTTGCATAGCCACTGCAGTTGGCTTTTCCGTGGGGGTGAGCACTCGTGTATGAATTGTTTGTCTCTTGCACACCCTTTGAAAAATATTGTTTCTGCTACTGTTCTTTTCTTATCTCAATCCGTGATCTTCACCTTTTGTGCCTCCAGTCCTCTTCCCTATCCTGCCACATAGGAAGGGAGAGACTGGGCAGCATGTGATTTCAGGTGTTTCAGTGGAAACACCCATTGGGGAATACCATTACTAAAATGATGGAATAGCATTTCTAGATGTAGTTACCTAACTTCTGTCCACGTGGCGTTTGAGGCATGCAGGTGTTTGTTTGTTTTTAAGTTTTCCCTCCATTGTTTTCCTTTGTGTATTACTTCTGTCAGTAGTACAGAATGGTCTGGTTGTCTATTGGGGAGAATTCCACCTCATGACAGAGTAAGTTACACCTAATGCATGAAATCTGTTGCATGAAAAAGAAGGTAATTGCTGCCACTGATAAAGGTAGATGTTAGAAAGTTGTAAGCAGTATTTCTCTGTGCCTTGTACTTGAAACTCATGATTGCACACTAAACAGAAATATGATACATATCTTGAATTGTGATTTCAGGCACTCCTATGATGTGTTTCTAAGGTCTGAACGGCGTGTTTTGTATGTGATTCAAAGTCTTTTATATTGCCGTGTTCCAGCAGTTGGTGGGAAATACGCTGGCCTTCGGTGCCAATAAACTGCACTGTAGAATGTGACTGAACTTAACCTTAGCAAACCTAGTGGTGTTTTCATCTGGATATAGTTATTTAATTGTAAATTAAACCTTACTGTCTTTCTGGCACCGTGACCCTGATAAACCTCATAAACTGTCTCCTAGGTCCTACCAGACAGGTCCAGTCAGGCTCCATCTCTTTTAGAACATGCTAATGCGGTGGTACATGAGGGCAGCCTACTCTTGCTTCAGGAATGACATTTGACAGATAATGTGTCAAACTGCTGCAAGAACTTAACCTGTTGCTTCTCATAAAATTTTGCAGGCATCCTGAGAAAAAGCATCTTCATCCAAAATTTGTTCATGCCCCTAAAGAATGTGATCATGCCACTAGAGTGTCCTTTGACACTTCCCACTGTTTATTTGGAGCACACTGCAGTGCTGAAAGGCTCTGGAGGACTGATTGCTCTGGAGTGCCAAAGGTTGCATCCATGGGCTTCCTATTAGCAGCTGCAACAAACAGCAAAAGCAGCATTTATCTGTATTTAGCTGCGCCCCTTAGGCACTTCTCCATCCGCAGACTGACTCTGCTGTAGGGGGAAGTTATTTTAGTCCTACAGCTAGAAACACACTAGTTTATAAACCATGGAGTGGGTGGAGGATGCTGGGGTTGGTGTCTGTGCAGGCAGTTATTCACATTTGTGTGGACGGTGTCATTTGTTCGTGGGGACTGTTTGTTGTACCTGCATTCAGAGGCTTTAATGTGGCCTTTTTAGCGTGCGCAGTGATAAATGGCTGTAGGTGTGCAAATGTCGAGAAAGGGGGAAAGCAGAGACTTTCATGCAGTGATACTTGAATTCCACTTGGAAGCATCCCTAAGGATCATGCTATTCCAACCCCTTGCCATGGGCAGGGACACTCTCCACTATCCCAGGTTGCTCCAGGCCCTGTCCATCCTGGCCTTGGACACTTCCAGGGATGGGGCAGCCACAGCTTCTCTGTGCAACCTGTGCCAGGGCCTCGCTGTGATCTAAGAGGAAGGGAAAAAAAAAGGCTTCACTGCCTTCAGTGTCCTATCTTGCTGTTGGCTCTTTGCTACTTAAAGCAAAGGGTGGTGTTTGAAGGTCCATTTCTTTGCATTTGGTAACCTGCGGTCAATATAACATTTTATGTTATGTTTCCACTATTATTTTTATGCAATTAAGATGCCAGTGTAATTGCCAGAATTATTGTTGAACTCAGCCTACCTGCCTTTTCGTGAAAGTCCCCTGTTAAATCATCAACTTTATTCAGTCGTGTTAGGTATTTCTCATTAAACCATAATAATGTGAACTCTTTTCCGGTAAGTCAGGTGAGGCTTTGTCATGAATGTATGATAATTATATTGGTGATAGATCAAATAAAAATATCTTCTGCTAGCAGGGTTATTTGCATTTCACTGGTGATGTTGAGTAGCTGACATGAAATCTCTTTTCTTTTTATTGCCTTATTTCAAGGATGCAGGGAAGTGAATACTGGGTATAAAATGATGTGAAGACAAAATAGATTTTGTAAGTTTGAACCAACACAAACCTTAATGAGATTTTTGTTTCCCAAGCCCAAAGTCAGTGCAGGCATTTGCAAGGTTCAAATCTGATCCTCAGCAGATGTGGATCCTATTTCTTAATCTCATTATGCAGTTTTGAATTTAGACAATGCTAAAATAAGCATTTATTAATGTTTTCTTTTTATTTTTCGCTGAGACATTTGCTGTGCTTGTATAGATATGATACACTGATAACATATTCTGTGGAATTTCTGTGTTTGGCTAATTTTCCAAAATTAACAACAGCTTTTGCGGTGGTGTTTGTAGAATCCTTTAGGTTGGAAAACACCCTTAAGACCATCGAGTCCAACCACATGTGGTTCCAGTGAGGGTGGTACTGAACCTGCCTGCCTTGTGAACGCAGACACGTGGATGGGCTGCCTTTGCATTCATCCATCTTTTCCGTGTTACTCCTTTCGCATCCCTGCTGTGGCAGTTTTGCCCTGGCTTGACATACTGCTCATCTGCTTGGTCCCTGTGTGCTTTTGTATAATGTTCTTGGGTTGGAATGCAAGATGTATCGTCCCATTGGGAGATGCTCCACCCAGGGGAGGAGCCCAGCATTCCTACCTGGATAAAGCCTGAGATTGGGAACAGCAGCACAGCCTGTGTGCACTGGATTCTCAGAGGAACACCAGACCCATCTCAGCACCACTGGACCCTTCTACAGGATCATCTCTGCTCCAACAGAACCACATCTGGCACTCCAGGAGGAGTTAACTGGGCTGCTCCCAACACCCTGACCAACAGGGGGTCAGCTCCTGTTCTGACCCTGTCAGTGTTTCTAAGATTTTTTTTCCTTTGCTTGTTTTTTAACTACTACATTTGTGTTTTTTAATATTCCTAGTAAAGAACTGTTATTCCTATTCCCATATCTTTGCCTGAAAGCCCCCAATTACAAAATGGTAATAATTCAGAGAGAGGGGGTTACATTCTCCATTCCAAGGGAAGCTCTGGCTTTCCCTGGCAGACACCTGTCTTTCCAAACCAAGACAAATGTGATCAATAATGGATCATATAAATATCCAGGGAGGGGAGGAGGGAGCAAGTTCAGACAGACTCAGGAATCTCCTCTGCTCTGGTTGAGCTGGTTGGATGGGTCAGGCCGTGGCTCTGTGCTCTCCCCTGCAGGAGCCCCAGCTGGGCAGCTCAGCGCCTCTCCGTACACGGGGGCGTTGGGACCGTGCTTTGTACAAATCACTGTCAGTGTCCTGGAACACCAGTTAGCGAGGGCATGGGAACGAGTGTGTTGCTAATGCCTGGCGCTGCCTGCAGCCATCGCCGCGGCGTGAGCGCTGCTGAGAGGCAGGGGAGAGGGTGACCCAAGGAAACGGCGCAGCACCGCTGTCTGTTTCCCTTCTTGTCTCATCTTTCCCTTTCTGATTTTAATGACAGAGCCAGTAGACAGGCTCTAGCCCTTGGAGTTATTTTGGATTGCCTGTAACAATTTTTTTTTTTTTTTTCTTTGATTTCTCACTGACTTCCAAATTGCTGCCCTCATTGCTCGGGAGGCGCTGCTGAAAAGGCAGGACCTGTGGAGTGTCCTGAGGGTGTCCTTTGTATCATTTGGTGGAACAGCCAGCTGACTCGTAAAGCAGGGGCTTTGCGTTTGCTCTGCCACAGAATATGAAGTATGTTAACTGTTTTCGTGCATTTTCTTTTAAAGAAGCATATTAAGGTCACTTTTTCTCCCAAGTCTCCCAGCTGACAACATGAAATGTTACTTTGCTACCAGGACAGGATTTCTTTTGCTGTCATCTGGTGCTGGGGGTTAGGCTTTTCAGCTGCTTGGGTAGAAGGATACCTCAAAGTGTTGTGTTTGGTTTATTGATTTTTGAAAAATACACGCTGTGAAATTAAATGAATAGGTAAATACTAAACTGTTAGGAAGAAATGTTCCTTTAGTGTCTCTTAGATTTGAATTTATCAGGAAAAATGCTTCCAATTTTGAATTCAGAATACCACCACAGAATAAACAGGCAACTATTTTGAATATTTTTTTTTTCCTATGTTGGTTGATCTCGTGTGAACAAAATCTATATTGTTTGTCCTAAAGGTAGAAGTCCTCAACTTGATTTATATATAGCGTAACACTGACTGTAAGAAGGGAAAGCGCCGTTCCCTTGGCAAGGGGCAGGCTGTAAACTCCAGGAGGTGAATTTTCAATGACCAGCTGCAGACTTATGAAATATAGTCAATTTTTTTTACTGTTATTTTTTTACTGGGCCAAGGAATACTGCAGTATATGGATTATTTTACTTTTGCAATCTGTTTTAGTGGTAATGTTTTTGTCTTCCAATATAACTGAACCTTTGTCTATCTCATGCATTTTCAGCTTTGGTTCTTCATCCTCTTTCTGAACAAGAAACTTGTGAATATTCTGCTTGGAAACTTGTATTCCAGAGTTCTTTGCTACAAAAGTTGGTCACAGAATGTCAATTTTACACATTCAAGAAACATATTTTTCTCTTATGCTGATTTTTTTTTTTCCCCAGCACTGGAAGCATCTTTAATTGTGAACTTTAAATAGGAGTACAAGTGTGGCCAGCTTGTACAGTGAGAAAATGTTTAATTTCCAATTAAGTATTGGGGCAGCAATGCCTTGGGGGCAGAAAGGCGAGAGGGGAGAGGAATTTGTCGGTGGTATTTGCTGACTGGGTGATTATTAGCAATAGGAAATACTGAAACTTAATTAGAGTTTCTGATCTGGAACAGCGTATTAGGTTTAATTATGTCTGGAAGTCTAATATATTACACTTTTTCTTTTAATTAAAATGCATGAATGTAAGTAGAAAGCTTTTAAATTTTACAGTCTGGGAAGACCAAGAGCAAGAAATAACTACATTGTCTACATAATGCCATATTTAAAGAAAAAAAAAAAAAAGGCAAAACCAAAGAAACCACTGGTAGAAGTTGAGGAAGCTGAAAGAAAGGTGAGCTTAAATACATGACCTGTAAGGACTGAAATGAATTTTAATAGTGCACAGAGCTAGGCTTCTTGGCAGGACTCCAGCCAATATCTGTGTGACCCAATATGTGGCAATTCATCCTAATTCTGAGGTGTCATGGGGCCACACCGTGCTGTTGATTGTCCCATCTTTGATGTCAAACATGGACATTGAAGATCCAACACAGAGGGCCTTTGGAATCATACAAGTGTTATCCCTGAGTGTCCTGGGGAATTGCTGTTCAGCACTCCAGGGACCTATATATATATGGATGGAATTATTCCTCTGCTAGAATTTCACGGCATGGTAACAAGTTCAGCAGCATTACAGAGTAAGATGCTGTGTGAGATAAAGCAGATGATATAAAGTGCACAAATTAAAAGCAGAAATGAAGAAATAATATAGGGAAATGCACACTTAGATTGATGAAAGTGCTGTTAAGGTTACTCTGATTACTCCTGATAAGAAAATACAGTGGTAAAGATGACACACACACTACAATAGGAACTTAAGTGATCATTCTCAGCATTCATTCTTACTTTTTAATCTCTCCTGAAAGGAGTTTACCACTCCAGCATGGCTGATGGTGGTGATAGATGCAGACCATTTCAGCAATTCTCTCTGTTTTGACAGCTCTACTCACTCATCTGTGGCACTCAGACCACTGGGATAGATCTCCCTGGGGTTTGTTTTGTATCTCGAAAGATTTTTCCCTCTCAAGTGATGCTCTTGTTTTTATGTTGGGAGAGATCGTGTTTATTCCTCCTTGGAGTCTGGATGAAAACAGCACAAGTCCAGTAACTCATCACATAAACCAAGTTCAGCTTGTTCTTTTTTTCTGTTTCTGACCTTCAGGTGGTGGAGGTCTATGTTTAGGACAGGTCAGGATTTTCAGTTGCGTGAAGGTGCTAATACAACTTTTATTCAGAATAAAAATCCAGAAACAGAGCATGAGGTGGGCTGTAAGCGTTTTAGCTGCATTAATATAGCTGGTGGAGTTGGGTAGGAGACTGAAGTGTGGAGGAGGAGAGCAAAGAGGAAGCTCTCAGGAGGTGGTGAGGGATGGCTGATGTGCCTGTAGGTCTGTGAGGGGCTTTCTTCAGCTGTGGGAAACACGTGGAAAACAGCCATGCACAGCTGGGGGAAACTGGTAAGCCCTAAAACCATGGTGTGTTTTAGAGATCTCTCTGCTGCTTCTCCATCTCTGAACTGTTATTTTCATACCGTCCTTCTCCCTGGGGGCATGAAATGGCCATTCTTCATAGCAAATATGTAAGAATAGGTTCATATACTCCACAGAGGCAACATGCTGATAAAACTTATGTTGGATTAAAAGTCTGTGTGTTACAGGGACATGTGGGAAGAGAATAAAGGCCAGAGAACAACAGTGAGATCCTCTTGGGAGCGTGGAGGTAAATTAATAGTTTTATTCTGGTCAGGGTCTCTCTTTGGACTTGGCTTGGACAGCGGCAGTCTGTGCATCTCTGGAGAGCAGGACAGGCACATGGAAACAGAAGTGGTTGTTTGGAAATGCAGGTATTATTTTGTAGATGAACAATGAAAAATAAGTAGAGCCAGTATTTATAAACACCCAATTTTAGCGATGGTAACACAAACCGTAAATTTAGGACCTTATTGCTTCCTGTGTTGTCTTGGTTTAAATTGCAGTTGAATACCACAGTACAGCAAATAGCAGTCCAGGAGTTTGTGAGGAAAAAAGGTCAGAAACTGAACTGAATTTATGGTAGTTACAGTTTCACGAGGTGCAGTGGTTTCTACACCCTCCTGTTGCAGCAATCACCTAAAGAGTAAGGTCTTGCAGACCAGAAAAACTGGACCTAGGGTGAGTTTGTTAATGAGAGGCTTGCAATTGTTGAAAATTTCTTCATGGATCTGGGCTTTGTTTCAGATTCATCCTTGTCATCCTTACCAGTGTGAAATGTCTTTGTGGTGTGTTTATCTAGCAGCTGTAAATGAGGAATAACTTGTGCTTGCCTTATGTAAGAGAATTATGTTTCATGCACAGAAATTGGTAGAAAAGCTTACACGTGGTTTTGACAGCACCATCCGCTGTAGTATAAAGGATGTTTCTTTTTTTAAAACTCGATCATTGAATCCTACAATGATTTCAGTGGGTTACAGCAAGGTTAAAACTTTGTCCTTGATAATGTCCATAACTCAAAGCTTGCTTGTAATAGTATCATACTGCTGGAGCAGTGATTCCCATTTGGAGCATCTGAGTCTCAGACATGTTTACAGACTGTGCTCTATCTCTTTCATTTTAGAAAGTCAGGTGAAGATAACAAAGTACCTTATCTGAAGATAATTAGGGCAATCAACATAAGGACAGATCCGTTTGGTGCAGGAATGCATCAATTTTATATTATTGTGGGATTTTCTATTGGTTTTTTTTTTTTTCTCTCTTGATGAGAGATATTGCTCAGTCTGTTCATAGAATCATAAAATGGTTTGGGTTGGAAGGGACCTTAAAAATCTATCTTCAACCCCCCTGCCATGGGCAGGAACACCTTTCACTATCCCAGGTTGCTCAGAGCTCCATGCAGCCTGGCCTTGGACAGCTCCAGGGATGGAGCATCCACAGCTTCTCTGGGCATCTTCTTCCAGTGCCTCAATGTCCTAACCTCAGTAAATTTTTTTCCCTAATATCTAGTCTAAATCCAAGGCATTCTCCCTTGTCCTGTCGCTCCAGAGAAAACTCTCTCTATCTTTCTTGTAGGCTCTATTCAGGTACTGGAGGCCACAGTTAGGTCACCCCAAAGCCTTTTCTTCTCCAGGCTGAACAACCCCAATTCCTTCAGCCCTTCCTCACAGCAGAGGTGCTGCATTACCATGGTGGCCCCCTCTGGACTCACTCCAGCCTCTCCGTGTCCTTCCTGTGCTGGGACCCAAAAACTGGGTGCAGCGCTGCACAGCCACTTTCTTATCCACCTGACAATCCATCCATCAAATCCATCTCTCTCCAGTTTAGGATGTTGTGGGGGACTCTGTCAAAGGCTTTGCAAAAGTCCAGAAAAATGGCATCTGTAGCCCTTTTCTTGTGCACTGATGCAGTCACCCCATCACAGAAGGGCGCTGGGTTGGTCAGACAGGACTGGTGCCTGGTGAAGCTGTGCTGGCTGTCCCTCCCTGTCCCCCATGTGCCTCAGAACAGCTTTTGGGAAGATCTGTTTCATGATCTTCCTACCACAGAGGTGAGGCCAAAAGGCTGGTACTTCCTGGGGTCCTCCTTTCGACCCTTTTAGAAGACAGGTATGGCGCTTCCCCTTTTCCGGTCATTTGGGACTTTACCTGACTCCACGACTTTTCAGCTACTATGGAGAGTGGCATGGCAATGACGTCAGCCAATCGTCTCAGGACTCTGGGGGGCATCTCACTGGGTGGCACAGACTTAGGTACATTTGGGTTCCTCAGGTGCTCATGAACCTGATCTTTGCTCAGAGTGGGAAGCACTTTGCTCCTGCAGTCCCCATCCTGCTGTCCGTCCACTTGAGAGGTGTGGGAACAGACGGTGCTGTTGAAGTATGAGGCAAAAACATTGAGTACATCAGCATGTACCCTTCTCCTCATGTGGAACCTTAAAATTGAACTACCCCTTTTTTCTCCTGTTTTTGCAGTACCTGTTTTGCTTAGTCACTCATTGTCAGGGTTTTACATGTTAGTAGCTCTTCTGTTTATTGCGGATTATAAATTCCAAATAATAGAAAATTTATTCGCTTTCCCTGGGAAGAGATTTTCGTAGGTATTACTGCATGATGATACACCGAAATTGGAAAGATTGATTTTTGACAGACAGCAGCACTTTTTGTTGGTGGTAAACTACATGGAATTGAAAAGGAGCCGTAGACTTCTGTTCTCTGTCAGCAGCATGACAGTAATATTAAAAAGCAATCTCTGTCAACAAATGATGCTGCAGGAAGGGAAATTCGTACTCAGTCGGCTCAGACATTATTGCAACTTCTGCTAAAATAAACAAGTACAGAGAGCTTTGTTAGGAAAGCTTGAGTTGCTCCTGAACTGAGGCAGGAACCTGACAACGTAAAGGTCTGTTGCCTTGGTTTGGAGATAGGTTTGTGTCTGCCCTGAACAGCAACTTGGGAACTTGGCACTGGGAAAACATACTTGCTCAGTATCTGCTGCTTGTGTTGTGGTAGCCTGTTTTGTTCCCAGCAGGTTTCACAGACGTCCTGATTCTTGACATTGCTTACCCTGTCAACAGCTCTCATTGGGTCAAGTTCTTTACTGCAGCTCTTTGGAATGACCAGGAAGGAAAATCTGTTGAGGTCTATGAAGTTACTGAAGCAGTCTCTAAATGCAAAATGCTTCCTGGGACTGTTGATGCTCCTGTGCACCAAAATATGAATAGTGCTTATTTCAGCAATGTTAACTGGGCCAGAGCCACTGTGGCCTCGTTCAGGTTTTTGGAATTCAGCAAAAGCCTTTGTGGTGAGTTAGTCAGGGTAGATCTGGGTGTGTTGCAAGGTGTTGTTACTCAATTAGAGGGTAGTACTGAGAACTCAGTGTGAAAGCTAGTGGATGGCATGGTACGTTACCATTCAAGATACCAAAAAGGCCTCAATAATCTTAACAATTTATGTATTAATGATGACTTATGGGGGGTTTGGGAGGACTTCCACCTTGAATTCTCCTCCAGGAAGAATTATATGGTCTTGTAGATTAATGTAATCATCGACTTTAAATACTGTAATACCCTAAGAAGTCTTAGAAGCTGATTACAGGGAATTTTTCTATACAGCTGGGGCTTCTCCTTTTGGAGTAGAAAGTGAGGTGGTGTTGGTCTATTGTTTTAGGTGAGAGTGAGCTGCTACTGTGAACCAGCTCAGTGAAAGGTGAGGTAATTTTACTAGAGGCAAAGAAGCTTTAATATTGTACAAAAAATTAATGTAAGATCTCCTTGAAGATATTGTATGTACTTCTATCATGTTTGTTCCAGAAAGATGATTTTAAATGGGGAACATGTTCAGTGGTGACTGTGAGAGGATGTGCAGAAATGCAGAATCTATCTGATAAAAATGGATTAAAGAGAGTTGTCTTTTTTTAGCATAGCAGTATGAAGCTTGTGAAGCGTTATTTGTATCATGTACCAAACCAGTGAGAGATAAATATCAAGGGAGAAGAAGAAAAGTCGTAAAGGACACTGTAGTTACAAGAGCAAGTGATACAAAATTTTGAAGAATATAGCATCTTGAAAGTAAGGAGATTCCCGAGCATTTGAGGTGAAATAATGCCAGAATTTTCTAATTACTTATTCCATATGCAGCTATCTAATAGACAAACCTCAAAGGGGAAGAGCCAAGAGAAGGCAAGGTGCTGAGATGGGCTGCAAGGATTTGGTGATTTCCTATGCTGCCACAGCTGTAACTGCAGCAGCACTTCTGAGCAAAACTTGATGTGAGTTGCCTGTGTATGAATGGAAGGAGGGGGATCAGCATTAAAATTAAAATCTCCGTGGTGTTGATGAAAGGTGTTTATGGGTAAGGTCGTAGAGCCTCACTACATCTGTGTGGCCCTGAAAGGGGAGTGGGACGTCATCTGCATGAGGGGTGATACCTGCTGGCATCTGGCACCAAGCAGCTTCTCACAGGCCCCACCACATACTCTGGCACCACACAGGAGCAAAACCAGCTGTGGTGAGGCACTTCTGGTCGGTGTCCTTGCCTGGTGGCAGGAGCTGGGGTGGTCTGGGTGTGGGAATGATCTGTCCCTGTCGAGAGGCACCGTGACTTAATCCACCCTTGCACACACAAGCTCTCCGTGACTCCGTGGCATGCCGTATTTTCTACTCGATGACAAATCAGGGCTTGAAGTGATTGATTGGCCAGACCAAGACAGTGCCAAGAATCTGTCAGACCATGACCATGATTCCAAAACACGGGGAAGAGTTTTCTGACACTGATAAGTTATGATGTATTTACTAGGTCAAGGCCTTTTACTAAGGAGGAGAGGTGCAAAGGAAGTGCACAGCTTTCTAGGTAAGCTGTTCTGTTTCAAGGTGTTTAAAGATATAATAAAGACATGGTTTGCATTTCAATGAAAAGGATCAAAAGCAAAAAATCTCTATGTGCATTTAATACTTGGATTATTGAATAAGATATCCAACCTAGCAGTTAATGCACTGAGTCAAAAATGAGACTGAAACCATTTAGGGGAAGCAGTAAATGAAGAGATAAGAGCACTAATATCTTATTTCAGGCAGAAGCTAGAAGTTGAGAGATACAGCGGTTTGGTTTCATGGCATGAATAACTGTGTGTGAGGGAGCACAAGGACGTGAATAACAGAGCTCTGGCTCTCCCTTCAGGGTGTGCTCTATGTGTTAACTTAGACGTGATCAGTGTGATGGTACTTGTGGTTTGAGGTGCTAGTTTATTGTGCTGTTACCCTTTGTGTGTCTGTGCTAAAGATCAGCATGTGGATCACAGTATCCAAGCAGATAAATGAAAAAGCAAAGGAAAAAAAATTATAAGAAAATGCTTATTGTACTCTTTCATTGAAAGAAAGCTCTCAGTGAGAAAAGCCTCCCTTATCTACTGATAAAGCCCAGCTTTTATCAATAGCATCATATGCACCAGCCTTGAAAGAGAAAAATGAGGACAAGAGTCCTGAGAAGAGCCTAAAAATTCAACCAGAGAAAACCCCCTACACCCTTCTTGTTAGTACCTGAAACACCAGTTTAATTTATGGATTAAATTAATGCTTCTTCATGAGAAAGCTTATTTTGAACTATATAAAGACAAACTAAAGCCAAAATCAAAAGCAGTGACCTTACCTGAATGAAGAAAAATTAAATTCTTGTGAAAATAGTTCCAATCTCACTAGCATGTGTGCAAATGTTTAGAAATCTATACAGCTTAAGCTAGAGCAGTAAATAAAGATGAGCACCGCAGTCAGCTCTTGTATCATTTAAGCATCTGGTCTACTACAGTCAATGCCAAATTTAGTTCATGTAAAATAGATGTAAATGAATGTCTGTTGCAAAAGAGACTATAAAGTGAATATCCGCTAAATGGAATGTTGCTGCGGCAGAGTGACAAGAAAAGAGATTTCACAATTGTTGTGCAGAAATTCTAAAAGCCAACAGTGTTTTCTGCAGCTGCAGTTGGGTTAACAAACAGGATTCCATCTTTTGGGGGAAAAAGCGTAGTCAATGTTCAGAAAAATGCTTTTTTGCTGTTTAAGAAACTGGATAAGCCGTATCTATATAATTCCTTCTGAATACACAGTTTGTCTTCCAGGGCTAAAAGCACGCAAACACAGTATGTGTCTTAGAGAAAGTTTCCTTTCTGCTTCTCACAATGTCATGGCAGCCCCAACACGGACCTGGGCAGAAGGGATACGAGCACTTGAGTGTGCAGCGCTCTCGAGCAGATGGGCTGGCAAGTGTGGGAGTTGGCCAAGCTGAAGCAACTCCAAACCCAAGGCCATGGGAAACCCCTTCCTAGCTGTGGCGAGTAGCAGAGGTTCATGGGAGTTTGCATGTTAATGAAGTTGTTCCGTATAAGGTTGTGTTTTTATGATTGGTCAGTTGTGTTGTACAAATATGGTTATGTTCCCAGCTGGAGTTTCTGATTGGACCCTTAGGCTCAGACCTATACCCATAGATTGTCATGTTTTGCACTGTTCTGGGTCTTTGGTTAATTACTCCCACAGAGTTCTTCTGGGCACTGTCCTTATTTTCTTTTATCCCTTATTAAAATGTTCTTTTTCTAGTGCCTATCGTCGTTCCTGCTCCCACTTACTTTTTTGCCACCCGCTGCCCTGAAGTCAGGGGGCCTAAAGGTTTGTCGCAGCTACCCTCACTGTGACGGGCAAGCAGCAGGAAAAGCAGGGCTGAGGCAGGAGCGGCAGGGAATTGGCCAAATACCATCGAAATTCTTCCTTTCCTCTCCAGACCCAGCCCCAACCCAGCCTTGACCCGACCCTGCAAAGCAGTCACAAGGTGGGAACTTCCTGCATTTTCTTCTTGGAGCATGAGGAAAAGCCTGAGTTAGGTTTCAGATCTGGACTTGAGACAACGACAAGCACCCTTTTTTCCATGTTACCAGGAGTACTTGACAATAGCAATAGTTTCTACGGTTTCATTGTGTTTCTGTCATTGCAGCATTTACACGTTCCATGGTTTGTAACATTAACCCTTGGAGTCTTCCTCTCGTGTCCAGGCAGTGGGCTTGTTGGGGGTTGTGTGGGAAGCAGCGAATCCTGGGGGTTACCTTCAAACTGATAGCTTCTTGTGTTTCCAGAACTGGTAGCTTCTTGTGTATTATCTTCTCAGAAGATTCCAGCCTAGCCAAGGTGAGGCAAACCATGAAAGCAGAATGTAGAAGTTCTTCAGACACCTGCTCAGTAAGGGCACCTTTCAAAAAATAATAGACTTGGTGATTATACCCTCCTTTGTTTCACTTATATTCCGTGACAGTAAGAACGGAAATTTATATCCATTTGACAGACTGTCCTTCTGTGTAATTTCTCTACCACTTTGGTAAAGAAAATATAGCTGTCTGAGAGACTTCAGAGAACCAAATTAGAAGGACCCTTGGAAAAAATCAATTTTTGAAGCCCCTTTTAAATAACCTTATTGATCATCTTGGTCAATACTTCTGCTGCGGAGATGATGCTTGTCCTGGGTATTTTGGTCGTGGAGAGGAACAGAGGCATTTCATCAGTGCTCTGGCTGCTTCCCAGTGGCTCCTCTCATTTTCAGAGCAGCTGGTAACCTCAATGGAAACACCAATAAGACGATGTGTGCTAAATTTGTTGAAACTTGTTTAGTTAATGAGTGTCTCGGAGATGCCCTTTCAGCCTCTCTTCAGCTCCTCTCTCTTCCAGGACTGGGATAACCGCTGCTGCCAGGCTTTCAGTTCATTCTTCCAGTAAGATTGACTTGTTTGGGCAGCAGCTGTGTCCTAGAAGAAAGGATATTCCTCTTTAAATGAAGAGAGCCCCTATTAGAAAGCCTTGACTGTTGAAGTAAGGTCAGAGTGGAAGTAGCAGAAGAGGTGGTGAGTACAGATAGACCAGACTGGTTAAAACTAGCTGAGCTGTGGTTTATGACTATTTTCCTTCCTTTAGAAGTCTATAGCAGCATACCAGCCCACATCTGTAGAACTTTGCTTTACTTTCACTGAGCATTTTGTTCAGTTTCACTGAAGTTCATCTTGCTGTGAGAGTTGGAGGTTTTTGTTTGTTTCGGTGTGTTAGGGATTAAGAATTTGCTGCTGTTTAATTCCCCGATTTAGTTTTTCTGAGTCGTGTGCCTTTTCAGGCTGAGACAATCCCTGAGCAGTTGAAGGTATCACACTCTGTGCCGTCCTCTTCATGTGACTTCATGTGCAAAGTGGCCCCTGGTCACTGGCAGGTGTGTGGTGCGTGCTGGACCAGGCAGGGCTGGTCTAGGTGTGACCTCAGAAGCCCTTAATAAGCAGGATTCTGTACCAGCCTTGTTTTCTTACTTGTAATAATTCTTGTCTAATGGCTTGAGTTTGTTTGTGGTGTTTTTTTCCCCCTCAGTTCTTCTAGGAGAGAATGAACTGGATTGTAGATATCTGTAGATAATATTTAGCCTTTCTCCTTTCAAATTAAACATTTTGGTGTTTGTGTCTCAATGCTGACCTGTATTAGACATTAAATGTCCGTTGAGAATGTGTATACTTGTCAAAGCTGCAGCAGACCTTGGGGAAAAGCTGTGATGCATATTAGAAATAGATGATGTTGGCTTTATTGCAGAGCTGTACCACTGAAATTGCCACCCCTTACATCTGTGGCCATCATTAAATGTGCAGAAGGCCAAGCTGTAACTAAACAATGCTGTGACTGTGCTGGGGATGTGCCAGTGGCATAAATGGGGAAGACAACAGCACGTAACAGCCTTCTGGAGTCAAAAGTGTGATGCCTTAGACTGATCTGCCAACTCAGACACTTATTTGGGAGAGCAGTCGTTGGGGTTTCAGTCCTTGGAGCCGATACGCTTTATTTTAACCAGACCCGCAGAATGTTCTTTTCCAGTTACTTTGCAGTGCCTTTGCACCAATGGCTCATGGGCTTCGCGTACGTGTGCCAGTTTAACTACAAAATATCTTGAAGAGCTGTAATCATTAGAGTGAATGATCAATTTGTATTAGAAGTAGCAGGACAGTATCTTTATTCTTAACTTTACTGGAGAAGTCCTTTCACAATCTGTACAGTTAAGAATTATAATTCTTAAACTGAATCGGAGTCATAGGTTTATATTTGTTAAGATTAGCTTTTAGTCATCAGAACCTGTTTCCAGACTCTTACGTGCATCATATGTATAATGACACAGTGACTTCGGTGCCTTTTCAATGATAACTGCTTTTTCTTTTAATTTCTGTACACTTTTAGGTATTGAAATCTAGTTTTTCCCATTATGGGATTCTTCTGCCTTTTGAAGTCAGCGGGCACTTCTCTTTTGATTTTTAAAATTTAAATATTAAAAGATGTGGCCAGAATTCTTGAGCAGCCAACAGTATTCCCTTTTTCTGGTGATTGGTTGGCAATGAGATTTACATCTAGGGGTGCTGTCATTTTTCTGTGTGGTTTTTTTCAGTTTCTGGCTTCCTCCACACTTTCACACATCCCAACTGTTTTGTTTCATTTACTTTCTTCTTCCTCTGCTCCTTTTTTACTGTCTTTGTGGTTTTTTCCTGGAACTTTTGGAAGTGAAGGATAAAATGCATCTATCCCTTCCCTTGCATGGTGTTTGAGCAAAGTTCCAAGTTTCCTGCTAGTATTCCTCCGCTTGGAGCCCAGCTGGCATTCCTTCAGTCTGGAACTCTTCAGAAATAGATCAAGAGATGTTATTCAGAGCTCCCTTGGCCACTTGTCCTTTGGATCTGGGGTTTTTTTACCTTCTCTCATCTCTTTATTGTGTGCTCGCCAAGCAGTGCCCTCTCCGATCCCACCCGTTTCCACACCTTCCAGTCATGATGGACCCTTCTCAGCAGCAGAGAAGGAAGGTGGAATCAGTGCCTTGCTGCCAGCCAAGGACATCCACAGCCCATTTCCATAGAGGAGAATCCTTTTAATGAAGGTTGATTTCTTTCTGTTCATTTAGATGTGTTCTTCCTTTTGTGTGCAGTAGCTCCCTATCTGCAGGATAAGCTGGCAGATTTTGGTTTTGAGATAAAGGCTTGGATTGAATTTGTAGCTCACATGCTCCCATGATAGTATCACTGCTTAGCTGTAGTTATGGTTTTAATAGGAATTGGCAGCAGCTTTTACAGACAGGCTGAATTTCATAGAAACTCAACTTAAAATGCACAGAATGAGAAAAATGCCTCTCTTGAAAGGCTCCTGCTGAGCTGATAGCAGTCTACAGGAAGACATCTATTTAAACAGAAATAAGGAAGTATTAGAAATAGCCTTAGGTTGTTCAGAACTTATTTTCAGCTTTATTAAGCTATTTTCAGCTTTATTAATGCTGTGCTTAATTTTTCCAGCATTTCCAACCCCCTTAATTTGGTTTGCACTGCATTTGGATCAATTAGTTCACTTGGTGATACACTATTTGCCTCTGCCTATTTAAAAGAAGTGAAACAACAGGATGCATTTTCAGTACTAAAGAAACTGGAGCTTCTTCAAGGACTCTGATAATTCCAAATGGCAAATCTCAGAGGCTGGCCAAGTGGAAACAAAAATTTTATGTTGGGTAGCTGTCTTGTGGACTTATTTTCTCACCCTGGAGAATTCTCAACTGATTCTCCTGCTGAAATCTTGGCTTTGGGATTTCTTCCTCCTCAATGAGGATATTCTCATCAAGATTGTTACCCACAAGTTAATAGTAATAGAGGTAGAGCCTCTATTCAGCAAAACAAACAACAACAACAACAACAAAAAACAACCCACCAAAAGAACACCCTCTTCGATACCGCACGGATTTAGAGACACTTCCTGATGTGATGGCAATACTGGTAGAAACCACTTGAGATCACATTCAGCTTTCCTTACAACCCTAAGCACCTTTACATTTTTTCCTTGGAGACTAAAACATGCAGGGGTCAGGAGAGTAGAGAAGGCACCCTCTCTGAACCTGACCTGCATGATCTTACTGAGCACATGATCAAGGTGCTCATATGTTGGATTTATGCTTCGTTGGATCTCTGTGCCCTGGTGTATGGCATGGCTTTTTCTTATTATTGGTGGTGGTGGTAGGGTTAAGTTGTTGGTGTTTGTTTGTTTGTTTTTAGGGAAGTATTTCTGTAACAAGCAAATGTAAAACATGGACTTTATTGCAACTCTCTTCTAATACAACTGGGAATATTTAAGATTGTTTTAGGTCACGTTATCAACTGATCCTGCCCTCTGCTCAAAAGTATTGGGAGCACCAAACTATTAATGTAAGGCAATGCTTGCTACAGGCTTATTTGGCACGTACGTGATACTAAAGCAGCAAGGTTCAATATATGAATTTTATATGCTAGAGAGCAGATTAAGGTGTTCCAGCTCGGAGAAACTACCTCTGTTTATCTTTAGTGTTTAAAGTGTTTGGGGGGGCTGTTTTGTTTTCTTATTTCCCTGTGAGGTTTTGCTTTTTCGTGAGTGAGCAGTATCATTTTCCCTCAATATTTTGACTGTTTATTGTTCCCACGGGATAGCTTGTTTATTTGTCTTGCTCCTGGTCTGTCACAACATTCTTTGTTTGACTCAGATTTCTTACAAGTTTGCACATGGCAAATCTTTTAATCTCATTTGGTACACCAAACTTAGTACACAGCTCTGAGAAATGTTCCCATTTCACTGAAGTACCACCTCAGTGGCACAACGGAGGTAGATCTAAGCCACTGTAGAAGTTGTATTGTAATGCTGGATTTGTTGATTTATTCAAGAATAACAAAATACAATGGCTGAATGACCTAGGCTGAATTCCCTTGGGTATCTAACCAATATAGAAGTATCCTATTCCTTTGCATGTCTTTAGGAAACAACAAAAATCAATTCCTTCTTAAACATCTTCATTCAGCCTTTTAATGTCTTAAATGTGTATTTAAATACCCCGATACTTGTCAATTGAGTAAATGGGCTTGTGGACCCTGAAAAAGCAGAGCTTTTTCATGGAAATGGCAAAACCCCAGGATTACTTGTATCTGACACTCCACTGTAAGAAATGCACTGTCTTTATCTTGCCCTATAGCTTTGGATGTTCTGCCAGCCCCCTAGAGCTTGAGAATGACTGTGCTGCCTAATGTGCCGTACAGACCACAATTTAAAAGGTTTATTTCAGATGGATCTAATAGTCTGTGGCAGTACACTGCAGGCAGGGCAGACTGAGGAATCTTGCCCTGTTGCTGGCGCTGGCTGTTTCGTGGTTAAATAGATGACTTCAGACTCTGGATTACCCTTCAGAAGTACGAGCCTGTCGGGCCGTGCACTCCTGTGCAGCAGATTTCTCTCGGAGAGGGTTTGGTGTTGCTGCCCATCCTTTTCTTCAAATCCACTTGGTGGCTGTACAATCATCAGATTTCTGGTCTGATAATAAAATGTCATCTCCTGAGATGTTGACATGTTGGCTGCAGTGCACAGGAGTGATAGTAATTTTAACTAGAAGCTTGCTTTCTGTCCAGTATGTATTTTTATTTCAAGTTTTCTGTTTACACAATAACGGGGCATCATTATTCCAGTGCTATCCAGCAGCAGTAGTTTTGTTTGCTATTAATGACACATTATGTACACTGTAAGAGATTTATTTTCTTTTTGCTATGCACTATTATTCACAGTGTAGAACAGAGCTGGTAATTTTACTGGGAGATTTTTTGGGGGAAAAGAAAGAAGACAACAGCAGCGACATAACAGTAGCGTACATAAAGTTTCACAGGGCTGCCCAGAGAACATCTTTTCCCCAGTTTGCCTTTGTCAGTGTACATTAGAACTAACCTCTTGAGTGCTGCTCAGTGAAACCATATACTTTCTTTTAAAGTCTAATCTTATCTCAAAAAACGTCTTTAAACAGAAATTATATCTGTACGTAGCCACTGGTGTGAGAACACTTAAAGATCTCAGGAGCAATTTTTTTTCCACTGGAATGGAGAAGCAGGTGTTTGAAAAGTGCCTTTAGTCTGCTGGAATTTGTGTTAGTGAAACAATACAAAGTACTTGTGCTTTGCTTTTATTGTCTACCTGGTATTATTAGGCATATTTTCCACACCTGTGTGGTTGGAAACAGAATCACAGAATGGACAGGACTGAAAGGGACTGCAGTGGTTTGTACATCTGGTCCAACCTTCCTGCTCAGGCAGGATCATCCTGGAGCACACTGCACAGGATTGGAACCAGGCAGTGCTTGAATATCTCCACTGCAGGAGACTCATCAACATCATAAAGAAGTTCTTCCTCATGTTCAGGTGGGAGTTCCTGTGCATCAGTTTCTGCCCATTGCCTCTCATCCCCTTGCCTGGCACCCCTGAGGAGATGGAGCCTGGCCCAGCCCCTGTCCCCTCCCTGCTGGCACTGACAGACACTGCCAGGGTCCCCTGTGCCCCTCTGCCTTGCCTCCCAAGGGAGATGTTCCATCACAGACACTGCCAGGGTCCCCTGTGCCCCTCTGCCTTGCCTCCCAAGGGAGATGTTCCATCACAGACACTGCCAGGGTCCCCTGTGCCCCTCTGCCTTGCCTCCCAAGGGAGATGTTCCATCACAGACACTGCCAGGGTCCCCTGTGCCCCTCTGCCTTGCCTCCCAAGGGAGATGTTCCATCACAGACACTGCTGGGGTCCCCTGTGCCCCTCTGCCTTGCCTCCCAAGGGAGATGCTCCATCACAGACACTGCTGGGGTCCCCTGTGCCCCTCTGCCTTGCCTCCCAAGGGAGATGTTCCATCACAGACACTGCCAGGGTCCCCTGTGCCCCTCTGCCTTGCCTCCCAAGGGAGATGTTCCATCACAGACACTGCCAGGGTCCCCTGTGCCCCTCTGCCTTTCCTCCCAAGGGAGATGTTCCATCACAGACACTGCTGGGGTCCCCTGTGCCCCTCTGCCTTGCCTCCCAAGGGAGATGCTCCATCACAGACACTGCTGGGGTCCCCTGTGCCCCTCTGCCTTGCCTCCCAAGGGAGATGTTCCATCACAGACACTGCCAGGGTCCCCTGTGCCCCTCTGCCTTGCCTCCCAAGGGAGATGCTCCATGCAGAGGGGCAGGATCACCAGCCTGGAGCTGCTGGCAGTGCTGTCCCTAAAGCAGCCCAGGATCCCTTTGGCCACAGGGCACCGCTGGCTCTCGCGCAGTTCATGCTCCATGGGGCTGCTCAGGTCCCTCTCCACAGAGCTGCTTCCCAGCAGGTCAGGTAAATGTCTTTGAAATCAACACTAATGTTTTCAAAAGAAGCGAAGTCATTGTATCTGATGTCTGTATCTCCACACTGCACAAATATATATCTCATTCTTGGCTTGAGCAGTGTGCTTTGGTGTTACACAAACTGTCATGTAGAATTATGCTTAGCATACACTGATTTCCAGCCAGGCACGTGAAGACTAGGTACTGCACGAGAGAACGCGCTGCAATGTTTTATGTTTCTGATTATTTTATTGAATCATGACATGGCATTGCTTTATTTCTTACACCTGACGAGTGACATTTTCACATGAACAAGAGTATCAAAACAACATGCCATTGCATTGCAAATGACAGCCTAATTTATCACGGTTTATACTTGATAGATAAAATAAACATGGCCTGAAGCAGTTTTCGTTTCTAGTCCAGATCCTGGTTGCTCATGGTGCTGAGATATTTGAGCTGCCTTTGCAACAACACTTCAATCTAATAATTTTAATTTTGTCTTCACATATTTCCTCTGTAGCTGTCTGTTTGTGCTTGAAGCTGAATATTTCAGTAAAGTTAATTCTCTGAGAAGTCGCCCCTATGATTTGTGACTTATTTCAAAGAACACGCACTTTGGGAGCTCATTTGCTTGTTCTTTTAAGGGAGTACTTGCAGATTCAAGTAATGTGTTTTTGGAAACTATTTTTAGAAGATTTAGTAAGAGCGGTCACAGATCCAGAAGGTAAGCTGCATTGGAGGGTTAAAATTGTGTTTTATGCAGTCAGGTGCCCGTCCTCTGCCAGAGCTGCTGTCACCACATTGCAGGAGGTCCCAATGTCAGGATATTGAGAACAGAAATGTGCATGTGCAGATATTCAGAAACACCTCACTCTCCTTGGCCAAAGCCAGTCGCAGCAGGCAGCTGGAGAAAGCTAACAATCAAACAAATCTTACCTTATCATATCGCAGCTCGTACAGGGAAGAATTTCCACAAATCACGTCATGTAACTGTCCTTTTGTCTTCTTCCAGGTCGCTTCTTGGGCGTCATTGTTTGTAGGATGCCTGCAGGATCTGGGCAGTGGCACGAATGCTGTGTGGCTCTGGTGGGTCCTCACAGTCATTTTTGTCAACTGTGAAACATATGCACGTGGTTTTTCCTGAATTAATTAGGGAATATTGCAATTATGTTTCTCCATACTGAAATTTTTCAATGCAGAGGAAAAGATATATATATATATATATATATATATATATATATATTTTTTTTTTTTTTTTTTTTTTTTTTTTTTTTGACAGGACACAATTAAGTGGCATGTTTAACCTTTATTTGGGAAGGGGGTTGACCTCGGACAAGCGAAAGGATGAATTTCATTTTGTGGAAAATCTATTGGTATTGCACTTTAATATTATTTTTTTATTTTTTTGTAGTAGTTACAGTAGTTTCTTATCCATAAACAGTCTTGTAATCCTTCTGCACTTGAATGCATGGCTGGGACACTTTGTGTGCATAATCACAAAACGTGTGTGAGGATATATACGGCATGCATGTGATCAAATCCCCTAGGAGCAGTCAGAACTGTATTTGTTGTTATTTGGGGAAGCAGGATGTTAGGAGCGTGTGCCACAACAACAAAGATAAATGCCACAGCTTTGCTGGTTCCCCACACAGCACTTATGGATATGAAGCAGTTTAGTCATGATATCAGGGAAGAGATACATCTGTTAAGAGAAAGGCATTTTATGCACCATAAAATTAAATGTTGTGTTACCAGGAAATACAGGAAGTATTCCTATAGTCTGTTGTTGCAAACTAAACATTGTAACGAGACAGCCTAAGAAGGTTGAAGTGGAAATCTGTTTTGAAATCATATTCCATTAGGAAGGCACGCTGTACTTTATGGAAGGATTACAGCTGTTTTTTATGGTGCTTTATTTTTTTCTACACTAAACTCTGTACCGTTAGCAGACTATTGCATAAGAAAGGTATTTCAAATTTATGTTGAACTGTATCATCCTAAATGAATCCAAAGTACTAAAAAAATCCAGGCAGTATCTGTCCCCTGGTGCTCCTGAAGCGCTGTTATCAGGTTGGGAGGCAGACAAACATTTTCTGGAGTGTTCTGCATGTGTTGGGAAAGGAAATTTTGGCCAGACGCGCCAAGCTTTGAGTACTGTGCTCCCGGAAAGTTCCAGCACCTCTGATAGAATCATAAAATTGTTAAGGTTGGAGAAGCCTTACAAGATCCTTGAGTCCAGCTGTTAACCCAGCACTGACCATCCCACCACTAAAGGGTGTCCTCAGGTGCCACATCCACGTGTCCTTTAAATACCTCCAGGGATGGGATGCAGCACTGCCCTGGGCAGCCTCTCGCTGTGCCTGACAGCCCTTTTTGTGAAGAATTTTTCCCCAGTGTATCCCATCTAAAGGCACACCCGAGCAGGATGTGGGGATTTCTCATAACTTCAGCTTTCTGAAGTGCAAGACACTGTGCTGGAGCCTGTACAGCAGAGCAGGGAGAGCACTGATGCAGAATAATTGAAGTCAGATCGGTGACCAGGGTGTCACTGCTCTGCAGAAAGCAGCCAAGGATCTGTATATCATTTTCCTTTTGGTTCGCCATTCCCTGACATGTTACTGCTCAGTTCTCTGCAGAAAATACAGAGACAGGGAACAGGTGGCAACATCCAGCATGTTTTCTAGATATCAGCTGAAATATTTGCATGATGCCACGTGCCTGCAAAGACACAAGGCAGCAGCGCGGTGTTACAGGCAGTGACAGCAATGTACTCCTTGGAGTCTTCAGCTCCAGCAGTTTAGAGGGTAAATTCTTAGGCACTGTGGAAATTGGTATAGATTACTAATTGACACTAGCAGGGAGGGTGGCCCCTTGGGTTTCTGAAATGCTCTTGGCTCATTTGAAGATTATACACACAAAGATTATATTTGCCTTTCTGCTCTTGCTTGTTAAATGCATTCTTTATTAAATTGTATTTCTGTAGTTAACTCTGCTCTGTAGAAGTGCCTGGCAGGTTCAGGGTCTTAATGCATCTTCCTCACTGGGGGGTTGTAAGGCTTAATTGTTCATAATGTATAAAAGCTTGAGATGAAAGGATTTATTTAAAAGCAACATATTATGATGATTATAAAGCTGATGGTGATGTGTATAACACCTGCTGTCACGCCAGCTTGAGCAAAAGCAATCTCTGCTTTTAGACTGAAATTTCTCTGGAACGGTGAGAACAATGTCACCTTTTTTCCCTATTGAAAAATCTGGTGTCTCTTTGAGAAGGCAAAATACTGAAGTTCAGTCTCTTTTCTACTGGATAAAACTAATTTGGTGAAGTTATCTCAGGTAAATCCCGGTCTTGAGATGAACGTGTCTTTTGCCACTGGGAAAATAAAAACAATTGCTAAAAATACTTTTTTTTTTTTTTTTTTTCAGAAGAGTCTGCTATTGTGTTAGTATTTTAGCTACATAAAAGGTTTATCATTTAAAGTGCAGATAAGAACTGAGATGAATTGTCTCCAGTTAATTGTTATTTGCATTCTCTTTTTGATCCATCAACTGCAAAAGTCAGAAGAGGTGTAGGAGTGTAAAAGTTATCCAGACCCTCATGAGAGAATTCATTATTTAGCGTGGCATGTTTCTTAGCACTGTGTTTGAATGTCTTTTCCTCCACCTCTCCAACCCCTCCTCACTGTTTTCTTTGTTATTATTTCTTTCCCTTACATAAACTCGATCTGAACTGAGATGGAATGCCCTGGGGCACTGCTTGTGGGATCCAGGGCTTTTCATCTCTTGATTGCCTTCTTGGCAGCATCTTTAGTGAATTCAGACCTCCATCTGTTAGAGACTGCAAGGTAAGGCAGATTCTGTACATTGAGATTAACTGGTAATTCTGTTCCTTAATGGGGAAATGTCTGTATCTAGCGTGGCATCTCTCCTGATACGGAGTGAGGGCTGGAGGCTGTTGTTGGGGAGCTCTGCAAGTTTCACCTACTGAAATCCTTCCTGTTGTGTGAGCAGAGGACTCTGATCTCTGGAACTGACAATTCCTGTCCTTCTGGTGTTGGTCAATAGAATGAGATCCAGTTTTGAAAAAGGAAATTTTTAATTTTTGAGTGGAGTGTCTTGGCAAAATGGGTGAGATTTGAAAGGTGGTGAAAAAACCCGCTAGAAAATGTTTTCAGAGACACCACTGTAGCTATTACTTGCAGCATAATAACAAGACAGTGAGAGAGAACACCTGAATTTTAGCGTGCTCGTTTAAAAAGAAACAGCTCAGGGTCTCGTAAGGTCTTTGTAAATTATTTGTAAATTACTTGTCTTTACACATGCCTGATCCAGACCTGAAAGTCCCGTTGACCTTTTATTTCCCATTTTCATCTGATTCCTCCCAGTAATGTCACCTTCAGGTAGTTAAATGCTATCAATAATTCCTTGGTTTGCTATTGCATATTTTGAGCAGCTATCAAAACGAGAGTTTTGTTTTTTTTTTTTTCCAGATTCAGTTATGTTTACAGTAAGGTACAAGCAACCTTTAAAAAATATTGCTGAATTTGAAACTTTAGAGGCTATGATTGCACACAGTCCACATCCTCACTTCCAGCCGTGACTGAAAATGCTTTCTTAAAGTTTCTCTACAATTTCAAAAGATAGTGTTGCTCATATGGAGAATTACCTCAGTACAATGTTTTATTAACGTTGTAGGCCTTTTCGTTACAGCTTATTGAACATTCTGGTGTTTTTCATAACACGCAGTTATTGGAGGGTGCTTGGATAGATTTTTATTTAGCAACATAGAGTGAATCTCTCACACTGAGACAGAATGTTTCTCCTTGGTAACCAGGCTTGTGTTTTATTGGTGAGGATGCCTTGGTCAGTGCTACAGGGCAAGGCAAGAAGAGTGAATTAAAAGTGCATCCCTGTTACTTTAGGGGTAATCCAGCTTTTCTCCTGCTGCATGTGTCTATAGAGTGTGCTTGTATGGATTGGAACATTGGGATGAGAGATCTCTAATGTGAGTGTCACTGGAAAATTATTTTTACATTGTCAAATATTCCATATACCCTCCTACGGCCAAGCAGACCTCGGATTGCGTGTGCTGCTACTGAATGCAGGATTTCGTTCAGTGAGTCCAATTCGACTTGATGTAAGGGCTTTACAAAGTTGTGGTAACAGATCAGGCAAGGGGAAATGCTTCTGTTGTGCTTCTGGAATGTGCTTCTTTATCCTTAGGATTGATTAAGCTTTACTGATTTCTAAAGAAACTGTTAAGTTGGTGGATATAAATGGTTCTATACCCATTTGTTATAACAAAAAGGGAGTATAATAAGCACATTTATTTGATGCAAAAAAACCCCCTGCAGTGGTACCATATGTCATGTCATCTCTCAAAGTAAATTTCAGTTTGGTTTTACAGTTTAAACTGTTGACTCGAATTTTGAAAGATGATTTTGGTTTGGTTTGTGGAAGAAGTATTCTGCCCTATTTTGTCTTGCCTATTATTAGGTTACTAGAGAGACAGCTGCAGTTGGCTTAAAATGGTGCACTAAAAATATTGAAGAGTCTAGCCTTGAGGAAGCAGAGCAGTAAAATGGCAACAAGAATATTCATTTAGCACAGAGTTATCTGGGGATGCTTTCAAAACATAATATATCACAGGACAATTTTTATTATATTGCTTTTGTCCCTTACTGCTTCTATTGATCTTTTTCAAATGTATTTTTCAAAATTGTCACATGTCTGTCTTCAGAGCCATAAAATAAGGTTGGCATTAATAAGGGTTTCGTATATGTCATTTTACCAAGAGAGCAGAAGGGACCTATTCTGTCTATAGATATGCTTTCTGGATTAATTTAATTAAATGCAGCTTGTTTGTTCGTTAGAAAAGATTTTAGGTGAAAGCGTTATTAATCAGGGTGGGTAAGTTGCACATTCAGAAGTAAGCTCCATTAATGGGGCAGTACAAAGGAAATTATTAGTATTTATCACTGTGATTCATTGTACTCATTTTCAGGAGTTTAGGTTTCATTTTTCAAAATCATTCAGCATTTCCAGCCAAAGAGCACTTGAGCCCACACTGAAAGCACCCAGATGAATGGCCTGCTGCTTGCCCACAAATGGCCACAGCTTGGTTACATATCAGTCAAGCAAAACACCAAGCAACAAGAGAATTTAGCATCATATGACAGCAGAGGAAGGGCTCAGAGTTCAGAGCCTTCTGAGAGAGATGCTCAGCCTTCCAAATTCACCTAAATCTTAATTTTGCAAGTGCTGTGTGGCAGAGCACTGGGAACTTGGAAAGATTCACTGCTACATCAGCTGAAATGGCCTCCTGGCAAACTCTAAAATATTAGTGCTCCACTTCAATAAATATTATGTAGCATGCAAATGTATACTTAGACACACAAACCAACAGTCAGTATGTGTGTGTGCCCATTATCCTTGACATCATTTCTTCCTGATGTATTTGTTATTCTTTATCATCCTGCTAGGGACTTTGCTGTTTTGCCCTTTTTTCTGTCTTTCACTCTGTGTTGCCTGCCAGATTTGAAGGAATTCCTTTGTGCTTTTCTGAGTACTTTGAAAAACCCTCCTCTCCTAACTTAAATTCTGGGATCATTGATCTTTATTTAAATTGAGCTCTCATACACTTACACACTTTATACTGCCAGGACTATGAATTTTGACTACACTAGGCAGCAATTATGCTAATTACGTTTGCAAAGTATCTTCTGTATGTGAAATTTCTAGAAAAATAATTCAGGAATAATAGCTTTACAATCAACAGAAAGAAGACCTGAAATTTATAGGGTCTTTCCAAACTGAATAACCCTACTACATACCACACATAAAATCCAAAACATAAATTGGGTTGCAAGCCTCTCATAAAAGTGAGAGCTGCCCAGCTGAGGGTTTGTCTTCCACACTCAGATGCGTTTGCATCCTGACTACCACCCTGACTCACACTCCTCTGCGGGTTTTTTATCTTGTCTTCTATTAGAGCCAGGATTGAATACTCCAGAGGTGCAGTTTTCGATTTTGGATTCAGATGTTTATTAAATCTTATCTATGTTACAGTCTCAGTTGTGAGTTCTAGCTAGCAAAGTGGAAAATGGCTCTGTCTCTTAACTCTTTACAAGGTGTTTTAAGGATAAACTGTCCAATTAAGAAATGACACCTAAATTATTTTTACTTTTAACTCAGTAACCAACCACCTGTGGCCCACAATGTGGACTCTTCTCTCCAATTACAAAATACCACCCAGACCCAAGAAGAAGAATGTGAAAAAGAAGGACTCAGCCTGTGCCCTAAAACCTCCATCTTGCTTTATCTATATATTACTCTATTCTAAACCCTTAAACTCTGTGTTTTTCACCCTGTGATATCACACACTTTTATTCAAACTCCACACCCACAATCCCAGTGCTGCCACTCAATTTTGGAAGCTGTTCCATGACCTCATATGGATGCAGTGTTTGCTTGGGGGTCAGTGCCTGTGAGCACAGAAAATCTGGAATTCTCAGAGCCCAGGGTTCCAACACTCCCCTTCTTGCTTCAACATGTTGGAAGAAAATTTTCCAGGACCGTTGTTTAGCCCAAAGTTCATTGCTGCCAGATTTGTCCTTCTCTGACTCCAGGCAGCTGTAAAAGGGTTCCTCTGGCGTTTGACAGACTGTGTGCGGAATAAGTTGCACCCCGTGTCCACTGGATGTACTTCACTGAACCAAAAAGAGTTTTGTGCTTTTACAGATGATAGTGTCACAGTCGAGTACAGAGGAAAAGAGCAGAGCCTCTACTGCTCCCTTATTTCAGTTGTGTGCTTTCTCTTCACTTTCTCAGCTGTCCTCTAAACCCACCTGAGCACCTGCTATCATCTGATTATTGTGGAATAATGTGGCTTGCACCGTTGGACTGTTACCAACTGCCCCCCTGTGTGTACTTGTCTGAGTAAATCCAATCAGCTAATGAAATTGTGGTCCTTCCATCAATTGATTGTCAAATTCCCTGTGTAGTTGCACCAGCCCATCTCTCTTCCAACGCTGCATATTTTTGTTTACCCAGGCAGTCTGTGCCTGACCCCTTCCTTGCCTTTCCTCAATGTCCATTTATTTTTACTTCACAGGTATTTAGTATATCAAAAAATTAATTAGATGATTTATTTGGGAGGGTGACCTTTGTATCTCTTCAGAGTCAAGTGATGTTCCTTTAAATTTGTGAGGTAATTATTTGGTTTTATTTACTTCTTTTACTGAAACAAAGTGATATATTCAAGCAAGAATGTTTTGCAATATTTACTGGATTACACTTGAAAATGAGAGGTATTTGCTTAACCTGAGGGTTCCATGCTCCGGTATCTGCTTTCCTGTGGAAGCCCAGTGAGCAGTGTACTGTGTTGCCATTCAAAAACCAGAATAATGCAGCTTTGTGCATGTCCAGGAGAGTGGTGCTTTTCATGCTGCTCTTTGTGGAGCTCTGCAGTGAGACTCACAAAAATGACCCATCAGCAGACCTTTATTTTTGGCTGTTTCTGTTCTCTGCAGATGCATCATCAAAGAGGATGTGCATCAGAAAATTCCTCCTCTGCGGAGAAATTATGTCTATTTAGGAAAAGCCTTTATATATTAAAGGCTTTTATTTTGGAGGAAGAAATCTGTTGGCATTAGAGATCTGTTGACTTTGGCAGAAGCCTTCTGAAATCAATAGATTGTTTCTTTTGCACACAGAATACTGAATAAGCCTCTAAACAATAGAAGTTTACTTGTATAGACTTCACCCTAATGGGATCTTTGCTCAATTTTCCTGATAAAACCTTCACAGTAAATTCAGCAACCCCTCTCCTTTTTAGCGAGGTTGCCAGGCTGCAAATCATTTCAGAGACAGGATCTACTTACGGGAATACATTAGCAATGTTTGATCCAGCCATGGTTTGTCTTTCTTGTGTTCATTTTGAATAGGAGGGAGTCTGCAGTCGACATTTATAACTGCTGGTTCCATGGTACTGGTAATTCCATCACCCCCAAATCGACTTGTCATTTTGAGGGGTCCAAACCATGGTGGAGGTCTGTAACCCAGAGCCCATATGACATTTAACAAAGCATGTACCCCAGAGCCAGTAGCTTCAGGAGGGCATGGGCACTCCAGTTGGGTTCATACTCAGTTGCTGAGCTGCTCCCTGTTGGGTCCTCTCATCCATAAGGCAAAGGTACAGAAGGGATGTAAGGATTTTATTTAATTTCTTCTGCTAATGCTGTAAAGGAAAAAAAAAAACACCAAAAAACACAACACAACTCATAATTGGATATTAATTCATTTTGAGAAAATGTGTTAAAAGGCTGCAGCCACAGGCAGGACTTTTAGGGAAAAGAGTTCAAGTAGAGGAAGTTTTGCAAAATTGCTAGCAACTGAAATTGTACATTGAAATGTATGGAAACCTATTATTTGAGGCATTGAGCATTTTTATTATTCAGAGTGCTGCTATCAGTACTGCCTATAGTACTGTGAGCTCTTTTTTTAGCAGTTAAGGACTGTAGCCTTTGGTCTGATTTTTAACTCTGTTCTGAGATTTGTGGGCTTGATGTTCTGTTCCCTGCAAAGCCTCTAAAGTGCAGGAACAAGATGGTTTGTACAAGAACCATCTGGGAAACAGCAGGATAATGCTGGCACTCTTCCTTGGGGTTTTCTCCTCTTGCATAAAAATGTAAGAATGAACCACATCCCGTAAATCCAACAAAGCCTGAGTGACAAAGACAAGCACAGTTGGTCTGTGCTGCAGAGGATCTTTCAGCATCTACACAAAGTGGAGAGGAGAGTTGTATTTCTTCCTCCTGCAGCCATTGCTCAGCTTCTTCCTCGGCTCCATCCTCCATCTGTACAGCAAGGTAGCTCCAGGGCAGTACAGGGTCCCTGCTCACAGCAACCTGCAGAGGTTCCTTAGGGGTGCCCCTGAGCAAATCTTTGGGTTTGGGTTGGTTTTTTTCCCCTGTACGTTGCTAAGATGGGAGACACAAAGGATGGTAATATTGTGAATTAAGTGGTAGCACATTTGAATATGCATCTAGGAGGTGTAGTTGCAGGAAGGAATAGACAGAGTTTTAGCCCATGACAGGCATGCCAGCCTTTCTCCCAGATGTGAATGGCACATCTGGCTGTGCCTGTGGGTGTCACCCTGGCTCTGCACTATGTAACACGTTGGGTCTGAGGGAGCCTCTTTGATGTGACCAGCCCTGTCACACCATCTTTCCCTGCTGAAATCCTTTTAAGAGCACAGAAGAAAACACCACCTCGCTCTGCTGACCTCCTAACAGGATTTCTTGTGAGCAGCTCATAGTTCACAGTGCACAGTTGGTGGTGCCCATTCTGGGGGCAAAGAAAGTGCATGAGAGCTCCAGCTGAAGCCTTCTCACCTACCTATCCCTATCTGCACTAATAACTTTCTGTGGGCATGCATGATTGTTATAAACATCATCTTTTCTTCCCCTTTATGAATTCTTTTCAAGATCCCCATGTGGGTATTTCCCAGTGTAATATAGGATATGTCAAGGATGAACTATTCCCCTTTTTTTTTTTTTTTTTGGCCTTTTTTTTTTTCCTTTATTTCTGCTTCTTTTGATGTTGTGCAGAAATGTATTACTACTTCACAAAAATCACTGCATACAATTTCAAACCAGAAAACATGTGGAATTTAAGTTAAACCTTTTCTGAGAATGCTGAGACTAGAGGTGAGTAAACATTCTTTTGCGAGCTCTGGAAGGCATTTTTTGAGTCTCATCGTGGTTTTTGCATACTTTGAGTTATATTTCTTACCAGTAGGTCCAGCGTTCTGCACACTTATACTTTTGTACAAATATTTATGTGCAAAAATACCCCTCCAAATTACTCTTAAACTATATTTCTCTTTTTCTCATTCAGAAACTGGCTGGTTTCAAAATAGATGAATTTTAGAAGATTCCCATATGGAGTGTGTGCATTGATGGGAGGAAGTGTGACTGTGCTTTCTCCACACCGCCGCCTTGCTCCTGGGGCAAGGATAATTATAATATTCTTCTGTGGTGTTGTCTAAAACACTTTAGCATTCTTTCCCTCCATAAAAGAGTTTGGCATGCTATGAATTATATATTTACAGTAAGGCAGACATGTCTGTCGGTTCAGTCACGAGATACAATGCTGTGCTTTTTTTGCCTCTAAGTGGTTAACAATTGCAAAAGGTTCTTTTTAATGCCTAGAACTCTATTCATTTTCTTTTTCTTTTTAGTGTAGTGGAAATAAATCTTAAACATTTCTTCTGTTATCTAGCACTTTAAGCCTTTTTCATAGGGTTTGTAACATCTCTGCCAACACTCCATCTGTGATTTTAGCTTGCAGGAAACACTTTGCAAATCTGTTATTAGCTTAGATGCAGAGAGCTGCTGTTTAAATATTAATTGTAACTTCTCTCATAAGTGCAGTCAGACCCACTCAGTCACTTGTGAAGTTCAAGAAATGTTGAGGGGGAGGGAGTGTGTCAGGGTAGCCTCTCCTCTCCCTCTCTTCTCCTCTCCCTCTCCTCTCCCTCTCCTCTCCCTCTCCTCTCCCTCTCCTCTCCCTCTCCTCTCCCTCTCCTCTCCCTCTCCTCTCCCTCTCCTCTCCCTCTCCTCTCCCTCTCCTCTCCCTCTCCTCTCCCTCTCCTCTCCCTCTCCTCTCCCTCTCCTCTCCCTCTCCTCTCCCTCTCCTCTCCCCTCCATTTCAAATCCCAGTTATTTGGCACATGCACTTCTGGAGTACTTGAGTGTTGCCCCACCAAAAATCACGTCTCAGAGGAAACGTTTATATTGCTGTTGAGCCTTGCTCATGTTTTCAGTCATGGTCCTCACCCTATTTAATTTCTTAATTCCACAAAACATACTTTACCCTTTACAATAAAAATTTGGGTA
Organism: Hirundo rustica; assembly: GCF_015227805.2. Lineage (NCBI taxonomy): Eukaryota > Metazoa > Chordata > Aves > Passeriformes > Hirundinidae > Hirundo > Hirundo rustica. Next base: position 62,382,800 of record NC_053455.1, on the reverse strand, counting down.
GCAGAATACTATGTGCTTACAGACCTTTCAGTTGAAGCATTTGGCAGAAATGAGGAACACAGTCCTTAATACCATCCAGCCTGCCTGTTTGCTGTGGACTAGCAGAGCATTCTAATTGTCACAGGTATATTTGATGTGATGGAAAGATGATCAGCCCCATTAAAGCCATATGATGTATTTTCTCTTCTTGCTCCAGATGGTTGCTGATCTTTTATTGGTGAGCTGGTTTGCCCACAGTGTAATCTGAGATTTTTTTCCTCTTGTCATTTAGTGAGTTACTTCTGTTTGTGTTTGCAGGTGGACTGAATTTTAATGTGCTGAATTCTGTTTGTTGCTTAGAATTTAGATGTTCTTCTTCTTACCCCACAAATATATATTTTTAAAAAATTAAGTACTACCCTCATATTCCTTTTATCTTGCAGCATTCTGTGAAGAAGGATGCAGATATGGAGGAACCTGTGTAGCTCCTAACAAATGTCTCTGCCCTCCTGGATTCACTGGAAGTCATTGTGAGGAAGGTAAAGCTTTACTGAAAAACACCTTCTTTGGTCATATGTGGAAGAAGTAATTCCTTTCTGTTCTTTCATTCTGCTTGATGTTTTCTTTCCAGTGAAGATCTGACTGCTCCATTTCTGCCTTCTCTGCGCTGAAGCAGTTTGTCTTGTCTGAAACTTTCCGTGTTGAATTTTATCAGGGATGTATCTGCTTTTGCTTCCAGCATGCACTTCTAGTTAATTAGAAGGGACGTCAAATGAAAAATATTTGCTCCATCAGTTTCCTGTGGTGCAAGCTCAAGGTTTCCTTCTGCTTTTACTAAATTTGTTGTGCAAATTAGACCAGAATTTAGATGATTCCTTTTCACTTGGTGTTATTGAATTATTAATATTTGATTTGTTTCTAAGTCACAGTTTTATAGAATCACAGCCTGTTCAAAGACATCTCACTAGTCATGATTAGATTCTGCCTGTTCCCAGATTTTTCTTTTTCAAAATCTGCTTCTGACAGCCTCACGGTTCCACTTTTCCGTTTGTTTCACAAAGAGCTGGTTCCTTGTCTACCTTAAATGAGGAGAAAGTGGTCTCATCAAACTCCATGTAGGACTCTTATTATTTCCTTTATTTGGCAGATTGGGGGTTTTATTTTTGTTTGTATTTATTGAGGCTTTCCATCACTTAATTAACTCGATGGAAGTTGTTGTTGTTTGGTGGGGTTTTTTGTGTGTGTGTGGTTTTTTTTTTTTTTTTTTGTGTGTGTGTTTTTTTTGTGGTTTTTTTTTTTTTTTTTTTTTTTTTTTTTTTTTAAATTTTTATTTTTCTTTCCCAAAGCATGCTTGCTAATAACTGTATACACATGTATTTATTTTTGGGTATGAAGTGGATTGTTAATGCAGGTCGTATGCTGTAGTATGGATGAGATTATAATTGGTGAATTGTTTTAGGAAGAAAAAAAAACCAGAGAAATAACTGTTACAGTTAAATTACTGGAACAACTTGTAACCCAGAGATTGTGCAGTTATTTGTGTGTTTATTAAAGTCCCTTAAGCCCAGTTGTCAATAAATCTGCTTTAAGGAGCTTCTCTGTGGATGTAGTCAAATCAGTGTCTACTAAAACAGTATTTACTGTACACTAAACAGTGTACACTAAAGTTTCTAGTTGTCAGCATTGTTTGTGATCATTTAAGAGTTAGCTAGGACATTAATATTTTCATCTCATCTAGAATAAATTTGAGCACCTATTTCTTTTTTTTTTTTTCCCCCCTGTAGCCTTGTTTTAAATAGAAAAATTCTTCCAAAGTCTCCTGCCATTCAGCAATTGGTTCTGGCAATATCATGGGGAAGGAATGCAAGGCATTGCTACCTCAGAGCCCCACCTGCAGTGGCTTCCTGGCTGCTATCCTGTCCTGCTGCTTGCCCAATTTTCCCGTTCCTTCCTGAAACATCTGTTGCTCATAGCCATCAGTGCATTCAGAGAGATGCAGGGTGCTGGAGATGTGTTCTGTGCCTGTGGCACTATGGTACTGCCAGCTACCCAGGACTTCAGGCCAAATTTCAGCTCTTCTGCCTGTGGTTCTTTCCCCCAAGGGTCTCAGAACATTCTTTTTTCTTAGAGCTGTAAAGGGACTTTCATACCTAGAGCACAGATTCTCTCGACCATTGAAGTGATGGTTTAAAATTGATAAATGAGGGACATAACCATTCCTGACTCCTATGTTTTTCATAGCCTTTGTATTGTTTTGATCTACAATATGAGTTAGCACACCAACTAAAGGTAGCATGTCAGGTATGGTTCTCTCATTATATCAAGCAATTTAGAAGAAGGTGTCAGAAGGAGATAGCTTCTGTGAATAAAATCTATACAGCTTGAACCAGAAGGCAGTTCATTTTTTTCTTTGAAGATGTACAGAGTTTACTAGTGCGCTACAAATCAAGATAATGATGCTAACTTTGAGAAATCTGGCATACAGGCTGGTCTGAGAATGAACAGGGCTCTGTGTATGAGAATTTGTCACATTTTAGTTGTGTTGGAGGGTTTGAAGGTTTTGGCAGGTACATCTTATGTCATATGCATATTTCAGTGGCAAAGTGCACACCAGATCTGTGAGAGCAGCTTCAGCCTTCTGAAGGGGCATGTCCTGGCCAGGCTGATGCTCAGAGCAGACAGGAGGTGAACCACCTCTGAAGCAGGTTCCTTTTGCTTCACTAATTGTCCCTAAAAGATGTAGTGCTTTCAGGAACAGGAGTAAAGTGCACTAAAGGCTTTCCTCATCATCTCACTGCAGTTTGCTGCAGCTTTTAAAGGACACCTAAGTATTCTAACTCCACGTTTGCTTGTTCTCCTGTTATCTTTAACATCAGAAATGAGCACTGTTTTATTTAGTGTAGGGTAGCACTCCCTCAATCGTTGTGACACAGACCTGAGACAATGAAATGGTGGGGAAACGCTTCAAATCAAAGCCTAAATGTTCTTGGCAAAACCTTGTCTGGTGGAAGCTCGTAGTGAAATGAGGCATGTCGGAAGTGAAGTGATGTGTTTTGGTAATGCATTCAATTTGCCACAGCGCATTTGAAAGTGTCCTTCAAACTGACAACGCAGCAACTCCTTATACATTATTAGTGAGCTGAAGGGACTCGTCACCAGCTAAAAACAGTATGACCCAAATTGGCTTCAATGCCATGTAAAGGGTAAAATGAGCCAGTGATTAGAAATGCTGTTGAAAAGCAGGTGTGTTTACTTCTGAATATGAATCATATGTTACTCATCGTTTCTGACTGCCTGGTTGAAATTATGATATTAAGTTAATTAAAAATTCAGAGATATTTGAGAAGGGCAGGATTTATACCGGTGATTTACTCAGGTGAAATTAAAATCCACATTTAAGGCTTATGTACAGATACATAATTCAGCGTGCTGCTAAGAAGAATTGTCTCTTGCCCTTCGCTTTGGTTGACGTGAGAAATCATCATAAATGTTCTGGGGCTATCTTTCCTTTTTGAAGGTGAACTGCAAATTGATATTCACAGATACTGTCAAGTAATTCCTTTCTCCATCCATTCTTTTTAATGCTGTTCCTTTAAGTATGTGCTCGAAGCTTCTAATTGGATTTTTGTAATATTTAGGATCTGATTTTATCTTCAAATTACTTCTTTTTTATTCATTTTGTGTTTTTTTCTGGCCGGGGCTGAAATCTGTGATCTCTGTGTTCATTACCATTTGTGTGTATTGAACACAGTTGTGATGCTCGTGTTGGAAACCTTTGCTGCTGGAATTTTTAGTGACATTGGTGTACGATCCCAGCGCGATGGCTGAGCTGGAGATAGGCATCCGTAACTGGACGTGACACCGTGGGCTCGAACCCAGGCGCATCCTTGGCAGGGATCCCTGTTAAAGGCTTCTGAGAGGCATTTTGGTGTGCAGAGAGGAGCACAAATACAGTACTCTGTGCGAATTGCTGGCAGCATGAACTCAAGTGCCCCAATTTTCCATCCATCTCATCTTTTTGCAACCTTTAGAACGGAAAAACTCCAGATCATTCACTGAGCTGCTTTTTTTTCTGTCTGTGGGTGATCCACAGGTCAGTGGAGTTTTACTGCTGGTTTTGTGGAGAGGTTCACAGTTATTCTGTATTTGTGGAGCGTTAGTCACTCCTGCTGCTGATGAAGGGGTGAGGATGAGATAAGCAGGACAAGCTTATGGTGTCAAAGGTAGGAGTAAACAGATGGTTGGATGCCTGGGAATTGTAGGCATTCCTTGAACACCTGCCTGCCTGTGCTGGAGTCCTGTGCGTGGGTCTAAGAAATACATCTGAACACTCTGGGATCTGACCCGTGGTGGGAGTTATTTATGGGGCCTGTCTGTACAAATTATCGTTTTGGGTGATGAGCAAGAAGCAACAGAAGGGTTGGAAGCAGTGGGTTCCCAGCTAGGGCCATGGAAAGGAAAGTGCAGTATTTTTCCAGGGGCTGCAGAAGGGCTTTCGGGGATTCCAAAAAGGCATTCAACACAAGTGCACCACAGCTTTTCTCCCCTGTCTTGTGACAGCTGCTGTCTGAAGTCGTGCACAATGAATGGGGAATATGTTTCTGGTAGATTAGAAGGGATTTGCATGGGCTGGAGCTTGTAGAGGTGGATATTTCTGTGATAGCAGTACATGTGTGTCCAGCCTTTTTGAAGCACTGGAAAATAGGCTGTCACATCACGTGGAATGATAGAGAGATGTCAAAGAATTACCTGCTGGTTATTAACAGAAGCAAGGGTAAGATATGGCAGGGTGTGATAAGTACCAGGGTTATTTTTCATGGTATTTTGGGCTGGCCCTGCAAAGAATTGTCTAATATTGGGGTGAGAGTTAATTTTTCAGTGTGTACCACAGCTGAGAAACGTGCTTTGAATTCCATTAATTATATTGCAGCTAAATCAAGACTTGCTGTGTTATATATGGGTTCTTCAGCACCTCACTGATTTCACAGGTGTGTAATGAAACGTTGCTGTGCTTACATCTGCAGTATGTGATGTCACATCACAGGAATGAGGAGGTCCTTAGCGCATTTGTTTCATCACAGTTGGCAGTATCTGCAGTTGTTGTCTGAGGAGCTGCATAACATCTTTGTGTTCTCATCTCTTAAATTGCTTCTTCTGGAATATATTGTCTTCTGCAGTCCTTTGAGTAAAACCTCCTGTAGTCTCTATTGCTGTGGACCCAACGGTTAGAAAAAAAGTGAGAATTGTATTTGTATGTGCCATTTCTTTGGCTCTTAAGCTGGATTAATCTTTAGGTGTGTATCTATCAAAGACATTTCAGTCAGGGAGCCTGGCTTAAAAAATAAGTGAGTAGAAACCAAAGCAAAGCAGAGAAAGATCTTTTCCATGAGTACAGTAAGCTAAATGTCAGAACTCCCTGCCTTTATCTATCTATGATCTTCTGTAAAGTAAGAAGGGAGGTTTATTTTGGGAAACAAACCAGCTGTGGGCACAAGGCTTGGCATGACATTCTTTCCAAAGCCTCTAATTTCAAGGTGAGGATGGAGTGAGACAAGAGGAGTGAAGCAAGTGGCGCTCAGCTTGTGCCAGAGAGCAGTGGCTGTGGCCGATGTGTCACTCCTGAGGGTGTGACAGACCCGAGAAGGCAGATGTTCCAGGTGGCTGAGGTTGTCCTGCTCCATTTGCTGCCAAGCTGTTTGCAGCGCTTGCCCCAGCGGTGCTTATTGCAAGATGGCAAAGGTGATATCTTAATGTGATGGGGAAAACAAAGCTGTCATTTGTAAAGATACCAGGGAATAGATCAAAGAATATTCGCTGGAAAAATCTGAGTAAGGCTGCCTCTAAGGAACAAGGGGACACCTGTCTGCAAATCAACAAGTGACTGCCAGTGGAAGAAAAAGTTGTTTTATCTCAGTGTCATTCTCACAGACCAAGAACACTATCCATCACCCAGCTGACCCTCACATGAGGAGACAGCACATCAGTGTTTACTCTGCCTCAGGGGTGTGTGTGTGTGTGTGTGTATATATATATATATATCTGTGTGGAATAGTTTGATTTTAAAAGCCAGGAAAAAACACTAAACAGATGCTGCATTTGGGGTGGTGGTGATTTTTTTTTTTTTTTTTTTTTTTTTTTTTAAATGTAATTTTTTTACCTTCCTGTGTAGTTTATTTTTTATGTGCAGGTCTTTGTGCCTGTGTATTTTTCTTTGTTTCTAATTTAAGGGATATTAATCAGCCATATTAATCTTTTATGTTACCTGAGATGATGCCTTGACAAGTCAAAAATTGTTCTAACGTTCTAGTGTTTTATTATTTGTATGACTTGTGTGTTGGGCTTGTGTGGCAAAGTTCTGGTAGGGGAGGGAGAGCAGGGAGTCTCCTCTGGAGAAGCTGCCAGAGGCTTTTGCCTGTCCAAGAAGGACCCAAGGCCAGGTCCATCAGGGACACTGGTATTGCCTCTGGGATAATGGATTTAAGAAAGGCAGAAAACGTTGCTGAGCAGCAGCAATTCCAGCTGGAGAGACGGGTGGGAGCGTGAGAACAGCAGCTTTGCAGACACCCAGGTGAGTGAAGGAGGGCAGGGGAGAGGTGTCTGCCTTTCCCAGCATAGGCAAGGGCATGCTCTGAGGAATATAGGCTATCCTAGCTAAACAGGCAAAAAAAAAATGCTGGGACCTCCCTTTGCTGTGTACTCAGCACCGGGAAATTGCTGGGGAGGGGGAGCTTTGTTTGTTCCTGTTCTCTTTGTTGGTTTTGGCTGATGCTGCAGTGTTGGATGTCTATTCCTCCACACGTTCTAATTGAGTGTTACAGGAGGATCATTGTGTTCAAGTTAGGAGCAGCAAACTCTGAACTCTAAATATAAAATCTCCGTGTTCATGCTGAACTTCCTACAGCTGAGACCTTAAATGGCCAAATTTTGTGCAAAAGCCCTGCTCAGACTGAGGCATTGGGATTGATTCTTTTGTTGCTTTGGTCCTTTCACGGAGTTCTCAGTCCCTAATTTAGCATCTGTCCAGTTTATCACCAGGAACATCTTCCACACGCCCTTTGTGTAGGCATATCTGCCTCAGGTTCCTCTTGGATTCTGGGGACTCAAGCAGTGGGATTTAAATTTGTTTCAGGTGTCAGAATGACCATTGAATCTATTTAAAGAAAACGGAGAACTACAAAACATTCAAAATTCTGGGCAAATATTTGTATTTGAGCAAATAGAAATAGTCATATGTCAATGAAATTTCCATTTTGCAGCTAAGAAGTGTCCGTATGTGAAGCTTTCCTTGTGATGTGAACTGTACAGAAAAGACAGTTGCTTTAAAATACCAACTTCATGGTGAATTAACTACAAGTGACATCTCATTTTACTGTGATTAAAAAAAAAAAATCCCCAGCAAGTCTGCTTTTGAGTGCAGTGCAGTAATGATAATTTATAGCTTATTTTGCCAGGACATTGTGAGCCTTTTTTTTTTATTACTTTTTAAACTTTTTTCCCGGGCAGCTGCCTGTATCAGTACAAACAGTAATTCTGCAGAGAAGTACCAGGATTAGGTAGTAGATGAGCTAAAAACTGAATAAAAACTACCTCAAGCTCTCCAGCTACAGGCAGTATTTAGGGAACATTACTGAGTTTAATAAGCTCTTTGCCACCTTACTTTTTCTTATTAATAGCCAGCTCTGGACTGGAAAATCAACCATGAATATTTAAATTTGCTGATAACCTAGAAATAAAACTCCAGACTCAATAAAACTCAAGCAGGCATAGAGAGGTGCTTAAAATTTTTTAACACTGGAATCCTCTTGGCTTCGATGGGAATTTCACCTGAATGGACGCCTTAGGATCTGGTGAAATGAGTAATAAATGGCTCTAGTGAAATAAAATAGCATCTAGAGTGGGGGTTTTGTGTGGAACAATCTGTGTAATGAAGCTGCCCATGATGAATATGCCATTTTGAACTCCTTAATCTAACTAGCTAATCTAGGAGTAAGATCCTGCTCAAACTGAGTAGACAATTCAGTCTCTTAAGAAAACGTGTACAATTCTGAGAATTTTATTGTGTGGAGCCATGTTTCTACTGAAGTTCAAAACAGTGAATGATAACATATTTCATGAGTGATTTCATTGAGGTTAATCAAGGTGTAGTGAGGGAAAATGTGCCTCATTCATCAACAACAGCATAAGAAACCAATTTCTTTTTGAGAAATACTCTAACAAGTGAAGGGGCTGGAGAAAACCACATGAGAAAAACATGCTGATGTTGTACAGCTTATTGTGTTATTAATTCTGACAAAAAGTCACTTTTCCTGCATTTTTTTCTTTTTTTAATATAAGATTTGTTTTTTCCCCTGAAAAAGTCATGTTACCAGAATGCCTTAAGCAAATGAAGTAAATGTAAGCAGCACGCTGGCACTGAGGACAGGAGGTCCCTGGGATCCCCTGCCCTGTGTAGAGTATCTCTCAGCTCTCTGTGGGTGGGTGACACTCAGCTCAGCCCTCCGTGGCTGTGCAGCCCACCAGGGCTTGCTGTGGGGCACCTTTCTCTTCTTCCCCTCTTTCTGAGCTCCTGTAAACACAGCATAGGGGTGGGAGGGAGGGAGAACACACAGCTATGGGACTCTTGGGCAAGATCTTCTCCCATGTTGATCAGAGTTAATCACTGCAGGAGGCATCTGCCACTTGCTTTCACTGGGCTGGCTGACACTTGGAGGAAAAGATCATGTCCCCACTCATGTAATCCTTGGCAGGTGAATAAAATGGGATAAATCACTTTCTCAGGTGACTTATGTAGACTGTAGATTATGTACAGTGAGGATAACTAATCCAATTACTTTGCTTTAAGGAGTCAGGGTGAAAATGTGAATTAAACCCCTGTTGAAGGGAGTGCCATCCCCTCTTTAATGACATAACCTCTGTAACATCCACCATTCTGTTGGATTTCAGTCCTTCAGAGTGTCTGTTTTTGCAAGAGTAACACCCATGGTTTTCAACAGTCTGCTCCAGGAAGATTTCATAAATTGTACGATGCTACCCTACAGCAAGGAGGCCACAACCAAAGGAGGTGACTCTGCAGAATCTGCTGGATTACATGCAGTGTGTGGAGTCAAGGAACCAAGTTTATGATTAGGACTGTACTCCTATGTACCTACAGAGAAGAGATGAAATAGGAAGTTTTGCTGATATGGAACCTTAGAAAATTACTTTCTCCCTCCTAGGCTGTTTCTGTATCAAGTGAAACATTTTATGGTCTGTCATCTCCTTCCTAGTGATGTGTCATTTTTCTGCAGAAAGTACGTAATGTACCCCAAGAATTCCCTTCACAGTGGACGTTTTCTGGATAATCCAACATACCGTGCCTGGTAATGTATTAAAAATAAATAAGTATCATCAATATATTTCAAACCTCTTCGGTTTGAGAGACACTTGCGAATCTGTCTCCTAGAAAGTGGGGCATTAAAGCCTGTTCCAGGTTCAGTGCTCACTAACTCACTCTGCAGATTCTCATTGCTTTTGTTAGGCTTTTGTTCATGCCTGTGGTCCTCAGGGAAAGAATAGGCAAGATGTAAAAATAATACGGTGCTCAATGTAGGGCAGGTATGAAGCATAAAAGGAAACTCAAGTGGTTCTGGTCGAATATTTCCTTTGCTAGTTCCATTATGATTGAAGCAACTTTAAAATAATAGTCATACTCAACCTCCAGGAACTGTATGTCAAAGTTATTTTCAAACTTTTTATAATGTTGTGATAAAAATCTGTTCAGTCCTTCACATTTGCAGAAATAGAGTTCTTCCTAAATACATCAATCATTTTCTTGCTTTTAAAAAGGATTTAGCAATTCAGACAGTTCAATAGTTGGAGTTTCCTACTACTTTAGATGTGCAACCTCTGAATTATTTCTTTCAGCCTGTAGTATCTACTAAGTAGATCAGTCATTTCAGAGACAAGCTGAATGGTAAAGTTTATATGTGAGAGAGTGAAATTACCTTTCTTAGTTGATTTTTTTCTGAAGAGACATTTTCTGTTTGGCGGCAATCTAATCTTCAGAATGGTACTCATTTATCTTTTGAATGAGACATGAAATGAAAGCCCTAAACACTTCTGGTCATCAAAGATCCAGTTGAACCTGTATCCTCTTTCAGCCTGGAATCTGAATTGAATTCTGTCTTCTTTAGCAATGTCAGTCAGAGAAATTACTCAGTTGAAATAGCCGTCTGCCTAACAAGGAGTGGCACCCATGCCTTAATGTCACCGGTGTTTCTGTGATGGGTTATGGATGCTTGCAGCCTTTGATGGTAATTACGCTCTTCTAAATGTGAATTGCTCTTAGGTTGGGTGCAAGCCTGTGGGTGTGTGAGGGTGAGCTCAGCCACGGCTCTTTTCTCATGGCACTCTCTGGGACCTGGACAGCACCGTTCAGGAGGGCCATTGACAGGTTCTTGCAGCCCTACCAACATCACCTTGTTGTAAGCTGGTAGGCAGAGGTGCTTTTGGAGCTGGGAACACGGGGAAGGTACTCACACTGATCAGGATCCCGTGCACCGCTCCTGCATGTGTTGCAGCCTCCCAGCTTCTTTATAGTAGCCTGCTTGTTCATTGCCAACTTGGGCTGTGGGCACGCTCAGTTCAAGAGAGATTAAACAGATTTTTCTCATTTTCAAGACGGTATTTCAACAAGTTGCCAGAATGAGCCTGTCCTTTCTTTTGAGTCACTGACCTTAAAACCAATGAAGGTTTTCAGGCTCGGAAGTGAAATTGCTTTGAAGGAAGAAGGTTGTTTCTTCTCTTGAGTCTTAGCATGGTATTGGTGCTGTTTATCAGTCAATGTATGGCCAGTATGTGTCTTTTACTTGCTTACATGACTGCTTACGAGGATTCAGTTCCAATCTGTAGACGCTTTATGAAGATCTACATTTTCATTTGATATTTTGGAGCACAGGTGGAAGAAATATTTAGTTATGTCGATTGTTGGTGATTAGTTTTCCTAGAAGGAGGCCTGGCGGTTTCTCCAGTGTTGGTTGGTTGGTTTTATCTTTACCATAGACTGGGGAAAGAATGTCCTGTGAGTTGTGTCAGCCCCTGCAGAAAGTGAGTTTTGAAGCTGTGTTGGCTTTGAGGGGCCAGGTTTTAGTGGGGGAGGGCTACAGAGGTGGCTTCTTTGAGAAGCTTCTGGAAGAATCCTCTGTATCTGGCAGAGCCATTCCCAGCTGGCTCCGGGATAGACCCAGCGCTGGCCGAGGCCAAGCCGAGCAGTGCTGTGAGTAACGCCTCTGAAAACAGATTTAAGAGGGAGAAAAAGGTGTTGTGCAGAAGTAATTGCAGCCAGAGAAGAGCGGGGTGAGGATCTGTGCGGGGAGCAGCCCTGCAGACCCCCAGCCCGGGGCAGAAGGAGGGCAGGAGGGGCTCCAGGCGCCGGAGCTGAGATTCCCCTGCAGCCCCCGGTGAGGCAGCCGTGTCCCTGCAGCGCGGGGAGGGCACAGGGACGCACGGATCCGCCCGCAGCCCGTGGAGGGGCCTCCACCACAGCAGGGGATGCCCAAAGGAGGCTGTGAGCCTGTGGGCAGCCCGTGCTGGAGCAGGGTCCTGGCACGAGCTGTGACCCCGGGGGACCCGTGTTGGAGCAGGGTGTCCCTGAAAAGACTGCATTCACTGGAAGAGTGGCCCACACTGGAGAAGTTCATGGAGAACTGTGTCCCGTGGGAGGTACCCCACACTGCAGCAGGGCAGGACTCTTCTCCCAGAACAGCATCAGGAACAACCTGTGATGAGCTGACCATTGCCCCCATTCCCCATCTCCCTGTGCTGCTGAGGGGGAGGAGATAGAGCCTGGGAAGAAAGGAGGGATGGAGGGAAGGCATTTTCAAGGTTTCTTTTACTTCTCGTTATCCTGCACTGATTGTTTTTATTGATAAGTTCAATTAATATCCCTAATTCTGGCCTCTTTTGCCCATGGCGCTATTTGGTGAGTGATCTCTCCTGTCCTTATGAACTTTTGCTGTGTTTTCTCTCACCTGTTCAGCCAAGAAGGAAGGTGACAGAGAGGCTTTGGTGGGTCTCTCCCATCCAGTCAGGGTCACCCACTACAGCAGTGTGGCCACACAGGGGGCTCTTTCCCTGATACTCATTTTCTCAGGACAGCTGAATGAGTCCTGTCTACCTCTTGTGACAACCAGCTCTGGAAAACGTGTCAATCCATCCAAAACTAATTAAAACTGAGGGAAAATCTCTGTGTATTTCAAGAGATTTTTGTTTTGTGTGTTACAACCCTGGCAGGTTGTGAATTCTGAAGTTAATGGAAGCTGTTTCTTGAGAAGGGACTTCAATTTTCTAGAAAAGCCTACCTGTTCCCCACCTAAAATTGTTTTGGTTTTCACCCTTGGAGTATCCAACACAGAGTTTTTCAATTCTTTCCATTAACTGTGTGGAGAAAGTGAAGATTTTATTAATCCCTCAGAAGTTTTCTTCCATTTTCCCATCTGAAATCCTGTTGTCTTATAGAAAAATCTCCAGCTTGGACAGAGGTCACAGCTGATGCTATTTGAGGTGTGTGTGCTGATAGGAGAAACACCTCCCCCAGCAATGGCATTCATTAATCATTTGCAGGTTAGGGAGATACGGGGTGAGGATGCCTGGCTATTCCTAAGGCCTCCCTTTTGAGATGACTTGAGTGGTGAGTCTTCGATTTCTTTTTGAAGAGATGTGATTTTGGTTTGTTTTTTCTTTTTTCAATCCCTTATCTTTTCTCAGCAGGTTTTATTAGGTGTATACATTACTGAATGAAATGAAATGAAATAGGGTTGCATGTGTAGGTGGATGGTGGTGGGTCACGGAGGATGCAGAATCTGATTAATATTAAGCAGAATTTCTCTATATCTAATATCTGTCCCACTGAATTGGCTGTAAGGGATTTTTTCAGGTCCCCTCCATGATATGTTTAGTTTGCAAATGTGGAAAGAATTAAATACAGCGTGACAGAAGCAGGTAGTCCTCTACTCCCTTGTCCAGCTGCTATAAAGACGTATTTCTTTGTTAAAGAAGGTTGTCCTAGTTGTGCTAAAAGTTTCCTTACTGTGTGTTAAATAAATTAACTGCTGTGTTAAATCCATTATTGTATCTTCTCGCTACAATCCACAAAATTAAATTGGTCACTTAGTCCATTTGCTGTATAGCTTCAGCAGTGAACTGATTCGCTGTAAAAATAAATTGAAATAGCTCCTTTGGAGGAAATTCTTCCAGGGAGGAGGAACATCCAAAGCGAGAAATGTGATATAGTTGACATTGCTACTCTGTTAACTTGTGGAAAAATGGAAGACATGTCACCTCATTGCATTTAATGTGATTTTTTCCATGAATGCTAAATTCAGTCTAGTTAAAGAAACTTATATACAGTATATTCACATTTCTAGATTGCATGTTCCACTCTCCTTTACACTTCTGCATATTAAGTGCCGGACTTAAAGGGCATAGACATTTTTTCTAAGCCAAATTGAGAAGTAAAATGAGGGGAAAACTTTGTGTCAGTAAAAGCTAAAAATAACTGCCTGCATGTGCAACAACCAATTTCTGTTTTCCACTGAAGGAAAAATAGATTTTTTAGGGCCATGAAGAAAAGAGTCCAACCAAACCAGGGAGTAACTCCATAAATGTTTTCTTTTCACTATTCGAACCTTACTTTTGAATAAAAAATTAAAAATTGTACCTAGGACTAACCATATCAGAAGCATAAGGTAAAAATCAAAATATCAACCTGTAAAGATCTGTAAGCTTTCTGATTTCATAAGCTTTTCATTTATACTTCCAGTTGTACTGAAACAGGCTGAAAACCTTGACCTATTAAATTTGGGGAAAAGGGATTTTGTGAAAACCCAATTTATCTGACAGAGCGATAAAAGGCTTTGTCAGTGTTTACCCCAGTAAGTTGACTTGCACTACGAGCAGTCGTGTGGATTTCAATTGTATAACAATGATGTAAAGTACAGCTCAGTGTAATGCTAGCCAAGGAAAATTAATTAAAAAAAATACAATTAATGAAAAGAACATTAAGTGGTAATATGTATTCAGAAAACATTTTGAAAGTAACATTTGATTCAGAATATATGAGTCACTTATCTGACATTGTGAGCATCAAGCTTTATAAATATTGGGATATAATATAGGGTTGTAGTTTGTCTATTTAAAAAAAAAAAAAAAAATTATAACACTTAGGAATTATAGTTGGCTCCTTCCCAGAGTAGTAGATGATTCTAAATGTCTGGACTCATGATGAAGCTGTTGTTCAATCCTCAAGTTCCAAACTGCTCTAGTGAACGAGTAAACCTTGGTGGGAACTAGAAGGACAGGGATATCTTATTTTTGTGGCTTTGAAGATTTCAGCTGGATGAATTTTAACCTTTACAGGAAAAAAACCCATGTGTTGTGGTGTAGAGTGTTCTAAAACGTTTCAGGTGGATAGAGCAAAGGCCATCTAATGCTGGCATTCTGATGTGTCAGACCATGCACACACAGAGCGTTTGAGGAACGTAAGCACAGGAGCAAAACTAAAGAGTGGAAGGTGTCATTCCAGCCTTTCTCTGTGTGTACATCACACTGGCACGTGATGTGGATATTTGTGCTTTCTGGGAATGCTGCCACAAGTGAGGCAGCAGGACAGAGTGTCTTTTCTCTACATTGTGTAGGAAAGGATACAGTCTTTGAATATATGCAATGTTATTAGTTTGTTTTTACAGCATAGAAGAGGGGGATACCAAAACACCCCTGACAATCCTGAAAGTTGATTGAGGAGTTCCTGTAGAAAGTGTTCTTACAAAGTGCATTGCATCACATATGACTATATACTTCATTTGTGATCCACTTTAGAGAGGATAAACAAGAAAAATACATTAAAATTATATAATTCAAACAAACGCGAATGGATTTCAGTTTTGAGTGGGTCAACCATAACAATCTATCTTAATTGTCATGTTGATAATTTAAAACAGATTCTTTTTTTTTGTGGTGTTGTATACACTAGCACTAATATGATGGGCAATGGCAATTTGTGGCCATGGAGATTGCTTCCTAATTGGAAACAACTGTTAATGTCTTCGTCATATAAAAAGAGTGGATATTAGAGTTGTTTTTTGACCTTAATAATCAGCTGTTTTATGAAATTTGCTGCAGCTGTTCCCCAAGACGCTAAGCACAGGCATTGTAGAGCAAAGGATGAACCTGGCAAGACCTGGTGTGAGCTTTTTATCTTCTTTTCTTCATGTTAGAGCCAGGATTAACACACGGGAGTCGCAGTTTCGTGTTCGGACTCGGTGTTTATTAATTCCTGTCTGTAGCACAGCCTCACTGTGAGCTCTAGGTAACAAGGTAGAAAATGGCTCTGTCTCGAACCCTTTCCAAGGTCTTTTTAAGCATAAACTATCCAATAACGAGATGACACCTGTATTATTTATTCTTGGCCACCCAAAGTCCACAATGCAGACCCTTTTCACCCAATTAGAAAAAAACACCCGAAACCAAGAAGAAGAAGGTGAAGAAGAAGGACTTAGCCAACACACTAAATCCTCCATATTGCTTTATATATATTATTATGTACTAAAACCTTAAACTCTGTGTTTTCCACCCTGTGATATCACACACTTCTATTCAAACTCCACGCCCACAATCCCAGTGCTGTCACTCAATTTTGGAAGCTGTTCCACGGCCTCAGGTCAAATGCAGTGTTTACTTGGGGGTCAGTGCCTGTCAGCACAGAAAGCCTGGAATTCTCAGCTTCCAGAATCCCAACAACCTGGTACAAACTCATCACAAGTCTTGGATCCCTCTCTGTGAGTAAAGATCCTGAGAATTTGGCAAAGTCATCTCCAAGGACAGAGCTTCTTAAGACAGCCAGGCAGAGGATTTTAATTCTTTGGGTTATTAAAAGCCAAGGTAAAGCCTCCTTAAAAGACAAGTTTATGCTGCAGAGATGAAATGGTTGCTCTGTTATTAAGGGCTGGCTTGGGTGAATGTGGTTCCTCCTACTTTAAGAAAGAAAATCACATGCAGCCCCTTTAGCTGCATATTTTGTGGATGTGTAATAGATGTATAACACAGCTTATATGTGCCTGAAGTGATGTCTCTTAAAAATGACCAAGGAAGGAGTGCAAAAATTGCTTATAAATGTTGGCAGATAATCACAGTATTCATGAATTCTCATTTACTTTTCTTCTACTTCCCTCTCCAAAATACCCAGTGTTGTTGTGAGCGTTCTGTTACTTCCAGAAATTAATTTGAAAGTGAGATAATCTAATCTAAATTCAGTGTAACTGTAAATACTGCTAAAATATGCTTTCAGGACTAACATAGCATTATGTGTGTACTGTGGGCTGTAGGTCATTGCTTGTTTTCAGAAAACAAGGATGTCTGTGTCTAAATTGTACATTACTGATTCTAAACCGCAATGTGTGATTTTTCTGTACACTTGCTCTGTGGAGACAAGCAAGAAAAAGGCAGCAACAAAAAAACTAGCCTAAAGAGTTATGCATTTTTGATGTCTTTTTCTTTATTTTATAATAATGAATATCCGTGCTGAAACAACATATTCTAGATCTGTAGAATTTTGCAGGTGACTCAGAGTAGCCCCCACGGGGAGGGATTCTTATATAGTAGTGAAGAAGTGGAACAAAAAACATATTTTCATCATTCTGTTTTTTAGTCTGTGGCAGGCACGGTCTTGTGCGTGTGTGTGGATTTAGAGTGGCTGAGGTGGGAGAGGATGCCTGGCAGATGACATGAAGGCTGCGCCATCAAGTAAAAATAACTGAGGAACAGAGGACTTGTGGTATTTTTCATCTGGTCCCTCTTGGTGCATTGTTGCTGGGGGCAGCACCGCTGGGTGCGGTGTTCGTGTCACGACTTTTACAAGACCTGTGGCATTTTTCCAAAATGTTTCTTCTCTAATCTCATCTCCGAAGGAGTAGAGTCAGCTCTGCGAGAAGACAACATGCTGATACGTTTCCAGTTTCGTATTTTATCTTCTCTCCATGATTTATTATTTTACAGAGATGTGGATAATTAGAATATAAAGTCCCTTTAGATGATTGCATGAATTCCTTTTCTTTGGAGCTGAGGAAGGCTGTCTAATGCTTAAGGAAGAGTAACCAAGTGGTGAAAATAATTGAGATGCTCTTGAATTTTTAATTTTTTTTTCCCTTTGCCTCTGGTTAGATGGATATGGGTCATGGGTAGATAATGTAGCACAGCTAGTTCTACCCCTGCGATGCTTCATAGCTCAAGCTTTTTATTTCATTGTTAATTTTCTCTGACAGCATCGCAGCATTTAGATGTGAGGATTTCTAAATTTATGTACTGCAAATTTGGCTTCACGTTGTAAGTGCATTGCAGCTGTAAGAATTACCAGGTGAATAACAGTACAGAAATAATTTGAGATTTTTAAAAAACAAACGCCTATGTTGGACTTCTTACTGTAATTTAAAATTCAATATAAATCTCAACTTATTAATATTTAAAAGGAGAGTATTTTCTCTAAAAAAATCAAGGAGTAGATGTGATTATTTGTTTTAGCAAAGGGCTTAAAAAATAAAAAATATCCACTGGTGTCAAACCATCCAAATGCCTCTGGCTGTGAATATATTATCTTTATAGAAAACATTTCCACTTTGTCATCTTCATTTAATTCAGTCATTTTCTGCTTTATTCATTTCACCTGGATTAAATTTTGTTTACACGGTCATGGAATTTGTGTTATTGAGTGTGATACTCAGAGGTCCCTCTGAGAGATAACATCTAGCTCCAGCCTGCAACCAACCTTCCTCTTTGGTGTCTTCATCGCTGAAACCTGCTCACATCAGAAGTGTATCAATAAGGAACCTGGCAAGAATTTAATGTCATGGAAAATATGTCAGAAGCAAAGGCAGTTTGTGTGTGTGTATATTTAGTGTGACCTTTTAGACCCTCATATTACACTGCCCAGATTACTTTTTGCATGGAAACCAGGAGAGCATTCTGTACTGGAGATACTTCTGCAGGGAATGTTCAAGGTTTGACAATTAAAAGGTGTGCATTTCCCCTGATAAGCCTTTTCTTTGACTTCAAGCTATTTTGGCAGATTTTCTTGCTCCACGTAATTTGCTCTTGACATCTATTATTACTTAGTCGTGCTTTCAAATGCAATATATTGTTTGCAATATTAAAACACAATGTATAATTGACTTTCAAGGCTTCTGAAAAGAATATAATTTTTCACTGAAAATGATGTGACTGCGTAGTTTTATGAGAGAAAAAAATACTTTGTTTCACATCTCTCATTTCAGGGAGTGCAGCCAGTTGCTTGGATTAGTTTTCTTTATTCTCCAGTATTTTGGAGACCTTTGTTTTGCTGTTTTGAGTAGATCTGAGATTTCTGACGGCAGAGTACCCGTGGAAATGGTCAGGAGCGAATATATGTACACAGGTGGCAGGTAGACATCCTGCGCACCGTTCTTGTCGCCCGAGCCATCAAACTTCCCTGACACTCTGTCATGCCACGTTTTGTACTCGTTGTTTTTGTCCACTGAGGACAAAAACTGGCTGTCACTGGCCCGTGCATTGCTTGGTGCAACCCGTCTGAAGCGGGGCTTCAGTAAATCTCTCTGCTTGAAAGGGGAAGAGTTTTAAATCACCAGGCTGCAGAGAGAGGGTGGAGCAACGTGCTGGGCTGTAAATGTAAAGATTTTTACCTTCTCTCCAAAAGAAAACTCTTGTGATAGTCTTCTTTCCACCACATTGATAGGGAAGAGTCTTTACTGGCTGTTGAATCACTCTGATGTAACAAGTGGGTGAGTGACACTGAGGAGGCAGTAAATCTCAGACGTGTTCAGTGTCACCCCTGATGTTCATTGAGGCCCATTATGATCTGTTCTGGGTTTTATGTGTGTGAGTGAGAAATAAGAGAGGTCTAAACACAAGAACCTCCACCTACAGAATAGCAGTGAGAATGCTCGAGTGTTTTCTTGAAATCAAAGCTGGGGGATGTACTTCTCCAAAAACAGGTACTCCTTTCAAACCCCTGTTTTGTTGTGTGAGAGACAGATGTCTGTATCTGTTCTTAATTTTATAATGGGATGCTGTGAGGAAGAAGCTGTGGGAAATGGATGAGTGGTTTCACTGCTGGAAGTCTGAATAAGAGCAGGAAGTCTGGAACTGTTCTTCCTGCCCCAGTTCTTTGAAACAAGATCATGCACCTCCATGAGTATGATGGCAGCTACTCCTCTGAAATACTGGTTTTTTCCTTGTTTTTCTTTCAATCCACAAAAAAACAGATGAACAAACAAAAATGGGTTGTATGAAACCCTTTGATATGAACGTAAACTATGATTGTTCTTTTTTGTCTCTTCCTACTTTCCTCTGTGAGTTTAGATGAAAAATGGTCCCACAATTGAAATGAGACTGTGCAATTTGCTTTGTCAACAGAGGTCTCTTAACCTCTATCCCTGTTTTCTCCCTGCTGCAAACTTTGTGGTAGATTTTATACCTGGAAACAGAGCATCTCATAAATCTGATGGCAGTCGGCTTCCGTGTGAGAGTGGTGTTTGTGCAACTGAAAATTGTGAATTTCTCAACTGCTGTTTGGAATCATTTATTGAAAAGAAGTTGTTGGTGGAGCTAGAGCAAGGCCATGGCTTTTCCTGGAACTGACTCATCGTGGCTCATTTTTCTGTGGGCTGTTGTCTTGGTGCAGAAAGACAGATTTGCCCAGAGAGGAAAGAAAACAGATGCTTTCTTCAGGTTTAGGGAAGAAGATTGAATGTGTTGGTGTGTGACTGATAAAAGGAGGCTCCTAATCAGCTTTAGAGCACTGTGATTGACAGCTTTCAACTGTAGTGGAGCCTGCATGAAGAACCTTGTGAGGATAACTCTCACTGACTTTTTTGCTGGATTTTATTTGTGCTGCATTCTTGGTGAGCCAGGGCATTTGAGTTATTTTTCATTCTCTTACCCACCTCCTCTGCCCTTGACTGTTGTTGTTAATCTCTGCAGCTAAACAGTGTATTTCTTTGGCATTTGTCTTATCTTACAGAATCAACATGGAAAGGGAAAAAAGGGAGCAAGACCTTAAATATTTTTAACGGTAACAGACAGCTGAACTAGAGTTTTAGAGTATGTCAAATCCACATAATGCTCAGGGAATGCTACGTGCAGTTCAACAAATACTAATTAGATGTGATCCTCCATGTGGGTTTGTGTGTCTGTTCTTAAAATGCAGCAAGTAGTCTGATTGTGGAAGTGTGGAAAGAGCCTGCTTTGTGAAGACAGCCTCTTACACTCTGTGACTAAAATAAATAATGGCACTTTTGGGCTCGAGGTGCACATTATTTTGGTTACTCACAGATCTCCTGCTGCTTGAGCCCACTGGGAAACAAATGCGTTTCTTTTATAAGAAAATGAAACCCAGAGTTAGTTTTCTCAAAGCTTGTTTTGATCCTCTGCTGAAGATTACTGTGTGTTTCCCTGACTGCTCTGTGGTGTCTCTTGTTTTTTTTCTCATCTGGTCTGAGGCCATGTAACAGAGAGAAAAGTGGCCATGTCAGGTTGATCTGTATGTCTCGAGCTTCAGGAAGTACTGTCTTGGATGTTGATAACCATTCCAGAGGAATTCCATTCTCTCAAAGGAAAGAAGGCTGTATTTTCCCATGTCGAAATACTCTCTCACTATTAGTTAAATAATTTTTTTCAAGGAAGGAGAATGATCTCAGATTTATGGAAGGTCAAAACTTGAATTTCTTATTTATGAAAAACAAACCAACCAACCTTACAGGTTTTTATATGTATGCTATAAGATTATGCTGATTTGGTCTTTCTAGTCAAGGATATGAAACAAGAATACTGGCTGTGCTAATCAAAAGACATATGTAATCCTCTGAATATCAGATCATTTTTCCTGGTGCTTTGAGTTAAATATTTGGGCTGCTAAAATGTTATTCTTCAGTTACTACTATTGTTCTTGTTCGTGGCAGGCATGGATGGAGTTCTTTTGTGTGAAGTTCTCTCACCCAGAGCACACAGGGTGATTTAACCTTTTCTCTGAAACACTGTATTTTTTTTTTTTTTGGAAGGGGGGGAGATTTTTGTGTCTAGTGAAGTCCTAAACAAACCATGTGAGCCCCAGAAGAGCTAAAGAAATGGTAAAGAATATAAAGAATGGCAAACTGCCTTTCCTGAGGTGGAATTCGGTATTCTGTATCTTCTTTCTGCCTGACCCACAGATCTGAAGGAAAGGTAAGGGTTACTGCTCAGTTTGGATGGATAGCTCGGGTTCAAACCTCCTCTGCTCCTGTGCTGGGGAAAGACGAATACTCCCTTAGAAAGCCACGGTCAACACAGGCAGTTTAGCTGAACGGCAGGATATTAAACAGCACTGCTAATAATAGTAGACATTTGGCAGTACATTTTGTCACTCTTTATATGTTATCTGCGTATTTTTAGCTTGAAAACGCCGCAGAATTTCAGCAGCATTTTGTGCACTCTTTGCAGAGTGCTCAGGCACTGACTGAACACAGTTTCATCCCCCTGCTCACCCCGTTTCTGTCTCAAAGTGCCATCCAGGCTCTGTGTGTGAGCAGGCTGGGAGTCCCTGTGTGAGCTGGACCGAAATTCAGTCCTGAGCGAGCAGCAGGGAAAAGGGCAGAGCTGCTTTCTGGGCGGGTCACAAAGCTCGTGTTCCACAGGTCCGACCTCTCTGAGGCTTGGAATGTTGCGCAATATTTTTGTTCCTTTAATTACAAGAATTTGTGTCAGCTCAGATTTTGTGAATGTTTCAAAACTGTCTGTGTTGAACGATGTGTTGACACATTTTAGGTGTCAAAGGTGAGCAAGGTCAGAATACTGCTTCTTTACAGAGGAATGTAATGCTATCATCACTGCTGTTAAAAATCAGTGTCTCCACAAGGTTCCCTACATCCAATTCTGGTATGACCAGTTGCCCATGGAAACACTTGGTGAAAACTGACCTTCCCAGTCCTTTGATCTTGACAGATCTCTAGGGAAAATCTGGGCTTTTTTATTTTACTGTCGTTTAGGATTACAGACAGGCTGAAGGAAAACATAGCTCTGTTGACAAAATCGAGATAGGAGAGATAGGACAGAAATACAGCTCTTCATTCATATGAGAGCGCTGTTCTTTCCCATAAAACAGTTTCTTGGAAAATGTCTTGAGATTAAAAGGCAGTGGTTACATTCCAATTCAAAATGCCACCCCGCAGCGTGTACATTTTGACAAGGTTTATGAGTCTTATTGCTGAAAGTACTCTAATGCATAACCTTCACAGGTGATTTACGATGATTTTCAGGGGACTAAGCAATACTGTAAAAGGACAAGGTGAAGAGGGAACCATATCCAATTTAGAAGTGATTAAAATAAGGTTAAGCAAGAGCCTCATTTACAATATGTTCAGTTCACTTCATGAACAGTAGGAGGCACGAATGCTGGCAAAATCCCGAGTTCCTGAATGGATTTCCTTGGCCCTAGTGATCTGCAGATTAGCCACCTGGTATTGCTGCATATGTTGCTTTAAAAATCTCAGCTAGCACCTGTGTCGTAATTCGGAGTGGAAGTAATTACAGACTGTGACTGACACTTCTATTAAAGCCCTCTGGTTTCCAGGGTCCCATTTCTGCCTGCGAGCTCTTTTTTCTTTCACTAATACGAAAGGCCAAAATATGTACTTTGCCTTTTTTTTTTTTTTTAACCTCCATAATGAAAGGAGGAAATATATTGGTTCTTAAGGCATCACCTGCCCATATGCAAATCAGTGCCAAGTTGTAACCTTTGAAGTTTTGATGGTAGCAGTCTCTCTTCTTTTATAGGAGCAGCAGCCCCGGTAGCTGGTTATGCTTCAGGCTTGTCTTGCGCTGAGTTTTGTCTCTGCCTCTTGCAAGGCCAGCCCAACTGGAAGGTGACACCTCAACAGGCTTGAGTGCTTTCACTGGGAAACCATGGAATGGTTTGGGTTGGAAGGAGTCTTCAAAGCTCACCCAGTCCTGCAAGGAGCAGGGACATCTTCAACCAGATCAGGTTGCTCAGGGCCCTGGCCCAGCTGACCTCGAATGTTTCCAGGCATGGGGCACCCACCACTTGTGGTGTTTTGCCATCCTCGGAATAAAAACTTTATCCCTATACCTAATCCAAATTGACCCTTTATTAGTTGAAAACTATTACTCCTTCTCCTATCACAGCAGGTTTATTATCCCCATCTTTCTTACGGGCCCCCAGGAATTACTGAAAAGCCACAATAAGATCCTCCAGGAGGCTTTTCCTCCCCAGGCTGAACAACCTCAACTCTCAAATGTTCCTCAGAGGAGAGGTGATGAGAAAGGGCATAGACTCATGCTTAACACCGCCTCTACAGGATTGCTGCACTCCAAAAACCAACTGGCGTTCCAGCAGCTGAGAAATGTAGGTGGTGCTATGGGAGATGGGTTTCTTCTTTGCCTTTTCCCACGCTGCCTCTGTGTTGGCCAGGTTTGTTGTTAAAGTTCACTCTCTTGTCCGATTCTTCTCACTCGTTGCTGCTCGTGTACGGGAGCTTGTGTTTCTTTCCACCACAATATCACCTTGCTGGCTAATGTCCAAAGTGTTTTTGGAAATTCATTAAAAATTTAGATGAAATATGCTTCTGTTATTTTAATTATGAATCAGATGTTACCTAGGAGTTAACAGACAGCTTTCTAGGTAATAACAGAGCTGTCAGTTTCTTCAGTGAAAATGTCATGGAGATATCCCTCAGTATCTTGTGATGCAATTTATATATTCTGTTTTATGTATGCATGGTTGGTGGCATTTGGCATCTAATACTCTTAAAATTGCTATTTACCAAATAAAAAATGCAGAGGACTGCCTTATAATGGGATCAAACTTATTGCTGCCTCGGAGGGAATGAATTTGATTTTATTCTGATGAAACTGGTTTTACCCCAGTGTAACTTCATTGGGTCAGTTGGCAGCAATGAATTAAAGTTGAGTACATTTTCTTGGAGTCTGTGACTTAATTTTTTTTCTCTTGTCTATTGATGTTTCTCCTTGACACAATTAATACTTCATCTGTGAACCTGGCTGAACAAAGTGTCATCCTCTGCTCAGGAAATTCTTGAGATCCTGATTCTAGGAAGCTGGCAAACTCCAGTCCTCTGAGGTAAAACTCTTTCAATGGGATAGTTATTCAGCAAAATTACAGACACCTTTTGATCTATGAGACACCTTGGGAAAACCGAGGTGAAAACCTGAAATAGAAAAGAGTCCTGCCAAGCTGGCTGTGGTAGGCTACTGAGTTATTGCCAGGAAGAGAATTAGGAAGGCTTTTACAAGTATCAAACTGTGCTTAAATTCATAGTAGAATATATAAATGTATCTCCCAGTGGGCCAGAAAGAATTTTAAACACAGCGTCTGGGGTATTTGGCTCCTCCTTTCTTCGATGCCAAGATCTGAATTCAGGAATTTTTCTTGCTTCTCCCTCCCCAGTTAGCTGCATTTACCAGAGCACTAAAGTAATGAGTGATGTATAAGGAAATGAGTATTTTCTCACTCTGAGTTTGCTGAAGTCAGTAACAGAATAGGAACTTGAGACAATATCTCAAATCTAGTTTGCTATAATTTAGCATACAATTCAGTTCTCTTCACTTTAAGACCTATTTTTGTATCTTCAGTTTATATTAATTTATTCCCCCCCCTCAGTATTGCCTTGAATCCATGTTTTCTCATCATTTTTGCTGTCCTCTCCTCTGGACCTTCAGCTGATCCATGTTGCCATTAACTTGTTATTTGTTCCTTGGTGGACATGGTACAGAAGGTAAGACCCTCTCAGGAGTGTGAACATCACGAGAGGATACACTGTGCTTTTTGTCCATTCCTTCCAAGGTGGTGATGTCAGGCTTTGATTTCCTTCTGGCATGGCATCACACTCAAGCTTTGATCTGCTCCAGGTCTTGCTCTGCTGCCTAGTTCTCCCAGCGTGGATGGTCAGGGAAGAGAAGCTGGGCCAGCAAAAATGTTCAAGGTAGAACAGCCCGAGCATAATGACTCAACTCTTTTTCATCTCTACTAATTTCTTGAAAATTGGCCTGCATTATTTACCCACTTTCTGCTAAATAAATCAGCATATTTCTGTATGACACTGCTGCTCAGCAGCCCCCTTAATGAGCATTGTGAGATGATCATTTGTAACCCTGAGCCCTGAACTTCCATTAATTTCGGTAGTCAGAGGTAGCGCTGATTAAGTGAGCTGTTTCCAGGAGAGTAAATCTCCCTGCACACAGAGAGAGAGCAACTGACACCACAGCAAGATTACCTGATGTAAGATGTAAGAGTCCGCTGTGGTTTTGTGTCTGTCTGTAAGCTTGGGAGCAGCACTGGGAACCTCTGCAAGTGTTTCCCATTTTCAATGTGAAATGGCTTTTACAAACCCTTGAAAACATTAAAATAATGCTAAAAAATAAATGGAGCATTATTTGACCCGAAGCATGTTTGTTTCACTTGCCAATGTTGCAGACAACCTAAAAGCCTAGTTATTTTGACCTACTCTATTTAAAATGTTAATTGTGTAATATAAAGTTTAGAGATCTTCTGCCATTGCTAATCTCAATCTTCATTTCTCTTCTTAATTGCACATTTGAACAAGAAATTGTAATGTTTTTAAATTAGCTCTTACGATCTATTGAGTCTTATGTGAAGGAGAAGGTAGTTACTTGGAGGAGATGAGGTTTATATCTGGCTAGATCTGGCTCATTCCCAGCAACCTTGCAGGAGAAGTTGCACTTGCAGCAAACAGTTTTGAAAAATGTTTGATTGAATCATCATTAGTTTTCCTTTCCTCAGTTCTGCTGTCTGAAAGAAGCCTGTGTTTTGTATTCAGAGTGCTGTTTGGCTGGTCTGGGAAGAAGCGAGGGTTCTTGGGACGTGATGGCGAGGATTTGATAACAAAGAATAAAATTACAAGGAAAATCAGGCAAGGAAAGGGAAAATGGCTCAGGGTTTGCCATGTGGTGTCTGATATCATGAAGAATAAACAACTTTGTCTCCCTTAGAATTTTATTGTATGTTAACAAATATTACTGAGAAAACAATAATGTCTCTAGCATTTTACAGCCACAGAAGGAGCATTCAGATGA
Source organism: Hirundo rustica (assembly GCF_015227805.2). Lineage (NCBI taxonomy): Eukaryota > Metazoa > Chordata > Aves > Passeriformes > Hirundinidae > Hirundo > Hirundo rustica. The sequence goes on along the minus strand of NC_053455.1, from coordinate 62,356,694 downwards.
TCTAATTTAGTTCTCTCTTACTGTGCGTGACTGTGTCCTCTTTATGGATTTGTCAGATGTGTCCTAAAAATAGCTCTTTCTTTAAAAATAAAAAGTTGCTTTCTTGCTCCTCACTTTGCAATGATATTTCAGACTTTGCTTTCTTACGTCTAGGAGTCTTCCGCTGATTTCCACTCAAAACTTACTCCGGACAGTTAATACTCGCTTGTATTGGTGTTCTGCCACTTGCCATTCTTCCTCCTAAATGAAAACAAACCCTTTTTATGACTTGTCCTAATGAGTTTACATAAAGGAATAATATCTCCTCTTGGCTTTGAATGTGCCAGGCAAAACGAGTGAGGAACAAACACTACATTTCATAAAATAGATTATTGCACGTCCTAGTGCCTCTCTTCACTTGCCTTTTTTTTTTTTTTTTTTTTAAATTCTTGAGCAGAGCTGAAAAAGAATTGTATTGAGATAAGCATCTCTTAGGCTTGTTTCATGGCATTAATAGTCTTATGTTGTTGTTACAAATGCTTCTGTTGATAAATTCTAGATAGCTTTTGCCTTTCTCAACAAAGCTAATCTTCCTTATCCTATCATCCTCTGATTGATTAACATGCTCTTCATCCTCCCCAGCAATTTCTCACTGATAATTTCCCAAATTTTAGTAGAAATACTTATTATTGCTAGGCTCTCAAGCAGAATCACAAAGCACATTATATGATTACCTTTCATTCTATTTCTATTAGGCAAGACTTTTCATTTCTTTCAGAATGAAATTCCAGTATTACCCGGCATTGGCAGTGCTTTCCAAAGTCGCACGAGTCTTACCCTCCAAAGCTGTGCCTCCTTTCTCGTGTCCTTGAGAAAAATACGAGAGGAGCTCCGAGACAAATGTTTAAAGGAATTACCTTCCCCAGTTCTCTCTCTCTTTGTTTTGTTTTTTGTTTTGTTTTGTTTTGTTGGGGTTTTTTTGGTTTTTTTTAAGATCAGTAAGCTTCCATGAACTTTAAGGGTATTGTTACTCTGTTTTTATTGGTGAGTGCACTGAGATGGCATAGTTGGAAAAGCATGGATCTCCAAGGCAGTTTAGTCACCTGTAATGGGGCTGCGAAGAAATAAAGTTAGATGTCCCACTGTGCAGTCCCTCATTAAATCCTGTAACTGCACGTCTGTGAATGCTCCTGTTTTCACAGGTACAATGTCCTAGAGGCCATAAGTTCTGCTGCTGTATGTATCCAATTTATCTGCCCTACCAGGGATGCCCAGCCCTGCATTTCATGCTGAAGCCATTGTAACTAAAACTCAAAAAAAAAAAAAGCTTTTTTGAGACCCAGCTAACTAGGGTGCTGCAAGAATCCTGCCCTGGAGTTGGGCTTTTGGAAACATACCCTTGACCCAGCTGTAGTTGCTGCTTTTGGTTGGAGACGTTAGGCAGAGCATTTCTGTTTGTGGCTGTATGTGGCTTACATACACAATTAATATTTTTAATCTTAAATTTTTGATTTAGGATGACTCCCTATGCTTGAGGTGTGGCACATCTCCCTTCCTTCCAGAAAAGGGTCTGAGGGAGGGTATCTTTTAGGGTCTGCTGATGTTGTTGTTCTCCTCTGCAGTAACCAGAGTAACTGGTTTGCCCAGAGTGATAAACATCGACACAGATTCCTAGGAGGGTGGTGAGGTGACTCTGCTGGCCTCCAGTAGCAATAATCCAGGGTTTAATTTAATCCGGGGTAGCTGCACCTCGCTGTCTCTCACAGGCTGCCTGAGGATGGAGAGTGATTCTCCTCTCCCCATCCCCAAAGAGTCTTTGCAGGATGTAAATTCAAATAATATGTCCATCATTACCAGCAGATCAGAGGCACAGACAGCAGTGGGACTCGAGCACCAGGACTCTTTCCTTTTTGCTTTTTGTCTCATTTTTAAAACATTGACAAAACCCATGGGGACGGGGAGAGAGGCTAAGGATGTTCCTAGTTACCTCAAAGTATGGTCCTTTCTGTGTGGATGGGATAGCTTGTGGCACTGAGGCATGGAACAGTCTCCAAAGAAATTTTTACAAGTAGGCTCATTTCAGAGTTGAAATTTGTTATTTATTTCAAGTTTTATTAATGCATGGAAATATATCCTTATCAGCTTTTGGGGGCTGGTCTGAACCGTTATCATAATTTCACACATGCTTTTTTGTAACCTCACCGTTTGTTCTCATTTTCTCTTTTCTCTTTCTGGCCACCTTGTTTCCATCTCTTTGCCTCTCAAGAGATTAAAGGGCCAAAATGCTGCTCCCTAAGCTTACTTCATTATCCACAGAAAGTTTCACGCTTTAATTATAATGCAAATAGGAAGTTACTTATATTTAGAAAAGACAAGGCATTTAATTTAGCACCACATAGCAGGAATGAAAGGTACTCTCTTTTCTATCTATGAAATTGCCCAGTCTTTTCAGGATAACAAATTTTGTTCAGGCTGCTTAATAGAGTTTCAAGTCGTATATTAATTATTAAGCGTGATCTAATCTGTCAGATTTACGAAGTGTTGCTGCACTGGCGTAATTTAATGTCTGCTGTCAGGAAACAAATCCTAGAATATAGATTTTAGTCCTGACTATGCCACTAACTTAAATGACTGGAGGTGCTTCCCTCATCACTCCAGGCTCATTTTTCTGTCTGTGAAACGTATATTAAGGCAAGTGCCTATATAATGCTGGGTGAATGATGAGTTCTTGATTCAGCTAAGAAGCTGGAATTTACTTTTAGAGAAAATGTTTGCGTGTTGAAAGCTAAGTTTTGTTATGTTTTGAAGCAATGTCCAGAAATTCTTCAGGAATGGGAATATTTAAATTTCATCTTCAGTACTGCTCTTGGTGGATTATTTCTTTCTTCTGGTGTTAGCTTTTCATGGCTTGACAGTGGTACTAGTGCATGTATTAGTGTCGAGCCATCAAATGATTGCGCAAATTGGAGAAACTGGAACAAGTAGCACCAGCCCAAATTATCTTAAGAAACCAAAATTAATTAAAATCCTTTATGTCTGCACAAAGACGGCATACTGTGTTAAGAAGTAATATAAAAAAAAGGAAACATGAACGTTTAAAATAATTAAGAAATAAATTTTCAAAAAGCGATGATGAGATATACGAGTTATCAATTTTTTAAATGTAAGCAGAAATGGCATTTGACAGCCAGTGCTTCAAAATATAGATCAGGTATTTTGTGACATTTTTCAGATATATTTTCAGTAAGCTTTTGAAACAGACAACTGTTTTTCTGCCCTCATGCTAATGTGTATCAGTAAATTTACTCTAACAATCAATATAGTAAATGGTAAGCAATTATAAATCAATGGAGACCACAAGCTTTAGAGATAAGCTGTCTCTAAGAAGTAGAGAAAAAAAAAAAAGTAATAGCATTATCCTGTTCAAGAAACAAAATTTTTGAGCTGTAGGACCAGAGAGGATGTTTAAAAATCAGGAGAAAAATAGTGTGGTGTTTTGCTAGAAAGGGTAGTGTAGACGCATAAGAAGGTGGTGAATAGTGAGAACAATAATTAATGTGAATCTGAGCAATCCAGCTGGTTAATTTAATGTGAAAGTCTATTCCATTTTCCTGGAAATTATAAAAGATGTTTCAAGTTTGAAGGAAAAACTTTGATCTTTGTTTCTCAGCAGCTTCAGAGTGGGTCCTCTGTAGAGCCAAAACAAGAATTCACTCTGCTCTCTGTCACTTTTAGTCATGTGTTGAAACTATGAAGCAGAACTAAAAAATTAGGAGAATTATTATCAATAGTATTATCAAATTATGATACTGGATTTTTTTTTAATCAGGTTTTCAAGGCTGTTAATAAGAAGCCTGAAATTGACTTTCTAATCTTTTTTACAGAGGGGAAAAAAAAAAAAGAGATTGCAAAGAGATTTGTCTGCACTGGGTTGACCCAACATATTTGGAAATTGCTCTCCCCAGAGAACAGTCTTGGCCACACAAACCCAGTACAACGTATCTGGAAATTGCTCTCCCCAGAGGTCCAAGGCTGACACGTGTTCAGCTGAGTGTTTTGATTTCTTTTTCTACACATCCCAGTGCAGCTGAACATGTGCCCTGTTCCAGAGTCCTGATGGGCAGGCTAATTGCCCCCCAGAGCTGGGAGGGGCTGGGAGGAAGCCTGGTGTTCTGGGAGGGATGTTTCTCCTCCCTGAGAGATGCAGGAGCTGCTCCTTGTGCTGGGGAGCAGAGCCAGGTCTCTGCTGTCCAGACAGGGAACTGGAGATCCCCATTTCCTAGTCATCTTTTGGAAGTGCTTGTTTTGGAATGGGAACAGGTATGATTTGATGTCAACCTGTGAAGACGCAATTTACCAGGGGTAGGAGATAATTGTGTGGACTCGTTCTGATGGACATCTCATCGCAGGCTCCAGACAAGTTCTTCATGCACCTTTTCTTGTCTTCTTGATGTTTCGCTCAGGATGAGCATGTCTCTCAGCTCTAATTTAGTCAGAAGGCACCTGAGTGATATTATTTAGCCCTGTCATTGTTCCCCTGCACAGCGTTCTCTGATGGACCAAATACCCCTCCACAGGAAATGTCTGCATTTCAAAAGGTTCCTTTGAAATTGGTTGGTTTCCATCTTGCCTGGTAGGATGTCTGTGACAGTCATGTAATGGTTGGTGTAACTTCAGTGGCATATCATAATGGGAAATCATAATTGGGTAAACTATTTTTAAAGTATTACGGGTTATTAAGTAATTACTAAAGTGCTTTACACAGACAGAGATATGTAAGTCCATCAAAGCATTCCTTATTCGTGTTGCAGTGAAACAGTTCAACACTTCAGCTTCAATACAACAGAGCCAGGAGATGCTTTGATCCAAGTGCCAGGCGCTGCACCTTTGCAACAAACAGGACATGCTTTGATGTAGTTAAAAAAAAAAAAAAAAAAAGGAGGTTTCGTTCAGAATTACGTTTTCTCTCCAGATTTTTTTTTTGGACTTGTTTTTTCTGACATGAGATATCTGGAAAGGCAGGCTTTTGGGGGGTTGCATCTCCTTCCTGAGAATACAGTCCATGGAGCTTTGTGGTCCTGTATCTCCACATCATGATGGGATTTGCATAAAGGAAAACAGTACCTTTATAGCTGTTCTGTCAAGGTGAATGCACAGCAATTTGAAATCAGATCCTGAACTGGTCTTCACCACAATGTGGTTTCTGGTATTGACACAGCCAGGGTTAGGCTCTTGGAAAACTTCTCTCTTGAAAATTCTGCTCCTTGAAGTAAGTCTCATGTTTGTGGTCAGGGACACTTTCTCTTTGTCCTTGCCTGTCAAACTGTGTGTCATGAAATAGCTGCTGTAGATAGCTCCAGGGCTGGCAGTGATTGGAAAAGGGATTTCTTTGTACACTTCTGTGCATTATTTTGATGGTCATTAATGGAGGAAGCAATTTTATTTTTTATATATTTTTTAAGCATCACAGTGAACCTGAAAAATAAAGACATAAATATTCAGTTCTTCCTAGGAAACCCAGTTCTCATTTCATGTTTTCAGTATTCTAACAGGGCTAAAAGAGACACCTTTGACTAAAAGCAATATAAATGAAGGTAAAAATTTAAACTTTGATGAGAAAGATTATAAAATATGAAAGCTCTTAAAGTAGTTCAGAAGATTCTAGTCCTATCTTGGGAGTGGAGGAATGTTCTCTGTATGGTTAGGCTAAAAGCTCTGTTACATAGGTCTTTGTAGGAAAAAAAAAAAAAAAAGGATTCAAGGGAGGTGATGAGTGATCACTGGAAGGTGCAAGAAGGCAAGAAACTTGATCATGATTTTGTCAGCAGAACATGTGTGAAAACCTTGTTTTGGAAAGCCAGGTATTTTATATTCTGCCTTGGTGGTCCCAGGTTCCTTGCCAGTTGCCTGCCACATGCTTTACTGATACTTAGTGCTCATCTATTTTAGAGCCACCATGGTCCTAAGTCACTATCAGGCAGTAAGCATCTTTTTTACTGACTCTCAAGTGATTTAAATCCTACAGGCTGAGACATATTAGGTGCTCATGTGGCCCTAAGAGTAATTTCCACTGCCTGTTGCTATTTGTTAGCTGAGTCATACTTTCCATGTTTTCCCCTACAAGTGCCCTTTCCTTGCTCACACCCTCTGATGCTCTTGGCTGAGCCCCACTGCTGTTGTCCCTGTTTGTGACTTTAGTCTCAGTTGTCACTTTGCCTGGAGCAGCTCACCTCACCCAGGTTCTGATCTGGATCTAATGTGCAAGCTGGAGACCACATTCTCTGAAGAAACATCCATATCCAGCACAATTAAGGAAAAAATCTAAAGGGACAGGATGAGTGCTCTGTTTACACTGATTTTATCCCCCCCCCCCCCCCCCAAGTTAGTCTTGCTCCTAAATGCATAAATATGCATAGAACAGCTTCTTTTAGGAGATGCCCACTTTGTTTGTTTTTATTTGGGTTTGTTTGTTTGTTTTTAATGTTTTGGTATCCTCTGTGCTACAAATCAACCTCATTTCACTGAAAATGAAGCTCTGAAACAGACTGTGCATATACTTATATCCATATATGAAATCCCTGTGTAAAATGATAGCATTTTGTATATTCATAATTTTGTCTACATACTACCTGAAGCACATACAAAGAGCTGGTAAAGGCTTTTGTAGTATCAAAAATATTTGCTTGCAGATAAACAGAATTGCAGAGACATTTTTGCAGTTCAAACACAGGGGCAGTAGTGGCACTAGTGTTAAACTCCAAGTAGCTGTTGTTTCTTATCCCGAATTTCCTCTTCTAGACAGGTTCACCAGGTCTTTCCAGCCACCCCAAGCACTAACATTGAGACCATGTAGCTGTCTGAGATCCTACAAAGTTCAAGGTGAAGGTTCGAGTCCTCCAAGTCTTGTAAAATCTATCTGCCAGCTTTTGCAGATACATTTTTTGAGGACACATCTTCTATAAGTTAGTGCATTTGATGGGAGTAAATTATATTGTAGTCTTCAAACTGTAAAACCAGCTGCTATGAGGAACTCCTTCCTTTGGAAATGCTAATAAAAACAATTGAATTCAACTTAGGTATGATAAAACTTCATTAATTTAATAAAATGAAGGGTACAAAACCAATCTGGATGAATGTGTGGTTTTAGTGAGTGGAGGTCTTACTCATGCAGCAAGCAGTGACTGTATCTTCATGAATAATTAAGCCCCTTTCAGATAATCAAATAAACAGGGGCTTTTTGTATTTTTTCTTTTCATAACCAAGTATTGTGCTTTTAAGAAGTATTTTGAGATCACAGGATGAAGGACAATATAGAAGTGCAATATATAATAATGATAACATTATTATTGTTATTATTATTACTGAGTCCGCTGGCTTTCCTTTTAAAATTTTCCACTTATTTCAGTTGCACATTTTTAATTGCTTAGAGAAATGATGTAGTCATATCTCAGAGTTGGTTTAATTAGAATTATTGATGTCTGAAGCAGCGCCTAGACTGGGGAAACGGGGGTCTGATCAAAGTCACAACTAATGGTTTAGTGAAGTTAGAAATTCAATCTGCAATTAACATTGGAAGAGAAAGCCTATGCTTTCGAAAAACGCATTTTATGCTAAGGAAAAAGGCACTTGTTATTTATTTGGAAATATTCATTGTGCTGTTTAAAAAGCAGGGTAACAGTAATTACTGAGTTTTTCACCTGGAAGAAACTCTGGATGCAACATTGTGCTTTTACGGACGCTGCTATACTTCGCTCTCCTTAATTAGATTTAAACGTGCACGTGAAATAGGAAGTTCACTTTAAGAAGGGTTTTAAGACTTTTGGAATTTTGAGTTTCAGGGGGGGAAATATTTGTAGCTTGATTGAAAGTACATATAAATGTTTACAATTTTTAAATGTATTCTGTATAACAAATAAGTTTAATGCTGGGACCAGTTCTGATTAGAAGAGAAAACTGCTGAGTATCTGTATCAGCTGAGGAAGCACGGGACAGTTGAGCATGTGGGATGAATCCTCACCTTTATTCTGAGGGTGTCAGTGGATACGTTGAGTTTAGTAAATCTTTGTAGATTTTTTGTAGATTTTTTGGCAGTGTGCTGACTCCGGGAAGTGAAATGTGGCACAGTCCAGGTTTAACTGGGAAAGCACACTTATTTTGTGTTTCTCAAACTTCCTGGGTTGGGCATGGGAAATCACGAGCCCGAAGGGCTTTTTATGCTTTTTGTGGCCGTGCACGTGGTGTGACAGAGTTGGGAGCATGGGTAAATTGAACTGCACAGATGGAAGGTGCTGGGGCTGGAGAAAGTTCGAGCAGACCAAGATAGAGAATGGCTTTTACTCGCATGATGAACACAAGGAGATAGGCAAAGAAGTGCAAGGGTCTTGGTTTCTCTCAAGCAGCCCATCTAGGCTTCTGTTGTGTGGTATCTGCTACAGGGTCTTCTTGTGCACCCTTCTTACTGTCTGAAATAAACATGTATATCCCAAGGTGGCTGGGGACCTTCCCTTGATGAGAGCGGTTGCAATTCAGTGTGGTGTGTGGAGATCCACCTTGGATTCCATCTCTTTGTGAAACTGTGTTCACACATTCTCCAAAAGTATGCATTTTTCATTTGCACTTTATTGATCAGCCCTTCCTGAACCATTTTCGTCCCTAATTGAGGATGCAGAGAGCTTTACGTTATTCTGCTTATGATTTCAAGAGCTCATTTTATACTGCTTGTTTGGGGATTTGCTTCCTTGGGAGAATTTATTACTGTATGAATGAAAATGCTTTTCTGAAGCTGTTAATCAGTTCAAGATTTAAAAAAAACTAATTGAGAATATTTCTCATTATTATTAAATTCTCAGGGGTGCTATAGGGTGTGCGCACTATTATAATCTAAACCCGTAATTTGGATTTGCTTCTTGTGCCCTTTGGCACAATGGTATGCACGGGAATTTTCAGGAGTGTGACTGACACTTTGCCACCCCAGCTGCAGTGAAGAAAAAGTGCTCTTTATTATTTTCTCATCAGCTGCTGCCTCCTGTCAGCAGTGAAATTGTTTTGACAAGTGCTGTTTTGATATACTCGTTTGTAGAAGGGCTCCAGCTAATCAAAAGAACTTCCTGACGCTGCGGACTGTTGGGCTGCAATGTTGTCTCCATGAAGTGGGGGAGGACTCATCCTGTGAGCTGTTCTAAACCTGACGGAGGCAAATCACCACAGAATTTATGGAAGGGAACATCCATTCTCTGTCATGGGATGTTCCAGATAAGACAATAGCCTCTTTCTATCTCTACTCTTTGATGTTGAAACTTAGCATTTCAGGTGCTAGATGGAGTGATGTATTGCTTATGCATTGTGCCTAGAGATTGTGCATGAAGTCTGGTGGCACTGGGCAATAGTGCTGAGGCTCTTCCATGAAGCTCCTGTACACAGAGCCAGTGTCACCTGAGTGATTCCTTTTGTGCAGTGCCCTGGGTTGCAGACAGCCGGTAAGTTGGGTGGAGAGTGTTATTTGTCAGTGTCCTCTTTCGTGAGAGGTTTCATTCATCTCTTGTAGCTCTGATGAAACAATCTGCAGCCTGAGTAGTTCATCAGTTTTTGTTCAAGGAGCGTTCCTGCCGAGGCAGAACCAGGGAGTGATGGAATGGCTGAGGTGGGAGGGGACCTCTGGGAGTGACCTTGTCCAACCCCACTGCTCAGTGACCGCCACCTGGAGCCAGCTGCCCAGGACCACGTCCTCTGGCTTTTGAATATCTCCAGGGACGGAGACTCCACAGCTTCCCTGGGAAGCCTCACACTGCAGGAGTGTTTCCTGAAACTGCTTTTCAGTTTGTGCCTGTGGGCCCCTGTCCTGTCACTGGGCACTGCTAAGAGGAGCCTGGCTCCATCCTCTTTGGTACCTTCCCTTTGGGTATTTACATGAGTCTGTAGGATCCCCTCTGAGCCTTCTCCTCTCCAGGATATAAACAGTTCCAGCTCTCTCAGCCTTTCCTCCTGGCAGAGATGCCCTAGTCTTACTCATCCTCGTGGTCCATGGCTGATCTCTCCCCAGCTCTCTCTTGTTCTGGGGAGGTCAGAACTGGGTCCAGCACTTCTGGTGTTGCCTCAGCAGCTGAGCAGCAGGAAGGATCCCCACCCTCACCCTGCTGGCATTAAATACTTTATTTAAGGCAGCCAAAGGCGCTGTCCACCTTCTTCACAGCAGAGCCACCTTTCCGGTTCTTGTTCAACTAGGTGTCCACCAGGACCCCCAGTTCCTTTTGTGCCAGGCTGCATTTCAGCTGGTTGGCACCCATCAGCTATTTTGCCTTACCATCTGTCCTCTTTAGGGGAATATCCTTAAATTTTGTGATCTTGGCAAAGGACGCGCAGCTCTTCAATCGCAGAATGCCAGAATCACTTGCCGAAAGCACTATTTATTCTCACTGATGCATTAGTCTTCTTGTGAGACACTTAATGTATTTTGCCATGCAGATTTTCTGAAATGTAATTCTGCAGTCTGTAGTAAGTTTTTGGTGTGGTTTTGTCAGTCGCTGTAAATTCAATGAATCTGAATTTACAGCGCTTACGTTTCATTAGGCTTAAAGCAGCTGTGTATGTGAAAGTAGTTTGCTTTAGCAAAGGGTTTGAACTGTCTTTCCAAAAATCTGTATAATCCCGGCTGTGTAGGAGAACACCTCTGTGTGCTGAGGGCTCCACTGATTGAAGTCCACTGACACAGCAGACCTCCCCTATTGATCCTGGTTGTCATTTTATTCTAGCATGCAGATCTAATGCTCTGAATAGTTGCTTATATATAATATATGCAGATACAACTCCAGTATCACAATTTAATTTAATTAGCTGTCGTGGGTGAGGATACTGAACATTGTTGAAAAATAAGCTCTCATGTTCACGAATCGTGGAGATAGCCGAGGTTGGCCTTGCCTCAACCTGGTTGCTTGAGAATGTTTTTATAGGGAATAGAGAGTGGTGACCTGAAGGGCAGGGCAGTGGACTGGAATTACAGCTGAGGAGTTTCTCACAGTTTTGGTTTTGGACAGCTTTGGAAAGTTCTTTGTATCTCTCTCTGCCTTATTTATCTCCCGTGTTCATTGCACATTATAGCTCTCTACCAATAGATACATATTATTATATATTATGTAAATTAAATCATGGTGGTCTATGATTTACTAGTGATCTGCAGTTCAGTTTCTCTGCAGAAATGCTACCAGATTGATTTACATAGGTAACTGTAGCATGAAGACCACACACTATTCCTAAACAGGTAGAAAAATACAAAATTTGGAGTCCTGACAAAGTGCTCTGGAATGTTTAGGAACAGCATCATGTCAAAAAGGGTAAGAGAGGGCATTCCTGGGGAACTGTGGGATACTGCCAGCAGGTACCAAGGTGTTAGTAGACAATGAGCTGAACTTCTGTCCTGAAGTTTGGTGTCATTAATCCAGCGATGGCTGGAGTTGGCAAATAGCTTGTTTTGACCTGGGTATTCCCCCTGCCCATCCTCAAACCAGCTTGACTGGCACTATTGTTCCAGGAGCTGGAATACATTAAATACTGGGCTGGAAGCCCTGTTGTTTTCAGGGTGATGTAGTTTGAGAGATGTATTGACCATCAGCCTCAAATTTGACAGAAAGTCTCTGCCTCGGGTGGAAACTTAACCCGCTAATTGTGAGGACTGTCTGTTTCTGGCTTGTGGAGGGATCATTAAAATCCTGTTTGCAATGAGAGCTGAAATGCAATACTGAATATGAAATTGTTCTGTACCCTGCCAGGCTTTCTACTGAATGGTCTCGTTCCAGTTTTTATGTCCTACATCATCCAGTAGTCTTTAAATACGAGAAGGAAAAATCCTTTCAACTCCAGTCTTGTGAAGTGGGATTTCTTTGAATGATCCAGGATCTTGCAGTTGCATGCTCTAAGTGTGCTGCCTATTTAGCACAAGAATTGATGAATATGAGGGTATGAGAGAGACATGCACTAAAGTCATAAAGACACCATCCTGTGCTGTGTATAAATATATAAGGTGCTAAAAGTAATTTCAATAAATTAGATGTTATGTATTAAAATAATTAGTCTTTAAAAATACTGGTACAACTAGTCAGAGTTATTATTCTCATATTGGTTTATTCCATTTATTCTTGGTAAAATCATCATTCTGAATTTGCATGTGAGATTCAAATGATTGAAAGTCTTTATACTTTTTTAATCTTTTATAATGGTCCAAAATTGTGCAATAATATTGCATATTGCAGCTGTTCTTTGATTGTAAAGGATGGTGGGCGCACATTTCATCCCTGAAAGCTATATAGTACTATTAAACTGTTTGTGTGGGTTTGATTATTCATGAATGTCAGTTTTAGTCACTGTCTTAACAAATGGAAAATTTTCTGGTTTACCACTGTGTCCTCAAAATAGGAAAATGGACCAAAGCCTGCACCATTTATACAGGCAAAACTATTCCTCCCTGAGAAGGAACTGGGAAGGCAAATATAAATATAAAGCAATTAAAATCAGTCTGTGAAAACAGCCACAACTTCTGAAGAGAGAGGAGTATGTTATTTGGTGTTGATTGTTTGCCCAGGATCTCCTAATGAGTTAAAATGAACCTAATTATAAAGGAGGCTAAATGTCAAGGAAAAATTTCCTAAGCAGTTATTCCAAAACTTGCTGCTGACTTCAGGCAGAGGTGGGGGCAGTCTTTATCACCTGAGATACCTAAAGCTGTGAAACTAAAAACTGATGATTAAAAATGCCAGTGGATAGTTCTCAGACAGGTGCCTTTCCTGGGGTTTTAGTATCTCTGTTGTCTTCAGAATGAAGTGGCCCCATGAGGCTGAGCAACAGCCACCAGTCATTATTCAAATGTGATTTAATTACAGAGTTATCTGTGCTCTCTGAGTTACCATTTGTTTAGCAGCTGAATTGCAGTACCAGCCATGTCCTTGGTATTCCAGGCACACTGAGTTGCAAACCTGTGACAAGGTCAGAGAGTTTTAGCCTCTCCTGCTTTGTCTGGGAAAATCTAGGAGATTTCAGGGGTGGCTGCTGGTTCTGGTATGTATTGCATCTATTTTAAAAATACAAGCAGGCCCCTCTTGTGGTGAACTGTCAAAGCTAATATAGGGATTTAATGATATAAAAAAAAAGTAAGGGTTAATAATAAAGGATAAAATTCAGCCTTTATATAAGTTTATGTAAAACTGTAGAGGTGGGCAGGTGGGAGGGTTTGTTGGAGTTTTTTTAGAGTGAAAGAGATTTTTTGATCCGTTCTCATCCAAAGTAATTGTCTTTGCTTTCAGGGTTTGTTTAAAATAGTTGAATGAATCCTTTGCAGCAGGGACACTGTTTGCACAGTGCCACCCCTTTCTTGCTCTCTCTGTCTTCTGCAACTGAGGCTTAGGCTGGAGTAGGAGATGAGAAGAGGCTGTATTTTAAGTACAACTAATGTCTCAGTCGGCTGGGTGCATTTTTCTGGTGTTTTTATGTTGAAGAAAAATACTATGATGTGGAAAACAAAGCTGAAATGATCTGGAAGCAATGGAGTCAGCTTTCAAGGTACAATTTCAGTTCAGGAAGCTTGAGACCTGTGTGATCCTTTCTTGTTAGTACATGTTTTTCCTGCTTATAGGTCTCCTAGTCAGTGTAAACTAAAGATAAGGAATGTATATTTTTTGCATGGAAAATAATACAATAATGGTTTGATGAATAGACACTTTTACAATGAAACTCTTCTGTCTCATTGAGACTGTAGACTGCTAGCTTTTACATGGCACTGAACAGTTTTCCTTTTAGTATTATCACACAGTGACTTAAATGTGATGGAGCATTAGAAAAGACTGAATTATTTTAATTTTACTTTTTCACAGGCTTCTGAAGCCATTGTGTTTTATTTTGAGATAAATTATCCTATTTTTCTTGTCTGCATAAATACCTTTATGAATAATGCAAAAGGCTGCTAAAAGTAGAAATTAGAGACCTGTCCTTAAAGGACAGGATTAATATCCTGCGAGAGCTTGTACGAAACCAACTGGTGCCTTTATTCTTCAGTACAAAGCTGTGCCATTTATGAGCATTTGCAAAGCCACTAGAGTGGAGTGTTGCCAGATCCATTAACAGTCCTCTGCTAATGGCAGTGAAATGACTGAGTGGGGTAAAAGCAGGCAACAAGATGGTTTGTACGAGATCTCCTTTTACATGGACGTTATAACAAGGCTTGAATGAAAAAAAGCCCTACAAAAAGAGTGTCATGGTGGTAAGAGCAGCCATGTCTTACATTGCATTAGAGCAAGAAATGAAAAACACTACCCTTAATGCAAAGGGAAGGCAGATACTTAACCAGAGACTGCAGAGGAAAATTAAGATTATGATGATGCCTTAGGAAGGCTGACCTGGAACAGAGACTGGACAGAGCTGGGGAATAAAGTAGGTATTTATTGAAAGGCCTCCAGGTTCCAACTTGGGCAGGACAAGAGCCTGGCCAGGGCTACACCCAAGGTGGACCCAAAATGGTCACAAAATGCCTGACTGGTCACGAGGTCTCACAGTTTTATAAGTTTTGGTCCATTTGCATTTTGGGGTTGAATTGTCCAATTACAGCTCCAGGTTGTGAGGTCCCATCCTTCTTGTTTGTCCCCTCAGCCACCACTGTGCTTTTGGGGCTGAAAGTTGTCCTTGGTGTCCGGTCCTTTCTTCTGGCCTGTGTGAAGTGACAGAATTTCTAATCAGGTCTTAATGTACTCTTTTCAAAAGGATTAGAATTTCTATGCTGTTTTCACCCACAGGTCAGAATTGTGTACTTTCATTTCAGCTTAACTTTAAGAAGAAAGGACACATAGGACATTCTGGTAAGCATCTGCACACACAGAACACGCAAAACCAGTCTGTGTCTAACTCAAATTCTATAGCAAAACCCCAAGCCAGACTTGGATAGAAAACTTTTATCCTCAGGCAAGTATGCAAATATGGTGCTAGAATCTAAAGATGGAAAAGCAATGATGGAGGGAAGTGAATTGGTTCTAATTCCCTGAACTCGTTCTTATGCACATCAACTTTTTTTTGTGCAGGAGAAAATGCTCAAAAAAAGTGTTTTGAAAAGACACAGGATGTCTAGCTGGAAATGGTCTATTAAATGAACTAAATAGTGTAATGGTATATGACACACCATTTTATAAAGCTGCTACTTGCTTTTCCATCTTGGTATTTTGAGCATCCTGAATCTCAATTTCTAAAACATCCACAACGTTTTCCTGTTTATACACGTGCTGCAAACAATGCACAGGGATCACAGGAGAAGCTTACAGAGCTCCTCACGGTGTTTCCACCCCTTTTGGGGTTTATGTGCACCATTTCAAGAGACAGCCAAGTGTAGGGCAAATGGGGATGCCGTTAAAGTTTTTCCTTGTCCACATCACCCTTCACGCACATCACATCACCTGCTGCTGCTGCCAAAGGAGCTCTGACCTGCTGCAGAAACAGAAAATTGCTTCCCCGTTCTCCTTCCTGCACCGTCCTCCCAGCACCTGTGTGCAAGAGAGGGCTGAGCTTTACCTGAAGAGGGGAGGTAGTGGTAGGAAGTAGAGCTTGAAGAGTTTTTTTACCCATTGCTTCCACACCAGTGGTGTCTGTCATGGCAGATTTTTCCCAAAAAAGCCCATGTAGCTTCTCCTGTCCTTTGCCCACCGTCCCCAGCGAGAGTAGGGCAATGCTGGCATAGCTCCACTGATTTCAGGAGATGGAGGAGGTAAAGGAAGAACCTGTAAAACTGAAAGCAAGTCTTTTTTTCCTAGCTCTGCTGGTTGAAGAAATGGGTTAGTGTCTCCCTGCACATCAGGGAACAAAAGCTTTAACAGGTATGGTACTGCCACAGTAAAGTCATCCAGTCTTGAAAGAGTTCTATGCATTATTTTACTTTTTGGCATAAGGTAGAGACATAACCTAATGTCTCTTCTTCCACTGAGTGGAGTGCTGCTTAGCTTTGGTGCCCTGGCTTTCTGAGAAGTAGCTGCTCATCAGTTAGTGTCCTTTACCACGAGCCTCAATCATATACTTTTGAAAGGCCTTAAGTTTAGACGTGAACTTTAGGAACACTCCATTGATGCTGTAAATTAAAAATGTAAAATTGAGCAGCCAGAAGCCCAGTACAGGACTGACGCGAGGAAGCAGTCTTTAAACAGAAACATTCTCCACTCCAGCACTGGGAAAGAAAGGAAAGTGAGAAGGATTCATTTGCAATTGACCCGCAGTAGCGAAGTCATTCACTTTCCAAATAGGATTAAACCTGTTTTATCAGCCATGACATGTGAAAAGATCGTGGTTATAAATTCCATTTGCTGTAATGAATTGAAAGTGTCTGAGTTTGCAAGCAGCACTCACCGTTGATGGACAGCTGGATTCGTGCAGCGTTTTAACACTAAAATTAGCTTCCACCAAGTACAAAGTACAGAAAAGGTGGCAGCAGTGACAGATCTTAAAGCATTTAAAAATTGACTGTATTGTTGGATGGGAGCTGAATAAAACTAGAAATAAATAGTGTTTATGATCCTGTTATGTAGATAACTTGGTTCGTGCTTGAGTGAGGGCGAACACGAATCTTGGAAAAATGGCATTTTTTAGGTTTCTCAGCCATATTTCAACAAGAATAAATACCGTTACTGAAATGAGGAAGAATCGAACTTCTCTATGGTATTGCTTGTAAGATGTAAGAAAATGGGATTGTGTTGAAGGATACCTCATTCAGATTGATTTCCATGTACATCAGCACAACTCCAGTGCAGCCTGTGAAACCATATTGGTGTGTGTATTTTGGAAATGGAGATAAAAGCTGCATTCTGTGGTTAGTTAATCACCTTAACTCAGTCTTGAATCAGGATCATGAGACATTTATCCTTTGGTGCTTGTGGAGCTAAATGTAGTTTCCAAACCTATTTTCACCAAGTTTTTTTTCGTTTGGTGTGCACAATTTTATGCACGTTTTAAACGTGCCAAGAAAAAAAAAATCTCAGTGGGTGAAAGTGGGAATTATTTGGAAATTTCAGTCTCCTTTTAATTGATAAGTTACCCAGCTGAAAACTGTCCAAAATTTAAAAAAAAAAAAAAAAAAAAAAAAAAAAAAAAAAGGCAAAAAAAAAGCTTGAGCTGAATAGAGGAATGCAAATATAATGGCTTCTTAAATTACCACAAGGTTAACATGTAATGAATTTGCTAATTTTAATTACAACCCTACAAAATGTGCTGAAAAAATGCTCAAAGGGGAGAAGCAGCCAGGTGCCAGCCACGATTAGCCAAGGTTACCGGCAATTACGCAGTCTCTATTAAACATGTTACAGAAATCTGAGAAACCCCTTTCTAAAAACAGCACATTTATTGAAACTCAGCAGGGCATTCATTGTGCTGTATCCTTCCATTGCTGCAGACTTGCTGTCATTTGCCTCACTCTTTTCCAGCTAAATGTTTTATTGCAGCTGCAACGTGGACTGCTTCTTCTGTTTGACACGCGTTGTTATGCTTGTACTTGGTATTTATTTTGATCATAGGAACAAAAGAGATTAACCAGTGTTTGTGAAGTGTTCTGAGCACCTTCAGTTCCAGATAGCTGCCAGTATCGCAGCTGAATGCCGGAAATGCAAATACTGAAGGAAATGCTTTTTCTTTCCGAGGTGTCCTGGCACATGCAGTTTGTTAAGCAGGAGTATTGCTGAAGCTGGCTTTTCAGTGGACAGCCTGTTCTGCAAGGCTTTGAATGTAATGTAATTTCTGAGTTTAAAAAGCAAACAAAAGCCCCCCGACAGGAACAGGGAGCAAAAAATCTGCATGTTTGGTTTGCATTTTCAACAAATCACGGTGCAAAAGAATGTCTTGTCTGTAACAGATTACATGATGTATTATTGTTATTTTTTATTGTTGTTATGTGAGTCATGCTTTAAATGTCTGTTGTTTGGAGCTGTAATAAACCTTGATCCATCTATTAAAGGAAATCTTTAAAAAAAACCTCCAAACCAATAAGATTAAAAAAAAAAAAAAAAAAAAAAATCCTACGGTACTGGTGTCAAAGGAAATTAATTTCCTGGCTGGCTTGTGTTTTTCTCTGAGGCAGATATTGATGAGTGTGCAGAGGGGATCATTGAGTGTCACAACCATTCACGCTGTGTTAACCTCCCAGGGTGGTACCACTGTGAGTGCAGAAGCGGTTTCCATGACAATGGAAGCTACTCTCCTTCCGGGGAGTCCTGTGGTGGTAAGCAATCATCAGCAGAGCCTTTTTTTCATTCCCCCCTTTCCTTGTGCATGGTGTTCCCCGAGTTCCCGGGTGTGTCAGGCCGGGATGGGGTGCACCGAGGGTGTCTGTCTGTCTGCACCCTCAGGGGCTCCCGCAGGAGGGACAGCCAGAGTGTGACCGTCTGCTCCGTCTGCCGGAGCACAGCGGCTCTGGAACCCGCGGTGAAAGTGGGCTTGCTGGGGAGCATGGCCGGCCACAAACGGGGAATGAATCCCATTCCAGTTCCAGGTTTCAGCAGAGTGGGGGTAGAAGGACGTATCTGTGGCATGTCTGGGGCGCCTCGGTTTGCTTGGTTTCCATTTTTCAGCATCTTCATCGTTTAATTTTTAGAGTTATGTGGGTAACATCAAATCCTCTATGTACCCATTTCCAAGAGCATGAACAGAGCGGGGTTTTTAATGGGTGCATAGGAGTTTGTCAGGTGTTTCTGTGGGAGGATGAAGGATGAGGCTCCTTGAGGAGTGAATGCTGGCTCCTTGCCCTCGAGTTCTTCCACCTTCTCAGTTATTTGCCTTATACGTAATTTCCATGTGGTATTTTACCAGGCGAGTTTAAAACTCTTTAGAAGGGATCCCGTTTTAAATTCCATAGAGGTACGGATCAGCTGGCTCCTAGTGTTATGTGCTTTCTTTGGAATTTCACTTACTTCATCTACTTAATCTCTAGTCTGTTATATGAGTTTCCTATAGAAGCTCTTCTCCTCCTTTTGTTTGGTTTTTTGGTGTTTTTTGTTTGTTTGTTTTTAATGCTGTAAATTTCATTTATCATGTCCATAACTTCAGAGGGTGTTTTCTGTGATTTCAGTCTATAAGGAAAATAACAATTTGTAACAAAAATATATGCATTTACTTGTAAAAAAGCATTCACATCTTTTATGAATTCTGACTTTTAGAAGTCCTTGGGATAAGGTAGTTTCAGAATTTTAAAATGCAGAGGAAGGATAATAATTTTCAAAGCAGTATTTTGCAGATTGTCCAGCTAAGCTAGCTTTTTCCACGTTGTCCTAAGCTGATGGGGAGCTCAATAAAATCACAGCAGTGAACTTCTTCAGAGGGTGTGGTTGTGTCAAAAATGGCAAATTTTTCAGCGTTCCATGATTCTGTAGATAAAATAGATGAAAGTCATGTATTTCTAAATGAATTCTCAAATGTTAAGAGTTCTCCTCTGGTGTATTTGAATGCTGTAAGATGAGTGATGAATTGAGCAATGCTGAAAATACCTTTTTTATGAGGAGTCAAAGCAGCATGACACAACCTTCAAAAAGCCCTGAGGCAAGAGGGGGCAGAGGCAGTTTTTAACATTTCTGGGGCTTTACTTGTGCTGCTCACACGGGGCGCCCCAAACCTCCTGTAGCTGATTTGGGGAGCAGAAGATCAGGAGCCAAGCTGATGTCAGGAGAAGACAGCCACACAGGCAGGAGTGTGGATGACCCCCAGGTGGGCTCAGCTGCTGGAAGGTCAGTATTGCTTGCACTGAACCACTGCTCAAGGGTTGGGCACTGCAAAAAGGAGCCCCAAAAGTTCTGTGCTCTGGTGGAGACTGGAGGAATGAGACTCCATGAAAACACACTGCCCTCGTTTTGACCTGCACAGCATGCTGGAAGTTTGTGAGGTGAGGTGCTCCTCTTGCCATATGCAAGTTGTAAACAGAATGTGAAATTAGTGGGGTTATTTTAATGAAATAGCTCCTCTGAGCCATCTGCTGCAGGCTACCAGTGAGGAAGAGAAATAAACCAGTTTGCTTCACCAGTACAATGAAATAAAATAACTAAAAATTAATTGGAAGACTCTGCTAGCCCATATTGACAAATTTCAAACTGTGATGTTTATTTTAAAATGCAACTAGGAATTGGGTACAGCAGAGAGAGAACACTGCACGTTCTAGCTAATATGTCACATGACAGAGCTTGTTTGCATGGTGGAGCATTTAGAGCCAGAACCGGTGTCTTTCACTCTGTCTCAGATAAAAGGGAGTTCATCTGCTTAGCAACAGTATTTTTTCCTGATGTGTTGTATACTGAATTTGTGTGCACAAGGTGGGTATGAGCCATTGTCTTTCAATGTGTTTTGAAACATTTCTTCTTCCTCCTTGAGGGGCAAACTTGCAGGAGAGCGATAAATAGGCTAAAAACAGAAGTAAAATAAGATGAAACCCTTTCCTACAAAATAATAACAATAAATACTACTGCTAATAATAGTAATAAAGAAAAGAAGATCACAAGACAGAGAGGGAGTACTCACCTCTGACAGACTGCCCAAAGCCCAGGCAGCCAGTTGCTTTTGTTGGACACAGTTATGTCCATATTGATGAACCCCTTTTCCCTCACGTTTGTGTAGGTGTTATGGAGCTGAGTCATTGCTTACGCTGCCTCTGCAGTGCTTGCAATACATTAAGAAGAATGGCATCTGTTTGGGAAGTGGGCTAGCTCAGTGCTTCTAAAGGCTGAATTCTCACTGACAAAGAGAAAACGGGGCAGTTTGTCACCTGGTGAGGGACAGTTGTGTAAATCAGCAGATGCGGCAGGGAAGGTCATAATATTGCACCAGAGCTGGGACAGCGAGGATGTGTGGCTTAGCCAGGCCCCTTCAAGACTGGGAAAATTCTTTTATTGCTCAAAAACTCAGCCAAAGACAGCTTTTATCAGGCATGTCAGCTTCATATAGTGATGGTGAGCGGGCTCAAATTAAGGGAATATAATTTGATTTCCCGCAGTAGTGTTTTTATGAGCCCCTGGTCTTTCACAATGTGTTATTAAGGATACTGCTCGCAGACAAAAGACAATTGCTGTATGAAGTTGCTACCAAAGTTTGCTTGGCAATTAGAACCTGTAGGCTACAGCCACTGTGTTGTTTGTTTGGTTGGTTTTAAATTTTGTATTAGGAGCTTTGCTGCAATCTGAGGTAAAGAAACAATAATACTTCATAGAGAGCGATGAGCTGTCGTGATACAGCATTTATGACTATCTACTGATAGAAAAATAAACCCAAAAACTCAAAGCAAATTGCGCTTTTCAGTCTCCATCCCTAAGTGAGATGCTTCCAGTCTGCAGAGCAGACTGTGCAGACCCCGGAGTGCAGATTTACCAATTCTGTTCTTTTTCATAATGATTTGTGTTTCTTGGTCCCTACACTGGGACTTAAATGCACAGAAGGAACAACAGCCAAGGCAGCAGTGTCTGTCAGGTTTTGTTTATATATATATTTTTTTTTCCTCTAAGAATCACTGCAAATTTTGTAGGGAAGCTTGACATGGATCCTCCTCCCACCAAATCCCTTTAGGATTCACCATTTATTCCAGCCTGAAGGGTAGTGTAGCTAGACCTCACTGCAGGATTCAAGTTGCTGGTTTGGGGAAATGAGAGCTGGAAAAAGGAAGGAATCAAGAGCTTGTGAAAGAAAACTCCACAGGTGTTAGTCCGCCACAAAAGTTGGGCGCAGCAGTGCTTGTGGGTCAAATCTGAAGGGACTTTAAATGTGTTCCTGAAGCTTTCATGTATTCCATAGTATACTACAGTGGTGTCTCTAATCCAGATTAGAAAGTGAAAGCAAAGGAGGTTAGCTTTTGTTTATTTTCCCCCCCTTTCTCTATCACACAAAAGGAAGACCTGTCCTTCAAAAATCTTCCCGTATGCCTGAGAATTACTTTCCTGTCTGTTGGTAGGGAAATGCTGTATAGGTAGAAAGGTTTGCATGTGGCACAGAGTATCCAAGACCAGCTAGAACCTCCTGTTTTGCAACTTTCTTCTGTTCAGCTCAAAGAATTTCTTAAAGTTCACAGTATCATAGTTGGCGTCAGTGGATTTTATCCTGTTAAATAAAGGTTCTCTTACTTTCCATCTAGTAAATTCTAATTTTTGTGTTCAGGCAGAAAGCTGAGTTACATGTCTTCAAGGTTACTCATTCTTGTATTTTTAGAAAGCTTTAGTAAATTCTTTGTTCAGAGTGTAATGCACTATGCACTGTTCTTTAATAGACTGTTATGTCTCTATAGAATAAAAGTACTATCATAAAATATTTCCTAGCTAAAAATGAATCTGTTTGGTGATATTTTTTTCAAAGACAACCCCAAATAACTTTGATTTAGAAAGAAGGCAAAAATCATTAAGTGACAAGTTGCCTGTGAAAAGTGATTTGTCAAAACAGTGTTTAGTTAACTTGTACATACATTTTTCACGTTTACAATATACTGTAATGCTTTAATGTACCATAGCAGTTTAAATTAGCACGTTAGTAAGGTTCTTTCTTCTGCAGCAGCTTACCACGATAATGCACCACGCTGCATGGCTTGCTTGCACACATTTATTAAGGTGCTGTGGAAAAGTCTTACAATTAAAACCTGAATAGCCTTGAAAACTAAGAAATGAAGTAGCTAGGGATTGATTTAAAATTTCAGTGAAACCAAGTTAATGAACTTGTGTTGATATGTACAGTCATGCTTGTCTTCTACCTGATTCAAATGCAGTGGCCGTGGGACCTCTCGTCATATCTGAGGCAAATTACTTCTCATTACAGCCAAAAAGGATGGAAAAGGAAATTGCGTCTCAGGGGATTATTTGCTTCCATTTTGATTCCCTTTTCTTGTCTGCCCACATTACTGTGCTATGCATGTACTTTGAGAGTGTATTGGAAATGAGCACATCTTGGGTGGTTTGTTTTCTTTCTTTCATCCACAAAACGTGACTTGATTGCTAAAATGTGTGTGTGGTCAGGTGCTTATGGCTGTGCATTCATTTATGGAAGCACTGTCTGGAGAGGCTGAAGAATGAAGATCTTGATCAGTTTTGTGAGGGTCAGCGGAGTCCCTTTGCTGCTGGCTGTGTTGTTGATAGCAAATTGTGTAAAGCTTTGCAGGACAAGCAAGTTTCTGCTCAAATGCGGGTGTTTCCACTACGTCCTCACCTCTTGAAAAGGGGCTGTCTGGAGAGGGGAAGGAAAGTTCTGCCGCTTCTGTTTGGGTTAATTAATAGTTTTTGCCACAGAGAACCTCAGTGTAATGGATAAAATTGCAAAATCCTATTTCAGGTGTGAAAAATCGGAGTATTTCCATAGGTTAGCAGGATACATGAAAGAATTAATCCCTCCAAATGTAAAGACAGATGTTTGGTTCTTGTCCTTTATATGTAGGAAAAGAATATGGCATCTCCTTGCCATTTCCAGTGCTCTTCAAGTGTTGCTTGATTTATAAATTAATATTTTATCTCCTTCCTACTTTGTGTTGTTATAATGGGAAATGAGTTTTGCCTTGCCCATCTTTAAATGTTCCAATTTTGGGCCCGCATCTTCTGAGAACAGTTGTGGGAAAGCAAATGAAACCTGATGGGACGTAAAGAATTTGGGCTAAGCAAGGGTGTGAATACTGCAAAAGTAAGCTAAATGCAAAAGTCTCATCATAGTTTTCACATTCACTAAGTTATTGCTTTGGACAACTGAACTAGGCTAATTTTTCAACACCTAAGTTGACACATGGATTCCAGTTGTTGAAGAGAAATTTCTCACTCAGTACAAGTGTTTTCTTTCATTCTTTGCAGAGCCATCTGCATGCTGATCTCACACTGGATGTGGCCACTTGATCTTCATTAAAATGAAATACTTTCTGTACCTGAGAGCTAACAGTGTGGGAGAATTTGGCTGGTATATTTTACCTTCCCCACCCCCCCCAGTCTGGTTTAAGGCTGATGAAGGAGGGACAGGGACAAAAACATGTTATGTTTATAACTTTTTTCTCTCAAGTTACTGGGAACATCGTCTTTGTTCGGACTTTAGGAAATGCAGTCAACGATGACAAAAAAACTGCCACAGGGATTTTCTCAGAAAATTAGTTCTGTTAAAAGTTCAGCTGAAAATTGAGTGCAGTGTCCAAGCCTTTTATATCCGATTAATGACTAAAACTTCTAACTAATAATAAATTCTAAATAAAGAAATAATGAACTATTATTTGCATGAAGAACCAAAAAGTCATGCAGCAGTTAGGAATTTATGTTATGTTTACTTTGATTCTTTGTCAAGAGTCTCCCACTTAACAGTTCGGGCTGCTCTTAGTGGGGACACCCTTTTTATGTGTGCAAAATGGAGAACAGCAGCAGAGGTGCATAAATAGGGAGTTCTTCCCTTCTGCATATGTAGAGGAGATGAAGATGGCTTTGTGTGAACAGGTCTGCACTACTGAGAACATGAATAATGTTAGTTTCCATAATTGCTAACATCTGGCTTTCCATAAATCTGTTAAATTACATTGAAACAGAATTAGATTTCAGTGTCATAAGTATAGCAATTAAATGCAGCTCTGTAGGCAATAGGGCTTAATATTCATCTGTGAAATCCTTTTAGTTTTGAACTGTGAAAGCTACCCTTCTAATCTGCGCTGTTACTCTACTACATCCCATACAGATTACAGTCAAGAAGTTCTTAATGTGGTAGGGAAGACAATATTGATGATGCTTTTTGAAACCACCAAAGGCAAAGTGAATGCTTCATTTTTACCTTTGTTTTCAACAAAAAAAAAAATCTAAGTCAAAGTCTGTTGAAAGGAAAATGGGATATCTTTAAGAATGTTTTAAGTTTTACAGTAGCTATTTGGATATAATTTGTTTGATACCAGTTCATTCATAGTTCTCTTCATGTCAGTCTTCATGCTTTTTGCTTCCTGCAGTACTCTGGCACTCGTTAAACAATGAACTACAAGTTTTAATTTTTTTTACTGCTGCACCTTTTTCACCACCAGCAGTGAATATTTCGAGTACTCAGTTATAGGTAAGTTGTTCTCTGGTAGAGCAATAACGTTCTTTCTGGCAATTAAGACTTTCAGGACAGTAAAATGCACCGTTTTTAGGCAAGTCTGAGCGACAAGCAATTGAATCATGCTGTCAGGCCACTGGGGACATTTCTTGCAAAAGACTGGCCCACAGGGTAGCCCAGGAGTTACGCCCTGTAAGCTTTCCTGTGGATCCGTAAGCTTCCCTTTGGATTGGTAAGCACAACAAGGAACAGTCATTTCCACTTGTTCCTGAAGTATTTGTGAATTGAAATCAGGAATTGTAGTATCCAGACCAGATTGAATTTAGTCATTTGATTCTTATAAGGAGTTTCCTTCAACAGAATGAGAGAATTCTTAGTCTTTTTAAGTCAGGATATTTTGAGGTGTTAACTCATGAATTTGTGGCTCTTGTCCAAAAGGTAAGGCCACTGGACACCACATCCCACCTAAATTAGATTTCAGGTAACTCTAGTTTGTTAATTCTTTTGACTTTGTTGATTTAGAGAGAAGTTTAAAAGTGTACTGCTGGGTAATACTGAACAGTTAAAATTTCACCCTGGCAATAAGGTTATTTCTTATGATAAGCATATTCTTCCTTGTAATTTCTGAATTTATCTAGTACTGTTCTGGAAATATCATGACAGAAACCATCACATGCTTCTAAAGGATTTTCTTTTCCACCCTTCCTCCTATTGTTGGTTACAGTTTTCATTGTTCGTTTGGGAATGAAAGAGACCCACCAGTTTACTGGTGTTTCATCTGGACAATTTGTCAATATATTGTTCAAGAAAAGTCCAAAGTTATTGTCCAAAAGAAACACCAATTTTAACAATGTGCTTAAAACCTAATAGCTTTCATTGCAAGAAATAGAACACCGCATGAGCTCCCTAGATAAATTCATATTGAATAATTATATTTTACCCTCCAAAAGCAAATTTAATGGGATACTGTAATCCACTTTCTCTGGTGTATAATGATTTTCTCTTGTCACCTATTCTTTGTGTCATTGCTAAAGCATACTGCATAGCTTTAAGACTTTTTTGACTTTTTTTTGTGTGTGTGTGTATCAGGTGCCTCTGAGTTATTTTTATTTCTTTTTTTTTTTTTTTTTTTTCTTTTTCAATTCATTTATACCTTCCAGCAATGGGAAAAGGACGCAACTGACTGGTTTTAGTATGGGGAATCCTGCTTATGCTAGGAAATTATGAAGGATAACGCACTCCTGTTTTGATGTAAAACCCAGGACAGAGAGTGGTCTAGTTAACAGCAAGTCACTCTCGCTCTCTAGTTTGCAGCCACTGGGAAATGAGTGTGCACCCTTATCTGAAGGTTCAGGTTTGTCACTGATATGTGGTTCCACTGAGGTGCCTCAGAGTCAGCATTTGCAATTCAGCCTGGTGGAGATAGTGTAAGGGTTCTTTGTAGAATCAAAATAAATGCTGAAGGATAACCTAAAAACCATCAGTGCGTGAAGACTATCAAGTAAATATGGAGGATATAGAGAGGGAATGCACCCTCATCCACCAGTGAGGCAGAATAAGCAATAATTACTGAATGCAGAAATAAAACTTGCCCCGTGAAAAACGTGCCCGCAGATTTAATGAATCCGCTGTTTTGCAGATGTCGATGAGTGTGCCTTAAAGATCCACACCTGTTGGAATGATTCAGCCTGTGTGAACCTGGCAGGAGGCTTTGACTGCCTCTGTCCCTCCGGGCCCTCTTGCACTGGAGACTGTCCCCACGAAGGTGGCCTCAAGCGGAATGGGCAGGTGTGGACGCTGAGAGAGGACAGATGCTCCGTTTGCTCCTGCAAGGTGAGATCCAGCTGCCTTGGGGATCAGGAGTCCTTTAATTTCTCATGTCAGAAACCCAGTATTGTGCTGCTGCTGTCTTTGGCAAAACTGTTAGCCTAACCTCGAGGCACTGAGGCAAAAGGTAAGCGGTGCTGTGGACACTGAAGCTGGGATCGGATATTCTTCTGGGAGGGCACTGGTTTTCTTAATTTACACAACCACACATGTAACTGAGTAATGGCTCACCCTGTGGGCCGGAGAATTTCAGTGTGCCTTGAAGAGGGTCTTGCACTGCCCTTTAACACAGTGTGCAGGGTCCAGCACGCTTACTGGAAATGCTGAAAAGTGATTTTAATTTCTCTTCCCTACAAATATGCATCTCTCAGCACTGAGGTCAGCCCACGCCCTGTTGGCCGTGTTTCCCTTTGCTTGGGATACATTTGAATTAGCTGTGTGAGAAGAAAGGTCTGAGCGTGAGTCAAAGGTCAGAAGAGCCAGCAACAGGCACCTGATTTCCTCAGAGTGAAGCAGGGTGGAGGCCAGCTTTTACCTTGGCTGTGTTGGCAGGTCTCCCACTCGAGCAGTGCATCTCTCTCTGCTTGTCTGGCATCAATGGATGCACCTTAAAGAGTTAATATTTAGATCAGGGTCAGGGGATTTTGTTGCTTCTTATTTTTTTTGCCCCCTTCCCTCCCCCCGGAAATGACTTGTGGGGTTTTTTTTTGTTCTTGGTATGGTAACCAAGTTAGAAGAACATTTAGCTCTGCTTTCATGATTTTCACTAGCTAACAGAGGAATGCTCTCTTTGAAATCAGAAGAATTTTAGAAACACCTCGATCCGGGAAGTGGTTGGTCTTTTATGGTCACTTTGACCTGCTTTGTTCCTAGCGTGGGTAAAGCTGTCCAAAGGCACAGCAGAGCACTATAGGCCCATACAGGAGGAGTTCAAGTAAAATTAGGTTTTGGCCTCTGCCGGAAGCTGAAGATGGAGCATGGGAATTGGCCCCCATATCTCAGTACTTGGGAGCCAGAGAAGCGTGAGAGGGTTTGAGGGGGAACAAAGGGAAAAGAGGTGTTTTGAAGTTGCAAGAAGCTGAAAGCCTCATCTCTTCTGCTTTGCAGTGGTGTAGCAGAAGGAAAAATTAAGACTTCAGAGTGAATACAGCCTAAAAAGTACGCTGCTGGTTTGGGCTCAGTAGGGAATATGTTCTTGTTAGTTGCTGTAATTTTTACTTCAAGTAGCCTCCAGCTCCCTGAAACTCCTCCTTTCAGAAGCTGAAGTGTACAACTTTACTGAATATATATCAAGCTTTTATGGTAATCTTGGGGAACTGGCAAGCTTATGAAAGGATTTCCAGTCAACAGAATAAGCAGTTTAATATATGTGAAGACATCTGGTCTGCCTTTGCAGAATTATAACTATTAGTATTCACATTTTAGATTGCTTGCAATTTGTTTCATTTGCCATTTCTCATTGCATGTATTTCTTACGTTGAATGTTCTTACCAGTATGTGGAAATACAGAAATGATTAACTAGTACATAGTTTAAACTGAGCCTGACACTGTTGTTATGACTCTTACTCTGTGTCATCCTCACTTCACTTTTTCCATCTGTGAATTAACATTTGCATTTAATTTCTTTCCAGTAGCTGCCTGTTTCAAGAGCAAATTCTTGTCTATGGAGCAGGGAAAAACAGGAAGAGCTCCTCATATATCATATCCTGGGCAGAATGTAAAGTCTTCACTCAGTGTTTATCAAAATGCATTTTTATACGTCCTGAGGGCTTCCAATACAGCAGACTACTTCTCAAATCTCTCCCTGTCGTGCAGTTCATGGAGAACTGGCCCTACTTGATCTTTTGCAGCCTGGTCAGTTTGCAGTGAGGAAAAGAGCAGAATGTAACTCAGTCACCCCTTACACTACTTACTCAGACTTTGCAATGATCCTACTTTCTTGTTTGATCCAGAAGGCAAATCAGCATGTCAGTTTTGAAATGAAACTGGCTTTTCTTTTGCTATAGTTATTCTGGCAAAGGACAGGTCGATATATTTTGTGCATTGGCTGAAACACGTAGTTGCCATCTCTAAAACATTTTAACCCACAATCTGGTGCAAAGGAAATGAAATACATTGATGTTACTTAATGAACTTCAAAGCTATTTGTCAAGAAGAATACTATGGAATATAGGAAATGATATTGCTTCATTTCTATAATGAAGCAAAGTGTCATTACTGGAAGCACAGGTTAAGTGTTTCACTGGACCCAGTGTCTTCAAACCATTCTTGTCCATCTAAATGTACATAAAGTTTAGAAAAATCATAAATTCTCAAAACTCTAATTTAACATTGCAGTGTATTTGCAGTGTTCAAGTATAACATTACTTAAGTATATTTGACCTGTCTTGTATAGGCACTTTTCTGAACTAATGTGGATTTAACAGACTATCAGATTTAAGGCTGGCAGAATTTGGGGTGGGAAGCTGTTGTGCTCTCATGAAAAAAGCAAAACCGGGCTGTGATGAGAACAATTTTATGTTCGTACCTCTGATGCTTTTGAAGAATGTAGAATGGATTCAGTGAGGAAGGAGGGAAGGAAGAGTTAGTAATAAGATGCTGTGTGTTATTACTCACCTAAAGAAAATAGGGTTTTCTGTAAATATTTCTCAGTTTTCTATGTGTTTCTCAGGGCTACTGCTGAGCTGCAAAGATGTATGTGGGTAGTGCAGCTCGTGGGGCTTTGTGTCACTGCGGTACAAGGATAAAAATGTTCTTTTGAAAGGTGTAGAGCTGATGAGTTTGTACACAAAACACAGATGCTTAGAGACGAAACAGAGTAGCAGTGTACTATGATTACCAAAAGTTCTCTGGCCAAATCAGCAGGTCTTTTCAGTGCTCTGAAATATGGAGAGTAAAGGCAAGGTGAAACGTGCTCAGGGAAGCACAGAATTGCCAGCAGTGTCACCAGGCAAAAGGGGAATTTTGAAAACTGATCTCGAGAGTTTAGAAACTGAATTGCATTTAAGCAGACAGGCTGTTGTTAGCCACTGTTAACCAGCTCAGAAGAGCAGAGGCTGCCATGGTCCCTGGGTTCCCTGGGTTCCTGTCCCATGCCTGGAGCATCAGGAGCTGCTGGGCTAAGCTGGCTTTTGACATGCAGCTGGACCTGGCCAAACCCACAGCTAAGGAAATGGGCTGCTGCCATTCTTCTTCATTCTTCTGCGATTCACTCAGACTGCTGAGTGAGGATGAAGTTTGTTTATCCCTCCTCCCGCAGCTCAAGTGGCAGTCTGGCCACCAGTACAGAATTCTTACCTTAGTCTGATACAAGGCTGAACAAAGCTTGTCGAGTAACGCATGCCCTGCAGCTGGCAAAAGCGGTTCAGATCCTTGTTAACCTGGCATGTTTTCTGCTTTCTCGTAATTTTGTGTCATCTTCAGCTTTGCTAGGCATAAGAAATAATGATAATTATTTTTACAATAGCAAGGAATATTCTAATCCACTCAAGACCGCGATGAAATGCAGCAGTGATGCTGAACTGACGCTACACACGGTGCTTCCCTGATGGTGATTTTGTACATGTTGCATGGAGGACAAGACTGTCTTTGCTTGAAAACAGGAATCAAACCCTGGTTCCTACACGAGGCCATAACCAGTGAACCTCCCCCTGCTGCAAGCTGAGCAACTCCTGGCAGCGGGGGCTAGAACAAGATGAGCTTTAGTGTCCCTTCCAACCCCAGCCATTCTGTGATCCTTCGCTCTGCTTATGGCTGTTTTGTCTGCCTGTGGAAAAGACATCCTGGGCTGCACTCACTCTTATTAGAAATAAGCTTTATTTCAAGGATCAGAGGAAATAAATTCCCTTGTGTTGAAAGGTGTTCCTATATTTGGTGGCAATGAAATTTTCTTCCTTACATCAGATAATAAACTGAGAACAGAGTTCCCATGAGGCTAGGAAAAACTGCAGGGAAATGGATGGAGTTGCTTTAGGAATTGTATAGTTGTGATCCAAGGCAGAGCGTAGCTTTATCCAGGCCCTCTGTAATGCATGCATTGAGTTATAATGAATGATGGTAAGTTCTTTTATCTTTAAGCTGGTGTACTGTAGGTCCAGGTGTGGGGCAGACACAGGTCAGAATAAAGAACAATTAGTGCTACTGTGATTGTGCCGTATTTTGTTCTGATTAAGTTAAAGGGACCACCTTTATTCAACTTATTTTCTTCACAGTGGTACATTCAGTCAAAATAGTGCTAAATAAATATTATATGTATTAGAGTGGCAGATTCTTGAAGGGTTTGTTGATGTAACCAATGAGATATGAAATTGCTTCACTGTATTTCACTGAGGTACTGACTGCTTCTAAATTCAGTTGGCTGGAGACAGAAAAAGAGTGTTCTCAGTTTCAGACAGAACTGGATCCGTGCACTTACAGAAAGCGGGATAGGACTGCTGTGACAGGCAAGATCCAGCCCTTAGTGGCGTGGAGCAGACTAAGAAATAAATATTTCCTGACAAGCCAAAGGCGTGCCCTTCGAGGCACACGCCCTGTGTTACCCGGGTGTCTGTCTGGCAGTTTGTGGGTGACGCCGGGGCCGTGTGTCCTCGCAGGACGGGAGGATCTTCTGCCGGAGAACCGCCTGTGACTGCCGGAGCCCCAGCGCTGACCTCTTCTGCTGCCCCGAGTGCGACACGCGCGTCACCAGCCAGTGCCTCGACCAGACCGGCCACAAGCTCTACCGCAGCGGGGACAACTGGACCTACAGCTGCCAGCAGTGCCGCTGCCTGGTACGAGCAAAGCACTTGGGATAGGAGTAAGAATTACACGGTGTCGCGTTTTGCCTTCTTTCTTCCAGGGTGGGGATTAAATGAGCGAGATGGTGTTTCGTGTTCGGACTCCGATGTTTATTGATTCTTATCTCTGTTACAGTCTCACAAGCCATGAGTGCTACAGCACGTCTAGCTAACAAACTAAGAATGCCCCTATCTCTCTCTCTCTACAAGGCCTTTTAATGATAAGCTGTCCAATTAAGAAATGACACCTAAATAACCATCCATGGCCCGCAACATGGAGTTTTCTATCCAATTATAAAATACCACCCAGACCCAGGAAGAAGAATGTGAAAAAGAAGGACTCAGCCTCTGCCCTAAAACCTCCATCTTGCTTTATATATATAATTGCTATATTCTAAACCCTTAAACTCCGTGTTTTCCACCCTGTGCTATCACACACATCTATTTAAACCACACACCCACAATCCCAGTGCTGTCACTCAATTTTGGAAGCTGTTCCACGGCCTCAGGTCAATGCAGTGTTTGCCTGGGGGTCAGTGCCTGTCAGCACAGAGAGCCTGGAATTCTCAGTGCCCAGGGTTCCAACAATAAGGATTATGATTTTTAGTGAAGCAGACCAGGAGGCAGGCTCATGGCTCTTTCTTCACCTTCTTTTCAGGCTGGGGATGGTGGCAAAGCTCTTACAAAGCCCTAGGGAACTGAAAGCTACACCATCAGCTTTCGTCTTGCTGCTGAATAAGTAGGTCTAACGAGAAAAACTGAAAGCTTGGAAGTCTCGACGCTATATTAATTTTAGCATTAGTCTGCTTTTGAGAACTTATTTATGAGGTTGTCTGATCTTTTGATGACTTTTTCAAACCTTTTATGCATGTAATGGAGTTGGCTGGAGAAGTTTCAGTTTTTAATTATATCTGGTGGGCCTGTCTTGTCAAAAGGAACAATAAATTTATTTATTGATTTATTTGAATTCTGCAAATCTGGAAACATGGAGTGCCAGTGCCACTGTACAAATTAGAAAAAAAAAATTAACCAAATAAAGAGGGAAAAAGAGGACTGAAATTACTAGAAAAACATACAAAATAATGAACGCTTATTTTCTCATTAGACATTATAGATATTTCCCTTTAAGTTTTAGATTTTCCATAGATGTACCAATTAGTGCATCAATGAAGTTCATTAAAATTATCAGTTTTCCATTTATAGCTGTCTGTATAACACAGTCTCTATAAATGTTACTAATCAAGAGGTGTCTGAGCATCAGGATGGAAATTACATTTGAAGCTAAGTTACCGTCATGAGGCAATTATCCATAATGCACAGAGTAAGTATCGAGGTTGTGGCTTGCAGTTTCTTGCTTAATTTTATGATTGGGCTAACAGCCAGAGCTGTAAGACAGTGATGCCCTAAATCAGGGTTGTGTGTAAGGTTCTGTGCAGTGTGTGATGTTCTCAGCATCTGGAGTGTTTACAGAGCAGTGTAGTGCAAGTTACTGAAGACCTTTCCAGGTTAAATTTAGACACACAGAGAAATACTCTGCAGAAGTGACCTGATGTTTCTGTCTTCCTCATGTCTCTACCCACTAAACTGCTTCAGTTTGGTGGTTTTTTAAATAAAAATATTAATAAAATAAAAATAAGTAAATAATGGAGTAAAGTGAGTCAGTGGAACACGAATGGTATTGCTCTGACCGTTCCTTTAGGAGCTGACAGTGAAGTTGATATAGGCGGTTGCTACTTTGATCGATGTTCAGTGCTTCTCCAGTGTACTAACCTACACCTATCTGCAGTGTTAATTTTTTGTTTAAATGCCTGCCGTGATCCTGCAGAGGTGTTTATGTGACTAGGAGCAGAAAGAGTGCATGAGTCTGCAAGGCAATCACAGCAAAAATTATCATTTGCAGAAAATATTGGTACCCAGTATTTAACCCTGCCTTCAAAAACCCCAAAGGACTCCGGTTCTCCTGCGATGATGATGACAGTGTTGTTGTTTAGTCAGGAATCAACCAAATGATAATCTGCTACATTTAGGAAACTTCACCCCAATATTCAAACATGTATTTGTGTGATCAGCCAAACCATGGTCTGAACCATACAGTTTATTGTGATTTTGGCAAAACAATGTTTTTCCATTCAAAAGGCTGCAGAGTTTCTTGTTGGTTCATAAATGGCAAGCTTGATGACATTTGCTTCAATATTTAAAGGAAGGAGAGGTGGATTGTTGGCCTCTTCAGTGCCCGACCCTGAACTGCGAGTACACAGCCATCTCAGAAGGAGAGTGCTGTCCTCACTGTGTCAGTGACCCCTGCCTGGCTGACAACATCACCTATGACATCAGGAAAACCTGTCCGGATGGCTATGGAATCACGAGGCTCAGCGGCGCTGTATGGACGATGGCGGGATCTCCCTGTACGACCTGCAAATGCAAGGTACGATGGGCAGGTGGAGCGGTCATGGAATGTACATGATAAAATCAGGGTCCTGTTCTGCCCCTGGAGGCTCACATGAAGGTCTTGGGGAAGAAAATGAGACCTGAGGGCCTGCAGAAAAACCATGTGTTTTCTGTCTGGCAGAGTAGAAGCGAAACAATTCTCTCCTTGTTGAAAATGTTGAGCGCAGATATGTTAATGTCCTAATGCAACTTTCAGACATTCTCTTGAAGTGCCCTTCAGGCATTCTCAGTATGAGTCAAGGGTAACATTTCAATAATTACCTAGTGTGGATGTTCATGAAAATGTGTATTACAGAGCTGGTAAGCTGAGGCAAAAACACTAATATAAACGTTTCACCGGCAAGTACGCAAGTAAAAAGGCGTTGCAGCTCCGAGATAAAGGCACTCCCACAATAGCGATGGCAAGGGAATGTCATGGTTTCTGTTCCCTGATCTCATCAAGATGTAATTAATCCAGTGGCTCTCATGCAGGAGTGCAGTCTATTTCCCTTGCTTTGTGCAGCGATGATCCCACTGTGCTAATATCAGAATTATGAAAATGTTGTTTTGGGTTATATAAAATGTTCTTCTGTTCGCTCTGGGAGAGAAAGCTATTGCCCCAGGGCTTTAAATTACTGAAGGTAGCTTTTCTGCCATTCTTTTGAGGTCTCTTTTCTGTAGATTTTTGACGGATTAAAAAACAAAAAAGAAAAGTAAAACCAAAATGCTTCTTTGGGCTTCTAGTAGTTGCTGTACTTTTTTCTTATTGCATAAGATAGCTTTATAAATGACTGTATAGTTAGAAGAAGGTGCTTAACAATAGATTAAATTCCAAAGATGTATGGTGTTTATGTTGCCCCCGTCTCCTCCATCTCTGCCATGAGCCAAGAACCTGAAGTGTCTGCTAATTTCAGACAAGCAGAAAGCTTCCTTGTGTGGATCACATCAAAGTTCTCTCCATTAACTTTCTTGCATGAGAGAAGAATCCACTCCCCTGCTGCCATTGCCGTGCTGTATTTTATTATGGGGACCACGTCCAGGTTTCGGGTTCCTGTGGTAGCTCAGGCCAATTGAGTACCCTCTGGCAAAGCCGTGATGAAAGCGCCAGCGCTGGGGGCAATGCCGACACCCTGGATGCTGGGGACAGGTGTTTTTAGGTGTTAGATGTGTCAGGGACGCACCCATCTCTGCATGCCAGCAGCCCTTTGCTCCCTGTGACCTGTCCTGCTTGTTTGTCTGTGCAGAATGGGAATGTCTGCTGCTCGGTGGATTTAGAGTGTCTCAACAATAACTGACCCGGTCAGACCGGACTGTGCGAGGGAGGAGAACTGCTGGAGCTAACACCTGAGAGGAGGCCGTGGGCACTGGCGTTTTGTACAACAGACAATTACCAAAGTCTCCGAGCGAGGAAGATGTTTGGGAGTTGCCTTTGGGACCTGTCACTACGCTCATCCTTGCTAGCCTTGTCCAGGGCGACTTCCAGTACAGCGCATAGAGATCAGTGGTTGCTACGAGTTTTCAGTGTTGTAAATGACACACCTTTCCTGTCAAGAAATTTGCAAATATGTTTAAATTATTTCCATGGGTAATACTAATGCTGTATTTTTGGTTTAATTTGTGTATTGGCAACATTGATAGGATTCAGCTCTTCTTACTTTGAATCTAGATTTTACAGATAAGACAGCCTGTTGTGATTTTGTCCCATGAGATCACATACTTGGTTCCAAGGTCCCTGTTAGATGTATTTATGAAAATATGTATGTATGTACAGTCAGATTGCATAGTACTTATATTTCACAGCTGTCCAACATTTTAAAGCATTCGGAGGTGTGGACAAAGTGAAAGTAATCAAAATAAGTCTGTCTTAAACTATAACATTAAATGCCATGAACTGAATGAAATGGCAGAATAAGCACTTTCTTCTCCCAACATGCAGAGCAGCGACGAGACTTCTGTAGTGAGAAATGGAACTGAAACCACATCCCACTGCTAATTCAACACATATTCGAGAAGGAATCACCGGTCATTATCAGTATTCTGTTGAGCATAATTCCTCTGGATTATACAGCACTAAAACAGTCAGAGACCCTTAGGGTGATATCGTTTGAGTATAGTTTAAGTTAAGCATAGTATAGTTTAATTTAAGGATAATATAGTTTAAGTTGAGTAAGGTTAGAATTTGCTTGCATTTGTAGCATCATTGATGAGTTCAGAACTTTTCCTCTTTTGTGTTTACAGTGATAGCGATGTCCATCATCCTCAGTCACTGCTGCCATAGTGACAAAGTTGCAGAGACACCTGTTCCAGCCACGTGAAGGGCAGGGGACCTTAATGCTTGGTAATTTCCATTGCCAACAGCTCAGAAACAGATTTTATCTTTTCATATTTTATGACATTCAAAAATACTTAAATTTTCTGCGTTGTTGAGGACCTAAGTTTAGACAGGAATTTAAATCAAGAGTCTTAGCCCTATATGGAGGTTAGAGCTTAGATTCTCTTCAGCTAATGTGGATTTTTTTCATGAGGCTAGAAAGTTTGTGGCATTAGAACAAGAATATATTTCTATGGCGATGCATCTACAGCTTAAATGTCACAATTTTAATGTGCTGTTGTGTTTTGTTCTGCTCATTTGTGTAGTGTTTTTTGGTTTTTATCTCTGTTTATTTAATTAAACACACCGAATACATGGAAAAGATTGCAGAAATAAGTATAGTGGCTACGGTTTGGAAAGTCTACATTTGTGAGTTCTTCATAGTTTCATGCAGAAAATGTGAAACTGATTAATAAGAAAGAAGTGTTGACTATACAGTGAAAATATTAATTGTCTTTTAAATGAGGTACTATTATAAGGGGACAGTGGCAAAGAATATAAAATTACTTTCAGTCACTCAGATAACTTTATTCCAATTTTTTAAACAGGTTTTGTTTTAGTTAACAGCTTTGTGTGGTACAGTTAAATTTATTTTCTTAAAATGCCCCCGTCATTTTCAGCTAATAATGTATCGACTCTATTTGCATTGCCCTGATGATTGTATAATAAGGGAAAGAGTTGTGTTTTATATGATACTCAAAGGATGTTTGTAAATCATAATGTCAGCTCATTTTGTATATCACATTGTAAAACCCAATGGTAATTCAGTTGGATAAGATACCCAGTGGGCTGAGCTATGAAGGGGAATGATTTAAAATTTGTGGGCATCTAAATAAACTCCTATGTACAGATTGCTTTCCCTTAGTTTTATTAGCAGGGTTCTAAAACACTGATCGATGTCCTCTCCAGCTTGAACTCATGGTGTTGCAGAAAAGCAGAAAAAGTGTTTGCCCAGAGCTGTAGCATCAGAGTGGTAAGAAATATGTCATTTATACTCTGGCAGAATCAGATATTGCAGTCTGTCATACTGAATTTCTGAAGCTCTGTAAACGGATTAAAGGCATTGCAGGCTCTGAAAATCACTCCCTTTTACCTTGCAGTGGAGAAGCCCTTTCCCTGGATGCCTTCTGGAAGCTCCAGACGTGGTTAGGATCATATTTAACAGGACCACAGAAATTCACACTTTTCCACTACAGACCAATTTTCTTACAGAGCTCCAATGCAAATTAATTCAGTAAAACCCTTCCAGAGTGTTTTGTACGGCATTATGTGTCATTATCTCAAGAGTGATGCAGCTTGAATTGTTTACACAAAGTCAAAATATTGACACAGACCTGTTTATGTTGCATTTTAAGCAGTTGCCCTGACTGTGATGAACTTCTCCTCATGAGGGAGTTTGATCACTAGTCACATCACGTGTACCTTCAGAGTACTCAGAAGCCCCACCTAAAGAGCACATTATGGATGAAAACTTAATTCCCTGTGTCCTATATGACCAAGGTAAGTGAGAACTTACAAAACTTCTTCCTTGATGAAATTCCCTGTAAAGATGTGGGCACTACAATTAAAATACTGAAGAAACGAACATTTTTTACAACAATTTAAGAAAATTTTCCTCTTTGTTTGTGAGATGGACGCTGTCTCCTCTCGGGAGAGTGTATATCTGTTATTTATAGTGTATGCTTGTGGTGCAGTATTAACTCGAGGGGGACTGCCACCAACATCTGTGAAAGGAAACTTGCTGCTAGTTAAGAGACTTGGTCAAAGCTCTGGCTGTAGACAATTGGAATTTTGTAGCTGTTTCTATTTATTTATCCTGTGAAAGAGTATTTTCCCTGTAACCCAGAAAAAGCAAATGAGTGGCAAACAGAAAATGAGAAGTCCAGCTCTGGTAAAATGTCTTTGCCCTCCCCCTTTAGGTAAAATCTTCAGCCTGGGTTCTCTAAACCAGAACCTGGTGCTGAGTCTTCTGAGGACGGTGAGTCCTCAGCTCTGCCTCTGTGTGTTTGCAAACTCATCTGCTGAGTTAAAGCAATGCAACTATTCCTTGTAGTGACTCCCAGGAGCTGTGGACCTCTCTGAGCCATGCTGGTCACTATGAAAGGCCAAAGTTGAATTATTCCCTGCAAATGCTAAATAATACCAGCCTGGTTCACAGGAATGTGTGTGGGATTTATTAGTGCCTTCATGTCGTCTCAGAGACCTAAATAACAACTGTCTTCCAGTAATTTATCTTCCCCCGAGAGCTGTCAGTGAGTTTTCAGGTATAACTGTGTACAAGATTTAATTAATAACATCTTTTCAATCAGGTTGCAATGACAACCAGAATATCTTTCTTTCTTTCTTTCTTTCTTCCTTTTTTTTTTTTTCCCCCCTGTGACAGACAATAATGTTTTACAAAACAAAAGGTAAAATGTCAGGAGTGATTACGCAAATGGTAGAGTAGATTTTAACAGAATTAAATCATAACTCCTACGAGCAATATGGGAATGTCTCACATCTAATGGTACTTACATAATCATCATTAATGAAAGGATTTTAAAAGGGCCCCATGATACAGTTTGAGGTAAAATTTTAAGTGAGTGTTGTGATAAGACATAATTGTTTGAGGAGCATATTCTGCCAGTGGAAGAAATGTTCCTGCCAACATGCTTCTCTTCTTCTTAAGGTACATCTTTGGAGCTCATTGAAATTTAAATGGGTGTAAGGAAGATTCATAGTAGTATATATTAAACAAATAAAAATAAATTAAAAATATCCAGTCTGGGGTGTCTGAATGCTTCATATCCAATTCTTCTCTGGTAGAAGTTACTGGCAGAAGTCAGCAGTAATTCGGATTCAGCTGTCATTGACCTCGGAGGTGTTACTGAGCTGCTGGTATTGCGTGTAATCTGCAAATTACTTGCGGGTGCTGACAGGATTAATTTTTGCTACTAGCTGCCAGTGGATAGGTTTAGGTGTGTCTAAAAAAGGATGTATATCGATAAGCTGATAAAAAGGGTCAAAATCAGGGGGGGTTTAATTGAAATCATCATCAGGAGGTTGACAGTAGATGGATACATGATGCCAAAAATCATACCCTGTGGGAAAAAAATAAAACCACAAGCAAATAAACAACTTAAAGTAAGATTCCCAAACCCATATATCTGTCATTTAAGTTTTTTTACTGCTACTTCAACTGTGCAGCATGAGGGATTCACTGAATTCTGATGGGTGGATTTCTGACTGGGAGCCAAATCTTCGCTTCGGCAGTGCCTAACGCTTGATTTTTTTATTTCCTAAATTTGTACCTGAGATTTTTTTTTCGTTTAAGTGTTTTGATTGAAATTGAGTGGTTTGGGGAAGTAAGCCTTACCGTGTTCTCTTTGAGACAGAAGCAGCTGCAACAGGATCTGGAGTGATCCAGGCTCCTTTCAGGTACGTGCCTCTACCCCCATGGAGAAGACCCCTTTGGGAAGGGGGAAAGGGCCCAGGGTGACCTGGCCAGGGCACTGATGGTTCTGTGCTTCCAGCCTCTGGCTCTGCAGGGATGGGCACCCCTGCAGGAGATACACAACCCCGCTGGTGGTGAGGGGTTTTTGTCCTCCTCTCTTCTGTAATATCTGCCAAATGACTCCTCGTGTCATCCCCATGCATTTACCCATCCCAGAGCTCTTTATCTATCACTGGGTGCCTGGTGGCTTTTCATGTAAATCCACTTCTGTGAGGAAAGGCTTGGAGGCTCTGCAGCAGGTCACACCACCACTCAAACACAAAGCAGGGACCGAGGTCTTCTCATGAATTTAAACCAGAGCTGGAAAATCCTGTCTTCTGATAATGCAGCTGATTGATTGCTGTTTGATTAAATCTACTTTTCCTCGAGCAAGAGTTGGAAATGTACTTGATGTAATCCAGCGCTGCTTTGCACCGGTTTTGACGGATTCCCTTTGGCAGTATTAAATATGCAGATTTGTTTTCCTACCTGAATATTATGCAAAGTATTCATCCAGGTGATAGAATTATGTGTGTTTTGCTCCTGCTGTGTCTGTTGACTCAAAGTAGGAAATCCTAACTTAATGTCTATGAAATTGGAATCGGAGAATCACCAAAATGTGTTCAGGTAAGCACTAATTTTGATGGTGAACTTACCTGCTAAGGTAAGGGTTAGAGAAAACCCAATATGTATATTTTTTTTTGCAGCTGGAGAGGTGGTTTTTCAATGTGAACACAGTTTTGTCCATTTGCTCACATTTGTGTTAAACAGTTAGCTGATTAGTACACTCATTAGCTACACAAACTTAATTTGTGATTTGCAGGGCAGGAGATACCTTTGAGAACTGCTCAGTGAGGTCACCTCCTGTGCAGGTTTTTGTACAGAAATAATATTTGCTAGAAACTTCTACCAGCACTTTCTCAGAAACAGAAGGTGTTTTCTGCTGGAGTCAGAAATTACCTGCCTTTCTTAGTGTTTTGGGCAGTGGTGGTTAAGGCTGAGCTTCCCAGGACTGGATGGTAAGTAAATGTACAGCAAAACAATTCTTTTCTCAGTGGGCTGATCAGTAATGCTCCACAGGCATTACTAAATTGTCTTTTGAATTCGGAAGCGTTTTATTTGTACTTACAACAAAAAGCGATTGTTCCCTTCTTTACAGTTTAGTCTTTACTTTCCTCGATTATTTTGCTGATCTCTCAGGCTGTCCCATCACTGCAGTCTTACAACCTGAGCAGTGTCTGAGCAGATAATGTTAGGACTAGGCAAAAGAAATATTTGTTTTTATGCCTATAATAAAAGGAAATCTGGAACCATAACTTTTTTTTTTTTTCTTTCCATTAAAATGTCACTTTTGTTTTATTACCCATAGCTAGAATTAGTGCATTATCTGGGCCTCAGTCTCAAAAACCCTGGTTTTATTATTAAAGGAAGGCAGACCTAACCAGCTGCCTACCTTTCAGGCATCCCTTTTTTTTTTAATGATGCCTTGCTGAAGCATTTACTCAGGGAGCAATGGAACTGTATCTCTGGCTTTGAAAGAGTGACTCCAGACTTCCCTGGAAGGGCTTGTTCTGTGTCCTTTCTGCCTGGAGCTCTCAGAACTGGCTCAGCAGTATCCAAAAATTCATTCAGTTGTATCTGGACCTTGTCAGCCCAGTAGAAGGGAGGACAGATGAGCCTGGGAGCAGTGTCACATCAATCCTTAGCAGAGCCTCAGGCATCACCAGGAGTGTTTTGGGACACGCTGGATGGTGTAAATCACAAATGTTGGCTGCAGTTCTGGATGCCTGTGGAGTTCAGAGGAGTTAAGCTGAAGGTTTCCTATGTCTAGGTATTGCTCAGCATGAAAGTTCAAAGCTAGTTCTCTTCCTGAATTAAAGCATTCTTGTAAGATAGATGGGATTATGGTGTGCACATATATATCCTCTACAAGTGGGGAGAGAAGAAATTATCCTGGCTGGCTTTTTCACCTCTGAGTAGCCATCTCATTCTAAGTCGATTGTCAACATTTGAGATACTATTTACAGAGGAGCTTTTCTAGGATGAGTAATACTATTTCAAGGGAAAATAGATGGATGTCATCTATTTCAGATGAGTCAATCCGGTGCAAGGACAGCAATGAAAAATGTCAGTCCTACATGTTCAGAAATTATACCCCAGCTGTGCTAAAATTAAGAGCTAAGTTTTAGGGAAACGTGTGTGTTGGAAAATGCGCGTTTCTCAGGGATTCGGGGCAGTCAGTGCTGAGCTCAGGTTACTCCTGTCAGTAAAACTCTAGGGGTTTTGGCAGGGTTTGTGTTGTGAGGGGATAGCTGCTGGAACAAGCTGGTGTGGAAGTGACTCGCTGCGCTGGGAGATCGTGACAGGCCGAGAGGCATGGTTTTAAATCAGAAGAGGAGAGGTTTGTATTAGATGTTAGGAAGAAATTCTTTACTCAGTAGGGACCAAGGCACTGGGACATCTTGTGCAGAAGAATCGTGGCTGCCCCATCCCTGGAAGTGTTTAGGGCCAGGCTGGGTGGGGCTTTGAGACACCTGGCCAAGTAGGTGGCATTACCTGAAAGGTAAACAAAATACTCTTCTGGCCAAGGTGTAACAGGGAGTTAGGATTTATCCCTCTCTGCAGAATCTGTGCCACCCAGCCATTCCGCTCATTTAAGTGGCGAGGCGATTAGCAAGCTTTGGATACAAGGTTGTCTCTGGACATCCCGAAGCAAATTGTTTGTTAGCGTGGCGGTAAAGGCTGTGCTGCAGCCGAGCAGGCTTTGCGGTGATGGAAGCAGATGGTTTACAAAGTCACAGAATAAGAACTGATTATCGATTTGCTATCCTCTAACAACATCAGTGTCGAGCGATAATGCACTGTACTGCTTGTTACTGAGTAAATAGCTATTTTTATATTGCTTTCTTGCAAATTGGCTGCTAGCAGGAAGAGGAAAATATATGGCAGTCTAATATCCTGAAGCAGTAAACAAATTGCTCAGGGGGAGCATCGGTGAAGCACTGAAGAATGTTTGCTGATATTTATAATTTCTTTCTCTGTGCAAAAAACTCCAAAAGTTCACAGGTCTCCTAATATCAGAGATAGTCAGAGCTCTGTTGCTTTACCATTTACTTTTAATACTTTTAATACATAATACCAAGATACTGAATATGTTCTATGTTAGCAGAACTCGAAATCACAGGATTTTTGGCAGTCACTGAGCATACAATGAAATATTATCATCTTTGTAGTTCTCTTTTGGCGTGAAGAAAAGAAAATTTTAGAAGGTTAAAAATGCAGCTTAAAGCAGGAGTGATATTATAATTCAAGGTGACTGTGTAGCATGTATAAATAACCATGCAGTAAATATTTTGCCTTTTATATTCTAGTAGCTTATAACAGCTTTCACCAGTTCAGGCCGTTACATCTTGACAAGGTGGTTTTCACTCAAGGTGTTGTTCTTTGAAGAAAACAGTCTTCTTACAGGTCAGTGACACACACCTGCCATGATTTATGCACCCAGAGTGTGGCAGGCATGGGAACTCTCCCAGGCTTTTCACTGTCAATTTGATGCAGTTTTTCATCATTGCCTCTCTTGCAGGTTAGACTCTCAAAGTTGCCGATGCTGATCCAGCCTGTGAGCTGCTGCCAGGTGTTACCCAGTGGCTGTTCCTGGAGGCTGCAGTGTGGTCCATGGAGCCTGTGTCTGGTGAGCAGTGCAGTTCCGCAGCCACAGAACTGCTCTGGCAGTGCTGTGATGCCTTAAGTTGTGGCTTTCACATTTTTCAGATTCTGTCCTGCCCAGGGGTGCAGTTCTGAGCCTATTATTAAGTGTTTGTATTAAGTGTTAGTAAGTTCTCTGCACACAGCAGGGACACAAAACAAATCCTGTTCCTGCTGGACATCAAGGACAAATTTCAGCCCCAAAAGCACAAACAGTGGTGGGCTGGAGGGAGGAACAAGAAGGATGGGACCTCACAACCTGGAGCT
Organism: Hirundo rustica; assembly: GCF_015227805.2. Taxonomy (NCBI): domain Eukaryota; kingdom Metazoa; phylum Chordata; class Aves; order Passeriformes; family Hirundinidae; genus Hirundo; species Hirundo rustica. The sequence goes on along the minus strand of NC_053455.1, from coordinate 62,312,871 downwards.
GGAATTGGACAGTTAAACCCCAATATGCAAATGGACCAAAACTTAGAAAAATGTGAGACCTTGTGACCAGGGGTCCATTTTGTGATCATTTTGGGTCCACTTGGGCGTAGCCCTGGCCAGGCTCTTGTCCTGCCCAAGGTGTACACATAAAGGCCTTTTAATAAATACCCACTTTATTCTCCAGCTCTGTCCAGTCTCTGTTCCAGGTCAGCCTTCCCAAGGCATCACCTGTGCCCAGCTTCCCCTCTGCCCCAGCCCCCTCAGGGCACCCAGAGGTGGCCCCTGTGTCTGAGGTGTAAATGGCTTCTTCTGCCTGCTACAGCCATTGCAAAGGTTGATGAGGCACTGAGAAAATAGTGGGGACGAGAGAAAAAAAACTGCTAAAGAAGAAAGGATCTGTTTTTTTCTTGATATTAATCCAGGATGAGGACCAGGGTCTTTTGTCTTGTATGATTTCCTAATTAGTGTTAAAATAGAGTGGTTTACAGCTAGCTCAGGAAGGCAGAGTTACCTGTCCTCTGCTCCTGTGCCAAAGGGAATGCAGACAAGTTATTAGGGTATAATATACTCACTGATTAGGTAACAGCATGGCAAAGCAAGTAAAATATTTTATGACAAACTTAAATAACAGTGGATTCAAGTTCAGGAAGACTGGGGATTAAGAAAAGGGACTTCATCTGGTCAAGGTAGATAGTGCCCATTAAACTGTCCTCTGGAAGATGTGCTGAGCCTTGAATAACAGGACGGTGTTTGTTGTGTGTGTGAGTTTCCATAATCAATTGCAGTCTCAAGCATTTCTTAAATTGAGCTTTCCTCCTTCCTTGCCTCTCTCCCTCAGTACCCCTCCCTCCCCGCCTCCCTCCCCCATTTATTTTCTTTTAGTTTGTTTATGGGCTCATAAGTAGGAAATATAAGTTAATCAACTGCTTATGCTATATTCAAAATGGTGACATACCTTAATCTAATTATGCAGGAGAAGATAATGAATGCCACCTCACTGGTGCATTACCACCAGCAATATCCACCCTCGTTTCTTTTCTTTGCACTTCCTAGAGGGACTGCGGTATAGGCAGGGGAGGGGAAAACTATTCCATTCTAAAAACCGTAAAAACACCCTGTGCATAAACCCATCTCTTCCTATTGTTGTGAATTTAAGAGTGCTCAAACTTAGATAAGATCTGTGCTAATTGGAGTGCTGCAGCAAAACCTTCCCTGCTACTGGTATCACACTGATAAATCCCAATGCAAATTTGAAAAAAAAGTGTTGATTCATTTCTTAAGTGCATCTTTTTTGAGCCATGCAGTTTTTTTAAAAGTGTACTGGGATTTCTTTTGAAGCACATCTTGACTTTTAATAAATATATCAAAAGTACTTTAAAACATATCATAGCTAATTTTGCTCTCCCACAAATCCATCGCTTTTTATCACCTTTTAACTAATTCACCCTTTTCCACAGCAGAGAGGAAAGAGTTCAAATTTCTTGATGGTATGTTTTCCTTTCAATTTTACTGGTTGTAAGCGTCTGGGGGGGGAGAGATTACCTAATATATCAGTCTTTAAAGAAAGGACAGAAATAGGTTCCCTTGTGACACCTCGGCTACCTGATTTACTGATTAGGTAAATGGGGTGTAATGTATACAAAGATGCCAGGTAGAAGGGCAATACTGGAGCACCTCACAGTGCACCACCGTGATTCAGGAAACCAGCTTCTCCTGGCTGGCTGATTCCCGGGATGGGGAGGTGCAGGACTGAAAACCAGCCCTGGAGTTTGTTTGCCTAGCAATCCCTTGTATTTCTGCTGTCTCCTGTGAGCTCTTCAGCGCTGTTTGTGAAGAAGGAGAAATACCTGCAAGTCCAGCTGAGATGCTTGGACATTTAATGGCATTCAGTTAATGCTTGGCAAGTGTGATGTGATTTGCAAAAATCATCTGCTGCTTAATCCTCTTCGGTGCCAAGGGTTATTAAGAAGGGTCTGCAAACAGGATGAGAAATTGGAATGTTTGTATGGTGTGGCACGAAGGAGAGAATCCTCAAGTGGCTTAAAAATAATTGAAGTTTTTTCCTTTTAACCGGTGGTAAAACTTGGATTATCAAAACAAGTACTATAAAAACTGAAGATGACCTACAGCTGAGCAATCCTTTCACTTAAACCTTGAGAAAAAGCTCAGACAGATGACAACAGAAGCTGACTGCTTGCTGCAGCATCGAGCTGGATGCACTGTGAACTGTGCTGGGGCTTAAGAAACACTCTGAGTGAGTTTCTCTCCTTATATGCGCAGCTAAGACATAACTCCAAGGCACACATGTGAGATTTCCCACTTTTTGTCCTCTGGAAACTTTGCAATCTGTTACACAGTTCACACGGGGAGGAGGAAAAGCTTTATTTCATGGGAAGGAGTGAGGCGATGAGTTAAGAGCTGTCATTTTGGGCTTGTCATCTTTGCTCTTACTGCCCAGGCTGAATAGCTGCGGGGTTTCTGAGCTGTTGCAAACAGCATTTGCAGCTGGATGTGAGCTGTGATAGACAGCTGATAGGTATTTCAGAAATTAGCTGCTCCTGCATAGGGCTTTTTTAGATGCAATCTCCGTGAGCCCATTTCCAATGGTCGGGAGGATGTGTGTGAGAAGGGGAAGGAAAAATGTCAGCAAGATTGCTGGATGCACACGTTAATTTGCCCTAATCTGTCTGGGAGGAGTTCTGCCTGCAGCTATGGAGCCTGTGATCCACAGCAGAAAGCTGCCTTATCGGGCACTGAGCCACACTGGCTCTGGCAGCATTCCAGAGGCATCTCGCTGATGGAACAGGGGTTTCCACACAGGCAGCAGAGGGCAACTTTAAAGGGAGATATCGCATGACAGGGAGCTTTAAAGTTGCTCCTTTTCCCTGTAGTTATACAATTATGAATTCTGTAACGCGCACCATGCTGCGGTACAGTGACAGTGACGCAGCCTTGCTTCAGCTTACAGATAAGATGTGGTAGGAGCTGAGATTTCCAGGACTCAGACACGCTTCTGAAATACCAGTGGGTTACCAAAGTTCCCATATCTTTGCCTGAAAGCCCCTTAATTTCAAAATCATGTTGATTCAGAGGGAGAGGGTTTACATTCTCTATTCCAAGGGAAGCTCTGGTGGCTTTTCCCTGGCAGGCACCTGTCTTTCCAAACCAAGACATAAATGTAGGGCCAGGGAAAATCAGTGTAGCATCGTGCGTGTCCCTGAGAGCCAGCTGCTCCTCGAGGCCTGGAGCCCTCTGCCAATAAAGGGCTGATGAAAAAGGAGAGGAGACGGGGTCCCGTTTGGAAATCCCGGCGCTGTTTCTTGTCCGTGCCGTGGGTACAGCCTCCAACGTGCTCCAGAGACAAGGACCCAAAACGGGCCAAGGACCCAGGGTTGTACACCAGAGAAAAGCAGTGTTTCTGAGGGTCAGGGTCCAATAGGGATAGGGAGGCATGGTGCACAGGGGTGGCCAGGAAGCGGGGGGACTCTGGGGTCACAGGGGTGTGGTACCAAGGCAAAAATAACCCAACGGGGTGCAAGGGAAGGGAGAACGTTCTGGCAGGTGTGCGTATGTGGGAACGGGGTGACGTGACAGACCCATGAAACAATGAAACCTAAGAAATACTAACATGTCTGCAAAGGCCCACGGGAGGAAGGTTTTTCTCACGCTAATCTAAAAGGGTATCTCCCATAAATCAGGGTAGAACTGTTGGAGGAGCTGCGCTTCCCCAGCTGCTTCCGTGTCCTCAGTCTGTCTGGAGGAGGGTTTTGCAAGAAACGTTAAGTGCTTCCTGTCCAAAATGTGAGGTTATTAAAAACAAGCAAACAGACCAAAGCAGTAATTTTCTTTTAACTATAAAATAATCTTTCACCGTTGTTTTTTTTAAATCTAATAACTGCCGCTTTGACTGGCTGGTAGAAAACGGAGGCTCATGCTTTGTGCAGGATGATTATTTATTTATTTTAAAAACAAAATCAAGGCCGTCTGCCATTCGGATCTAATTTCACATTTATTTTTCATAGTTTGTTTACTTAGTAGCTCTGCAGTAAGGCAGTGATTAGTTAAATCAGTTATACATAAATTCAAAGACTTGTTCTTCATTTTAGATGTTCAGACTTAATTGGATTTAAATCAGATTAAAAAGTGACTTCTGAGGGAAAAATACCCCCAAGCATGCAAAGAGGGTTGCTTTTTATAACTTATCACATAAATGGCAATAGAGATTTCTATCTTTATAACATTTATTCCCTTTTACAGCTTACAATTCTATTTAACTTTTAAAGAGAATACTTATATATTAAAATGTTAGCAGGGCAGAGTAGGAGGGAGCCGCTGACATTTCTTTTTCAGAATAACCTGCTTTCTACTCCAGAGTATTTTCTTTAGATTGTAATGAAATTTAAAACTTAAATATTATGAAAGGAGGTCATTCTGTGATTTTATTTAATATATTAATTGCTGTGAAAATCACATAACGCAAGCCACATTAAAACCATGGAAAAGACTTGGTGTTTCTCCCAGGAGACGCCCGGGTAGATCCAGATAGCTTCTCCCTTGGGGTTTAAGGGACTATCAGGGATTTAATTACAGGCTTGGGCCATGTATGTAAATAGGAATTACTGCATAATGAAAAGCAGGGTTGGGAGAGTTTGGATGAAGTTGGAATGGAGATGGAATATTTTTAGTGCTGTGGCGGTAGTTTGGGATAACCAGAAGTAACGTCTGTGGATCCAGCAGATAAATATCCTTGCAAAGGAACAGGGCACAACTCAGTCCCGACTGTCAAGCAAAATTTATGCTGTAGGGCAGTAGCATTTTTCTGCCTGGCCTTATTTTCCTAAATTCGAGCATTTTTTGATAGGCATTTGGACAAATGAGGCTTCTGTGGGATCAGCTATCTGCAGCCTCCTCATGATGCAGAAGATTGAGGAGTTTATGCAAAATCAGGTACTTTACCATATGCAAGGCAGGATGAAGGTACAGCTTTTGGAGGGCAGAGCAGAGATTTGCATGCGGATAATTCTCCATCTGGACTGATACAAGGCTGGGGGATGCAAGCCATCTCCCTCAAAAGGTGTGTTTTCTAGGGGGCTTGACAGAGGCTACCGCTGCAGAGACGTGAAGAGGCAGAAGGAATAACAACTGCTGGCTCCAAATGCCTCTGCTCATCTTTCCCATCAATTATTTAGACAAGAAAGACTTACAGGAGAATTAATCATTGAATTTTGAATTGGTGCTTTACATCAATAATGAAATAGCTGTGCCAAATACAAACACATAAAGAGAGTGGGATAAGAAATCATCATTAACGCAGAAAAGGAAAAGTCATGTTTTAATGAAACTCTAAAGCTCATTACTGCTTTATGGCAGAGGGTTACTGTCAGTGACCTAGAACAGACAGCTTTAGATGCCAAAAGTGAAACCTCCTCTTTAATCTCTCGTAAGTGATGTTGGTATATTAAAATTACGCAAGCTGAATTCTGCTAGGTTCCATAAACAAGTCATTTTTAGTACAAAAATATCTTTATCAATAAACATGTTATAAATTAAAATTTTACAGATTTTAATAGAGTCTTAATTTTAATATGGGTTGTCTTTCAGGTGTGAACATCCCGAAGTATCATGGTAAACACAAAGTTTCAATATTTTAACTGTTTGATTCATTTACACCAGTTTTGTCTGGCATATTTCTGGAGAAAAGAGACTGAGTCTGAGACCAAGCATGCAAAAACACATTTAATTGTTAGTATTCAAGTTATTGCCAATTGCTGCGTTCATATTGTTAACCTAAAAATGCCAGGGGTAAGGGCTTGGTATGCTTCTTGAAACACTGTGACCTCAAACTTCAGCTTCTCTCTCCCCTACCCCCAAGGTAAATTTCTAAGGCTCCTGTCCAGAAAAAGGAATGTGGAAAGCATGGAGAATAAACAACCTGTATGCATCAAAATCTGCAAGTAAATGAAATGACCTCATTATTTACTTTAGTAATGTGACGTGTGTGTTGTAATAGAGAATTTCTGAATGCTTGGTGATGGGAAAACTGCAGACTAAGTCAGATACAGCACTGACCTAGAAAACATCGAGACCCTGCAGTATACGTGGTAAATATTAATGCTTTTCTAACTTTACTTACTTTTAACTTGCTGGTCGATCTTTTCAAAATCTCGTGTGGTAGAATCAGCTCATAAGGTATACCGTGGCCTGCATCTGTGAATTTAAAGTAAGGAAATGGTAAATATTACAAAATAAGTTATACAGTGTTTAAATTTAGGCACTATTCCTTGACCTGCTCCAGCTCCTTCATTTAATGTTGTTTTCATTTTGATATAGATTTGTATTGCCATTTCCCTTCTGTGTTTCGTCGGGTTGCTACCTGTAGCAAATTAGAAGGAAGACAAGCATAAAGTCAATTCCACTTGCTGTAATTCCCCAGATTTTAAAAGGGAAAGACATTTATTTAATTTGCTTTGCAACCTATGAGCTCATGGGGTTCATTAATTTCTCGAGAAGTAAATAAGTTCCGGTGGTTTGTTCTCCAATTTATCACTTTTTGTCTGCTTCCATTTTAGCTGGTAATTCAACCTCTTCCTCTTGCTTGAATGAACTCTGTGAGAGAACACATCTGGGCGTTTTCGGCTTGGGGCACAGCTGTGCAGAAGGCAGGCATTTTTTGCTTAATTGCTCCTGTAATTGGCACCTCACGGCTGACAGGTAGCGCAGGAGCCGGGCTGTAGCGCACCGACAGAGACCGGTGGGGTCTGTCCCTTTGCCAGACCGTGTTTTACTGGGGCTGGGGCGGGTTCCTTGGGCGTGGGTGTTCCTGGTCCTGCGTCTCCCTCTGAGTGGCACGAGGAGCGCTGCTGGGCACGCCAGCCGGGCTGGCACTGCAGACATCGAGAGGAAACTGCAGCACACTTGTCTGCTGGTTTAGGCTGAAGGGAAACACAATTAGGCGAGGAAGTCTCATTAACGAGGCCACTTTATTAGCAGCTTTTGGTGGGGTGGGGTGGGGCGTGGAAATGTTAGATTTAGAAGATAATCAGCCTGCATTTTTATCTCTACCACTTAAAATAGCGGAATGGAAAATTCGCTTATCTCCATGAACCGCTGTTTTTTCACTTAGCGAATTATTTTACCACCCAAAGCAGATGCCACACAAAGAGTTGTGGTTGGGAGGCATGCAGTTATTTATCTCGGTCAAAGTGTCTCAGTTAAAAAGCTGTCAGTAGGAGATAATAATAATAAATACATATGGCATTTGGCTAGAAGAGTATACTAAATAGAAACACATTTCTAAAAGAATAATTGTAACTAATTAGAAGTCTCCAGTTATGCTTAGAGTTTTAAGAAAGTGAAATCAAATTTAATTATGCAAGGTCCCAGTTGTGCCAAAGGTGTTTTAAAGAATATCTTTATGGAGGCATTCAGTGTAACAAACTGGCTGGTGTTATTAGCATGCTCAGCTGTATATTTTCTTTATATTAGTTTTAATTTTAATGATGGTGTTTGTAGGACTAATTACCAAGAATCTGCACAGCACTCGCTGGGATAGTCACCCGAAAGGCTTGCATTTCTGCAGTGTTGAGTTATTGATGGCTCCAAAGCATCTTTGACTAAATTCTTTGTATTCTGTGTCTGTACAAACAGGTACTTAAAAGTGCATCTGTGATCATGCCCACAGGTCCTTTGGATGCATAAACAGTGAGTTTTGACACTTGTTCCCTCATCCCTGCATGCTGGCAGAGGATTGCTGGCCAGCATCAGGATTTGCTAGGATGAATGCAGCTCTGGGACACTGTTAGTGAAGGATTGATTGTCTTGGGTTAGCTGACCTGGAACAGAGACTGGACAGAGCTGGAGAATAAAGTAGAAATTTATTAAAAGGCCTTTAGGGTACACCTCGGGCAGGACAAGAGCCTGGCCAGAGCTGCACCTAAGGTGGACCCAAAATGGTCACAAAAATGGCTGTCCAGTCATGAGGTCTCACAGTTTTATAAGTTTTGGTCCATTTGCATATTGGGGTTTAATTGTCCAATTCCAGCTACAGGCTGTGAGGTCCCACCCTTCTTGTTCCTCCCCTCAGCCACCACTGTTTGTGCTTTTGGGGCTGAAAGTTGTCCTTGGTGTCCAGCAGGAACAGGATTTGTTTTGTGTCCCTGCTGTGTGCAGAGAGCTGAGTGACCCTGAATGTGAGCTCAGAGCTGCACCCTGGGCAGCACAGAACCTGAAATACATGGAAGATAAAACTTAAGGCACCAGGGTGATGGGAGGGTCCAGGGGCTGGGAGCTGGGAAACATGGGCAAACAGTAGGCATGCATGTTTTCTGACAACTAGTTGTCTAGGCATGCTGAGGAGGAAAGCTAATTCTTCATGGTAACTCCAGATAAAAATCTTAATACACAGAACAGATATAATGCATCTCTTCCCTGAATAAAACGGTTTTGGCTGGGCAAACCAAACTTAACCAAGGGATTTTTCAGTAGCACTCACTGTGTTGTCACCAGGGGAGTCATTAGTACCTAAGATCTGTTTAATAATGTGGTCATGGAGGAGCAGTGATCATGAGAAAAATGCTGTGATATTAGAGGGCTGTGGGAAGATTTGATGTAAAGAAACCCTGCTGATTTTGGAATTGACACAGAAGTCAGGAATGGGGTTTGGATTAGGCTGTGCAGTCCAAACCATTTTCCCATTCTTTTCTGGCAGCTCGGTTCCCCAGTGCAGCCTCTCTGGAGGTGGCATGGTGACATGGATAAATGAAGCTTTCAAATTCATGCAAGTCTTCCCAGTGATTTTTTCAGGCCCTGCAAGGTTAAGTCCTTTCTTCTCTGTTGTAAAAGCATTTCTTTCCAAGAGCACAATTTGCTTCTCAGCCCCAAAGGTTTTTTGCTGACTTTCCTGCCAGCAAAGATCCCTCCCTCCCAGTCACCGTCAGGCAGCTTTGCCCTTGAACCACCTGGCCTGACACACTGGGACCCTCTCTCTTCTTCCCCACATACCTTGAAGATAATCACAAGGCAACCATCTCTACTCCCACAGCTCCTGCTTCCCAGGATCACCATGAATCCCAGTCCTGGGAGCTGACTGAGGGGCTGACCTTTGATCACAGCAGGAGCAACAAGAACGCTCTGTTCCATGGCCAGTCCTCTGACACGTGGCACTTGGCCCTTCTGCAGTGTTGCAGGTGTGGAGCCAGGGCTGAAAGCCTTGGCCTTGGTAGCTCTGATCCCCAGGAGAGGGGCATACAGCTCAAACATCCCTTGAAAGAGAGGGGGGCTGTGCTGTCTGCCTCGTGTGCTCTCACGTTCCTGGGCTTTGCACTTGGTAGGGGGAGGCAGCCAGGGAAAGGCAGCAAAGCACAGCACAAGTGTTTGTCCCAGTGGATCTGGACTGCTGGAAAAGGAGTCATTCCTGCTGCTGACAGTAACCTGGGCTGAGATTCACTTCCCTCCACCTCAGACACGTGTGATGTATATGCATTTGCAGCTGAACCAGGCACTCCAGGCTTCCCTTATTAGTTAATGGAAGTGATTATCTATTTTTAGGCGTGACTCACCTGGTCTGTTTTTGCTCTCTATTTTAGTGCATGATGAATTGTACTATGTCCATTAACAATTCAGGAGAAAGTCTAATCCAAGTAGCTCAGATGTGGACCTCTTAATTGATTTATTTGGATCACTTCTACCCCATCTGCCTAGGTACTTAAAGCACTGGGTGCCTTCCAAGGCTAAAACTGAGGCAGAGAGTGAGAGAGGCAGTGCAGAGAGCACTTTGCTTTCTTTGCCCAGAGAGCAGCATATTTTCAGGTGTGACTTTGGCAGCTGAACTCTTGAATTGGCTGTGGTCATTTTGTACTGTCAGAAGTATCATTGGTCCTTGTCTAGGAGCAGTCTAGTCTCCATCTGTACAAGCTCTGTCTAGCCAGAAAAAAAAAAAAATAATTTTTTTTTTTGTTTCCTTCACTCTCAAGTATCTGCTGTTTTATTGACAAATTCTTTTGCCCTATCCCAGCCCTCCTTTTCCTTATGGCTCTCTGTCTGGACCCCACTTGATGCAGCCAGACCTGGCAATTCTCTGTAACTCCCCTGAGGCTGCTGACATTCCTTTTCTTTTGCTGACATTCCTTACCTTTTGCTGAAACCCAGCTCCCTGGCACAGAGGCAAGAATGTCAGCTCCACCTCAACACCCGCTGCTGTGGGACCTGGGATGACAGATCCACACCCCTCTGCCTCCCACACCATCCCCAGAGCTTGCTGTGGGTTGGAGGAGGCAGCAGTAGGCAAGGCTGGGTCCTACCACGCGTTTCTAAGCTGATGAGAGGAGCGGGAATTCTCCAGTGGTGCTCCATGTGCAGGGACCAGGTGTAGGTCCCGGTCATCATGGGATGTAGCACAAGAATGATGAGGGACTGCTTTGTCTCCCGTAGCTGCTGTGGGCTCAGGATGTTTTCCACGGGGACAGAACTCATGTGTGGCACATCTCTGGGCACTCAGGGAGCTGCACTCCTCAAGGACACCACGGGCCATCAGTGGCTGCTGGCTGCCCACACCCTGCCTGGCAAAGTTCTGGGAAGATCAGCTCCCTACAGAAAGGGTCTCTGCTATGACAGTCTCAGGGTGAGTTGGCCCTAGGGGGGTGGGTTGTGTGGAGACTGAGGAAGGAGGCATTTGAGATCAATTCAGCTGAACTTCTCATTTCCAAGCCTTGCTTGTAGCTTGAATATTGGTGCATCTCTTCCTGCCCCCACTTTTTAATCTTTAAGGGTTTATCTTCAACTTGTTTCTTGCCTTTTCACATCATATAGCTGTCAGTGGTGTACAGATCTGCTGGATATTTATTTAAATCTCAGTCCTGACCTGTGTGTGCATACGAGCTGTCTTATGATGTCCTGAGCTCTGAGATCTGCCATCCCTAAACTCGGTCTGAACCCAGCACCTGTTCTAAACTGTAATATTGGTGGGCTCACAAACACACAGGATGGGTCTCCATGTCCTCTCTTGGCAGCTACCACAGTGAATCCTGGCTGGACTGAGGACACCGAATCACTCTTCGTTCTGCTCACCATTTGCATTTTGTTTCCAGGCTGTCATTACAAGAGAGGTGATGATCTTGACCTGTGATGAATTGCAGAGGTTTTGGATAAAGGGTGAATGTTGATCTTCACGGATAGGATTTATTCCCTGTGGGAGAAGCGCAGATGTCTAAGGATGTGCAGGATGCAGAGAATCCACCCTGTGACACTGACAGTTTATAAGCACGAGTTCAGAGCACGTGTCCAGCTGTTATCTCAGAACACAGCAGCGAGGCAAGCTTCCTGTTCCAGGGCAAGGTGATCCTGTAGGATGTCCTGTAATGTGGAGTGCTGATAGGTGTCATGTCCCAGGACTCTGATTCTCAGTAACCCTTCCTGGTGTAAGGAGAGAAGAGCACACACAGCAGGTTCTAGCCATCAGTTACTGTACATCTGAAATGAGTCCTGATTCTAGAAGAGTGTCTGTTAGCACAAAATAATTAAATGCATGTCATTGGGCACACTTAGGCAGCTCTGTCCTACAATCCTTTCCCCTTCTGCTTCTCTTGTTGCTAATGAAACAGCTGCTTTTTGGTTTCAGGCTTTAACCTATTTTTAGAATCCTTTTATGCTATTGGCCCTTTGAAATGCATGAATTGCTATGAAAGAAAGCCAGTGTCATTGCTGTGAGGCAAGAGGAAGGCCCATAGGTGAAGTCATGTCTGGTGATGAGAAACTGTCTCACCTCTTCATCTCCTCCCTTCCTTTATTTCTATAAAGCAACCCAGCTCCCCGTGGCACATGGTTCTGTGCCTTTTCTGCTTTGATTTCAGCGTTACAATGATATCAGCCACAGCCCTCCATTAGCGCAGCACCAGCAGATAACTCCCTCCTTGGGGGGAATCCTTCTGTACATCCAGGCTCCTGCTCCCACTGCGGGAATGTGCTGGCCTGAAGTGGAGGAGGAAATGGAGGAGCTTGTTTTCCAAGGAAAGAAGCTGGAGAACAGTGCAGAAAGGAGGAAGCTGTGAATGAAATAGAGAGCAAGTGGAAGGTAGAATCTATTCATTGGATGAGTATCAAACCTTGTTTCTGTGAGCAGCCGTGTTCTGTTACCCTGGTTTTTCTGAGTTTCTTTATTAGCCTTTTGATTTTCATAAATGGAGTCAGATCTTTTAGTTACTGTTGAATATTAGAGCAGTTTTTCTACCTTTCCCACAGAAGTAATATAAACAAATCCTTTGTTTTTCATTCTTTGTCCTTTGTTTGCATATTTCTAACCTGAAAACAATTGTAACTGACAATTCGTCTGGCCACTGAGGCTGAGGGGTGGAAACCCCAAAAAGCCAATCTTCTGCTAGACCCACAAATGTATAAAAGTAAAAGAATAAACAAAGGGGCGCTCTTCTCTCCGCCCTTTCAGCTGGAAGCTGGATCAGAAGAACCTCTGCAGAAATCTCTTGTCTGCGTGTGATTTCTTTGTGTTCCACGGTGACAGTGTTCTCAACTGGGATGTCAGATTTTGCCACTCTGCAGCAGGATTTCACTGGAAGGGCTGTGGCTTGGCAAGCAGGGTATTTCATCAGCTAAAGAGTCAGGTTATCCCCATGACTGAGGATGCCAAAGACAGAAACCCAGAACCACTGAGCTGGTGCACGATGCGATCTGCCCGATACCACCGCAGGTGTGACTTCAAATGTGATATAAATAATTGCATTACTTCATTAGTTTTTGACCATCTACAATGAATTAATTCAGCACTAAAATAGCCCAAGCAGCAGTTCCTCATGGGATTTGCCCTTGGTAGGCTGGAGGCCCATCTGTGTCTCAGCTGACACGAATGAACGTGCTGTGGTGAGCTGAAGTGGGAAGAATCGTACCTGGTGTCTTGGCTGCAGTGTCAACAACTTGCTCATGTCTTTTAAAACCCAATCCACACTTAGCTCATTTTGGATGATTAAAAAGGGAATTTTAATTTTTGTTCCCTGGTTTCTGAGTTTTCTCCTGAAAAGTGTTTTTGATCTGATTGAACAATTTTATCCTTCCAGACAGACCTTTATTCTCATTGCTGCAGCCATTTCTGCCTTGAGGCAGTGAAGAGGACTCCTGTTTGCTCTGCATCCCTGCACAGTCTCACTGCAATCGAGTCATCTCCAAGGTATCTGCTAAACCCTGGCTAAAGACAAGGAGCTCTGAGCGCAGCAAGGTTTGGCTTTCTTTTTTTATGGCTGAAAAATGTGATTTGAATTCTGTGCTGCAGAGGAGATCTCTGTCTGCAGCATTGCACAGATTGCAAATATCTGCCATGTTTTCCCCTGCTTAGAGTACAGCCACCTGTGACACCTGCACAGTGTCTGGTGTTCTTAGGGCACTCTAGGCAATGAAGTTTAGGAAGCACATTTTATTAAACAGAGCGTGGTTAAGGAGGTAGATGGTTGGGAAAACTAATTCTCCCTAAAATTATAAGTGTTAATTCCTATCTGTTTTTCCTGCCCTTACTCTCATGTTTATAGGAAAAACAATCAGGCATTTGCTTTCACATCATACTGCAGTTGAAAATGCAGTGTTAAAATAGTGTTGCCACTGAATCTACTGCAACCAGTACAGAACCATTTCATAAAACACCGTCAGCTCCCGCATTCAGTCCCCACTCTGTGTTTCATGGATTTGCTCATCCTTCCAGTAACCTTTTATTTTGGTGTGACCCTGTCAAAACCAGTGGTCAGTGCAGAGCAGCAGATAGTGTCCATGAACTTTGAGTCTGCCAGAATGCCAGAAGGCAAAATACAAGTCCTCAGGTAAACTCTGGGCGAGTTAGGTAATAGCAGTGGTGTTGGTCTGATTGAAAATGTTATTTGGGCCTTTATTTAATACTTTTCTTTCAGAGCAGGCTGCTTTTCATTACCATTTTAAATAGACATTACCACCATAGTTAATAACTTCCACGGTTTTTTTACCCTCCAGCAACTTTATTATTTATTCTTAAATTATAAATGTTCTGCTTTTCTCTGGCATGCCTTTTTTTTTTTTTTTTTTTTTTTTTTTTTTTTTTTTTTTTTTTTTTTTAAGCTAGAACTCAGTAATAAAATACCCAGGAGAACCATGTACTTGTGAAAGAAAGAAGCAATGGGCCTGAGACTGAACACCCACCTGGTCAGCAGGAGATCAGAAGTCATGTGCAGCTCCCAGCAACCTGCCTGTCAGCCTGGAATGTTGCTGTAAAATCCGTGCAGTTATGCTGCCTTTCACAGCACAGATGAAATTTGGATGTGTGAGGAGGTTGTGCTGGGTGGGAACACCTGAAGTACTGCAGTTACCTGCTGGTTGAAGAACAAGCGTCCACAATTAAATATAATTTGGAGTTATCCCATTGACTCACCAACACCACACAGTAAAACAGCTCCTTTCCCCAGTGCTGCTGTCTCCATGTCTGCACAGACACCATGTAAGCTGCAAATTAAATGGGAAGACGAGAAATAACCTTACACATACAGAATTTCCTACTGGATTGTGTTTATGCAACAGATAGAGCCAAGAAGATGTGACCCATGTACTCTGGTTATAGAACTGTAATCTCACAGAAATTGAATGTTTTGGGAAACCTAGGTACTCCCTGGGGACTCTGGCCTGTGGTGTGTGTTGATATCTCAGCCTGCAGGAGCTGAAGCCTAAAACAAGTTCCTCAAATAAAATGCCATTACACTGCCAAGCCAAAGGAGATAACAGCGGTGGAAGATACATGGAGGAAAAGCAAATTCAGCAGGTCACTTGTAGTGAAGCTGTAGCTACTCAGACATGTGAAAGGAAGAAGATTCACTGAAGAAGCAGAGTGGAACTCTCTCCCATTTAAATGTATCGGTTGACTGAAGTGGGAATATTCAAAGCATGTTTTTCTTCCATTAAGCATGTACCGGCTGGTGGAACAAGAGAGATGTGCAGAAGAGTGGATCCAGCTGGTTCCTTCCCTTGCCAAAGGCTGCCCTGGACTCTAATGTCTGCTAAAAGATCCCAGAGGATGAGAATTGGTGGTAACAACTCCAGCAACAAAAACGCCCATCTCCTCTCCTGCCTGGATATTACATCAGAGGAATTTTCCTAGGGATGTGAGATGCCTTTCAGATATAACACGAATGTTTTAATATATGGAAATTCACTCAAACCGTGGTATCTCCAACACAAAAACAGCTGGTAGTTCTTCTCTACCACTCCTGCATCAACAAAGCTACTTTTGAACCTTTGCTGTTTATTCAAAGAGCAGCAAAATTTACTGAGAGCTAGGAATTGCTTAATAATAACAGAATGAGTGTAACTAAGTAAAAGGCCTAAAAGAGAGCTCAGACAGCTAAAAATACAATCAAAGACAGAAGATTAGAAACAACAGAATGATATTAAAAAGCGGTGAAGCAGAGTTGATTTTGGAGCAGAAAATCTTTGTGACAAAAATACCAGTACAAGTCCACAAAAGCCATTTCCTACACAAAATACTGGAAGCATTGATGGAATGGCCAAATTTATGGAATCACTAGAAATTCAGTGTGAGCCAGAAAACTGGTTTGGTGGAAGTCTCTAAGTGCATGCCATTTCTAACTTCTGTTAGTGGTGGGTGCTGTGGGACCTTGAGTTCCGAGCAAGATAAAATGAGGAAGCAACACAAGCCTCAGAAGTTGTTCCTGTTTCAGCTACTTCTAAGGGCACTTTTAATTGGCAGTATTCAAACACAAACTCCTCCAGATATGAGTAATGACACAGTCTTCAACTTTCTCCTAAATTATTCCAAGCTTCTCCGTGAAAGATAATTTTAGTATGAGCTGGTTATCTCCATTTAGAATAATAAGAGAGCACCTTGGGTAGATTTGAGCTAAACCTTCTTGAGCCTGCAGTGAGAGAGAAAAGTAGATCAGTAAAGTAATCAGAGACAGAAAGACTTTTGGAAAGCTTCAATATGTCCAGAAGAGTCTGAACACTGAAAAAGATGTATAAATACATATATTTGTATCTTCATAAACGTCTCAGAAGGGAATGAAGAACCATTTGTTGTGGTGGCTGCAGTAATTCATTGCAGCCATGAGCAGAGAGCTGTTGTTTGTATCCCTCTCACATTTCAAACAGCACGGTTGTCCTGACTAAACAGAATTTGTCAAGGATGTCTGACTCTTATCACCAGTTTCTACATTTAATCAAAATACACCATTCACTAGCATCAAAAGGATAGGAAAACTTAAAACAAATTTCCTCTTTTCCAGAGAGCTCTCTGTTAGGTGTTTCTTATGTCTACTCAGAGATTAGAGTCCTGTCTGTAGAGTAATGTGCTTTATTACATGGTCTATTGGCAGTTTTACCTAATGTGATTATGCCAAGTTCTCCATTTCCCTTCCTGTATGAGCAGCAATACATCTGCTTGCATTTGTGCATAATTCAGTAACTTTTGGAAAATGCCTGTGCTTGCAATAATTGCACACAGAAGATTTATAGAAGTACCACTAGGTGAAGACACACATAAAAATGATCAGCTTTAGTTCCAGAGATGGGGAGTCTAATGAAAGTCTAATATGAGGCTATCCAAATGTATCAAATATTAGCTCTACAGAGGCAATAATAGAATTCATTGCTTGGGTCTGCTCCGTCTGTTTCCAGTGCACAAAAATTGAATTATGACTGATCAGTGTCGATTCATTTCTCACTGTAAGTTGTCTAAATATTGCACTTGGAACAGCAACGACAGAACATGCAAGTTTAGAGAGTAAACACGGGCAGGTAAAATTTGTTTTCCTTAACAAACCACACAGTTTCCTGTTCCCTGGTTGTGATCACTGACAGCAGCTACGAGCACAAGCCTGATTAGTAACAGATCTGGGCAATTTGCAGAAAAACCTTACAACTCCCTTCAGAAGTGTGAAACGGGGTCTAAGGCAGCATCCTGACAATAACCTCTGGAAGAAAAAAAGAGCTAAAAGAATCCCGTGGGCACATGCCTTCATTTCTAACAAGGTCCCCAAGAGAAGAGAAATACCACTGATGTCATCCTAACACTGTCAACTGGACTATGTCTGCAAGCTTTTTAAAAGTGATTTGCAAACTCTAGGCACATTGGTTGTCACAATCAGACAAGATTAAGTAGTTGAGATAGATCTACCTGGTTTTCACACACAGCAATACTGTAGTGCAGTGAAGACAGTTGGTAAAGAAAATCTATGTGAAAAAATAGATTTTACCCATTGGAGAAATCATTCTCACCATAGAAAACTTCATTTCTCCACAACCCAGAATTTTGTTGAGCTCACCAAAACTCACTTGTCCCTTCACACAGTCATACCTGCCTGTGAAAACTAAACCTTTTCCAGTTTACAGAAAGAAAAGTGCCCTCATTTGTGAATTAACAATACTGCAAAGAAGTTATTAACTTGATCCAGGGCTATTCTCTTCCCCCTCCAGGAATAAGAAGGTTTGCCAAGGCTCACAGTGCACTGAAGAACAGCACACACAGGAACTTCCCAGCACATGAAACACCACTTCTCTGGAAGGAGCTCTGCGAAGGACTAGAGCGTCACTGCTTTGCTGCTTCACCTGCCAGCTGAGTGGAGAATTTACTTACTGCTTCAAAATGTGTGTCTTTTCAGGAATGCCGGAAACTTTTCTCATCTTGTACCTGAACAGCTCAGGGTGATGCTCACCCAGAGCAGCTGTGGCTGCTCCTGGATCCCTGGCAGTGTCCCAGGCCAGGCTGGACACCGGGGCTTGGAGCAGCCTAGGGCAGTGAGAGATGTCCCTGCCATGGCAGGGGGGCAGTGAAATGAGCTTTGAGGTCCCTCCTACCCCAAACCATCCTCTGGCTGTGTGGCTTGTAGGGATTCTTCAGCCCTGCTGTGGAATGATGAATATTTAAAACTCCACACAAATACAGAATGTTGCTGCACCTGTGCTTCAGGCTTGAGGACTTCCAAGTGGAGGTGCGCGCTCTCAAACAGAAAACTGTGGTGGAGGAAGGCTCTGCTGTTTTGTGCTGATTTGTCAAGATGACAGCTTTTGAAAGGGCTGAAATAATTACTTCATTCTTGTGTCAAAATAAGGGTATGTCATTGCAGATTGTGTCTCCACTTAGGTTGAAATGTAAAGGAAGCACTGTGTTAGAAACCTGGATGGCAAATGTACATATAGTTATTTATAGTTTATTTTTATGTATTTCTATTATATTTACATTCTGTAATATATATAGTATAATATGTGTTATATTGTGTACAGTATATTATATATATTTACATAATACATATTTTACAATACCTTTTATAAATTTATTTTATATAATACCTTTTATAATAGATAAAATATATTTTATATTATATACTATATAGTATATGTAATTTATAATGTATATTATATTTATATTTATTTTATTATTTATATTATATTTATTTTATATTTATAAAATATCTAATTTATAATTAGATATTTTCTCTTTTATAGATTATAGATTATATATAAAAATAAGTTATATAAGTTTATATATATTATTGGATTTGGACCCCTGGACTTGAAAACAACTTTCACAGCAATGGTGAACGTGACATTTTTTGTTTAAACGGAGACCTAAACATGAAGCAGACACCAAGTGAATTTGAGGGAAGGTGTTGGGGAGGAAATGAGGGGGAAGAGGAATAGGAAGGATGACAAAAAGAAGCCAAACCAGAAGAAGCTGTTTTCCTGTTCCAGGCTCCTTTCCCTGCCCGCAGCCACAGTCCGCAGCGCCACCTCCCGGGGCCGGCACCTGGAGCTGGTCTCGCTCCCTATCTGCTCTTTTTTCACTCTCCGTTCCACCTCAGAATCCCCCCTGACATCACTTCATGTGCCAAGAAAATGGTTTGGTTTTTTCTTTTTCTCCCTAGCTCAGCCTGACAGCAGACGGGAAGGATCCTGTCTGTCCTTTTCCGTGTGCAGACATAACTATCACACACACACACAGAGGAATATATATATTTTTATATACAATAATCCATTGTGCTGCCCTGCACTGCTGTGCAAGAGCAGCATTTTTCACGGCAAGGAAAAGGCCACCGTTTTCCTGGCAGACTCACCATCCCTCTCCACCAAAAGCACCATTACTTACACTGTTTCTACCACATTCAGAAAAAAAATGCCCTCATCCGTGAATTAACAATACTGCAAAGAAGTTACTAACTTCAGCCAGTGCCTTTCTCTTCCCCCTCCCGGAATAAGATTTGACAGTGCTCACCTGCGCTAAAGAACACTTGCAACTGCCTTTAAGTATCTGCATCCGAGTTCTAAATACCAGCACCCAGAAACATCACGAAAAATGAACAAACAGCAACAAAAAGCGTTTTTGGGTTGTTGTTTTTTTTCCTTACTGTTAAAACAGTTGGGGTCACAAATGCCCAACAGACTCTCCAGAATTTACTTGGCTGGAATCCAATCATCATTTCTATGTCTTCACAAAATCTTTGCAGCCCTGTAAAGAGCAAAAGGAAAAGCAATTAGGTGTGAAAGAAACCAGTCTGCAGCAGAGCTCTAGTGCCCTCCCTTGTGCCTAACTACAACAAACTCCAACTTTTTGTTTGAAAACCTCCTTGGAAGATCCAACTACCCAGTGAAAAATGTGACTAATAGGGTGGGAAGCATTCCGATAAAGTGTGTCTTTCTTAAGGATGAAAGCAATTGAGCTTTTATGTTGAGATTAGGTGTTTAGTGCATTTTTGTGTTAAAGCATTAACAATATGTACCGAGTAGCTGCAATTATTTGTCTGTTTGTTTCATTTCCCTGTGAAGATCAGCCCTGAAGAGGAAGTTCAGCAAAATGATTGCTATATTTCAGATCAGCCTTTTTAATACCTATGTACCTGCTTCAGCACAGGCAATGTTTCAGCTTCTCTGCCCCTGCTGCAGGACTGGATCAAAGCTGTACCCCTTAGCGCTGAAACTGATGATCTCCTGTTCTTTTTCACCTGATGCACAAGAGATATTGAAAATTCCTGGAGAGCACCTGCAGATATTTTAAATTGCATACAGTGTTGTCTAAACAAAAAGATCAACCCATATGTTAAGTTTTTCAGAATTGTTGTACTGATCGCATCTATACAGTTACTTGAGCTAATAAAACGTGCAAGGTTGAAACATGGTACTGAAAAATGCCACTGCAGCAGCTCCTCCCTGGCCATGCCATGTGACAGGAAAAAGGGTGTGTTGGTCAGCAGCTGCTGTTCCCTGGTGGTTTTTATTAAGTTAGATATTAGCAATTTCATTATTAGTAATTCATCCAAAAGTTAAAAAAAAAACCAAAAAACCCTAAAATTGATTCCAGATTTCCTAATTGTAATACAAAGAGAGATGTCTGAGCTCATCTGTCACACGAATGTTGAAAATTTGGGCCGATGTTGTCCGAATTTTGCAAAGCACTATTCTGCAGCATTCTTCTAACTTGCACGACATGGGGAAAGCTGAGATACTGGGGAAAAGGCGCAGAGTAAGGGAAGAAATGCTCGCAACAAAAGTAACAAACTACTTTATTTCTTCTTGTACAGAGTCAGCCGCTGCAGCTGCTGAGTGTAGGAAGGGATAATCCCCAGGATGGATCCAGCTAGTTTGGGAGCCTTTCTGGTGATATCAAGGAGAGATCTATCCAGCCGATTGTTCTGAGAATTAAGAAGGTAAAAACCAGCCCCGGCTGATGGTGCAGTGCCTCCTGGCGCAGCCGAGGAAAGCAGCAGGGCTGGGGGATTCTTGGCAGCCTTTAAGGGCCAGCCCAGGGGCTGAGCACTCAGTAACCCAGCTCAGGCAGAGAGCACGCAAGAGAACAGCTAAGGAACTGTGTCAGGATAAGGAACAGAGAAGAAAAATACAGAAATTAAACAGGAAAACGGTGCTGCAAGGACTGTGTGTATGGAAGGGGGGAAAAAAAAAATAAATCAAAATCTGCAGTGTATGTAAGCTCAGAAGACTGAGCCAAGGTGACTCAGAGGTCACTTTTTTGGCCAGCACAGAGATCCATGGATTCACCAGCTTCTGCCCTGAAAAACCCGACTGCTTGGCCTTGGTTTCCCAAGGCTTGGGAACACCGTGTCAAGCACATCCCTTGTGCAACATCAATACTCGACCCCCAGCTGTGGGCAGGACACTGAAATCACTGTTCCCTGGGCTAGAAATTACCCTTAAAAATGACAAACCTGCCAAGAAGAGTCAGCTTTATAATGCCTACAAATCTACCTTTTCCTCAGGAACATTCCTTTTCACTTCAATTGAATTTTGCCCTTCAGCTCAGAGGGCAGACTCTGCTGGAAATCTTTCTGGAGGACACACTGTTATGCAATACACCAGTGATCAGATCAAACTTACACAGGCAGGAAAGGCTTGATTAAAAGTGTCTGCTCTGGCACGCTCCCACACACACCCGGGGTGGCAGTGCCCAGTCTCTGGGTGGCGGGAGGCCAGCATTGGCACTGTGGGGACCATCCATCCCTGTGGCTGCATCACATGATCTTTGCCTTGGTGCATCCCAGCCACAAGCCGGGTGCTGTGGGGAGACAGAGGCAGTGCTGAAGGCAATCTTGCCCCCCATCCATTGCAGCTGTGTTAATTATCCCACAGTGGGAACAGCCTTGCCCTCACAGCTCTGGGTGTGATAAGAGGGAATTAGCTGGGACAGGGTCAGTTGGGGTCTGCTGGCCGTGCTGTGAGGAGGAGGAAGGGACAGAAAGGGTGAGCTGCTGTACAAGGGACAGGAAGCAGGGAACTGGAACTGCAGAACGAAGAGAGAAGAAGGAGAGAAAGAGATAGAGCTGTGTGGAGCTGCTCAAGGGACTGCAGCATAGAAAAGGTATGAGAGACTGTTAGATAACATGGGACAGATGCTTGGAGCCCTCTGAAGTTTTTGAAGGAGCACTCCTGAGTGCTGTGGCCATCTCGATGATAACAGCAAGGTCGGGGCTTATAAGGGCTGGAGCCTGAGGGTAGCTGGTGTTTGGGGTTCTGCTTTTGGTGTGTGCTGGTGCTTGCTTCCCCTGGGCTGTTTTAGTGGGGTAAGCACATGTTTTAATTCAGTTGTTTGGAGTGTGTTGAAGCTAATATGTTTAGGCATGTGGCGTGGTGCAGGGCTGATGTTGGGTGGCCCCAGCTGAAGCTATGTTAATGCTGGGGGGCTGTTGCTCCCTGGGTCTCCCAGGATATGCCTCAGGCTTCCAAGCCCTTACTTAATGAGGAGTTAGGAGGCACGAGTTGCTGCAGTTTGGCTTTTTCCTGGTCATTACAGGGCTGAAGTGGTGCTTTTTGTGTCTTCTGCATCAGCTTCTACCCTTGGATTGGGTTTCCTGTGGCTCTGGTAGAG
This sequence comes from Hirundo rustica, assembly GCF_015227805.2. NCBI lineage: Eukaryota > Metazoa > Chordata > Aves > Passeriformes > Hirundinidae > Hirundo > Hirundo rustica. The sequence continues at coordinate 62,290,529 of NC_053455.1, read as the reverse complement.
TGCAGAGGGTTTTGCTCTCTGCTGGGCCAGAGAATTGCTTTGGGAAGCTCCTTTATAGACCAGAATTATGTTGGCTCTGCAGGCTTCTGCAATTAAAGGCCTGACTCATATTTGCAGTGTGGAATTGGAGCCTGTTGGGCAAGGAATGGGAGACAGAGCCTTTCCTGCCCTAATTCCTCTAAGCTGTGAATTTTTGCTGTGTCTGTGGTTCTGGCCAGGGTTCGTGTTTGGGGTGGGAGCTGTGAAGTTTTGCTCCCTTTCCAGGTGGTGTTGCTGTATCTGTGCTTAGGGCAGGGAGCATTGGGGTGTTTTTGTTAATTCAGGCTCCTCCTGAGGGATGGAAGGTACAGACTGAAAAGCTTGCAGGGAAGGGTGATTCAGCACTGTGATGTGGTCCCACAGTGGGGTGAATGATAGAGAAAAGCACCACCCTGAGCAAGAGCATGTCAGGTCATTGTCTGGTTTAAGCCAGTGTTTCTGTGCTATTGTCCTTATTTTAATTTTCCTGTTAAATTGTAGCTCTGACTTGGAATTTCTCACAAGGTATTTGTGCAGAGTTAATTCCTCCTGCTGCTTTACCTTCAGTCCAGCATGCTTGCCTCAAGGCACTCAGGCAGCCCCTGGTTCTGTGCTCTGTGTTTGGCTGGTCAGCGTTCTCCTGCCAGGTGGTCCCCTCCTGCAGTTAATTACCTGCCTGGTTTAAAGGTATGTGTCTTCTGTTATAGGAATAATTTCCTGCAGTTTTCATTGTTTGTTTTCCCAGAGCAAGATTGGGTTTTTCTTCTTGTGCTTTGTACTTGAGGATACATCCAAAGTGCTCTGTAGGTTCTTGGCACACTGTGGGAATTTGGTGTGCTTGTGTGCGTGGGATCTTGGGTCACACATATGGAAATGTAAAATCAGCGCTTGGATTGCTCTGGATACGTAATGGGAAATGTGTGTTAGGAGAAGTGACTGTGGCTAAGGACTGCTCTCTTGTAGCTCTGCGGGTTTGGCAGAGCGGTTGAAGGGTTTGTGAGAGCAGACCAGGGAATGGACAGATCAGCCCCAGGAGGTTGAGCTTTGCTTCTCTTTCCAGAAGGCTGAACCCACTAGTGAATGTAAAGTCTGTGGCCAGAGTAGTAATAATTGTTTTTTTGTTTTTTTGTTTGTTTGTTTTTTGGTTTTTTTTCTTCTCTTGAGGTCACTTGTAAGGGTAGGACAAGAGCTGAGGCAGAGCTTGTTGGGACCCTGAGAGAGAGGGAGAAGCAGCAAATGGAGTTGGAAAAGTATTGTCCTTTCCGTACCTGAGAAGTTGGACAAGACCATGAAATCAGACCCGTGGTCTTGTTGTGGAGTCCACGGTCCAAGGGAACTCCTGGATTGCTCCTGAAGCCCTGGCCAGGCTTGGGGCCCGATCCACGAGGAAGCTGAGCCGGGCTGTTGCCGCACTGGACGTTGTGTCAGCCTGTTGCTGGCACCCATTTGTCCGAGCTGGGCCCTGTCCCAGCAGAGCTGTAAGTCTCTTTGCCTGCAGGTGGATGTGCCAGTGGCAAGTCCCAGTTGTGGGAGAGGCTCTCCAGTGCTTGGCTGGGACAGGGGGTTCCCAGCTCGCGGGCTGTGGCTCTGGAGGATGGTGAAGTCTCAGGGTCCCTGGTGCTGCGTCTCAGTCCCTGTGGTGCTGCTCTCTTTGGTAGCAGTGGTGAGGGGCATTGCAGGGCTTTGTTGTTTGGAGTTCTTTGCTGCTTTGAGCTCTGGTGGATGAGGCTGGATTCCTGAAGCTGGTGTCTGTGTCTTTGCTGCTGCCCCTGCCCCCCTGGCCAAACACTTCTACTGTCCAGTACATATCCTGGGACCTGTGCTGCGTGGAATATTTACAGGAATTTGATCCTGTGAGTTTTAGATGAAAACAGTGCTTCTTTTTGAATCTTGTAGGAAAGCAGGACTGGAACGTGGCAACTTGGGGGACTTTTCCCACAGGTGTTTGCATCTGTGCTGTCCTGTCTTTGTTCTTCCTGCACTGTTGGAGGCGGGACTCATTTATTTGGGTTTTCCTTTTCCATCCCTGGGGACACAGGTGATTAGGCTCAGCCTGAAGGAGATTCCCAATGGAGTTTGTGATAGCTGGTTTATTTAACTTTGCTTTCATGCAATAAAGAGTTGAAAATTAGCTTCTTACAGGAATTGGCAAGAGAATTAAGCAGTGTTACCCTTCTTATTCTGCTGAGCTTGTTTCTGCTCCAAGTCCTGCAGTACCTAAGGACCCCAAGGTGTTCAGGTGTGACGGGGGTTGGAAAAACCTGTTGTGTTGTGTGTGAGGCAGCCCATTGGGACTGGTGCTGGGTTCTGGATTTGGAAGGGCTGGGTGGGTGTGGATCATGGGATGTACTGTAATGAGAGCAGTGTGCTGTGGGGATGGTCAGGGCCCATCTCTTCTGTCTGCCAGGGGTGCTGAGTGTTCTGTACCTACTGTACAGACCAAGCTGATTTGGTGTGTTGGCTCTCCTGTTTCCATAGTTTTTCCCAAGGAGTGGGAAGGAGAAGCTATTCCTCTACTTGAGCTAAAAGTCTACCTGGATTTTTGCCCTCCTACAGAACTGTTGAGTTCTCTTGTTGAGCCCAAAGCCTGTGGCCATAATTAATAGTAATGATTGTGCCTTTCTCTCTCCAGGTCCTTGGCAAATGCTGGATGAGAACTGACACAGAATTTCTTGGGACCCTGGCAGAGAGAGAGAAGCAGCAAATGGTGTTGGGAGAGTTTCTGTGAGTACCTGTGAGATCATGGGCTTCTTACAGCTTAAGAAAGGATCTGGATAGGAAAAGAGCTTGTTTTCCATGAAACCCTCATGTGGAACATCTGAACAAAGAGGATGGGATGGGACTTCTTGGAGCCTAGAAATGAGGTGATGTGAGTATTTTTGATAGCAGCAGAGCATCTGGAACCAGTTGGCAGAAGACTCTGCAAGGTAAGTGCAGAGCTGAATGATACAAGCAGGAAAACATCTGGGGCTGGGTTTGGACTTCTCAAGGCCTTGTAGATTCCTCTCTCCAACCACCACTTGTCAGTAGAGCTGGATCGCTATCCTTCAGCGGACCGTCAGTGTCTGGTGTTCCTGGCGTTTTAGTAGCTTGAGTTTTTCCCAAGGAAGAGCATCCTGGTCTTGCTCTTGTGTTGAGACAGCTTAGTGCCCTTTTGGACCTCCTTCAAGGAGTAGGAGGAGCCTGGATTTGTGTCTCTTGGATCGTGCTGACCTTCAAGACAAGGACTAAAGGGGAGTGCCAAGGCAGCAGGGGCTGCTCTGGAAGTCAGGAGTGGTTGGGCTCTTCTGTCCTGGTTCTGCTTAAGAGATGGCTCAGGGCTGCTGAAGTGCTGAGGGCTGAACAAACAGCCCTCACCTTTGAGCCAAAGCTGAGCTCTTGATGGAACCTTCCAGCCTAATGCTGTGTTTGTACACGTTCATTAACAAAGTCCACAGGATCATTAGTGTTAGGGCCTAGGTATCTGCTCACTGACAAAACAGGGATTGACCTTTCTGTGCCTGAGAAGCTGGACAAAGCCACAAAATCAGACCTCTTGCCTTGCTGGCAGCTCCTGGGTTTTTCCCTGAGCCCCGGCCAGGCTTGGGGCCCAATCCACGAGGAAGCCGAGCCCGGCTGTTGCCGTACTGGACGTTGTGTCAGCCTGTTGCTGGCACCCGATTGTCCGAGCTGGGCCCTGTCCCAGCAGAGCTGTAAGTCTCTTTGCCGGCGGGTGGACGCGCCCGCGGGAAGTCCCGGTTATGGGAGAGGCTCTCCAGTGCTTGGCTGGGACAGGGGGTTCCCAGCTCGCGGGCTGTGGCTCTGGAGGATGGTGCAGCCTTAGGCTGTGACTGGTGCTGTATCTTAATCACTGTGGGCAATTGGCCAAACGCAGGCACCCATGAAAGTTGTTCACTCGCTCTCTGCTGCTCTAGTGGGGCAAAGGAGAGGGGGGAAAAAAAAAATTAATGAGGTGTTCATGAGTTAAGAACTGTGAGAAAACCACTCTAAGGGCAAAACAGGTTTACATTTAAAAGTGTAAGGTTGATTTGTTATTAACAGAGTCAGAGAATGATAGTGAGAAGTAAATTAAGCCTTTAAAACACCTTGTATTTTTTTTCCCCCAGCCCCTTCCTCTTTCCTACTGACAGTGCAGGGAGACAGGGCATGGGGGTTTTGGTCAGCTCATTATTTGAGGTTTTTCTTCTGTTTGCTCAGGGAGAGGAGTTTTTTCTCTGGTATGCTGTAGGGTCCCTCCTGCAGGCCAAGAGCCTTTCCAGAGCTGTTGTGTCACGGGTTCCTCATGCCCAGGGTGCAGTTTTTTAGGGCTTGGTTGCTCTAGTTTGGAAGCAAGGGCTCTCTTTATCTCTAGAAGAGGTTTTAGACTCAGATGCAAGAATGAGCAGTTCTTGTTGGTTAAACCTCCCCTCGGCAGGTAAGAAGGTTTTGACTTCTATTTTTAGAATCACGGTCTAATGTTTTGGTTCAACTCTACTTGCATATGGGGGTGCCGGAGATGATTTCAGGCTTGAAGATGAGGAGAATCATGGGGATTACGTATAGGGCTATGAGGGGATGTTCTTGTGTGGAGGAGTTTTGGACTGATGTGATGTGGGATGGAAGGGTGCCTCGTTGTGTCATTGTTAGTATGTCTAAAGCGTATGAGGCGGTGAGGAGGATTGTGGCCCCTGTGAGGAGGATTGTGAGTGGAGATCAGTTGAACGAGGCGATGCTGATGGTTAGCTCTGCTCTGAGGTTAGTTGTTGGGGGTAGTGCTCTGTTAGGTTTGCTGGTAGTCATCAGGTGGCCGTGAGAGGTAGGAGGGGTTGCGTGCCTCATGTTAGTAGGAGGGATTCGGCTGTGGGTGCTTTCGTAGTTGGTGTTGGCTAGGCCAAAGAGTGTTGAGGAGGTCAGTCCGTGTGAGATGATTAGGTTTATTGCCCCTGAGAATGTTCATTGGGTTTGAACGATGGTTGCGGCGACAACTAGGCCTGTGTGGCTGACCGATGAGTAGGCGATTAGGGATTTTAGGTCGATTTTGCGTAGGCAAATGGCACTGGTTATCAGTGCCCCTTATAGTGCGAGGGTAACAAAGGGGTAGTGGAGGTTGGTTGATGTTAGGTTTACAAGGATGGTTATTCGTATAATGCCGTATCCTCCTAGCTTTAGTAGCAGGGCGGCGAGGAGCATGGATCCTGCGATGGGGGCTTCTACATGAGCTTTGGGGAGTCCTAGATGTAGTCCGTATAGGGGAGCTTTAATGATGAAAGGTATTAGGAGGGCGAGGCTTGATGCGATGCCTGTTCAGGAGGAGGTGAGGGTTGGGTGTGAAAGTTTGAGGATTGGGAAGTCAAGGGTGCTTGTTTGGTTATGTAGGTGGAGGATGGCGATTAGCAGGGGGAGTGAGCTGGCGAGTGTGTAGAATAGGAGATGAATGCTGGCATTTAGATGTTTGGGCTGGTTCCCTCATTGGGTGAGGGGGATCAAGGTTGGGACGAGGGTGGCCTCAAATGCAATGTTGAAGAGTATTAGTTCTGAGGCTGAGAAGGCCAGGAGGATGAAGGGTTGAACTATTGCAGAATTTCCCCACGAGACTAGACGACCGCCGATGGCAAAAGTGAAAGAGACTGCTCTCTGGCGTCGGGTGGGATTTTACAGCTTTTATTCTCAAGTCCTGCCTGCTTCGCTGGAGACCTTTCCCGATGACTCGCCAATGCCAGAGAGAGCTGGCCCCTCCCCTGTCAGGGCTTTTTCCCCAGGGAGCAGGGCCCAGAGGCACTACCCAATAAGGGAGAAGGGGCAGGGGAACAGAGTTAGGTGACACTTCAGTGTGGGAGATGGGCAAGGACAGATAGAAAAAACATTACAAATCTGATGATATAGAAACCCAATTAATGCATTACAACAAACTATGATTACTGTTGTGATAAAAATTCATTTGCGGATGGGGGGTTCTTGTTCCAGGTGATTTTGGCTTGCTATGAGTATTAGAGGAAGGAGTCAGCATGATAGGACTAGTCGGGGTGGGGCAGAGATTTGGTCAATGGAGGTTCAAGAAGTTAGGTTATGTTCTACCTACCTAGACCCTACCTAGAACCGCGGTTCTAGACCCTACCTAGAACCAGTTCCGTGGTCTGGACCACCCAGTTGGCAGGGAAACCTGGACTGGATTTCTCCTGGAAACTGGAATGGAGTCGGCAAAGGAGAAAAGAAAACCAAGACTGGATTGCTCACGGGGTCTGGATGGGCGTCACCTGGTTGGAGGGAAATTCTGGACTGTACTCTGGGCAGTGAGCCCAGTCTGTGTAGAATGTAAGTGCATAATTCAGGACTGATCCAATATCACTGAAGATTTTCCATGATATTTGGTGAGAATGGGCCTCAAGTTATTTGCATCCACACCTCCCCAGTGTGGACTTTTCCTGTGTAACGCTGGCCTCAGGGGCAGAGAAATGCTCTTGGAAATGAAATTCAAAGGCAGCATCTGAGACAATGGCATTTCAATCTGTGATTAAAATTTTTATGAAATAGCTTCAAGGCTATCTATTACAGAATAACTGAAATCAAATGGAGACAAGCAGATCAACATGGTATTGATTTATTCTGGGGAGTATGCTCTACACAAATTATCCCTTTTCCTCATTTACTGAAGATTTCTCTGTGTTATCCCTACCTCTTGCTGAACCTGCACACAATCTTTGCGATACGTGCCACGGGTTGCTTAATTTAAGATAATTTTAGGGAATAAATAATTCTTTTGAAACACATCTCCGCCTTTGATTTCCTCTGAAAATAGACAATGAACAGAAACATACTGAATCTGCATGTGGTCTGTGTCTTATTTCTAAATCATTGATTTTCAAGTGATTTCTGTTTTGTTTCCAGATTGAAAATGGAGTTGCTGAGCAAAGTTTTAACAGTAAGAAGGCAGCAAGTTCTATAGGGTTTGACAGTCTGGAAGCACTGGACGGGTCCTCTTTATATATTGTGGCATCAGTGTTGGAGTCTATGGGTAAGTTGCTCTTGAATTGAATTTTTTCTTGACATTTCTGCAAATGTGAATAGAGCTAGGAGAGAAAATTATGACCACACTGAAATGCAGCATAACATTGTTGAGTTCAGCTGACAGTGTGAAGTGTTTTTATATCCACAAAGCTTTATTGAACTTAAGTTTGCACTCCTGAGCTGTGAGTTTAGTTTCAAAGGTCTGATATTGCTGAAGAACAGACCCAATTCACGTTCTGCTATTTTTCTTGCCCTAAAACAGCATTTTAGAAGCTCTGCGCCAGTTGTGTAAGGAAATATGCTAACGTAATATTAAAATTATTTAAATTATGTGATGTTGCATCTTGTTTATCTGACATTAAAATCTAAGACTGCAGCTATAAATCCTGATTGCCTTTTTTGTATGAGTGATTTAGTGCTAAAACTAAGTTCAGCAATCAGAATCAAAAAACAAACAAACAAAAACACACAAGAAAAGAGGAAAAAAAGAGAGAACATTTCCTCCCTGGAAAAACTAAAGACCTTTACTTAGGGCTGTTCTTTTTGCCAGCATCCCAAATGCTCCTACATTCCTAAAAAAAGTAAATTCCAGTATCGTCTTCCTTGAGACGTGGAAGACCAGGAAATTACATGTTTTAAATATCCACAGGGAAAGGGAACTGAATAGTTTTCATAGTTTTCCTGGGACGCAGAGTGCTGTGTCCAGCTCTGGGGCCTCCAGCATGAGAAGGACAGAACCTGCTGAAGTGACTCCAGAGGAGAGTCACAAAGAGAAGAAATAAGGGCTAAAGACCCTCTCCTATGAAGGCAAGCTGGGAGGGCTGTGGTTTTTCAGCCTGGAAAAAAGGCTTTAGCAACACTTAGAGCATCCTTCCTGTGCTGAAAGGGGGTTATGAGAAGGCTGGAAAAAAATACATACAGGACCCTGGAATGATAGGATACAAGGGAATGGCCTTAAATGGAAAGAGTGCAGGTTTATATTACAGAACAGGTACAAGTGCTGTACTGTGAGGGTGGCAAGGCAGTGAGAGGGGTTTTCCAGAGAAGTTGTGGATGCCCTATCCCTGGCAGGGTTCAATGTCAGGTTAGATGAGGCTTTGAGCAACCTGGTCTAGTGGCAGGTGCCCCAACCACAAAAAGGGAGGGGCTTGATGATCCTCAAGGTGCATGAGTGGATGTGATCTATCCTTTCAATGCCATGTTCTCTAGCGCAGGTGTTTATAAGGCTGTTCTTGAAGTGGGTCCCATTGTCTGACTCGATTCTCTCCGGGGTGCCATGTCTCCATGGGTTTTGCATTTCAAGGCCCACCATGGTGTTCCGGGCAGTAGCGTGAGGCACAGGGTAGGTCTCCAACCATCCAGTGGTGGCTTCCACCATGGTCAGCACGTAGCGCTGGCCTTGGCGGGTTTGGGGAAGGGTGATGTAGTCAATCTGCCAGGCTTCCCCGTACTTATACTTGGACCATCACCCGCCATACCATAGCGGCTTTGCCCGCTTGGCCTGCTTGATGGCAGCACACGTCTCACAGTCATGGATAACCTGAGAAATACTGTCCATGGTTAGATCCACCCCTCGGTCTCGTGCCCACTCATAGGTGGCATCCCTGCCCTGATGACCTGAGGCATCATGGGCCCATCGAGCTAGGAACAACTCTCCCTTGTGTTGCCAATCTAAGTCTATCTTTGACACCTCTGTCTTTGCAGCCTGATCTACCTGTTTGTTGTTCTGGTGTTCCTCGTTAGCCCGACTCTTGGGGACATGGGCATCTACATGGCGGACTTTCACAGGTACCTTCTCTACCCGACTGGCAGTGTCCTTCCATTCATCGGCAGCCCAGATTGGTTTCCCCCTATGCTGCCAGCTGGCCTTTTTCCACCTTTCCAGCAAAGCCCACGGAGAACTGGTGAATGCTAATCTGTGTATCCGTGACTCGGTGTAGAGGTAGAGCTTTGGTCACTTCTCTCTTTCAGCAATGTCCAGGGCAAGTTGAACAGCTTTGGGTTCAGTTAGTTGACTCGATCCACCCTCTCTTTCAGTGGCTTGTGCAACTTGTCGTGTGGGGCTTTATATGTCTGCTTTTTACTTCTGGTTTATCCTTATGATGCCGCATGAACTCTTAGTGAAAAGAGCTTAGCGTGTTTCTTCAGCTGGCAGTTGGTTATATGGTGGAGCTGCTTTAGCACGTGTCACTTGTTCCTGCTCCTCTTCATCCGTGGGATTAAAGTTTTGACTTTCTGGCCAGTTGGTAATTACTTCTAAAATCTCAGGGCGATTTCGGGTTTCCAATACGGGTGCGCTGAGGGATGAGGGCAATCCATTTGCTCCATGTGGCGTTGGTGGCGTGATGGGTAGAGGGAACCTTGCCTTTAAACATCCACCCCAGCACCGGTAGTTGGGGTGCAGGAGGAGTTGTGTTTCTGTGCCAGTCACCTCTGAGGTGGCTTGAACTCTTTCCTAGGCGGCCAAGATTTCCTTCTGTGTTGGAGTGTAGTTGGCTTTGGACCCTCTGTAACTTCAGCTCTAGAATCCCAGCGGTCGGCCCTGCGTCTCCCCAGGCACCTTCTGCCAAAGGTTCTAGGACGGGCCATTGTTCCCGGCTGCAGAGTGGAGAACATTCTTCACCTCTGGTCATATCCTGACTAGGTCAAAGGCTACCGCATGAGCAATCTCCTGCTTGATCTGGGCAAAAGCTGGTTGCTGTTCAGGGCCCCAGTGGAAATTGTTCTTGCGGGTGACCAGGTAGGGAGGGCTCACAGTCTGGCTGTACTCAGGGATGTGCATTCTCCAAAAACCTATGGCGCCTAGGGAAGCTTGTGTTTCCTTCTTGCTGGTCTGTGGAGACATTGCAGTGGTCTTATTGATGACCTCGGTGGGAATCTGATGCCGTCCATCTTGCCACTTTACTTTCAGGAACTGGATCTCTTGGGCAGGTCCCTTGACTTTGCTCTTCTTGATGGCAAAACCGGCTTCCAGGAGAATGTGGATGATCTTCTCTCCTTTCTCAAACGCTTCCGTTGCTGTGTTCCCCCACACAGTGATGTCATTGACGTACTGTAGATGTTCCGGAGCCTCACCCTTTCCCAGTGCAGCTTGGATGAGTCTAGGGCAGATGGTGGGGCTGTGTTTCCACCTCTGGGGCAATCGGTTTTAGGTGTACTGCACGCCCCTCCATCCTCCAGGGGGGCGTTTTCTGATTATGGGCCAATGGGGCCCACCAGTGACATGACACATTCCATCATCCCATTGTGAGATGCTCTAGCCAGTGTGGGAGGAGCCAACTGTTCCTAGCAAGATCAAAACTGGGACTGAAGAACATAAGATATCCAGTTTTTTCACTGGATTCCCAGAGGAAGACCGGACCCATCTCGTCACCACTGGACTTTCTGCAGGACCATCTCTACTCCCCCGGACCATATCTGTTACACCAGGAGGACTTATTTGGACTGCTTCCAACACCCTGACCACCAAGGGTGCCAGGTCATTTCCCTGACTCTGTCAGAGTTTTTCAGGATTTTTGGTTGCTACCTTGCTTGGCTTTTTTTGTACTACTATATTTGTATTTCTTTTTTTTTCTTTTTTTTTTTTTTTAAACTTTCCTAATAACTGTTACTCCTATTCCCAAGTCTTTGCCTGAAAGCATCTAATTGCAAAATCATAATAATTTAGAGGGAAGGGAAGGGGGCTTACATTCTCTTACATTCCAAGGGAGGCTCTAGCTCTCCTTAGCAGACAACTGTCTTTCAGAACCAAGGCACTGAATAACTCTGTTCTTTGTGGGGGAGTTATGACCACCTATTAAAAAAACAACAAAAAAACCCCCTGAAGCTGATGTTTATATTTTCACTTTATTCTTCTTTGCGGGGGGAAAAAGGACCGGGTGTTGTTCTCATCCCTGGTTTCATGAGAGATCTGGATATCTGCTCTGGGGGCCAGGACAGCTGCATGTCAGGGATGCGATGGGTAATGGGCACCACTGGTTGATGCTGTGCTCTTGCCTACCTCGACTGGTCAATGCTGCTGCTGCTGGGATTTGAATATTGCCACGGAGCTTCTGTGGACACGGAACAGTCCTTGTCCTTGCAGGTGGATCTGTGCCTCCCTTGGAGGCTCTGATTTGCCCTGGATTGGGCAGAGAGAAGATGCCAGGGAAGCACAAAGCCTCCACTTGCTCCTTTTTTTGCCAGGTACCCTGGAGTGAGCGCAGTAACCCTGAGGATGGAGAAGGGTTTGGGATGAGGCCAAGAGACCTGGGGAAACCATTTTGCAGAATGACACTTGTGTGGAAAGGTTTGTCTAATACTTGGTGGTTTTGTTCATATTGCGTGTGTTTTCTTGTTTTAGTGGCTATTCTGGGGCACTGCATTCAAAGGCAAGCAGATCTTTTCTAGTGCACAATATCCTTCTTCTAATTATTTTCTATTTGATTTTGTGGAGCAAAATTGGGTTTTGGTTTCATCCTCTGTACATAAGGGCACGGGATCTGCACTGACCCTTCCACACAAAGCCCTCCATGTGCACACTGGTTAATTGGAGTAGGTGATACAGGCTCTGCCCAAAGGAGATTCCCAATGGAATTTTAACGAGAGGCACTGTTGGATTTCCCAGAGCTGGTTGAGTTAATTTTTGTGTTGTGTATTAAACAGTTGAATGGTTTTTTTCCTTCCAGAATGCTGCCGTGCAACCCACCTGGGTGCTTTGCACATCCTAGGTTTTTTCCATCTCTTGTCACATCAGAACACCCTGGCATCCTCAGGTCCAGAGGGACTTTGAGAAAAAGGTAATGTTTTTGTTATGGATTTGTTTGGAAAAAAAAAAAATTTGGGGTTTTTTTTGGCTTTTTTTTTTTTTTTTAATTTTGGGTTTTGTTGTTGTTTTTTGGTTTTTTGTGGGTTTTTTTGTGGGTTTTTTTTTTTTTTTTTTTTTCCCTTCTCAAAACCAAACTGAAACAAGCCACCTCTGGGAAACCCAACAGCAGCTGTCACTGAAACTCTAGTGAGAGTCTCCTCCAGGCTGAGCCTAAATGCTCTGTGTCCCTGAGAAAAAGTGTCACTTAGCATGGGGTACGACTGACTTGAGGCCTTAGTTCCACAGCTCCTCTATGGACGTGCACTATGGCTGAGGAGGGACAGGTATGGAAGAAGGAGGAAAACAGCCCAGCCTTTCACAAGCTTTTCACAGTATGCACTGGGGCTGGAGGCACTTCCCTTCTCTGCTTTGCACGGATTTTATCCGCTCCCCTCCTCTCCCCCAGGTCAAAGTTCCCAGCACATGGGGGCTGTTTGGCTCCCCCTGGCCTCAGCCCTCTGGCACAGAAGCAGTCTCCCTCTGTGGGTGCAAGAACACGTCCTGCACTTTCTGCAGTGTCCTTCTCTTGCCCCCTTGGAGCCGTTGGACCACGCTGCCGTGCGGAGCACAGGGAGAGTTTGGCGTGGTTGTGGCCATGCCCGGTCCTGGCTGTGTTCTTGAGGAACCGTCTCTGCCACAAAGTCAGGGTGCTTCTGACGGTGTCCCCACCCTGGCTGTGGCCGCCTGAGCGTGCAGGTGCTGCCCTGAGAGGGCTCTGCCAGGGGTGCTGAGCCTGGGCTGGGTGGGGGCTCATTGAATCCGTGGACCCACCACGTGCCTCCCCAGGCCACGGCCCTGCGCTGTCCCCACCCCTGCCACGCACAAGGCAGCCAGCAAGGCCCTGCCCTCCTTTCACCCTGACTACTGCTCTCTGACCTTTTGCTTTGCCCTTAATGTCTCACCCTGAACACTGACTTTCAAAGCTGATATTGGCAGTAACAGGCAGCCAGTTCAGTTCTGTGTTTAGGTGTAGTACAGAAACAGGATCTTTCTCTTGTCGTGACGGGGCAGCAATTGGAGGATGTGGTAGAGACTGGAATGCAAAGAGAATTAAAAACATGAAGATGGGCTTAGTTTTGTGGCCAGAGCTCTACTCTGCAGTACCACATTTCCTGAACTTGGCAATGCCATGCACCTGCCACAAGTACACACCAAGCGTGAACCACAGCCCCTGTGTAGGCCAAGCACCTGCACAGGTTGCACACGCTGAGAGCACACCCTGAGCGCATGAAACCTGTCCCTTTAGCTGCCCCTTACCCTTCTCCCGTGATTTTAGATTTCTTGTGACCAGTGGGTTTTCCCACAATGTCGACTGGATTACGGGATCCCATCCATGTTTTCCTGATGGCAGGCTACATTCCCTACACGCTGCGTTTTCCCCCATGCCAGACCGTGTGTGCAATCATCTATGTTTTCCCAATTCCTGAGTCCACATGATCCCATCTACATTTTCCTAATTCTGTATGATGCATCATCCAGTCCATGTTTTCCCATGTTCTAGACTGCCTGAGTGCGCCTGTCCATTTTCCTGATTCTGGACTCAGTGTGCGATCTGGGCAATATTTTTCCACATTCTGCACTCTGCACGCAATTCAGTCCATGGTGTCCTGATTCTGGACTCTGCACAATCTAGTCTGTGTTTTACTCATTCTGGGCTCTGCGTGTCATCCAATCCGTGAATTCTCAGTTCTGCATGCCAGGTGTGACCTGCTCTGTGTTCTCCTCCATTCCAGACCCCACGTGCAATCTGCTCCAATTTTCCCCCACCCTGGGCTCCATGTGCCATCCAGTCCAGGTTTTCCCCCATTCTGGAGTCTGTGGGTACTCCAGTCCATGTTTTGCCACATTCTGGACTCCATGCATGACCTGATCCAGAGTTTCCTGATTCCATATTCTGCATGTGATCCCATCTGCATTTTCCTCAGTTCCAGTCTCTGTGTGATCCCGGTTTCCCCCATTGCAGACTCTGTGCACAATCCGAGTTAATTACTGATTCTGGGCTCCGTGCACAATCCCCTCTGTGTTTTCCTCCATTCTGGACCCCACGTGTGATCTGCTCGGTGTTTTCCCCCATTCTGGAGCCCATACATGATCCAGTCTGCCTTTTCCCACGTTCTGGGTTCTGCAGGCGATCAGCTCTCTGGTTTCCTGAATCTGGACTCCACGTGCGATCCTGTCCGCGTTTTCCTCCATTCCTGTCTCCGCGTGTGATCCCGCCCACATTTTCCCCCATTCTGGATTGCCTGCATTTTCTGGTCTGCGTCTTCCCACATTCTGGACCCTTTGTGCTCTCCAGTCTGTGGTTTCCTGATTCCAGAGTCTGCACGTGGGTTTGTCCACATTTTCTTCCATTCTAAATTCCCTGTGTGATCCAGTCCATCTTCTTCCCCATTCTGGACTCCACCTGCGCTGCTCTCTGGGTTGTTCCCCGTGCCATGTTGTGTGTGTGTGTGATCTGGTCTGGGATTTTCTCTGTGCTAGGTTCTGCACATGATCCGGTCCAAGTTTTCCATCCTTGCCGGGTTCCAAAGTCCAGCCCCGCTGCTTTTTCCTCTCATGCCAGGCTTTGTGCAAGATCCCGCCTGCTTTTTCCCGTAGCGCCTTCTCTGTGCATGTTCCCACCATTTTTTTTTCCCTGTGCCAAGCTCCGTGAGTGATCTTACCCCATTTTGCGCCCTGCTGCCACCTGGCCCCGATTCAGGCTGGATTTTTCTCTCCCTGCAGGTTCCAGGCACAGTGTGAGCTGGGTTTCTCTTTGTTCTGGGTCACGGCTGACATCTGTTTGAGGTTTTCACCTGTTCTGGATTATGGCTGACGTGTGGTCTAGGCTTCCCCCCATGCAGGACATCAGGTACAACCTCACCCACTTCTTTCCCCCATTCCAGACTTCTGGCACAGTCCCGTTTGGGTTTCCCCTCATACTGGATTCTGGGTTCGATTCTTGCTTTGGTCTGGTGTTGCTAGACAGACACGAAAAGAACTACAATCACGCAGTCAAGTTCAGAGCAAAAAGAGAGAAGTTTATTTCTTGACTTTGATTTATATAGGTTCTGGACAACAACCAGGGATTCCCCAGAGATCTCTTCTCACTGGGGAATTGGAAATAATTATTAATTGCAGAAATGGTTTCTGAAGCCTTTCCCCTTTGCTGGTAGATCGTCTCCTTCTGCCTTTGAATTTACAGCTGTTCCCTGCTGTCTTTTGCCTGAATTCCTTGCAGCTGCTAACTGGGAAAACCTGGAATAACTTAGAGGGGACAGAAGTGACATTTTTAGCTGAAAACCTGAGGCAATTGAGAGGGGACACAAGAACAGTTTTTGTAGGAAAATGTGAAGGGATGTTGAGGGGAGCGAGGTAGCATTTTTGAGTGAAAAGCTGAGGTGATGTTTAAGGGGGAGAGTGAAAATTTTTGGAGCAGAAAAGAGTTAATTGTACCAGAAGTAAAATTTTGGGGGTAAAACTCAATGTAATCTGTAGGGGACAGAATGAGTATTTTGGAGTAAAAATGAAGTACTCAGTAGTAGACAAGGAAGGAAATTTTTGGAGGCAAAACTTGACAGAGAATGAACACTGAAGAAAAATGGGTGAGGAGCAGTGGGCATGTAGGGAAAATTTGGGGGCTAAATGTGAGCTAATCTCTGGAGGAGAGCATGAACATACTGAGGTAGCATGAGGGAAGCAGTTGTGGGCAGATTGGTAAATTTTGGGGTAAAGGTTATATGAAATAATCTGTAGAGTGATTGTTTTGGAGTAAAAAATAGATACAGATGGACAGTTTGGGGGGTAAATCTTGACAAAAGCCACATGGTAGGAAGCAAATAATATTGAAGGAAAAAAATGAGGGAACCAATAGTGGACATGTAGGGGAATTTTGGGGGCCAAAACTTGAAATAATCTCAAGGTTAGAATGAATATTTTAGGTAAAAATGAGGTGATAAGTTATGGACAGTTAAGGAAAATTTTGGAGGTTAAACTTGAGGTAATCTCTAGGGAGAGAGAGAACACTGGCAAACTTGAGGGTCACTTGGGGGTACGCAAGGGAATTTGGGGGTAGAACTTGGGAGGATCTGTAGGGCAAAGAATGAACATATTGGGGTAGAAATGAAGTGATCAGTAGGTAACATGAGGTAGAATTTAGAGGCCAAACGCTGAAGTAATTATGTAGGAACAGTAAAGTGTTTTTGGGGAAAAAATCTGACTTAATTTAGACTTAATTTATAGGGGACAGAATGAACATTTTAGGGATAAGAGACACAATACATAAGCAGCTTTGGTTTTAAAATCTAGTTAGTATGCAGGGGACAAAATAGACATTTTGGGAATAAAATCTGAATTAATCTGTAGATGAAACAATGGCTATTTTGAGGTAAAAAGTAGGCGATTGGTTGGGCATGTAGGGAAAACTGAGGGGGTAAAATGCGAGATTCTCTCTAGGAGAGAGCAGGAACATCCTGAGGTAAACTGAGGGAATTGCTGTGGACAGGTGGGTAAATCTGGGGATAAAACCTGAGGGAATCCCCACAGTAGTAAATGAGTATTTTGAGGTAAAAATAAGGTACACAGAGGTGGAGAGGTAGGGAAAATTTCACCTGTAAAATCTGAGGTGATCTGTAACAGAGGGGATGCACTTCATGGAGCAGACTGAGGTAATTGGTCATGGACAGGTAGGGAAATGATTGGGCGGGGGGAATAAAAATTGAAAGCATCCATAGGGTAAAGAGTGTAAATACTGAGGCAGAAATGAAGAAACAGGTAGGGAAAATGTGGGGAGCAAAGCTTGTGGTAATCTCCAGAGTAGAGAAAGAATGCTTTCTAGTAAAAAATGAGGAAAGCAGAAGGGGACAGACAGGGAAAATCTGGGGGTAAGATCTCAGGGGATCTCCAGGTGAGGGAATGACTGTTTTGAAGTATAATCTCAGGACTCACTGTGTTCTCCTTCCTTGGCACCAGCTGGTGGGGAAGAGAAGAGGCCTCAGGCTGGAGAGGAGCAGGAGAAACCCCCCTGGCATCACTAGGGCACCTGTGGGGAACAGAACAGACACTTTGGGAGTAAAAAGAGGTGACTGGATTGTCCCTTTGGGGGATGCTGGCATTGGATTGTCCCTTTGGGGGATGCTGGCATTGGATTGTCCCTTTGGGGGATGCTGGCATTGAGGCAATTCCATCAGTTTGGCTGCTGAAATTTCCCAGCCCAGGGGCTTTGGCTGACAGGGCAGCACAAAGACTGTTCCCAGTGTGGGGCCCAGCTTTGGGGTTCAGCTTTGCTAGTTCAGATGGATTAGAGCTACAGCCCTGAATTGCCTGCTGAATTGTGAGCTTAGAATAATCTCACAGTGCCTCCTGGAGCATTGATATTCCCATACAGAGCTGCCTACTTAACACCAGCTGTGCCAGGAGCTAGCAGAGGTTCCAAGAAAGCTCAGTAGGATGGGATAAGAACAGGCCAATATTCCATAGAATTTGCTATTTAAAACCCTCATCCCCCAGCCCCACCCATGTCCCTGGGGGGCACTTGACAGAGTTGCCTGGAATTCAGCTGATTTCAACCCCCACCCCCGAGCTCGGGCTCCCATTGATATTTCTAAAGCAGGAGAAGGCGCTGGCTGGACGCGCTCCCGGCCCGTGCCGAGGCAGCCCCTGTGCCCACGGGAGAACATCTCTGCCTGCAGAAGCTCAGCTCCTTCCAGAGCCTCAGCGGTGGCCCTCTGCAAATTCTTTTCCCTCAGGAAAGGGATGCACATCCTGGCCTTCAGCGCACCTCCAGTGGGACCCACCTGCAAAAGCTTTCCATCACTTCTTCATCCGCTTCCAGCTGGCTCCCTGAAAAACTCCAAATTTCATCCAAACACATTTGTCTAACCTTTCATTTTAAGGCATCTCTGAGAGAATTGCTGGGGATTTCATCTCTGTGAGGGAAATCCCCTCGGCTTTAGTGCTGCCGATGGATGATGTCCTCAGGCTGGAAGGGGGGGATTTGGGGTGGCCAGGACATACCTGGCAGCCGCGGGGGAGCTCCGGGAGGTGGGAACCGGGAATCGCCGTCTGAGCCCCTCTGCGGATGGCCCGAGCCGCCCGTGCCCAGGCAGTGCCAGCTGCTCCTCGGGGCGCCTCGGGGCTCTCGGTGGCCTCCGTGCGGGGTGAAGCATCTCCCCATGCCCGTGCAGAGCAGCCCCTGGCCGAGGAGCTGCGGGCAGCCCTTCAGCCGTGCCTGTGCCGGCGCTGTCCGAGCAGCCTGGCGCCCGTCCCTGGGATGCGTGTTTAGCTCACTCCTCCCCTGCACGCCCCAAGGACAAGAAGTGCTGGTTGCCTTTCGGGGGCTGCCGGCCTCCTCCAGCCCTGCGTTCCCGGCCAGCTGGGACCTGCAGAAAACACCAAGGAACGTCGCCGGCAGCGAGCAGGAGTCATCGAGGGCTCCGTGCAGCTCTGGGCCAGAGAAGCAGTCCCGGGCTTGGACCCCAGCCTTGATTTTGGGCTGGGAACACTTACCTGCAGGAGATGCCCCTCTGCAGGGGGGACCAGTCCCTGACACTCTCCAGAAGAACTTGGGCCATGGACCAAGGGAACCCTCAGGGCTTGTCTTGCTCATTCCTCCCTGCAAAGAGACATGGCACAAGCACCTTTACAGCCCTCAGGGAAACGCTGGAAAGGGCAGGAAATCAGGGTTATGGGAAGAGCTTTGTGCTGTCACCCAAGCCTTAACCTGTGTTGTTCCACGGTCAGGTGCTGGCCACGGAGCTCTGTCCTGGGACATTCCAGGGGCTGCTGCATAAAGCAGTATCAGCATCAAAGAAGGAGCTGCATTGGCATAGGAATTCCCTTGCTGGTGCTTGGCATTCCCATCCCAGGCACGACACTGCCACGGACCCGAGATCGGCTGGTTGGAGCAGGGTGCTGAACCCAGGTTGTGTGTTCAATCCCCAGACGAGGTGTTCACATAAGGGTTCAGCTCGGTGCTCCTTCGGCATCCCTTCCCACTCAAGATATGCCTTGGAAATAAAGAGAAAACAATTTTCACGGGCCTTTTAAACCCAGAGTTTTGGGCATTTTTGCATCGGAGAGTGCAAGCCACAGAGAAAGGGGAGGGAAAGGATGGAGGGAGGGAGAGCATCGGGTCTCACCTGGCAGGTGTATCAGCTGAGCGGCCCGAGGTCCCGGCGGCTGTCCCGGAGCGGCTCCTCCCGGCCGCGGTGCCGCAGCCCCGTTCGTCGGGCGGGGGCTCCCCGGGGCTGCAGACGCGGGGCAGGGGGAGGCGGGCGCTGCTTCGCGCAGGGCAGCGCGGTGGCCTCGGGGGTGCCGGGGCGGGGGCGGCTCCACATCCCCGCGGGGGCCGCGGCCGGGAGGAGCCGCTGCGGGGCCGGGCCCGGAGCGCGCGCCGGGGGCCGCGGGCGGAGCCGCCGCTCCGTGTCCGCCAGGGGGCGCCGAGCGGGGCGGGAGGCGGCGCGGTCCCCGTGCCCCGCCGGCTGCCAGCCGCCATCCGGGTCTGCTCCGGGGAAGGGCGGCCCTCCCGGCGGGCCCGGCAGCGGCACCGGCACGGCCCCGGCTCCCCGCGGCCGCAGAGAGGGCGCTGCCCGGAGCCCGAGCGGGACCCCGGCCACACAGCGGCCGCGGCCGGAGCGGCGGCGGCAGCACCGAAGCTCGGGCTCCGCGCCCGTCCCGGAGCGGCTCTTCCCGACCGCGGTAATAATCCCGGTTCCTATCCCGCCCCGATCACGCGACCCGGGACCCCCAGCGGACGCCGGCAGGACCCGGACCCAAATCCTGGGCCCGGGTCCCGTTACCGGCCTCACCTCAGCGCCTCGGGCTCCGCGCAGCGCTCCTCGCGACGGTCCCGCCGCATCCCGGGATGAGCATCCACCGCAGAGAGGGGAGCAGGCGTGGATCGGCCGGGATTTAAGGGGCGCGGGCGGGGCGGGGCGGGGCCGGCTCAGGTGTGACGAGTTGGAGCTGCACAGGTGCGCGGGGCCCCAGAGCGGCTGCGCGGGGCGGGGCCTGTGGGGATTTAATCCACGCGGAGAGCCCCGCGGAGCCATTTGCCCCTCGGCGCTCGGCGAGGGAGGATGCTGCCGGGCCGGGCTCCATATTTCTTTTCCTCTACATTTCTTTTTCTCTGTATCTCTTTTCTTCTATACTTCTTTTCTTCTACACCTCTCCTTTCTTTCTCCCCTTCCCTTTCTCTCTCCTCCTCCACCACCAACCCCCAGCCCTCCCCCCCCTACCCCCCCCTCCCTCTCCCCCCAATACAGCCAACATCCTATCCCTCCCCTCCTTCCTCCAGTCCCCCCCCTTTTCCCTTCTCCCCCCCCCACCAACCCCATACACCTACCCCTCGCTCCCCTGACCCTCACCACTACCTTTCTGTCCTTCCTCCTCTGGGCTTTCATCCTTCCTTCCCCCCTCCAACCCCGGCTCCCCTGAACCCTCTCCCTGCTCCCCTTCCCCTCCCAATTGCCCCCACCTTGCCATCAATTCTCAATTCTCCTCCTCCTTCCTCCGCATTCCTTCCCCCCGCCCCCGCCACCCCCATGCCCTTGCTGCCCTGCACACCCGACACCCCCACCTGCACTCTGTCCTTGACTCACCCACCCCGACCACCCGTCTGCCCCTCTAATGCCTTCGTTCCATCCTCCCCGCTCCTTCTTCTCCGCAGCCGCGGGCTCGGGGCGACGGATAATAAAGCCCAGGGGCCGGAGCCGGCGCCCCCACCGTCCCTGGAGCCCCCACACGGGGACAGGCCCGCTCGGGCGGCTGTCCCCATTCCGGTTAACACACCGCCCGACCTGCCGGCTCTCCGGCTTTCCTACATCAATCATCACTGGGTATCCCGGGGGGTGGGGTCGGGTTGGGGCGGGTGGGGGGGTTGGGGGGTTAGGAAAGGGCCCCCCTCATTAGGAGGGGGTTCCCGGGGTTGGGTGGGGTAGGAAGGGCCCCCTCCGGAGGAGGGGTCCTGGGGGGGGAGGGCCCCCTCCGAGGGGGGGTCCCCCTGGGGGGGGGTTCGGGGTGGGCCCCCTCCGAGGAGGGGGTCCGGGGGAGGGGCGGGGCGGAGGGGGCATTCCCCCCTCAGTCCCCGCCCCCTCCCTCGGACCCCCTCCTCCCGGATGGGGTCTGCCCCGGGCCCCCTCCCCGGAACCCCCTCCTCCGACCTGGGCCCGAGGGGAGGGAGGGGGGGCCGGGGTGGGGTGGGGGGTGCACGAGGGGAGGCCGTTCGGGGTTTTTTCTGTGCCTGTGTGTGGCGTTTTGTGCAAAGAGCGACGTGACCACTCTGCTTCCCACCCACCCCCCCCTCCCACACCCCCCACCCCCCCCCCACCCCCCCCCCACCCCCCCCACCCCCCCCCCCCCCCCCCCCACCCCCCCCCCCCCCCCCCCCCACCCCCCACCCCCCCCCCCCACCCCCCCGGACCCGTCCTATGAGGGGTGTCCCGGGAGGGGGCCGGGGCGGGACCCCGTCCGGAGGAGGGGGTCCGAGGGAGGGGAGCGGGGACTGGGGGGCATGCTCCCCCTCCGCCCCGCCCCCTCCCCCGGACCCCCCCTCCGTAGGGGGCCCCGGCCCGACCCCCCCCCCAGGGACCCCTCCTCCGTAGGGGCCCTCCCCCCCACCCCCCCACCAAACACCCACCCCAACCCCACACCCCCAACCCCAACCCCCCCCCCCCCCCCCACAGGGACCCCCCCCAAGGAAGGTGGGCCCCCTAAACCCCAACGCGCGGGGAGCCCCCACTGTGAAGTGGGGGGAAGCGGAGCCCCGGCGGCGTCGGGCGGCCCTGAGGACCGCACACAGGGGGCACCGCTGAGCGGGGCTCCAGCGAGGGCAGGGGGCGCCGGGCTCCGCCCTCTGGCTTTTATTCTCCGGCACCCCGAGCCCCGCGGCTGCGGGAGAAAGAGGGAAAGGGGAGAGAAAGAAGCAGGGAAGGATGAGGTGGGCTAGGGGGAACGGGTGGGGTGGGGAGAAAGGGATGAGCAGGGGAGAATGGAAGTGACAGTAGGGGAGGCTGGGGAGAGAGCAGGAGGGGAGCGGGGACAGAGAAGGAGGACGGGGGGAGAGAGAAAGAAGCTGGAGGGATAGAAAAGAGGAGATAAGGGAGGGAAGAAGGAGGAGAAGAAGAGCAGGAGAAAGAGGGGAAAGAAAGAGGGGAAAGAAAGAAGGGAAAGAAAGAAGGGTAGAGCCGTGCCGGGAGAGCCCAGCCCGGCAGCAGGCTCCCCCGGCAACTGAGGGAGAAAATGGCGCCGACGGGATATCCGGGAATTAAATCACCTCGGTCCCGCCCCGCGCTGCCACGCCGGCGCTCCGCCCCGCGCAGGCGCACTGGAGCCCCGCGCCACGCCGGCGCTCCGCCCCGCGCAGGCGCACTGGAGCCCCGCGCCACGCTGGCGCCCCGCCCCGCGCAGGCGCGCTGGAGCCCCGCCCCGCGCAGGCGTGCTGGAACGCCGGTCCACGCAGGCGCACTGGAACCCCCCTCCGCGCAGGCGCGCTGGAACCACGCTCCGCGCAGCCGCGCTGGAACCCCCCTCCGCGCAGGCGCGCTGGAGCCCCGCACACCTGAGCTGGGCCCGGCCCCGGCCCTGGACCCGCCCCGGCTCCGCCCCTGGAACCGCCCCGGCTCCGCCCCTGGACCCGCCCCGGCCCCGGCCCTGGACCCGCCTCGGGACCGACCCCTGCACCGCCCCGGCCCCGACCCCTGCACCGCCCAGCCCCGCCCCGCCCGGGATAGCGGCGGCCCCGTCGCTCCCGGCCCCGCTCGTCTCGCCGGGGCCGGACCGGGGCCGCCGCCGGGAGCGGGGTCTCGGCTCCGGGTCCTGCCGGTGTCATTGGGGGTCCCGGGCGGTGCCGCCTCTCCCCCGCCGGTCGGCCCCAGCCCTACCCGCGGCCCTCGGCCGCTGCTTCTGAGCTCCCAGCGCGGCCGGCGGAGCCCGGCTTTGGGCCGTGCCTGAGGCACCGCTCGGAGCTCAGAGACACGGGTGCGCCCTGCCCAAAAGAGTCCGCTTGGAGCATCGCGTTTGACACCGGCGCTTCTTCGGGTTTGACTGCAACTCCAGCAAAAGGCAGCGCTGGTGAACATCTCTGCTGGTGAAGCCCAAACACCGGCTGACTGACCCCTGTTTCAAGACCTCCCAAACACAGGACGTGGTCTCTGCTTCAAGCCTCTAAAGTGCAGAACTTGACCTCTCTGAGATCCCAAATGCTGTCTGGGGGACCCTGGTTTCAAGCCCCCCCCAAGCAGGACTTAGTGGCTGTTCCTGTACTTGGCCAAAGGAGCCCGGTTCTGAGCCCCCAAAACGCAGCCCCGGCTCTCTCTCGGTGAGCCCCAACACTGCTCCGGTCGGTCGGGTTCGGAGCCCCCACAAGTGCCCTGGGCCGTGGCTGGACCCCAGCTGGGCACCAGCAGCCGCTCCCTCACCCCCCCAGCGGCACGAGGAAGAGAGCAGAGACAAAAATCCAACACAAGGGCTGAGATCAGAACAGTTTAATCATGGAAACCAATTCAAATACAATCATTTAATGTTAATGACAACACAGAGGAACGGTGAGAGCAACAAGAGCAGCGAGTACAATAATGAACAGGAGAGAGAGAAAGACCCCTCCACACTCCCCCCTTTAAGATTATAAATCCAAAAGGTAATCCAGAACACCATGAACTCCCAGTGTGGGGGATTTCCACATTCCTGTTATCTCCTTTGTCTTCCATCCTGGGGATTTGTGGACTAAGGGAGGCACTGGCTTCTCCTCTGGGCAAGGGCAAGGCTCCCGTGCTACTCCTAAAAACAGAACACCTGGAATTAGTGCCCTGGGAGCCCAGCCCAGTCCTTCCAGTGACTGGGTGACGGTCACCCAGTCTTTCCCAGGATAAGATGGAAATGACATCCCGCTCCAATGCATTTTCAGCAGGATTGGACACTCCCGGCCAAGGTGACCAGCCCGTGAAAATCAGAGCGGTGACAATCCAAAGAAACTCCAATTCTTTTCGGCACCTCTCGCTTAAGTGGCTCCCTGTTGGAAGAGGTCAATCGGTATTTTTACTGAGCGCTTTATTGCCAAAGCCAGGGAAAACCGAGCAGCATTCCCTGAGCGCCTCCATCACTTCCAAGGCCATCTGCACCAGTGCCCAAGGGGCAGGAGCCTGCCCAGAACAGGCTCCAGGGATGCTCAGAAGTCCATTATTCCCAAGCTTTGAACGATTCTGGCATTATCCCCCCCGTATCCCGGAGTGTGCCAGAAAGCCCAGAGCTCCAGAAGCCGCAGGCAGCTGTTTTTTCCTTCCCAGACTCCTTTTTGGGAGTCTGAGTGAAGGCCCCTTTCCCTGTCCGGCTCTGGGAGCTGCCCCTGCCACAGAGCCCACACTGATCTTGGGCCCTGCTGCAGCCAATTCCCTTGTCACGGCCCACATCCTACAGGAAAGCAAACGGGGAAGCGCCCAGCCGGCCCCAGTTCCAGTCAGGAATGTCTCAAACAGCACTGGGGGAGGTTCCTCTAGCCCTGGTAGGGAAGCCGGCATGAGCCCAATTCCCAGGGCCTGTGCAGGGGCTCCCTACGGAACAAGGCTCCCGTTTTTCAGACAAGGGCTTTTCCTGGTGCCCTGAGGCACGGGGTGATCCACACATTTGTCCCTCCCTTATTTCTCACACACTCACAGACCCAGCTCCTCCTCCTCCTGCCCTCCCTCGGGGGGCTGCAAACTGCCAGTGGGATTTCCCTCTCCTCAGCAGACCAGTGTCCCCAGGAAATTCCCAGAGCTGACCCATTCCTGAGTCCAGGGCTCAGGACAAGGCAGGAACAAAGGTTTTAGCACTCACCATCTTTCATTTTCCTTTCCCAGGACAACTTGCTCTGCCTCTTTCCATCTCAAAAGGTTCCTTGTCTTTGTTTCAGCCTCAGAGGATTCTGTGAGGAGATTTCACACCCACAAATCAGGATCCCAAACCCACGGCGTTGTCCATAAAGGTGGAGCAGCGTTGGTTGCTCCAGTGCATTTCCTCCATGTGCACAACTTAAAAACCGTTACACCGCTGCGTAATTGCCTTGAGCTGGTGCTGTAACAATGAAAAACTGATTTTGCACGGCCAGAGGCAAGCGATTGTCCCGGTCAGGCTGTGAGGCCTTGAACTGCACATTTTTCTGGGGGCTCTGACTGGGATTCCAGAAGGGATCGAGCCTCGTGTGTGTGCAAACCCAGCGTGGGACTGGGCAGGTTTGCACTGGGGGAAGCTCTCGCTCTATCCTTTGGCAGTTCTTCTGTGGAGTATTAAACAAAGAGGGAGGCCTTGTCCTTAATCCAATTACCACAGGGCAGAAAAGGACTGTTTCTTGTTTACGAGCTATGGACAAAACTGAGAGCAGCACGCAAAAGGTTGGGAGCTGCTGCTTCACCACAGTTGTGTCAGCAACAGAGAAAACACAAAATGTGTATCCAAAATCAAGGATAGAACGATTGCTCCTGCTTTTAGTGGGACCAGGGCTAATTCTGCCCTGCAAAGACAAAGAACTTCTCCCCCAGACCTTCAGAGACCCCTCAAAAAGCCAAAGTGTGGCATGGAAGGAAGGAAAGGAGGAAGGGAAGGAAGGGAAGGAAGGGAAGGAAGGGAAGGAAGGGAAGGAAGGAAGGAAAGGGAGGAAAGGGAGGAAAGGGAGGAAAGGAAGGAAGGAAGGGAGGAAGGAAGGAAGGAAGGAAGGAAGGAAGGAAGGAAGGAAGGAAGGAAGGCAAGGCAAGGCACCTCTGCCTCACCTGCTGGGGACAGCACAGGTCCTGCTGCTCCTGGGGACTGGGAAATGTGTCTGGAGCCAAAAGCACCTTCTCAGGCTGGAGGGCCTTTCCTAAAGCACCACCTCTGGTTCACAACCTGCTGGCTTTTCCATTTATTCCATTTATTCCCCTTTCCCATTTTTATTCCTGTGACATTCATTATTGCTGCAAGAGAAATAACCAGGAGCAGAAATCTGAGAAACAAAGGACAAAAAATGGCTTTTGTGGCACATTTTTCTTGAGAAATCAATTCTACTTTTGAAACGGGACTTTGATTTCAACGAGAGCAAGAGGTAAATCCACTTGGAGGGAGAGCAGGGAGAAATCCTGCACTCGGAGGGCCCATGGGGTCTGACCCAGCTGGGCCGGTACAGAAAGAGACCCCGGCAGCTCCCGGAGTCCGTGGAGTGAGGGCGGTGCAAGGCCCAGCACAGGATCCCAGCCCAGCACGGCTCATCCTGGGAGGCTCCACAGGAGCCAAATCCCAGCTAAGGACGTTCTCCAGGGCATCCTCCTCCAGGGAAACGGGAGCGCCTCCACATCCTGACATCTCTGCACAGGTAAGGGAAAGCCCGAACTCTCCAAAGCTGCGTTCATTCCAGAAAACAAAGGAAAACACCTGGAGAGCCGTGGGAAGGAAAGCTGCCGGAACGGCTCCGATTCCACACGTGGCTTTTACAATCCATTGTATCTCGTCTGGGACTCCCTCCACCTCCGCTACCGATCGCCTCACTTTGACCCCAGAACACTCATTCTCTGCCCCGCACATCAACTCGCATTTTACCCCCGAAACGTTCATTTTGCTCCTTACAGAATCCGCCCCGGAGCGACGCCCCGGGCCCCGCACGGCCGAGGCAGCTCCGGTGCCCGCAGCTCCCGGGCCATCCCCGCGGCCCCTCGGGGCTGTCCCCGGTCCCCGCTCGGGGCTGTCCCCGGTCCCCGCTCGGGGCTGTCCCCGGTCCCCGCTCACCTCCGAGCCCGGCGCAGCCGCCCCCGCTGTCCCCGGCCGCAGCCCGCCGCTCCCCGGGCTCCGCCATTGGCGCTCCCGGCTCCGCGCCTGCGCTCCCGGCACAGCGGCCGCGCTTCCTGCCGGGAGCGGCCCCGCACGGCAGAGCCCGGCCGTGGTGCCGGTGCAGCTCCGTGTCCCGGCCCCGCTCCGTGTCCCGGTGCCAGCCCTGGTCCCGGCCCCGCTCCGTGTCCCGGCCCCGCTCCGTGTCCCGGTCCCGGCCCCGCTCCGTGTCCCGGTCCCGGCCCCGCTCCGTGTCCCGGCCCCGCTCCGTGTCCCGGTCCCGGCCCCGCTCCGTGTCCCGGTCCCGGCCCCGCTCCGTGTCCCGGCCCCGCTCCGTGTCCCGGTCCCGGCCGAGCCCGCAGCGCTTCCACCGCAGGCCACCGCGCATGCGCAGCGGCTTTAGGGGTGCCGCGGAGCCCCGATTCCCAGCCCAGCCCAGAGCCCGGATTCCGGGGGTTCCAGCGGGAGGAGACACAAAAATTCCGACTGCACGGAGCCGGTTCCAGTTCCTTCACGCAGATCATCCTGTCTGACCTCGTCAGGCTCTTTGTCGTTTCATTTACGCACACAAACGTTGTATTTTTATTGTCAAACCCCACAGATCCCTGTTCGAAATTTCTTAGAGTCTAAAATCCTGACTATAACACAGCAGATACGGGGGTTCTTTTTAAAGAAATTACATATAAAGTAAGATTATTTATCAATATATAGAAAATTACCATCTTTGCCGTTTTAAGTACTGTAAAACAATTAAATTTCACTCTTAGAATATTTTTCAAACGTTTAATAAGGGAATAAAAAAGGGCAATGTCCATCGCTGGGGCGTTCCTGCCTCTCGGCCAGTGCACACGCCAGTACATTTAAGGCAGGGGTATATCTATATGCTGTTATATCTATATGCTGTTACATCTATATACTGTTACTTTACTGTGGTACAAATGCATTCGTAAGTTTCGTGCATCATTCAAACATTCTCGGGAGCTTTTGATGCTGTAGAAACTTTGTTTTGGTTTTCCACTCTGACTTACCTGCGTGGCATCCTGCAGATCAGATCAATATATTTTAATCCTTCTTGTGCCTTCGTCCTGTTATTTCTGATAATGAGCAGTTAACAAATTCTTCTCTAACTCTTCTCTGGTGCTCTGGTTTGTGTCACCGTTCTCACTCGGAGAGGTCGGTCAGCAGATGTGGCAAGCACCAGAAATGCTTTACACAGTTCTCTGGGTGACACAGAAGCATTTTAACATTTTATGTTCTGCCTAGGCCTACAGTACAATGCATCCATCATATTGTTGTTCCTAGAAGCTCTAAGGTGTGTACACCAACATCCTGTCGTCATCACGCTACCGTTGCTACGGCAGCACGTACGGTGCGTGCCTAAAATGAGAAATTAGGTTCTATGAGCAAGCAGCTAAAAGGGGTTATAAACTGCACTATACCCACAATCAATAACCCCGTGTAAAGACTAACACACAAATGCCAAAGCCAATATTATAGGGTCATTTGTAACAACTCCTCCCCTTTGTCTTTCTTACTGTATTTGGCTTGAGCTACAACTTTTGAACCTCCGCACTTTTGGCATACTGTTATCTTTCATAGATCTTTAATGCCTTCTCTAGGTTTTTATCATCTTCAATTGTTCTCAACACCATCATTTTCTGCCTTTTTTCCATGGTTTCTGACTCTGGATGGGTGGGCATAGTCATTATTGGCATATTTTGAACCACGTAAGTAATTAATGGGATAAGACACTGGATCAAACATGGAAGAAAGATTAAACTTGTTATTCCACATAACACTACAAAGTCTGCCTTTTTCCACCAGGGTAAGAATAGCAATAAAGAAAAAATCTTCTAACCATCCTTTATTTATTACAATTCCCATCTTTGGGCTGGCACATGGGCTATTTTCCAGATGTTTCTGGCTCTATCCAAAGCTGCATCCCCGTTACCATCGATTTGTAGACAGCAGTCAGATGTGTTAAACTTTCTGCCAACCCCTCCTTCCTCCTCTAGCCACCAGTCTGATGCTGGCTGATTCCGGCACACTGCAGCCCTGCTTTGCCTTTGCTGGCTGGCTGTTAACTCCACGGCCCAGCTGTTTCCTGCGTTACGATTTCTACAACTGCTCGGAGCCTTACGACGCGATTCGATGCAAGAATTGGGGTTCAATAGCCCCAGCTCCCACCTTGTGCCCAGGGGGCTGGACCGATCCTGTTAACCGTGACTTCAAACAGCCTGAAAAGGCCTGGAGAATTTGAAAAGTAACGCAAAAGGAACGACAGAGTAAGAGAAGGAGAAGGGCAAGGGACGGAGGGACAGCGAGCAATGCGCCCAGGATGACTGCAGTCTCCCACGCCCAGGCCCTAGCACCTCCTTTACCCACGCACGCACATTTCAGAGCAATGCCAGCCTAAAGACAGAACCAAGTGGAACAGTCCCGCCACTGAGCTCCAGAGCAGCCCTCAGGCTCAGAGCCTCTCCCGAAATGCATCACGCTCTCGGCACAAGCGTCTCTTGTGTTCGCGCTTTCGATGACATGTCGTGGCATCGTGCTTCGGCTGCCGCATTTGGGGAAAGCTTCTCTAGAGCTCGTGTTGCTGCCAACAGCGAGACAGGTTGGACCGGTACCACTTCCACGGCAGGCTGGGAAGGGAAGAACCTGATTTCCAAATCGGCCTTGTGGCACACGGCCCTCAGCACACGGCAGGGATTCACACACGAGCTACTGTAACACCAGAAACCGCTCCTTACGCTTTCCTTCCTCGCTTGCGCTTCCTTTCAGCTTCCCATTCGCATCTCCAGCAGATATGAACCTCTCTCGTTTTCAACAGTTTAACAACGTTTGGGATAATTGAATCGATAGGATAAGAAGGAATAAAGAAATCCAGTTGGTCCTCTGTTAAGCGATCACTTGTTCCCCAGGGTACAGAGCAGTCAATAGCTCAGAAATCAGCCATTTACCTGATCCTCGTTCCTGCAGCGGTGCCACATCCCCATTTCCCAGGAGAGCTGTTTCCAGGTGCTGCTCAATGCTTCTAACAATCAAATGGATCAATTCTGAAGACACCTTAAGGCTGTGTGCTAAGTAAGAATGATGTTTGTGGTGTGCTTTGGGTGGGGAAGGAGGTGGTGGGAAAAGAGACATTTCTTTCACCAGAAAAGTTGATGTAATTTCTGTTTTAAACACAGGACATTTATTTAGAGTCTTTAGAGCCCATACATCATTGAATAATTTTAATTTATCACATCCAAATATATTAGGCAAATATATAATACAATAAATTGCATTTGTACACATAAATACAAAATTTGAGGTAGGGCCTCAAGAATGATGATTTCTAAAATTAACGACGTACAGCAACAGAAAACGTTCCACATGAGATACATGTGATGCATTCTTTGTAACAATATATCTTTTGCACATACAGCTAATGAAAAGAAAAAACACAGCAATGATCTGGTTAGGGTACAAATCTTTATCCATAGGCAGCAGTACCCCAGAGAATGCCTGTAAATATATATATATATATATATATTTTGATATGACATTACTCAAGTAATTAAGATTTAACCCATCAGCGATGGGCCCATAATAAAGTGCCGTAGGACACAGGGAGCAAATTCTCAGCTGGTGTAAATTGTCACAGCTCCAGACAGAGCTGGGACACTTTATACCAGCCAAGCATCCACCTTACAAGGTAACACTACATAATATAGAGGACAGGTAACAACGTCTCGGAGTCCGTTTTCCTGACAATGGAAGGCAGCTGTAAGGCAAATGGTTACCTGAAGATGTACTTAAATGTTGCGGGCAAATAAAACATTGCAAGCGTTAAGATGCGACCCAGTTCTCCCGCTATGATAAGGGGAAAGCCTCCTCCCTTTGGTGCCAGGCTGCCTGAGGGTGGCAAGGGCACAAACCCCAGAACCTCTCCCCTCCTGCCTCAAGTCACCCACCCGAGCCCCTCGGGAACCTCAAGCTCTGACCATTGTCCAGGCGCCGCACGTGCACACCGCCAAACTGCACGGCTAGAAACGGGTGTCTCTCACAACAGCAGAGCAGAGAAGCTTTCTGGCACGCCTCTGGCCAAAAAGCTCTGCTGTGTGCAGCCCACAGTCCCTGCAAGTCTGTCCTCAATTGCAAGAAGTGGAGCTGCAGGAGAAAAACCAGCAGGAGACCAGTGACTGCCCTACGTGAACACTGCTTTACCACAGGCAAAAGGAAATGGCATTATCCCTACGGCTGTACACAACAAAAAGGCCAAAGGCATTTAAAATCAATCAGGTGTTGGAATTTGAGGGCAAGAGAGTCACACAGTCACGCATCAGAAGCTATGATCCTCGGTGTGGAGGCACGTCTAATGCGGTCATTGGAGCAGAAAGGAATCAAAAGACTACTCGGACTCAATTGAAACATCATATAAAGACAATTCAAGCCTTTCTCAATTAAAGGTCATTTTGTTAAACCCTTCTTTTGGAAACAAAGTGCTGCCTTGTCTAGCTGAGACACAGGTTTTGAACACTGCATATCAAAAACACTAGGAAGACCCCAAAGAATTTGAAGATGGCAAGCATTTGCATTAGGTATAATCTTTAATGCATACAATAGTGCATCTCAGCTCATCCAGAAATTCAATTTCATTTCAAAGAAAGGATATGCATCATAATCTCACCAAATTTAAACATTTTTTACTCATGAGATAGATAGATCTGAGTGTACATACATCACATTTCTACTAATATGGCTTTTTCCCCTCCTTTATTTTTCTTTTAAAGAACTTTACTCTTATGCTATTAGTTCCTAAATTTATTTTTAGAAAATTATCAAAGTACATGCAAACTTCCCTTAGAACATGGTAAATGAAGTGCATTCCCAAACTTCAATGTAGCTTCTCATTTAAAGAAGACACTGCTGGTTAATTTAATCTCAGCTTTCAGATGTGGACAGTAAAATACTTTAGAAAAAGTCTCGTGTGAGCAAAACAAAACCGTGCTTTTCACATACAGTGAAAACTTCACATCCTCTGTGATTTTTGTATGCATTCCTCCCCTTTTCCAAAGGTTTTTGCGAGCCTAGCATCGGGGTCAAAGCTGAAGACAAAGACCAGCTAGCAAAAAAAATCACAATCATCTCTTTACAGAGTTTCGAATTCAAGCCTGATCCTGTGCTAATGACTTAGCAGGCACAGGAACAACATCTAAATTAAAAGCAAGCAGATTAATTACATAAATCAGGGAAAGCAATTCAGCTGCAATTTCCCATGCAGTCTGGTTTGGTAATCCAAGCCAGAAGAGATCCTATCACAGCAGGATTCCTTTAAATGGTATCTCTCCTATAGTTCGGGCAGGCAGTAACTGACATCCTTACAGCGAGGGCACTTTGTGGCAACGGGCTAGTCCCAGTTCCAAGGCATGCCTTGAGACAAGCTGGAAGGATTCAGTACTCTCAAACTGTGTTTTCTCTTTTTCAAGGAGACCTCGTCAAACCTACAGGCATTTATTTTTGGTTTTGAATGACAGTAGCAGCAAAGACAAACTGGCTTGGACTCCAAAGATCAAACCAAGATGCGAGGGAATGTTGGTCAAGAGGGGTCCAAAGTGATTTATCCCAAGAGAAAGACAGAATTCCCAAGAGAGGTGATGGCTTAGGTTCCTTTCTGCACCCAGGGAAGGTCCCTCAGCCTCACCTAGACGTGGGAACCAAATTCCCAGCTCACCCTTATGGACCTTCATGAGGTCAAGCAGAGCACAGCTCCTCAAACCTGCCCCTGTCAGGAACATGAAAGCCAGAAGTGAGGACAGCGAGCCCTTTATTCCAACAGCAGGCAAAGCTGAAGCAAGGGGGCTTTAAGCTTTAAGGCAGAGCAGCTCACTGGAGGGTCCTGCCCTGCTGCTGTGTGAGACAGGGACCAACAGGAGCCCGTGGAGCAGAGATCCAGGGGTCAGCATCAAATATCGTGGAATCTGCCCTCCCTGCCCTGGGTGACAGCGCCTGACAGTGCTTCACTTGTTCTGGGGGGGGATTAAAGGTCTACCAGCAGTGCCTAGGACTGGCAACACGAACTGCCCCATGAAAGAGGAAGGTCAGCAAAATGATTGCTATATTTCATATACATATATATATATACACACACAGAGAAGAGGAGTTAGCAATTCCTGGAGGTGTTACTTTGAGGTTTCGTTTTCTGTTTCCTCAGTGGGATGAGACAACACAGCTACTGCTCTACGGACACACGTGGAGTGAGGATTTACCTGAGACCCTGTAATATGGAGACAGACAGACAAAGGGACGGGACAGGAACAATCCCCTGAAAGGAAAGAACATTTACAGGCTACTACAGCAGTGTCTGCGGGGAGGAAAGAACTTATCCAAACTACTAAGCTCATCATTTCTACACTGATTGGTACGATATTTATAGGGACAGAAAACATCATCAGCACACACTGCATGAACACTGGTCACTGTTAAAAAATATCATATATGTATGCATAGGATATAACAAGATAATCAAGGTTAAAGTATTGCCAATTATTGAAGATATATTTTTCTCCCTCATTCTAGTGCATTTACAGTAAGTTGGGCTAATTTTCTATTAAGGTAAATAAATGTACTCTTCAAAAGCTCTGTTTATTACTCTGCCCAATAGGTAACAAAACTATTTAAGTCTAATATTTGTATGACTGCTTATATCTAATTTCTAAAATGTAATGATTTAGGATGTCCTACTGCTGTGCAGCGTTATGATGGCCATCTACCAAATTCTCCTTTCTCCCCAATTTGCATTTTCTATATCTAATGGTGCATCTGTGTGGATGACTGCAGTGGTTAATTACTGTGGATTTGGGGTTTTTTAATTTAATGCAAATGTTTTAATGAAAAAAAAAAGGCCCTTTGCACATTTCAGAGAGAATACTGCTTTGGAGAATTGGCGTGCTATATATATAATATATAGACAAGTGGGGTCCTGCTATTTCCCCGCTGGCTGAAAGAGAAGAATACACCATCTAAAGGTTATAGGTTATATAAAGGTGCTTACAGGCAAATGAACGGGGAGTCACAAAGTTGAACAGCACATCTAGCCTCTAATAACTGTTTGCAGGTGGTAACTAGACTACATTTTCCACTGTAAGGATACAAAGTTAGGCACAAATTATATGATGGCTTCTTGAGGAGATACTGTAAACAAAAGCAGAGAAACAAGGAAAATGATATCCAGAGTATTGGGGTGAAGTGAGTAAAACCACCGGTGCACCCGGGGCGGGGCAAGTGTTCGGACACTCGGTGGAACTGAGGCGTTCCTAGTCAAAATGACAGATACCAAGTTATCAAAAGAAAAACATGACAGGACTTTCAACAGTGATGCCCCTACTACTCATTCTGGCACCGTTTCCAAGCCGCTCCTAGACCCAAATGCAGTTCAGTCCCAGTCTCAATTGACCATTTTTAAAAATGTTGTTCTTAGTTTTCTACTTGAAAAGATCAACTGGATTATCGTGTTTCTCTCCTCACCCCGTACATTGCTTCCTGGTGTGCTGTTTCAAGGGTCTCCGCTTGTTTAAACAACGTAACAATCCCTCCCAGTTAGCATAAATCCTAAAGGAAGCGTGCAGACGTGATGGGTCAAGGTTGGCCGTAGAAAAGGCAACCCCATTGCTGTGGGAGCCTTTTGCTGGATCGACATCAGGACTACAGGAGATCCCATCCTCTGCTCACTTCCATCACGTTTGAGGGCTGAACCTTCCTTGGATTACCCTGGTAGCAAAATCCCAATCCCCTCACAGCCACCTGTTGGGAGGGTGCCTGTGGGAAATGGGTCCGACTGCACACCTCATTTCCCATAAAGGCTTTTCTGCTTGGTTTTGCTTATTCCTGCACCACCTGGCAGCCCCTGGTTATGTCACCTGCCACGCACAGGGCTGTGCCACCGGGTTCGGAACACGTCACGGGCATCGCCTGC
The DNA here is from genome assembly GCF_015227805.2 of Hirundo rustica. Lineage (NCBI taxonomy): Eukaryota > Metazoa > Chordata > Aves > Passeriformes > Hirundinidae > Hirundo > Hirundo rustica. The sequence continues at coordinate 62,255,976 of NC_053455.1, read as the reverse complement.
ACCTGGAAGTGGTCTAGTTAGGCCTCCCCTACGGCACGCAGCAACACGTCCCGCTTTCCTAAGCAACCACTTTCAGCCACTGCGGAAAGGAAAGGAAGAAAACCGTGGGCGAAATAAAGATGGGGAAAACCAAATCAGAAAAGGCCGGCAAGGTTACTGCCAGCCTTTGGTAGCGGTTATTAGCACTGGGTGCCCAGCTCCACGTCCTTCACCGGCAGTTTGAGTCCCAGGGAGGAGGTTCCCAGCGGGTCCATCATGTTCCTGTAGCGTTCTCCGCGGTGCTTGGCCAGGAAGGGGCCCCAGTCGGGCTGTGGGGAGCACACCAGCTTGAGCCGCTGCCACGGGGAGAGAAAAGAGAGTCTCACTCACGGCGCCGTGCAGAGAATTACAACACACGGCGAGCGAGGCCGGGCGCGTTTCAGGTTAGCGACGGCGGCCCGGCGATGCTCCGCCGCTCAGCGTTCATTTTACACAAAGTTTTCGAGATTAACAGAGGATAAAGCGCCCGGGTTTGAATTAGACATTCTCCCTGCACCGTGTGAGGGGAGCTCAGAGCCGCTGCTCCAGGCTGGGAGGCTTCTCTTGCTGAAGGACACGGGCACAATTACCCAGCCCAGTGGTCTAAGCAGTGGGGAGGTGCATTAAAATAATTGGATTTCTCTTTAGCATGTTTCCCCAAAGTATGCAAATGACCGAGAAGCAGTGCATCACTATGAATGAACAAAGATTCTAATTCTGAGATGACAAAGTATTTCCTTTCTATCTGCGGGAAAAAAGAAAGAGGAGAATGTCAACCTGGCAAATGAGGAAAATTTTCTGATCTTTCCACTGAGTTCTTTATTGAATGTATAATTTGATCGGTGCATTCACAGATGAAAAGGAAAGAAAACATATTTTTGATGACTTAAGAGGGAACAATTATATGTTTATTACCTAATAAAGTGAATCAGACCTCTCTATCAGTTATTTTAATCTCTGCCTAATTACCAGTTTGTAACTTTTACCTCCCAAATCAACCATAATAATTTTATGCAGCGGACTCAATACTGAGGAAATAGCAGACTACAGCTGAAATGCCTTCAGCAGAAGCCCTTTCAAAGCAGATCCAGCTCCTGGGTGTTTCTTTGGGTGCGCACCCGGAGAGGCAGAGAGGGAAGCACCCTATTTTGGGGGCAGTACGCATGCCAGTCCTACACATGGGAAGTTTTGAAGCAGAACCTTTTGTGCCAGCGAGAGAAGCTCGTGAGACGAGGAATGAGCAAATCTAATTCCACGTTAGCTCATTCCCAGCAGGGGCAGCTGTCTCCCCACCCAGGCACTCCAGCCTGCCCTGCACAAGAGCTGATGACCCTTTAGACAAGAGGCCTCCTTTCCTACTGCTTGGATGCTCTCCCCAGGGTGTCCCACCACTGTGAAGATCCCTCTCCTAGGAAATTCCTTGGCTCTGTGGGAAGCAGAGAAGCGCGGTCTTTTCCCTTAAGGCATCTGTGGTGTGACATATTGAGAGACCAAAAGGATGAGGCTATTTTAGGGCATTTTCTCTCCTTTTCATTTCTGAAGCAAGGAACAGCCCCGGTGGGATTTGCAGGGAGGCTGAACTGCCGAAGCGGCTGCAGGAAGGGGAGCGAGCGTCTGCTCCTTCTGCCAAGGTGGGAGCAGCACCAGCAGCAGGCAGCGATGAGAAGGCAGAGCTGAGAAAGCCTCCAACATCTACAACAAGAGCGCTGAGCTTCTCCAGGAGACAGGGGCAAGGCAAGGAAGGGACGAACCGCTGCCATTGCTGCACCGCGCCCTGCAGGGGCTGAGGAGCCAGAGGGTGGGAACGGCAGGGACAGGGGTGACAAGCAGGGACAGCACACAGGGATGGGGAGAGGAAGGTGACCACCACGCTTCTGAAACAGTGGGGGGAAGTGTCAGGGATCCAATGAGCAAAATAAACAAAAGAAGCTCAAATTAAAAATAAATTGCCACCTGGGATTACTCGAAGCCCGGGCGCCAGAAGGGATCAGGTGATCCCAGAGGAATAAAGAGATGAAGGGTGAAAGCAAAGACTGCCGGCGAGGGTTTATAAGGAGCGACTTGAGGTGCAGGAAAAGCCTTCCTGCTCTACATCTCCCTGGGCTTCAGGGAGCGGCACAAGCTGTGGAGCACGTCCTGGATGAGCCCAGCCCCCAGCACCCCTCACCCTGCACACGCAGGAGGTCACTCCTGAGCCACCTCTCCCAGCGCTGATGGCCAGGCTCCCTGAGCGCCGCACAGAAACCGGCAGCTGAGGCTTCCTGCGCCCGTGTGCTGCCTTTGCAGCCAGCCTAGAACGACTTTCTTCCAAGAAAGCCCTACAGAACCTCCTGAAATTGCTCTAGATCTCATAAAAACAACAAACCACTCCACAATTTAGCACCACGGTTTTTGAGAGACTAGGAGTAGAAGATCTACATTTTAAATCAACGGAGCATCTCTTTGTAACACAATAACTGGTTTGCCAGAAAGTAATCTGAGCAGCATTAGACATCCAACATGGCAAAAATCAATGTAAAATAAAAGAGACACTCTCCTGTGGCCACGTTTTCAAACAGCAAAAAGACAGAAGGATTACCTCAATAAATTTTCCCGGGGCCAGATGCATTTTTATCACAAACATAACTGGGATCCAGATGACTGAGCAGGCCAGCATCAGCCACCCCAGCACCATGGACCAGCCTGGGTAGTGGTAAGCTCCGTAGGTCATGGGTTCCCACTGGTAAAAACTGAAGCAGAGAATGAACTGGGAACAAGAGAGGAAAACAAACATGTCTGAGTGAGCAAAACCAGCCTGAGATGCAGCAAGTGTGGGCATCCACACACAGAGTGGGTGTGCACGGAGCACAGATAAAAGCACACACAGCTGAGGCAGGGCGCTGCCACAAGCTCTGATAAATGGGTCAGAGCCTGAATCTAGTGAGTTTCGAGGAAATCTTGCAAAATCCCACAAAAAAAACCACTGTATTTGTGCCAGAATAATTGAAATTAGAGTCCTGTCCGTAGAGTAACGTGCTTTATTACGTGGTCTATTGGCAGTTTTACCTAATGTGATTATGCCAAGTTCTCCATTTCCCTTCCTGTATGAGCAGCAATACATCTGCTTGCATTTGTGCATAATTCAGTAACTTTTGGAAAATGCCCGTGCTTGCAATAATTGCACACAGAAGATTTATAGAAGTACCACTAGGTGAAGACACACATAAAAATGATCAGCTTTAGTTCCAGAGATGGGGAGTCTAATGAAAGTCTAATATGAGGCTATCCAAATGTATCAAATATTAGCTCTACAGAGGCAATAATAGAATTCATTGCTTGGGTCTGCTTCGTCTGTTTCCAGTGCACAAAAATTGAATTATGACTGATCAGTGTCGATTCATTTCTCACTGTAAGTTGACTAAATATTGCACTTGGAACAGCAGCGACAGAACATGCAAGTTTAGAGAGTAAACACGGGCAGGTAAAATTTGTTTTCCTTAACAAACCACACAGTTTCCTGTTCCCTGGTTGTGATCACTGACAGCAGCTACGAGCACAAGCCTGATTAGTAACAGATCTGGGCAATTTGCAGAAAAACCTTACAACTCCCTTCAGAAGTGTGAAACGGGGTCTAAGGCAGCATCCTGACAATAACCTCTGGAAGAAAAAAAGAGCTAAAAGAATCCCGTGGGCACATGCCTTCATTTCTAACAAGGTCCCCAAGAGAAGAGAAATACCACTGATGTCATCCTAACACTGTCAACTGGACTATGTCTGCAAGCTTTTTAAAAGTGATTTGCAAACTCTAGGCACATTGGTTGCCACAATCAGACAAGATTAAGTAGTTGAGATAGATCTACCTGGTTTTCACACACAGCAATACTGTAGTGCAGTGAAGACAGTTGGTAAAGAAAATCTATGTGAAAAAATAGATTTTACCCATTGGAGAAATCATTCTCACCATAGAAAACTTCATTTCTTCACAACCCAGAATTTTGTTGAGCTCACCAAAACTCACTTGTCCCTTCACACAGTCATACCTGCCTGTGAAAACTAAACCTTTTCCAGTTTACAGAAAGAAAAGTGCCCTCATTTGTGAATTAACAATACTGCAAATAAGTTATTAACTTGATCCAGGGCTTTTCTTTTCCCTCACCAGGAATAAGATTTGACAGTGCTCACACTGTGCTAAAGAACACATGCAACTGTCTTTAAGTATCTCCATCCAAGTTCTAACTACCAGCACCCAGAAACATCATGAAATCACGCATAATGAACAAACAACAACAAAACTCTTTGGAGAAACTTTTTTTTTTTTTTCCTTACTGTTAAAATAGTTGGGGTCACAAATGCCCAACAGACTCTCCAGAATTTACTTGGCTGGAATCCAATCATCATTTCTATGTCTTCACAAAATCTTTGCAGCCCTGTAAAGAGCAAAAGGAAAAGCAATTAGGTGTGAAAGAAACCAGTCTGCAGCAGAGCTCTGGTGCCCTCCCTTGTGCCTAACTACAACAAACTCCAACTTTTTGTTTGAAAACCTCCTTGGAAGATCCAACTACCCACTTTTTTTTTATTTTTCTTCTCTCTGTAACTGTTATTTCTTTCCCTCTTTTTCTCTTTTACTGACTACCAGAAGTGTTCTTCTTCAGAGAGCCTATTCTCTGTAAAATACATCTCATTATTATGACCCATGAAATCACTGTACTTCTCTATTATGTAATAGGAGTTTGTGTGTCTGGACAAAATGCAACCCCCGAGGTCATCGTGTGATGGGCCTGAAAGGAGATTCTTGCTGCAATTGAAAGATTTGCCCCTGTGTTTTATTGACCTGCAGTGAGGGTGAGGGGGATTCTCACACAGCAGCCATCCCTGTGCTGTGCTGGGAACAAAGCCGGGCTTAAACCAAGTACAGGAGCACAAGGTGCAGGCTCATGGGTATTTCCACAAAGTTTAAATCTCATCTAAAGGGTCTGCTTCAGCCACACTTGCTGCTGTAAAGTAGGGATACCTAACTGCATAATTACCAGGGGTTTCTGCCTCTGAAATTCGTGCTAGCTTCATGCAAACCTGCACAGATTTGTTTGAAACTCCGATTTAAAAAACAAAAAAACAAAACAAAACAAAACAAAAAAAAACGTAGTTCCTTTTTGGAATAGTCAGTAGATATTCACAGTTCAAGGCACTCTTAAATATTAGCAATTCAAGAATCAAATGTATGCAAACAAATGGAGGGATTATACGTTACTTATCTCTTTCCAGTGAAAGTTCTACAGAAAAACTAAAAATGCAAAGGATATTTTATTTAACAGAACACCAGTTTGGGGTTTTTTTTTCAGATCTTAGTAAGTCTGGTCTCCCTCTCAGATCAGTCATGCCTGCTGGATAACTTTGGGAAATAAACAGCACGTGATATTCCATACCTGGTTTTCCCCTCTCTGAAGTAGAATGATGCACTCAGAGGAGCTAAGATATAAAAGCCATTCAAAAGGAGACTGCAAACCTGGCCAGATGACAACTTCACTATTCTTCTACAGGTAAAATGTTCAAAACTACTGATGCTTTCTACAAATACACTGCAGCAGTTCCCACTCACTCTGACAACAAACCTTCCAGAAAACAAACTGTAAAAAGCAGACCTGGAAGGAGCATGAACAAAGTTACCATCATATATTTTCAGTTTCCAGCAGTGTCTCACTCAAACACGGGGATTTTTGTCTTTAGCTTCATGCTACAAAATGCAACAGTGGGAATTATGCTGATGTTTAAATTAATACTCCCCCCTCTAAGCTGTTCTTTACTAATCATTCATCATAAATTGGAGAATAAACAGCTGGAGAATAAACCTCTGAACCAGCATGTGAAATAAAAAGGGTGCATTTGATTGGGTTGTGGAGCACAGACTCTACTGAAAAATCAGTGATTACAAGGAAACAACCACATGTGTCTCTTTTGGATTTAAAAATCTCAACAAGCTCAGCGAGCAGAACATGTAACAAGAGCTAAAGACAAATTTATTTCATCACAAAAACACCTGCCACTGTTGTGCCAGCCTGCTTGCCAGAAAGAGAACAAGTACACAGGGAAAGGTGTCAGTGGAGGGTAAAACAGCAGTTGTCAGACCTTGAAAATAGATTATTCCAATTTTAAGCCCTGCTTGAAGGAATATAACAGCCAAGCAGCAGCTTTGCCTGTACCTGTATTTCCAACACACAAATCACAGATGTACCAGGTGTATTTCTGTGAGCAGTCCTGACAAAAGCAGCTTTAGCAGAGTAAAAGTGGCTCTGCTACATTAGTCAAACAGGCCAGGATTTTAATGTAAGTCTTTCATTTTTTTCACTTAGGAGAAAGGAAGCTCCTTAGTCTAGCAAAAGGTTAATTCCAGGGAAAAGTCTCTGAAATAGATTGTAGCACTATTATTATTATTATTATTATTATTGAATTATTATTATGAAATATTATTATATTTGAAATAGATTATAAGCCTGTACCTCAACACCTGTGGATGAGCAATCAGTTGTACAGAAAGCACAGAAAGAACGATTTGTAATTTGTCAGATCTTTTCCACATCTGATTACACTGAAATGACATCTGACTGAAAAAACCCTTCTCCTCTGTTCATGTCCTTACTTTGCAGAGCTATTATTATTTCTGTATTGTTCTATGTTTTTTCATAAATGTTAATCTTTTAGGGGATACTGGAATTGTTGGGCAAAGCAGACACTGGCCAGAGTGGTTTTTTTCTTGCAAACCTCATGAAATATCATTCCACAAAGGCTGGTTTGCAGTGCTTCTGCCACACAGTGTTCAGAGAAGGAACAGGGCCAGCTCTTCTTCCCTGTTTGCCTTCATCCTGACTGAAAATCACACAGAGCAAAGAAATTTTACAGCTTTAAGTAGGTTTTTAAATATTAAAAATATTTTAAACGCAGATTTTTTCTCTTTCACACTGATAGCAATGGCTTTAAAGAGGGCAATCCTTGGCACAGACCAGGTGATGCTGTCAATGCTGGTGGCCAGGAAGAGTGAAAACATCTGGTACAGCATTGTTCAGGCAGCTGTCAGCAAAGTGAGGAGGAGAAAGAAGGAAAAAAAATCCACAAGCTCTAGACTCTTGTTAAGCCTCCCCCCTCCTCACCTCCTACGAAATTGTACTGATTTCAGAGAAGCTGGGTTTCATTTCACTTCTAAACCAACTCTAATTGAATTACTTACATTCCAGGGACATAAAAAATAGCCGAGAATTTTGATCGACCAAAACATCACCAGCCTAAATCAACTTTTCTCTCTGTACTTTGGATTTTCCTGTCACATTCCATAACATATCCTCACTAGGTCATGTCTGGCTTAGCAGCCAGTCTCTCCGGCATACTCACTGAACTGGAGGCTAGAATACACTGTTGTATTTCCATGAAATTAAAGAAAACAAGGGAGATTCCCTGTCTTTGACAGGGAGGAGATAGAGCTGGGAAGGAGGTAGTGGAGAGGTGTTTTCAAGATTTATTTTATATCTCATTATCCTGTTCTGCTTTTCTTAACAACAAATGCAATTAATATCCTCAAACTGAGTCTGGTTTGCCCATGATGTATTGGGTGCATGATCTGTCCCTGTCCTCATCTCAAGCCATGAACACCTGTGGTATTTCCTCTCCCGCCTCCAGTTGCAGAAGGCAGTGATGGAGCAGCTCTGGTGGGTGCCTGGCACACTGCAAACACCAAGATATCTCTATTGGCTCAGGAGAGCTCTGTCCCTGAAGCTGCTGAAGCTCAAAAGCACCCCTGGAAAAGTGTCACCAAGTATTTGGTCTAGTCTCATATCTTTGAGCTGTTGGTGGAAAATGATTTGAGTCTGTATGAAACTCTTTTGAATACACACATTTAAAGGTATCCTGAAGTCCTATCATGCTTCTGCCCAAAATAAGAGAGCTCTGAGGCTTTCTATTACAAAGAAAAATCACCCCTTTCCTCAAGAATTTCACTTTATCATTTGCTAAAATATTGCTTTGACCTAGGCTGTGCAAAACCAACATTCTTCCTTACCGTAGATGTAGGAAACTCCAACGAGCTCGAAGATGGCAATAATGACAAGAGAGTAAGAGGCTGCATAAGTGTCCACAAGCTGCAACATGTACATTCCACCCTAAGGGAAGAAAGGTAAAAGATTACTGGGGGCATTGAGGCAGGCAGATTGGAGAGGAACAGCACCCAAGGAAGCATCCAAACACTGACTGGCTCAAACACAGGCTTCTTCCTTCTGGCTGGATGAATCCCAAATCCAACAAGAAAAGAGGAGGGGGTACACCTGTTTCTGCTAGCTAGGACAGCTTTGAGTCCAGTTCTTTAAGAATAAGGACTGTACTGCGATCAGACCTTCCACCTTGTGATGTCTCCAATGTCAAAAAACCATGTCAGACCACATGTGGAAAGCAAAATCTCCACTGAAAGCAGAACCGCCATAATAATGATCCCACTTCATGTTTGGAAAGGATTTCATGTCCTGTCTCCATGATGGAGCAAAGCAGCATAATTCAAGTGAATAAAGAACTGAACCCTTCCTGGGCTTTAGAACAGCAAAGTTGGGCTAGTAGGTGATGAGGTAAGGGGGAAGAAAAGAAAGAAAAAAGGGGGAAAAAGATGGATAAAATATTAAGATTCTCTGCATCTCATCTTGAAATTATATATAATGCTGAAGGTATTAATGAAGAAGACCCTGAAGTTTATCAACAGTGGATGGGAATGCCGGTATTGACTCCACAGTTTGCTGAGACCATTGGACATATGTCTAATCTCAGAGGAAAGGTGCTCAAAACAGGTGTGCATATTTATATGACATTCAAAATTGGGGTCTTTTCCCCTTTATTAATAGAATGGGTTGGGTTAGAAGAAACCTTAAAGATTATTTCATTCCAACCCCCCTTCCATGGGCAGGGACACCTCCTGCTAGCCCAGATTGCTCCAAGCCCTGTCCAACATGACCTTGGACATTTCCAGGGATCCAGGGGCAGCCACACCTTCTCTGGGCACCCTGTGCCAGGGCCTGCCCACCCTCACATAGGAATTTCTTCCTATTATCTAATCTAACCCTGCCCTCCGTCACTGTGGATTGAATACTTAATTGCTATCACTATTTTGGAGACGTTTGGCCAGAGAAAATTTTAAAGGCCTGATTCTCAGAAAGGTTTGAAGGACAAAGTCTTTTAAGAATATCTCAGTCAGATCAGATCTTAGTAAATTTGGTCTCCCTCTCAGATCAGTCAGGCCTGCTGAATAACTTTGGGAAATAAACAACACATGATTTTATATATATATATATATATTAGACTTTCAGAACTCAGTGGCAGAACTCAGCTAAACCTTTTGCAGCTTGTGTGGGAGGAGGGCAGCCAGACGGGGACTGGGGCAGGCAGTGATGCTCAAAGGTGGTGTGGTTACCTGAGTGATCATAGGAAATCCCATGATGAAGAAGGACACGCAGCACCCGAGGGTGAACAGCGCCTTGTGCGTTCTTAAGTACTTGGGGAATTCATCCGACACGGAGGTCACGATGGTCTCGATGGTGGCGAACTGGAACACACAAAAAAAAAAGGGCTCATTTCAGTGCACACAAAGTGGCCCAATTGGATATAAAACAGCAGAAGAGAGTATTTTGAAGCCTAGGTGTTAAAGGCTCAGCTGGCAGCACCAAAGCTCTGCCAAAATGGTTTCAGCATCGGTGGCCTTGCTTGGTTCCAGTTTTCTCATGACTCACTGGGAAATAGCAATGGTTTGCATAGCCTCCAAAGAAATCAACAGGAAAGTCAAAAGGAGAAGAATGGGGCACAAAAGCAGTTTACCATCGTGTCTAATCCAAGAGTCAGAAGCATCAAGAAGAAGATGATAGCCCAGAAGGGAGAGAGGGGCAGCCTGGTTAAGGCTTCTGGGTAAACCACAAAAGCAATCCCAGGACCTAGAAATAAGAAAAATAAAGGTTATCAGATTCAATCTTCCTTATTTACAGAAAGGCTTAAGCATTACAGAGTTCAGCCTTACCTGGTTAGTTTCTATTTACACTGTAAATTCCTAATCACATATTTACTCCAACTTTCCAAGCAGAACGTGTATTTGACCAGTATACCAACACACTGATCCAAATTTTTAAAAAATTGGCAAAAATTGCACACTGCAGCCAGACAATGTTTCTGTCCTGCTCTATGATCAAATTCCTGCCACTTCCCTGCCAATTAGCAGCCCATGGCAAATATCCACACCTCAGTGCTATAACATGAGTGGAAATGCAAATATTCTCCTTCAACTCATCGCCACGCTGTTAAATGTGGAGAGAATATGAAACATGCCCAGGCCTGATACCCGACAGAAGGTAACAACTACTGCGATGCTAAAAACATCCACAAGAAAACCTGAAATAATGCAGAGCACAAGAAATAAGGAGACGGAATCTCTTAAAGCCCAAATCAGGAATTTTCCAAAATTTTTTTTTTTTTTTTTTTTTTTTTAACTGGGCTTTAATTTCTATCAGCCAGAAAGATAAAGTATTTTTGTACGTGCTTAGGTCTGCCTGGGAGCAAAGGCTTCCAGGCTGTGGTGGCAGCATTACAGCAGGTGGTACTTCTTCTCCATTTATCCCTTGAGGGGATGCCCACTTCAGGCACTCTGAGATTTGTTTCCTGCCAGGTGAGACACAGATGAGTTGGGGATGGGCTCCCCACTCGCTCTGCCTCATTCATTTCTACTCCAGATCATTGCAGCCCAATTCCTCCAGCTGCACATGCTGCTCGTGTTCGAGACAGAGCTGCTGCTTGCTCATGTGCTGAGAAAAACACAAGTCTCAGCAGCATAAAAATCATCTCCTTGGGCAGCTCGCGAAGGGTTTGGGGTTCCTTCTAAACAAAAGGCAAATACAAGAGTTAAAACACAGTAAAAAAAAATTACAAAACAAAAAAAACTCTGTACATGACTTAGTAAGTGCTGCTGCCTTTAAAATGTGCTGCAAAAAAATTATTCCTTTTTGCACGTAGAATTATTATTGTATTTACAAACACCGTTTTAATCTCTTAATTAAAGATTTCTTCTTCACTGTTGGAGATAAGGGCTCTGTTCTATATGCTGCCTGCATATAGAAGTTTAATTAAGTTTCAGAGTAATAAGCTCCCATTAATCACACTTTTAGGAAAAGTTAAATTGTAGAATATGAAGCTGCACATGTCTCTGTGTCAGCCCCTCATAACCATCCTAGTTAAAACACACAGGAAATGATCACAGGGAGGCTCGCTCCCATTCCTTTCAAACTCCAAGATTTGGTGGCTATGAACTCTCCATAAAAGTGTATTAAAGCCAGGAGAACTCGAAATACTTGACATGTCTTAAAAAGTAAAATTATCTTGGACTTTCATTTTAAAGTATAACAATTTTCAGCTACACTATGTTCCTAATCAGAGAGTAGAACAAAAAGAGATTGTGCTGTCCTTCTTGTTCATCAGAAAAATGATGAGAAAATTCTAAATGAAAAAATGTGCTATGTTTTTCAGATTCATTTAAGAGGAAAATAAAAGGAAAATAATTTAAAACCCCTTCTTATTTCCATTAACATTTTCATTCAAAGTTTTGAAAACTTGAAGGAAGATAGTGTTTCATCATCATCATTTTGTTTTTTTTCTCCTTCTCTGCAAAAAGAAATACAACTTTGGAATTTTAAAAAAATAAATAATAAAAAACAAATCAGGCAATGACAAGGGCTGGTGCTTTTCAGCAGTTCTTGAGTTTACTTTCCAATGACGGTTATAAAATGCACTGTCTCAGTCCACAATTACCCTTCATCTTCATTCCCCTCCTATTGCAAATTCATCTTCTATTACTTCACTGAGTTTTGTTTCCCCCTGTCATGGAGAGCAGCAAAGCCTCACCCTCATGAAATAACTTTACCTGATCTGAGCAGGCTCTCACAAACTCCCAGCTGTTCCCACACCCCCTGGAACAGCTGGGAGCAGAGCTCCAGCCTGGGACTAGCTGCTCACTCCAAGACCACCAGCAAGCACTCTGCAGAAAAGGGGTTTTGACCTCCTGTGCTGAATATTTCACCATCTCCAGAGATGCAGCAGCTGAGCCAAGCCTTCCCTCCACCATCCCTGACAGCCTCGCCTCTCATCCCACCTCTCTGCCTCTCTCTCTGCTGCAGCTCCACTCAAGCACAGCTCCTTTAGCTCTAACTCCTCACAAATCATTTGGCGAGTACAGCGTGGTTTAGGTTTTGGGGCAGCTCTCGTTGCTTGTTCCAGAATGGAGGAGAAGTCTAAAATAAAAATATTAATGTAAACATTGCAGCTCCCTGACAGGAGGGTGCAGCCGGGTGGGGTCGGGCTCTGCTCCCAGGGAACAAGGGACGGGACAAGAGGACATCGTTCAAGCTGAGCCAGGGATGGTTCAGGCTAGAAATCAAGAAGAATTTTTTCACTGGAAGGCTGGTTAAGCACTGGAATGGGCTGCCCAGGGAGCTGGTGGAGCAACAAATGATCTAACACAACTGCAACAACCCCTACAATCATCCTTAGGAGCTAGTCACTCATCCTGGAACGACTCCTCCCTGGAGATGTCCTGGCAAGGACTGGCACAGAGCTGTGGTTTAGCTGGCACTTGGCTCTAGCAGTTAAGACCTTTCAGATCCCCACTAGTGACCATCTCTCTTCACTAACCAAGATGTTCTAATCAGTTCTTCTGGAAAGTTTTACCTGTCCGTGGGAGCCTCTCCTTGCAGTTCAGCAGCACAATCCACCCCCCGAACCAGATTTCTCCCACCCTCCTCTTATCCAAAATTCCCACCCCCAGAGACAACTTCTACCTTGAAGAGGATTTGACCAACAGCATCAGAGACCAATGAGAAGGCCAATAATCCCTTAGACAACAAGAAGGGCCCATCCCACCCTACCCTCCATCAGTCACTTACACAAAGGGTTAAAATGAGTCTCTGCTTCCCTTCCTTCTCTTACCAACCAAGTGATTAAGTGTTGGAACCCTGGGCACTGAGAATTTCAGACTTTAGGCACCCCAAGAAAACACTGCATTTCACCTGAGGCCATGGAGAAGACTTCCAAAATTGAATTGAAAATTGAAATGTGTGATATCACATGGTGGAAAACTTAGAGTTTAAGGGTTTAGAAGATAGCAATTATATATATAAAGCAAGATGGAGGATTTAGGGTGTAAGCTGAGTCCTTCTTTTTCACCTTCTTCTTCCTGGGTCTGGGTGGTATTTTGTAATTGGATAGAAAAGTCCACATTGCGGGCCATTGGTTGGTTATTGGGTTAAAAGGAAAAATAATTTAGGTGTCATCTCTTAATTGGACAGTTTATCCTTAAAAGGCCTTGTAGAGAGAGAGATAGGGGCCATTTTTAGTTTGTTAGCTAGACGTGCTGTAGCACTCACAGCTTGTGAGACTGTAATGTAAGTAAGAATTAATAAACATCTGAGTCCCAACAAGAAATACCATCTCGAGCACTTAATCCTGACCCTGGCAGAAAGAAGATAAAACACAACACAATTAAGAGGTTTGAACTACAACCTTGACTTCCCAGGTACCTTCCCCTGTGCAGAGATACCTACCTGTGGTTTGCTAACCCACACCAGTTTGAAGCCATCCTTCCCACCTCCGCCATCAGCGTTACCATTAACAACAGAGCTGGAAGTGCCACGGGGTGCCTGCCTGAGTGATGAAACGCCAGTAAGGAGCCCTACCTTGGTCTGCCACGGCTTCAATGTTCACTTTGAGTTCGTTTGCCATGAAGCCAATGACTGAGAAGATGACAAAGCCCGCGAAGATGCTCGTGGCACTGTTGGTACACGTGACTATCAGCGTGTCCCTGCGAAGGAAACACAAGCAGCCTGGTGGGAGACACACAAGGAAGGCTTTGCACACAGAAGCTCAGGAGCTTCTCACGAGCACACACATCTCGTGGGGTTACTTTCAGGCACGCTTTTACACTCATCAGGTGCATTTGATGCTGCTCAGGGAGCACAGATGTCTCCGCAGCAACACCAGCAATCAGGTCTGCAAGTGTCCATCACCTGTGTGCTCTTCCATCACCATGGGCTTTCTGTATTCAACTGAAAAAAACAAGCCTAAAGATTTTTTATTACTGTTTGTGCCCCTTAATTATTACATGTGCTGTGTGGGAAACACAGGCCATGCAAGAGGGCAAGCACATCTGCTCTTGGCCTCTCTGAAGAGGAGAGGCAGTGATGGCGACATGATTCATAACACATTTTTTAACAGAAGAGAGGAAAAAAGAAAAAAAAAAATACAAGAAGGAAGAAAAGGACAAAAGGGGAAAAAAGACAAGGGGAAAAAAGACAAGAGAAGGGGGACTTACAAACCAGATTTCTGCATGATGGAGGGCGCCTGTTTTTGTACAAACATGTTTAATAAAACAGATGCATTTCCCTGTTACACACCTGTAGCAGTTATTATGGAATTTGTTGTATGATGAGAGGGTAATTAGACCTCCCCATGCTGCAGATAAGGAGAAGAAAATCTGAGTGGCAGCGTCCTTCCAGACCTACGTAGGAGAGAAAACAGCATCAGCTTCAGGAAAGGGTGTTACAACAATAGATGTCAATGGAATATTTAAGAGCAAAATCCTGCCATGAACTACACCAGGCCCATTTGGTAAGGAGCACTGTTCTTGTTGAGCCCATATAAAAGGACAACATAAACCTTGCTGTAGAGGGGAGACACAAATATAAAAACGATACTGTTTAATACATATCCCTTGAAATACATTCAGAAATAAAAAAAAAATGCAAACCAAGGGGGGAAACCTCCACCAGGTACTGATGTTTTATCTGCCAGTGACCCTAAATAACGCTTTCCCCCTGTAAGATGAAGGATAAGTTTCCACAGGTGACACCTCCCCCGCACGTGGAAAATGCTTGCAGCATTCCCCGAGGCATCTGTGTGATTTGTTCCCCCCAGCAGCTCCGAGTGCGGTCAGCAAACCCACCATGGCATCAATCAGCTTCTCCCACTTGGGTGTGATGAAATACCAGATCCCATCTCCAGCTCCCGGCAGAGTCACTCCTCTTATGAGAAGGATGATGAGAACCA
Source organism: Hirundo rustica (assembly GCF_015227805.2). Lineage (NCBI taxonomy): Eukaryota > Metazoa > Chordata > Aves > Passeriformes > Hirundinidae > Hirundo > Hirundo rustica. The sequence continues at coordinate 62,240,880 of NC_053455.1, read as the reverse complement.
CGTAGGGGAACGTAGCTGTGAAGTACACAACCTGGACAGGGCAGAGAAAAGGGCTGGCTGGATGAGAAGGGAGGAGGGGAAATGTAAGAGATGCTTTGCCTGAGGAAGGCAATTACTAAGGCTCAGAGCCAGCAGTCAGGGGATAAACTAAGAAAACAGGGTTATTTCCCTGGAAATCTAAAATTTAACAGCTCTTCTTGCTGCTGGAAACAGGAATAACTTCAACAACAACAGAGGTAAGAGCTGGAATTCCAGGCAGAGAGGGGAAGAGGGTTCCTCTCTCTGTCTGGAGAGGAGCAATAGGAATTTAAAGCTAAAGGAAAATACTGATTTTGATCATTTCCCAGAGTGAACTATCACAGTTCAGTGGGAATGAAATGAGAAGTGCCATTCAGTAACACTTATTTCTGTAATTTTCTTCTATATTTTTTCTGTATTTAACAAAACAAAACAAACAAACAAAAAATCCTAGAGAATTTTTATTACTGTTTGTACCTCTTAATAATTAAATATCACCATGATGGTAGTTATGGTCCAAATTCAAAGAAGGGAAAGTCTGAAATTATCTAGGCAGACCTAATCATCATGATGTGTAAATACACAACAATGGCTGTGTGTCCAATGTTTTAATAATTATCTAGGACACAGCTCTCTCTGTGCTCAAATACAGTGGTTGGGTTATGGCCAGTTAAGCTTTACATTCAACACAAAACCACTGTAAGTGTTTTTCACATTAACGTCTGGGTCCCAAACAAAACAGACCCATACCACAACACACTGTGGAATTGTATCATGGAATGGTTTGGGTTGGAAGGGATCTAAAGATCAGCTCATTCCAGCCCCTGCCATGGCCAGGGACACCTTCCCCTAGACCAGGATGATCCCAGCCCAAGCTGGAACATTTCCAGGGATGGGGCAGCCTCAGCCTCTCTGGGCACCCTGTGCCAGCACCCCACAGTCTTTTAGAGGATATTTTCTTCCTAATATCTAATCTAAACCCTCCCTTTGTCACTTTGAAGCCACCTTCCCTTGTCCTGTCACTCCATGTCCTTGTCCCCAGTCCCTCTCCAGCTCTCTTGTGGCCCCACTGGAACGTGCTGGAAGGTCTCCTTGCACCTTTCTCTTCCCCAAATTGAGCAGCTCTCAGCCTGTCTCCAAGGCAGAGGGGCTCCAGCCCTCCAAGCATCTCTGTGGCCTCCCCTGGACTCGTTCCAAGAGATCCTTCAGGTGTTGTGGGCTCCAGAGCTGGACAGATGGGGAGAATCACCTCCCTGAGCCTGTGGTCTGAGCTGAAGTGACTTCTGAAGCTGCTTTTCGAGCTTTTCTTGTTTGTTTCCAGAGGTGTTTCCACAAGCTGTCCTGGTGAATTTCTGCACAGTCAAGATACTGAACTAATCTCTACATAAATACAGGATTTGTATCCCTGATACCAAGGAGTCAATAATTTCATCTCTGACATCAGTGTCAGTATTTTTCTTGAGTCACTTAGAGAAATATCCACCGGTACATCCAAACCCACATTATTATCCAGTCTCTTGCCTTTCATGAAATATTTTTTTTTCCTATCCCACTAAGGTAAGGGGGAAAAAAATAATCTCGATTTTCCCCTGGAACTCTGAGTCCCAGGATTTTCTGTTAATTACCAAGTGACCTCCCAACAGATGAAGTCAGCTTCTAGAAGCAAAGGGTCTAGAGCTCTGTGAACAGCTCCAGAAAATTCATGTCTTTATCCCAGTTATGCTGCTCACACACACACACACTCTGAGCTTTTTAAAGTTCAGTTCTGAATTTTAAATAATTAACATCTTAATTTACATCAAAATTTCCCGGATTCCAGTGAGACGATTGCAGAATTTTTATGAACACCACACAGAACAGGGAAGTGCCATTGGTGCCATCCCGCTGCTGAGTGCAGCTTAAGAGCTCGTTTTAAATTTATTGAAGATCAGAGAGAAAAAAAGAAACAGTCAAACAAAAATTGTTTCTGTTTTGGCTAGAAAGGAAAACACAAACAGGAAAAAGGCGTTTCAATTAATGCTTAGTCATTTACTGCGAGTATTTTCAGTAATTCAAGGTTGCGCTGTAAAATTAAAATTACAATTAGAGTGTGAGTCCCTAAAAACCAGCACCCTGCTTCCTTGTGAGTGTGCAGTCACAAATATTTTTCTTACTTTTCCTGACGACTTGATTCCTTTAGCAAGGGAGGCGTAAACGATCACCCAAGCTAGGAAAAGAGACAGTGCCAAGGGCCATCTAATCTCACCGGGATATTCAATCCCCGCTGAAATCTTCAACACAAAGTACCTAAGAATAAAGACAAAAAAAAAAAAATTAAAAAATTGTATTAAAAAAAAAAATGATGACAGCAAGCACAGGCAGGGATTCAGCTCAAATTCCATTTCTGTTTCGCTTCAGTGTCCTCAGCAGTTTCTCTAGATGGTTCCAGCGACTCTCATCACGTATTATTTTATTTATCTGCATTGCAGTAGCAGATAAAACTGCCGGGCATGGGCCAACACCCCAGCTGTGCTAAGCACCACAGGAGCAGAGAACGAGTAACCCAGCGTTTGAATTCAACTCTCATAATTCCTAAGCACAAAAAAAATGAGCGTCATTTGCTGCCCTTGACTACTGTGCTGCTGGTTTTCCAAGCTGCAATTTGCTGCCTGCTCCAGCGGATTTTACAGAAAGACCGGCGTTGTTTCTCTAAATGAAGATCTTACTTGAAGTACTCTTCGCTGCCGCTGACGAATGTTTTGTTTCCTTCCCGGGTGAAGTTCACCATGGTTAGGTTTGGATAGGCGCTCATACAGAAAGTAGAGTTCTTGATTTGTATTTTGGGGTGGTCGCCAATGATGCAGGAATCTAGGAAAAAACGAGATGGGGGGGGCAGAAAAATAAAGTGTAGGGATTTTGTTGTTGTTGTTGTAAAACACACACCTAATCACTTGAACTTTCTTTCAGACACCTTTTCCAAAAGGGAGTTAATTAGGTTTACTTTTCCTGTTTTCAGTGTGTTTGGAGCCGTTTGCAGAAAACGGGTTTTGGGGTTTGGGGGGGGGCGGGGGGGGGTTGGCGCTTTTTTTTTTTCATTAAAGAGAAGCTTCTCTAGAGACAAACAATTCTTCTTTAGCAGACACTCCACCCCGCCAGCTGTGGTAATTGGTTTCCTACACAGAGTTTTCCTCCGAGGAAAGAAAGAAAAAAATTTTAAAAAATCGGCACTTTTTTTAACATTCAAAATGACAAATCTAATTTATCCTCGGTGAGGAAAAAAATACAAATAAAAGCAGAGGGAAGTGTGGGTGGGAGCCCCTCCTGGCCGGCCATCCGCAGTCTCCTCTGGCATCTCCCAGGGGCGCAGCTGAGCTGCGGAAAGCTCTGGAAAATCACCACGGCCACAAAAACAAAAAAAAAAAAAAAAAAATATATATATATATATATAAAAACAACAAATAAAAGAGGAGTCCCAACTCACCCAGCAGGAGTTTGTTTTTGTCTTTACAGTCGGGCGTGTTCCAGGGGTTGCTGCAGGACGCCCAGGGCAGCACGGGCACGAAGGAGGCGAACAGGTAGAAGAGCGTGTAGCACAGGATGATGTTGTAGTAGATGGCGATCAGCACCGAGATGATCAGCATGGCGATGCCGCAGCCTGTGGGCAGACGCGGGGGACAGGAGGAAAAAAAATAAAATAAAATAAAATAAAATACATTTAAAAAAAAAAAATCAATGGGTTTTTAAAGCCATTTAATGCCGGCGGCTGCAAAGCGTCCTGTGGCACAGGGACGGGACGGGGACAGGGACACCGCGGAGGTCGCCCAGGGCCGCGCAAGGAGCGCGCAGAGCCCGCGGAGCGCCCGTGGCATGCGGCGGAGCCTGAAGCCATGCAAGAGGACGGAGTGCCAGGACATGCTCTCCAAAAATCCGGGCCGGCGCCTGCTCCGCTCACCTTGCAAGGCGGGGATGGCTTTCCAGACCGACACGGGGCCCTGACTAGCAAACTGCCCCAGGGAGACTTCCAGGAAGAAAATGGGGATCCCGGCTAGAGCCAACATCATCAAATAGGGGATGAGGAACGCACCTTGGGGGGCGGGGGGGAGAGAAGAGAGAGCAACCTGAATCGCCCCGTGCTACCGGCGACAACTCAGTCAAGACATTATTTCTGTTAGAATTTTTTCGGTTTGTCATCGATTCCCCACCCTCGACGAGGCAGGAGGAAGGGCTGGGGTCGGGGGTGGGGAAGGAAAATGGAAGTCAGCTTTCTGCATTCCCAACGTTTTCGACATTCCCAGCGCTTTCTGTAGGCAGTAGATACTCATTATTGCTAAATGGGCATTCAACACCTCCCGCTCGGAAGTTTTTACGTGTAAAAAAGAAAAAAAAAACCCAAATAATAATTTGAAAAGCTCGCGGTTTAAAAAGCAGTTCTTTAAAATTGCCTTTTCCCTCAGGACACGGCTCTTAGGGTCTCTACAGAAATGTTTTCCATGGTCACAGCACCAGTGTCCTCTGCTGAGAGCCCTTTCGAGGACGGAATAGAGAAGCAGATAAACTCCCTCCTCTTCCCCCTGTGAACTATTAACGGCGCAGCCTCTTTTCCAGCTTCTCCTCTCCTCGGCCGAGCGACCCTCACTCTGTTCCAAACGAACATTTTTCAGTCGGATCACGGAGCGATTTTAAAGAATTCCCCCAAACCTCACGAAACAGCGGAACACCTCGGCTCGGGATCCAACGTCCTCCGGTCCCTGTCCCGACTCCAAAGCCCCTCCTGTTTCCCCATCCCGCGGATCCAGCCCCGGCTGTGTCTGTGTGTAACCGGGGCGAGGGGGGTTCCAATGATCACACAGCCCTGCCTCTCCATCTCCCTCCCTCTCCGGCCGGCACCACTTGCAAGTGGTTGGTTTGGTTTTTTTTAAAGGAAAGAGCTGCCTTTTAAGGAAATCACGTCAGGGCTTTCCTGCTTCCAGCCCCGTAACAAAAAACGGGAAAAAAAAAAAAAAAAAAAAAAAAAAAAAGAAAGAAAGAAAGAAAGAAAGAAAAAAACAACAACAAAAAAACCCCCAACCAAACACCACCCCCAAAGCCCAAAATAACGCAAACAAAAACCAGCCCAGGCAGATATTTCTCCACGTGTATGAGGGTGTGGAGATGCCCCCGCTCAGCCCAGCCGCTGGCTGCCCGGCAATGGGAAGCCTCCGACCCCGCTTCCCTCGTGTTTCTCCCCGCCCAAAAGGGCAGGGGCTGGCTCAGACCCGGACGACACTGCAGGTAGAGAGACAGGAAAAAGCCATCCTACCTCCCCCATTCTTAAAGGCCAGGTACGGGAACCTCCAGACATTGCCCAGCCCCACTGCATAACCCACCATGGAGAGGATGAAATCCAGCTTGCTGGACCAGTTCCCTCGGGCTTTGTTTTCATCCCCCACATCGTCTTCCTAAAAGGGGCGGAAAAAAGAGGAAAAAGAGGGATGGGAAAGCAGCCACTTTAGCAAACAAGCACGGCGGTGCTGCCGTTATTTATATTATTATAATATAATATATTATTGTATAAGAATAAGAACAATAATTACACGGAAGAGGGGGTTAAAGCATGGCCCTCCACGAAGCTCTCGGGGAGGGTGGACCGACCCCTCCGCTGGGGGTGGAAGCCCTCGGTGGCCTCTGGAGGGTCGGGACCGACCAGGAGAGGTGAAAATCCCTTTTACCTCGCGAGCAGCCGCCCCGGCACCGCCCCGCTTCCAGGGCAAATGCGGACGGACAGGAGAAGGGCAGGGGAGCGGCGCCTTCCCGGCCGGGCAGCCTCTTCTGGGATTGCCCGTGACCCGATTTTGGGTTACAGGGGGGTCCGGGGCACGCAGACCCCGGGGGTTCGGGCAGGAGGACGAGCCTGAGGATGGGAAGGCGAGGGGAAGGGCACGTCCGGCGCTGGGGACAGGAGCAGACCTGACGCTGGGGCGTGGAAGGATGTGCACCTACAGGCACGGCTCGGGAACCAGCCGGAGTGACACGGGATGCTCGCTGCGCTTCAGCGAGCCCCTGTCCCCCTCTTCCTTCCCTCCTCCCGGCATCACAGCCCCATCCCCGACCCGTCTGCAGCCGGGTTTGGAACTCCCGCCCCAAATCCGTGCCGGAGCGGGGGAAGGAGAAACTGGGGAGGAACACTCACCCCCTCCACTCTGCCGGGAAGAACAGAAGTGTTGCCGTCCGTGCCCAGCACCACGGTGCTGTGGCTCAGGGTGAGCCAGGCGTTGTTCTGCTCCAGCGTGCCCTTTCCCAGGCTCGGAGCGGCGTCCGCGCTCTGCAGAGCGGCGATTTTGCAGTGAGGGATCGCGGCTTGCCCGGGGCCGGGCTTGCAGGGAAAGGTTTCCTCGGATTCCCTCCGCAGGGTGGAGTTGGCTTGCACCGGGGTGCTGCTGAGCTTGCAGATCCCGACTTTGGTCCTCTCCAAATCGTTCGGTTTCGACTCTTCCGAGGGAAGAGCTTTGCTGTCGCCCGAGAGCGAGCGGGGCAGCCTGGCCGAGGCGTTCTGCGGCTCATTTTCGGGGCTGATCCTCGCAACTCCCGCACCTTCCTTGTGTCCCGGAGCCACCGCTTCAGGATTGTTCACCGGCTGCTTGCTCATATCCCCCTGACTGGCGTAATCCTGAAAATGAGAACGTCACATATTTTACCAAAAGGAGAAGAAGAGGGGGGTGGGGGAAAAAAAAAAAAAAAACAACACGTTGGCACTGCGGAGCTTACACGACTATTTTTTTTTTTTTTATTTTTTTTTTTTTTTTTTTTTTTTTTTGGTCCTCGTGCAGGAAACGCATGCGCCAAAAAAATCCGGGAGTGCTGCAGAATTTCGAGGAGCCACGGTTCGCCTGTTTGCCCTCCCATTCAACGTTAATACTCGGGGGGAAAAAAAAGAGTACGGTACACACACACACACACACAAAAAAAATCACAGCCCCCCCTCCCAAACAACAAACCTCAAACAAAAAAAACACCGCCAGCATCTGCAAACCCGTAATTCAAGTTTAAGTAAGTGTTTCTACAGCACTGCGCCGCCAGACCTCGTTAGATTTCACATCACGACTGTAGGATGCTCCCTTCCCTATCACCAGTGTAGAAAGATTCTTTAATTTTACGCCCCATTTCCTTTCTGTCATTCAACAATGCGCATCAACTTTTTTTTTTTTTTTTTTTTTTTTTTTTTTACTATATATGATCAAGAGACAAACTGCCCTGTGGGCAGTCGGGGATGTTAAAAAAAAAACCAAAAAAACTCCAAGTTAAATAGTGCTGGTGAACATTTCTGAGCCGGCTGCTACACTTCAAAACCCATCAGCAAGAGAGTGAAATGCAAAAAAAAACAAAAACAAAACCAACAACCAAAAAATAACCAAAACCGCACCGCCAAGGTGAGATTAACGCCGCTAACAGCAGCTTTCCCCTGTTCTTTTCATGTTTCCGACCCACATAATGCTAAAGATTTTATTTAAGCTGCCCCTAATCATTAAATAGATCACTGACGGCACTCCCGCACTCACCTCTACCTTTCCCTCCAGCTGAAAGCTGCAATTTAAAAAGTATCTTCACTTTATACCTGCGGGCGAAGCCTACCTTTTAGTTCAATTTTTTAAACCAAACCCTCGGTTTAACGTTATCTTTGCCAATACCTTTTTTTTTCTTCTTTTTTTATCCAGAGTGTCTCACTGAGCTCCTCATCACCGTTTCCCCCCCAAGTTCTCCCTCCGTCGCAGCCCCAGGCTGCCGGCCCCGGGGATAAAGCCTGCGGGGACATTTTGGGGTACCACGGTGCTCCCCCTTTCCCCGCAGCATCCGTCCCTACCCGGCGCGCTGGAGGCTCTGCCGGCAGCACCGGGGACAGCTCCCGCTCCTCCTCCAGCGCTCCCGGGTACCGCCGAGGAGAAATCGAGCACTTACCGAGTATTAAATACCCACGGCTAGAGCCGAGAGAGGCGAAAAGAGCGGCGCGGGCAGCCGGCGGACTGGATTTAGCCCAGTTCAGAGCAAAGCTTTCTATACTTCCTTGGGAAAGAGCGGCTTTGCGTCAGTGCATAGCGAGGTGCCCTTGGCGTGACATTTTCTTGATAATAAGGGTTTGATAAATCATTACCCTTGGGTTGAGATTTTAAAGGGACGCGGAGAAGCCGGAGCGGCTGTCACTCAGGCGGCGGTGGCATTGCGTGTTCCCCGTGACTCATGTGCGGGCTGAGCGCCAAACCAAAGCCGGGCGGGCCACGGTGGCACAGCTCTGCTGCCCGAACCTGGGGGACGTGTGAGAAACACCCACTGCTGCACCCGAGAGCAACGGGGACAAACCTGCCATTTCTGCTCCTCTTCCTTCCTCCTCCCTCCCAGCTCCCTCTTTAAAACCTGCCTTTCTGCAGCGCACAGAGCAGGTGTTGTGATAAGTTATCAATTTATATTGACATCAATTTATCGATATCAATCTATACTGATATCAAATTACACAGACATCAATTTATACTGACATCAATTCATACCGGCATCAATCTATACTGACACCAATTTACATTTTTACTATTTCTATCTCTACTTTGATATCCACACACCACGGACATAAAACCATAAAAGCGATCAGGTCCGTGTCTAACCGCACGCCCAAAGAGAAGTTGACCGTGTACATAAATACATTTACATTGTGTCTTTCTCACCCTCCTTGCGCGAAACTGCACTGTGTGCTCTGTTTTTACCGTGCCCCGTGGGGGAAGCTTCGGTTAAATTTAAACCATGCACACAAATAAAGCAAACTTCTCTTTCATCAGAGCTGTCTGAGGTGGGAGCAAAAATGAGGGCAGCAACCCTGAAGGTGCCGGTGCTCTCCCCTCGCCCATCAAAGCATTGATGTTTGATTATTGGGAGGGGGGAATTATTCGTCCTTAAAAGTCAGGTGTCAACGAGAACCGCTTTCGCCACGAAGTGTTTCACACCTGATCGCCCCTCCTAGGTGTGATTTTCTGCTCGAGAGGCTTTTTCAGAGATTTGCCCAGCACAAGACAGTTTCGTTCACCCTGCCAAAAAAAAAAAAAAAAAAAGAAACGCCTTGGCAAACCGGGATGCTCCCTACGCAACCTTCCCAGTTGTTCCAGCGTCAGCGACGCTGCTCATCCGCATAGCCCCTGCTGCTGTCAGCTCCTCCGGAGAGTATTTGTCACATTTTAGCGTGAGCGGGGCGTGCGCCTCTGCAGGGGAGGAGAGGAGAGGAGGGGGCTGAGCTCGCCGGCACCGCTCGCCTTTGCTCTGCGTCCTTGCTCCGGCGGCTTACGGGCGTTTGTCTGGGCGGGCGAAGCACATGAAAAACTGGCAGGGGCGCAGGCGGTGCTGCAGAGGAGCGGCCACCCCGGCAGGGACAGAGCAGAGCTGGAAGCCGAAACTCACCGGCCGCGATAATTGACAGCCCCAAGAAAGCCGGGGGCCAGCAAAGCAGAACGGCGAAAATCGGTTTTCGCCGGAAAGATCAGTCAAACCTCGCAGCTGAGAAATGCTTGGGGCTCCCAGCAGAGCCCCAGGGCGAGCTGGCAGCGCGGCCGGCGTCAGCTTGAGATGTTGCCTCGAACATCTTCGAGCACTTCGGGGAAATATAAATATAAATATACTCGATATAATTAATATATGATAATGTAATGTAATATAGAATATCTATTATGTGAGTGTATATTAAAAGAATATAATATTATATATTGTGTATATCGTATAAGATTGCTATATTATGTACATTGTATATTATAATGTTTTTATCTTATATATATTATCTATTATAATATGATATTTATCTCTATATAAATGTAGATAGTCTGTACATTATATCCCACAGGTCTGTAATTCCTGTCTGCACGCACAGGTATTTTTGCACAGGCACACGGGCTGTAGGTGGTTGTAGGTTCCCGCCTTTAGGGTCCCTTTCCTGCCCTGTTCTGTCTGCAGAGCAGCAGCCCGGTCTCGGGGGAGCCGTCCCTGCCCATGGCAGGAGCGGGGCGGGGCTGGGTGAATTTTAGGATCCCTCCCAAACCATTCAGTGACTCCGTGTGCTCCCCGCGGGTCTCTTTAGAGATCTCGGGGCTTTAGTGGCGGTGTTTTTGTTTTGTTTTGTTCCCTTCCCCAGGCATCCTCCAGCCGCAGATCCGCTCCTCAGCTCAGCCTCCTGTTCACGTTAATGCCCCCAAAGGCACGGCCCGGATTAAAAGCGACAGGGCAGCAGTCCAAGAGATATTTAGGTCAGGAAGACCCCTAAACGTCTTCTAGAGCCATTGGGTTGAGTTATTTTGGGTTTTTTTCCAATAACTGAAAAACTCGCTCTTCGCTTTCTTTTCCGAGCTGTATTTCTGCTTTCCCCGTCAGCATTGAAACGTGAAATCGAAGTTTCACCCCGGGAAAAAGGGAATCGATCTCCTTTACCTCCTGAGAAGTCGAGAGCACCTCTCCTTCCCCTGTAGCCCAGGGCAAGCTGCGGGAGGGCACGGTGCCCTCGCTGGGCACCGGAGCCGAGGATCCATCCTTAGCCAAGAGGAAGATCCGCGGAACAGAAACACGGCTCGCTTTTCACACATTTCCCTCTGTCCTGCCCTCGGGGCCGCACAGCCCTGCTCCCTGGGGATTTGGGATGGAAACACCAGCTTCGCTCCGAGCTCCCAGCTTGGATTCAGGGCTCTTTTCCAAACCAAACCAGCTCCCTGCAGCGTGGGGGTTCAGCGCCCCAGCCCGCAGCCCTCAGCTCCATTCGGACGATTTCTCCGGGCTCCTTGTCCCTGTCCCGCAGGGGAACCGCCCCCCCTCGGGGGTCTCAGGGATGGAGGAGAAGCGGCTTGGGCAGATTTTTGGAAATTTCTGCACCATTGGCCAGAAATTAAATCCCTCGGTGCTCTGGGGGAGTCACCCACCCTCGATGTGAGGGAGGGGTCCCCGTTTTCTTCCCGAAGAGAATGGCTGGGCGAGAGGGAGGCTGCTCCAGGGCGGGGGTCGCGGTCTTTCCAAGAGAAGGGCGGACAGCTTTCCTCTTCCCTTCCCCCGGGGACCCCCCCGCGGGGGAAGGGCACCAGCCGCCGCCCTCCTCGGCCCGTGCAGTCTTAATTACTTTGTCAAAGATGAAAAATAGCAACCGGCTGATTTTCCTCCCCTGTCCCCCTGGCCCTTCTTTGCAGATAAGCGATACACGAGCCAAGGCGGCGCAGCCGGAGCCCCGGGGAGGGTCCGGGGCTGGATCCCAGCCCCGGACTCCAAAGGTGCTCGCTGCCCCCATCATCCCCCCCGTTCCCTCATCGCAGGCACTTCCCTGGCTTCGTGCCGCCTTCGTGCCGCGCCTCGGTGGAGAAAAGCCAAGTCACGACAGGAGCAAGCGATGCTCCCTCTCCGCAAGCGCCCCGAACGCGCCCAGGGGCGCCCATGCGGCTCGAACCCCTGCGCTGAAACCCCCGCCCTGCCTCCTTTACCACACTGCAGCTGGAGATGTCGAACCCTTCTCCTCCCTTCCCCATGCAAAGTTCGCCTAAAAGCGATGCAGGCAGGCGCAGCAGGAACTCGCACCCTCTTGCCCCCGGTTTCTCCCACCACCCCAAGCCGCAGCCTTTGCCACCCACCAGCCTGTCCCGGGAAGCAATTCCCACAGCTCATTAATCCAGACACCCCCCGGGAGGGGAGCTTTCCTTCTCCCCTCCTCTCCCCGGGCTCTTTTTGGTTGTTTTTGTGGCAGGGACACCCCCCCCTTCCCCCGGCTGGGGTTTTCCATAGAGGACTGCCATTTACCCTCTTTTATCCCTTAAACTTGAAAGGCAAATGCACATACACCAGCAAAAGTAGAAGCCAGACCTCGCCAAGGGACACCCTTCGATTTCTTGTGTTTCCCTTTTAATCCTATCTATATGCAAAAGAAAAAAAAAAAAAAAAAAAAAAAAAATTGCATCGCCCTGATTGCACTGAGCAGTTTTCCCTGTTCTAGCAGACAGCCAGTCTATTTGAACACCTTACACTCTCTGCTTTGCTCACTTCTGCCTGTTGAGCCAAAAGCAAAAATCACAGCCGGCACCAGCTTTCCCCAGCTTTCCCCATGGTCAGCAACATTGACTACACGGCCCTATTTAAAGAGAAAAAAACCCCCAAAACCATAATAAACACAGCAAAGAGCACAACCCCTTTCTCAAGGTAAAGATTCACCTCACCAGGCTGCAACACTTTGTCCCTTTCAGTTAATGATATTCGAATAATGGAGAGACAGTAAAAACCTTTCAAGTGATAATTACCTGTTGTTTTTATCCCGCTATTTGTCGGCTCTCCTGTACACTTTCCAATCGCCTCGACTCACGTAACTCACCACCTGGCCCATACATCTTCAGGTAATTATCCAAGTCCGGTATCCTTATTGTAAAAGGAGTCAGTTCCCTGTGAGGTTTAAAGTTTTCTCTTCTGGAGACCACTGTAAGTAACAGAATTAAAAGAAAGGGGGTTCAGGTGGAGGGAAAGCAGAAGCACCTGGAGGAATTTTCTGCACCAGTGGCCAGGCATTTCTGCTCCCAGCAGCTCTTTCCCCCAGATATACACCTTTCTTCATCTGGGCATTTGGCCTAATTGGACACAATGACCACAGCTTTGGGCTTTCACTTTGCAATAGAACAGGGCATTTAAAAAACAAAACAAAAAAAGGCCATATTTAATAATAATTTAAAAATACTATTTAGAGCTTTAAATTGATTTTCATGATTTACCCGTAAGCAATCAAGCCAAGGATATTTTTTTTTCTTGTCCACAGTGAACTCTAGACTCAGCCCAGCCACTGAACTTAACACTTAACTTACCTCTTCAGATAAAATTGCACATTGCAAACATAAAAAATACCACATTGGGGTTTGAACTCCTGATCAGAAATTTGGAAAGAAAATATCACAAATATGACAAAATGAGAGAAAGCTGATTTTTCCAAGCAGGTATCCTGCGAGGACATCACAAGCACCCACCCCCCCGACCAGATTCTAGCATACAGCCAGTCCATTTTAACACCTTGCACTCTCTGCCTTGCTCACTTCTGACTGTTGAGCCAAAAGGAAAAATCACAGCGTGCACCAACCTTCCCCAGGGTCAGCAACATTGACTGAACAGCCTCACTTAAAGAAAAAAAACCGCAATAAACATAGTAATGTACCTACTTGAGTGTGTCACAAGGCAAGTCAACACAGAACCATCTCTGTGACCCCTCAGCGCTGGTCTGGTCGTGCTGGACTAGACCTGGCCTGCTGCATCCCTTCAGCTTCAACTCTGGAGAGACAACCCCAACATCACTCACAACAGAAAAACCTCTGTATGCTCAGAGGATCTGTGCATTCCCCTTAGGGCGTTTGGTTTCAGTCAAAGACACTGAATTGCTTAAAAATTGAAGAGGCGAGTAATCCCCTACCAGGTTATATACTGAAATCAGGTTCAAGCATTCCCTTGAGCATAAATTTCCAACTAGAATGGCACTGTTCTCCCAAGGTACGAGATTAGTTGTTTAAATGATCATTTGGGTAATTCCGGTGCTTCATTTTCTATAATTCTGCCTAGCTTCCACCATGAGTTCCAAATATACTTAATGCCTTGGTCATATGAAAAATTCCAGGTGATCCACTCTCTAAGGTAGTGGAAAACCAAACTGTGACTCTAGTGTCAAGATCATTTCATTATCAAGATTCTCAGCTCACTCCTATTCTTGCCAGTGAGAAGGTAAGAGATGCCAAAAAACCCCCATCACCAGAGGTAAATATATATATATATACACACATATATATGTATATGTATATGTGTGTGTGTGTGTGTGTGTGTATAAAAAAAGCAAACTTTTATTAATATAACCAAAGGAATGCATAATAAAATAATTATCTCACAACTAAATCCCTTTATAAAATCTTTGTGTGTTCATACTGTCTGGATCCAGAAACATGCTACAATCACACAGCTAACTTTAAATTTCTCTAAGAAACAGCTGTCTAGTGAAAATATAAAAGTAAAGTAAAATAAAATTACTTTACAATACCTACATTTGCCAGTTTTCCTTCACAGAAGGTATATATATATCTAGGCCTGGGACATTACAATTATATTAACTCTCTAAGTGGTTTCAGAAGATAACAAGCCCTTTTAAAAAAGGTGGAAACAGGTGGCTCACTGTGCAAAAACACAAAGACAAATCCAGAAAGTGAGATTTCTCCATTCCAAACACCCCAAAATGGGCCCTTAAAGCTTCATGGATTTGTGTTCATTTTTATGGTTGGTTTTTTTACAAGTCATGTGTAAAGTTTAATTTCCCTTGCTCTTCCCCAAAATAGGGATATTTTAGGGCGTCACCCTAAAATAACAGCCTCATCCTACTCCTTGCTTCCTTAGTGTCCAGCTTTTCCAGGTCTCTGCTTCTATTTGTTTATCCACACTCCCCATTCCATCTTTTCCTGAATTATGTCCCAAGACACTTCCACATCACTCCCTACGAACACCAAATAAAATACAACTTCTAAAGCATTTAAAGACTTTTGGATCAAACAGTGTTAAGTTAGATGCCTACACTCCCCAGAAATTTTCAAAATCCACCTTAATTCCAAACAAAGCTTTACAACGAAACTTGAAACAATATAAAAAAAGGTTTCCCTCTAATTTATTATTTTAGATATCTGTCTTTTTAAAATACGTGCAATAACATGAGCCTGTAATATCTGACTGTGTATTTTCAGGTTGAACTTAGCAGATTTATAAGCAGATCAGTTTGCCGGGGCTGAGGGAGATGGAAGCGCCATCCATCACAACTACTAATTTGCATATTATTTAAACATACTCAAATATAAGCCAAAACTCACATATTCGAAGCATAATTCTCAAATTTCATCAAGATGATTGCTGCTGTTATTGCACCCTTCGTTTTAGCATATTTTACTTTCATATTAACCTTGGGAGGTTTACTTTCTCTCTATGATTTTATTCTAAAGTCAGAAGAATCCTGCTTGGCGGCGTGTGCCTTACAGGCACCATTGGCTTGGTGTGTGATTGATTTCCTCCTTCGTGTACCCCTGCATACGTGTTCTCCATTTCAGATGCTGTAAAAGCAAAAGAATCTTAAATTTTCTGAAACACAATCCAAAATAGGCATAAACAGAAATTCTTATACTTAATACTTTTTAACCCAAACTTCCAGTCACTTCCATGGGAGATACTCCTAACATTTTATTTAATAAATGTCCCAACTAAATGAATCATTTAATGCACCTCTGTTCCTCGACAAGGTGTGCTGCAGGGGTTGTGATTGCTTCCAGCCCCCCTTGCAGAGTTTCTAAGGAAATAAGATGCTGCATCAAATTCCTCTTTGCTGGAACCTGCGCAGTTGGGACCTGGCTGAAACTTGGCAGCTGAGCATCTCCAGGTGCCCTTATGGGAGAGCTGCCACTTTTTGGATTGCAGCTACCAGTGTGGTGGTTCATTGGGTGCCACCAGGAAGAGTTCTGCTGGGCATTTTTACTCCCCTCCTCCTTTGCTCACTCTCTCTGTTTGAAGTGTTTTGAGGCTAACCCCTCAGTTCTCTTCGAGCTGATGCAAATCCCAGGTACCACAGAGCACTGATCCTGAGGAAAAGCAAGGAATCCCCACGAAAGTGAAGGAGCACACAAACACACACTTCAGCTTCGAGACAATCACAATTTGGGAGCAGGTGTGAGGTACAGGGAAAGAAACAAAAGAACCCAACCAGAATCGGACTGGAAATGAATGTACAGTCCAAGGACAAGCAAGGTCTGCAAAACAGAATGGTTCCTTCTGCAGAGATGATCTGAAAGCTATCAGCAGCTCCTGGCATCAGCTGGCAGAGTCAGCAGTGCTCAAACAGGGCTGATCCGCAATCTCTAATTATTATTTTTACGCTAGCAAGGCCGCCACAACCCGCTTCAAAACTCAGATTTAGGGACAACAGGCAGGAGGACTTGAACACCTGTCTTCCCCCCGGACAGAGGCAGGCAGGAAAGAGGCGCTTGTGCACGCTCCGTGTTTGCTCTTAGCGTGATCATCACTGAGCATACAAGCACAGAGAGCTCCTGGGTGGGGGCAGAGTGGCATTAGCACCCGTGGCAACACGGGGTTAACCCCTGTGGTTTATTCATCTCTCTGAAATCCCACACAGCCGGAGGGAAGCAGGCTAGAGCAAACCTGGAATGGTTTGCTCTCCCAGGAGAAGCTTTGCTGGCGGTTTGCTGACAAACCAGGAGTAGTCCCTGGCATGTGCTGCAGAAAGATGAAACGTCACCTGCACCATCTCCCCCCTGTCCCCTCGTCAGACCCACGAGTAAGCCCCTGCAAAACCCCTCCAGGTGACAGCTCGTCTCTCTCCTCTCTATTTCCATGCCGCTGAGCGTGAAAAATATCTTCACAGTGCGAGCTGCAACAGGCTGCAGGGAGTGGGGAGGAAAGAGAAATATGACCTGCAGAGGCTGCTGTGAAGCGCAGGAAAATGTAATGGGATCTGGTGATGTTTTCTTAAACTACACGGTGCTCTGGGTTGGGGTAATTACTTTACCAAGATGCAGGTAGGTGTTTTATTGCCTTTTATTAACTTTTCCTGTCACCTACGCTCTTGCTACCAGCGAGGATTATGCATTCCTCCCCTTAATTCAGCTTCATCTCTAGAGAAATGGTAAATTACACTTGGCTAACCTCATTTAAGCTTTTATTCCTTACGGAAGACAGGTAGAGGTGAGGCACTCTGGGAAGAGACTCTGTATTTAAAACATTTTATGCAAAAAGGCACACGATAGATCTACCCAGTGCCTCGGCCTCTCTGGCTCTCCACCACACCACCTCTCTAAAGAGACTGGTGGAGGGGTCTTTAGTGCATAGAAAGCACTAAACAAATCAAACAAATAAAAGTTTTTGATTTTATCAAAAAACAAATACACCCCCCCCCCCCCCCCCTTCAGTTCTTTGAAAGCCTTTTCTCACCTCTGCAGATTGTCACGATAATTTCTTGCTGGGGATAAATCCACATGAGCAGAGGAGTGTTGGGACTGGGGTAACAGCTTGGCCATTTCTTGCTTACTCCACTGACTGAAGCAAAGTTTTCAGGTGGCAACTACAAAAGCAGACCACAGGATCATCACAGAATCATAGGATTGTTCGGTGTGGAAGGGACAAAAAAGCTAATATTGTTCCCACTCCCCTTCCAGGGACACCTTCCACTGTCCTGGGTTGCTCCAAGCCCCATCCAACGTGGCCTGAGACACTTCCAGGGATCCAGGGGCATCCTCAACTTTTCCTGTGCCAGAGGATGTTATAGTATTGATTTTGTGGAGGTTTTCCTGCTGACAGCTCTCTCACCCACTTCCCTCAATAATGTCTCAATTACTTCAAAAGTAATTAACTGTCACATGGATGAATAAATCAGGCATGAAACATCTGACTCAGAAACACAGGTCCGTGTGAAAAACCACAAAATTCCATTAAGGGACAGGTTCAGCCACAACCCCAACTCCATGGTGTATTCCTTAGCCAGATGTTGCATTTGGGTTTCAACTGAAGAATTGGTCAAAATGCATTAAAAGGCAATTTGAAAGCCATGAAAGATGGAGTATTTACTCCCTCCCTCATGCTCACATCATCTGCTTGTGGGGCTTTTTTTTTAACACAGGAAGATAAGAAAAAACATGACTTTTTAAAATATTAAAACATAGATCAACCTGTCCTGAAGAAATGACATTCAGAAAGCCTGGTTTAGAGGAAACAATCTCAATTTATCTTTCATTTGAGGCACTACAAAGGAGGTTGCCTTCGGGTTTTTGAGGAGCTTGCATTCAGAAAGGCAAACTTTTGTAAAAATATAAATCTCATTTTCATCAGAGCAATAAAAAAAAAAAATAATTAAAATCCCATGTCACTTCAGAAAATTTTGATCAGAGCTGAATAATTTGATAATTAAAGGAGTTGTCATTTTTACCTTTGCAGGGAACCACTAGTGGTTTGTTCCAGGCGAGAAGTGAAAAAGATTAAAACGCTACCTGTCCCCACCAGGCTGCTCGGTCTGGGTCAATGTCACCTGGCACCCTAAAGGAGGTCAGAGTCACAGCAAACCAGTGGTAACAGCATTGCTCCTGCTCCTGGGGACACCACATAACACCTGGCCAAATCCATTCTGGGGTCTCCACAAACACAAGGGCCATTCCAAAGGCACGATGCTCCCAAAATTAACATCAGTGAATGCATTGGTATGAGGCAAGAAACTTTGCACTGCTTTTTCTCCTCAGGGCAAGGCTCTGTACTAACTCCCAAGCAGGCAGTACAGCACAGTTTAACATCTGAGTCACAGAGAACTCCTCCTCCTCCTCCTCCTCATATCCAATTTTCCAGTTGAGTAGCCTTTGTTCCAAGAATGTCCAGTGCTGTGACAGGAGTCAATATTATTAAGAAATTCCCTCTTTTCAGTGCTCCTCTCTTTGCATAGCCCATCAGAAGGTTAAATCGAAATTCAATTCTACTTACTTAATCCTACATGTATTTCAGGCTTAATTACCAGAACCATCATTACCCAAAGTGGATCAGCACTCCTTCAGGGGAGCTCCTCGTGCCTCCCAGGACCTTTGATCCTCTGGTGTGTCTCCCACCAGCTCACTTTTCTGCCTGTCACCCTAGAGCCCCTTCTTCCATCCAGGCAGTCTGCAACACCCAGGGAAACAGAAGCAGAAGCTAAAATTCTTAGCAAGATTGAATTATCAGGAAAAGTACTGCAAACAGAGAGTGATGGCTGTAAAGAGTGAAGGTATTAATTTGTTTGGACAATACCTCTTGAGCTCTGTCAATGTTCAAATTTTTGTTTACTTATTTTATTTTTAATTCTAGCCTATGATTAGCACCTGCTCAAGGGGTGAGCCAATTGAGCGAGGTGCAGTGATCCCAAGAGGAGCACATCTGGCATAGATTATGTCCACGAGCAGGGTTTGCACCAGTGGTAATCTGCCAGATGTGGGCATCCTCTGAGCACTTGAATCACCCCCACCTTGTTCCTCACTGCACATTACTCTGGGCTGCAGATGTGATCTCTCCCAGTTATTGCAAGTCACGTTGTAAAAATCCATCCCTTCTTTTGTACAGAAAGGGATCATGTAGCAAGATGCCAGAAAAGTAAGGGAAAAAACCCCAGAAGAAACAGGCATCTCCCGTTTCACCTGTTTTTCCTTGGACGAAAACAAAATAACTTGAAAAGCCTCTCAAACCACCATGTGAAAGGGGATTATTTTAGCATCTGCCAGCTGAATCCAAGGAGAATAATTTTATTTGGGTTGTAGTTCTTACTTGTGAAAGGCTAACTTCAGCCCAGTTTGCTTTCCAGGGGACATATTTGCTCTCACTTTGTTTGCACTGATGTTTTAAGTAGTACCCCAGTGGAAAATAGAATTAATGTGTTGAGTAAGCTTTATTCCTCTTTAATTTGTTATCGCTGTCATTAAGAGTCTTTTGTTTTAGTTTGGCTAATTGTTAGAGGAGCAGCAATAGAAATGTTATAAATCCAGAAATCAATGGTTTCATGGTGGAGCTTTTTCTTGGGGTGAGTGAGGTCTTTCCATTGACCATGGAGGAGTTCAGAGAGCTCTGGAGAATGGAGGCATCAGTAATTCAAAGAAACCCAGTAACACCCTTGCCATTCAGAGAGGGATAGAAATGAAGTTTCTGTTTTGATATATGGGAATCAGCAAAGCAGATAAAAAATTCTGAGCCAATTGGTGAGTACCAGGACATTTACACATTACAGTCAAGTGCTGAAAAAGCATGAGCTTTTAAAATATCCTGTTAACAATTCCTCTGTGCATGGCACCTCACCAGCAGCAAGGCTTCTCCTTCTGTCTTTGCTGCCCAACAACACCATTAAATTGGCTTTTACCAATACCACTTTTCCCTGTGAAGTTAATTATTGACCTATGAACTTAATAAAACATCAAAAATTATATCAAACAGTATGTGTTTAAACTTTTACTAAGCTGGGAAAATGGAACCACCTTCAGGTTTCTGTCCAGTTCTACAAAAGCAATTCAAACTGGTTGTTTTCTACACCCATTTAATCACACAAGTCCTCCTGCAAATTTCTCTGCAGTGCTCATAGCATTAAAAGCCAGATTTTGCCTCTAATGTCCCTTTCCATGTAATAAGGTACTTGTCTTTTAATTAGATGTCCCTACTTCACCTGCTTTAACATCTGTCAACGCCGGGATAAACAAAATAACATGTCTTTGCCACTCCTTTCAAAGTTTGTGTATCCAGATACACCCACGGCTTTATTTTTGGCTGCCTTTGGAAACTCCTCAATGCCATTACTATGCAGCTAATCCACGAGGTGAAAGCAGTAGCAAACTATACCTCTAAACCTGGTTTCTAAAAATAAAATCATCACTTTAGTCTTCACACAGGCCTTTACTTTCAATCCCTGATTTTCCACCTACCTGTTCCAGCCAGCCCCAGCCAGGCTGTGTCGTCCCACAAACCTCAGGGAAGACACACTGCTGCAATTTTTCCTTCAGGTCATTTAAACCAGGGACAGAAAACGCTAAGAGTCATTACTGCTGGGAACTTCAGGCACTATTAAGCAGAGAGCAGAGAAACATCCTTGAAATAAAACTCTTCAAACCTCGCTAGCAGCCTACAATTTTAGCTAGAAGCTGTATCTCCCAAACCAGCTCTCTGAATCCTCGGCAGAGCTTTACTGGAAATTGAGGCTTTGCATTTCTCTGGATCACAGGAGCTGGATCTGTCTCATTACAGCACACCCCACAGGACAGAATTTAGAAGGTCAAACTGAGGTGTGCACACAAAAATCCTATTAAGAGACCCCAGCATGGTGCTCAATGAAGAGCCATTCAGTAACCAAGGACCAGAAGCTTCCAAGCTTGTCAGTCTTGCTTAGCTGCTCTCTGATGGGTAGAGGCAGCAAGATAATTTTACAGCTCGGCTCAACATTTAAAAGCACTGCAGAAGACAAGATCAAAAAACAAAAACCACACCAAACTCCAACATATCATTAACATCTAAATAAGAAGCAGAGCTGTGAGCATCCATACCATTTTCAGGTGGGATGTTTATCTTCAAGTACACCGACTTTGGGCACAGATTTGCAAGCAGAAGGCAGGCCAACCTTCAGGTTTTTTCTGAATATTAAAAGAGCTTCTATGAATCACTGGTCAATCTTCACTCCTCTGACTTTGGGCCAAGTATAATGCAAATTGCTTCAGCACGAATAGAGATTGATAACTGCTGGTTAAGAACACTCCTTGACAAAAAAGGTTAACTACGGGACTAAACATTAAAAACTTCTGTCCAAGCAGTGCTCTTCAGAAGGGCTGGACTTCATTAGTAAGCATGGCAAAAAACATACTTTCCAAAAAACCCCCCCGAACCCCCCAAAACACTTCCATGTACAAACTTACAGGACACTGCTGATACCCACCACGCAGGTTCCCAGGTTTTGCAAATGAGGACATTTTCCCATCAAGTTTGTTGTTGCCACCTGCAAATTGGGTCAGGCAAATTTTATCCTATTGGGAAACAGATGTGCCTTTACCCCCTTGTATTCATTTGCCCTTTGCTGAGGGCGAGTTTCACAAAACGAATTTATCAAGTGAATTAAGGGTCCTAAATTTTCTGGTGCCAAAGGAAGGGGCTTTGTTTAGGCATGAAATTACACACGAAGGAACGTAGCATCATTCCATCCTGTATTTCTTCACGCATCTGACAACCGACCTGAATTTACCAATTGTACTTATTTTTCCTTTATATCCCCCTAGACACGCATCACGGACACAATCAGATTTTTTTAATGTGGTCTGGCAGTTCTCCATCAGCAGCAACAACTTACTCATACGTTTCAAGGCCTGTGACATCCCTTTGGCTGTCTCTGGGTTCTTGCATCTGCATCCCCTTTCTGCCGTGCCTGCAAATCAAGCACACCCAGAGCGGCACTGGGTGCTGAGGCAAAGATTAGATTTGTACAGGGGTTGTTGCATCTCCCAAGAATCAGCTGCACATTCAACATTTCAACTGAAAGCATCAGGGAGAAGAGGAGCGCCCTAGAATGGGACAGATCTGGTCATCAGAAATAAGGGGATGCTGTCAGGGCACGGCAGAAGTTCAAACAAAAGGAAATCCACCAAAAAACCCCAGAGCAGTGAAAACCAAGAGAGACAAGAGATGCTCTGGGAAGGAGCCAGCAGCAAACAGCTCTGTGGATCGTGTCAGACGAGAATCATGAGGTGGAGAGTGAGCAGGGGAGAGCAGCAGCCACCAGTGGGGTTTGCTTCTGCACCAAAACCTGCCTGTGTCCACAGCAGCACCAGGGAAGGACAGGGAGGAACAGGAGAAAACACACCTCTGTGAGAGGCAGGTCACTAAATACCTCATTTGAACTTCACAGTTACACAGATCTAACCCATAGCATACATGATTTTGATACTTTGCTTAGTCAGGGAAAAGAAAAAAAAGAAAAATAAAAGGTTTTGTCACATAAGACATCGTAGCTAAAGAAATAAATCCTGTGAGGTAAATTTAGACGAGCTGGTGTAACACACAAATGCTGTCAGATAACTGAAATTCAGGTTCTCTACAACTTACCTTTTTCTTTCTGCTCTCAATACAGAAGCACACATTGAAGTAATAAATATAGGTCTGAAATTGTGACGACTCCAATTGTTAAAAAACATTTAGAAATTTGATACACCAGTGACTGATGAAGAAGTCGTTCCTACCACACGGGGAAAGAAATGTTTCCATGAACTATGCAGAGTATCAGCCATTTCCACACTATTTTATTTATTATTAATTCAGCTACGGATTATTTACATCTTTGGCCACACTGACCATGTGCGGTAGAATAAAGGAGCACATTTTGTATGAAGGATTATTATCTCTCACTGGATAAATTCCAGGGCATTTCTGCTCCAAATAGTTACTTTCTACTTTTCTGCCTCAGATCCAATCATTAGAATCCCTTTAAGTGAGTATTTATTGATCCCATTTCCTGCAATATTTAATTCTTAGAGTTACAGTTAGGAAATGATAGTAACTGATTGTTCTGCCAGAGGAATCCCATACTATTCAACTGCTAGACTGAGAAAAGCCCCCTATAACTGATTTCCACAGGATGCTGTGAGACAGCCACCATTGGATCGATGCCTGCCTGTGTGTTTGAAGTTCTTTGAAAACTCAGTCCTTTATTAAATGACCCTCCTCAGGCTTTCCATTAATGAAAGCCTTTTCAGAACATTTTCCTTCTGGTTGGATGATACCAATATCCAAAATGGATATATGTCACCAAGCTAGACGAGTGTTAGCAGCTCACTGAGACTCACACACTTTTACCACTGTAGAGCATTCCCACTTCTCAGATACTGCTGGGGAATAAAACCAGCATCTTTGATTTTTTTTTTTCTGTCCGCGCAATTGTCTCATTTTTTATGAAGTTTTTAATAGTACAGCCTATCCTGAAAATAGGATTTAAGAGCTGTGAGCAGCCTCAGTTGCACAAACTGAGGGATCCAACGTCAGTACCTGAGCACTCGTGTTACGTGAGCTGAACATCCACGTGTTCATCAGGACATTGAAGGAGCCTAAAGGGAATTAAAATGAATACTTACATGCACACCCCGCTCCCTTGAGAGCCAACCCTTGAGTGCCCAGTGTTTCTGTGAGAACCCAACCCAACCTCACCCTGCCAGCAACTGCTTTGTGTTGTGTTTTTCCTAAAGCTGCTAAGACACACACCTCCATCCACTATACCCCAACAGGTTAGCAGGGAAAAAACTGTAGGCACAAATAAACGAGCCATCACAGGACAGACAGAATTTCCAATTACACAGAACACAAGGAAAGCAGCAACTGCATTATGTATCACACTGGGTTCATTTATTTAGACAAACGTAACTGAAATGTGTACAACTTTCAAACTGCACAAGTGTAGTAAAAATACCGTCTTTGTTGCTGCAAATCTTGCAGCTGGAATTCCAAAATGATTATTCCCACTGGGATTTTCTAGCTGCTGTTGAGGTGCGCTGATACGTGATTTAGCTGCTTCTTTCATAAAAAAATACTGTACAAGGATTTTGCCAGTGGGAGAATAAAACATTATGGAGAGATCGTATTTATTGTTCCTCACAGCAAGACTTGAGGCTCATTTTTTCTCACCTAGCAGTCTCAGGTAAGCCAAACCCATCTTTCTTGCTTTCCTCACCACGTGAAGCAGCAGAATCTGCTTCTGCCATAAATCCCAGCTCTAGGTAACTTTTCCATATTCTTGCGTGCGCACACACACAAACCCAAGAGTTTACCGCTTTGGGGTATTTCAGAACATTTATCAGCAGCCAAATTTGAATGCAGCATTTGAATTGAACCCCTCCCAGGCATGGACAGAGCTTCACTGAAGGCTGTAGGTCTGCTGTGTGTCCCTCAGGGAGAGGGTGATGAGGAGGGACCGCGGATCCTTTCTGTTTTTGCGGACTGTGATCTTTCCTCTCAGGGCCTCTCCTGAAAAGACAAGAAGGGAATTGCTCTGGTTACAGAATTGAATCACCCACAGGAACAGCAAAGATGCATTGCATTCATAAGAAGCAATTAATCAGAATTTTTGAAGTCTACAGAAGTTTAAGTTTTAGAAGCTCTTGACAACCAACTTAAATCAAACTAACTGCAGTTCAACCTGGAGAGGTGCTGAGCTGTGGCTGATGCTTCCCTTCTCAGAGGATCACCGAAATTACTGATATGCCAAGTATTTCACTGGTGGCTGGGGAAAACCACTGTATCCCTGGGATATTTTCACCATCTTGGACTAAAACCATGCAGCCACAAAAGCCTATTCCCTTCCTGCTCGATGGGCCACGTGCTCTGCATTTGCACCGCATTTCATTTAAGTTCTGAACCCAGTTTTTTAATTTATCTGGCAGGAAACTGCCACAGAAATCTTTGTGGCATTTCAAGTAGATACATTATTAATTGCAGGTTTTGTTTTACAAAGCGTCAGCGTCATAAGGGTTGACAGGTATGTCCCTTCACCCAGAGCAGAAGGAAAAAAAAAACCTAATCTCAATTTCTCTCCAGTCCTTACTAAGACCTTTCACTTAAGGAATATTTGTAAACTAGGAACATACAACCCACAAAATATAGACAGACAGGTTTGTAAATGTGTACGTTTAGGAAGTCCACTGCTGAGGCACCTCATCCCACCCTTTCAAACCCTCACAGATGATTCTGCTGAACACATCACAGCAGGAAGTTCCCTGCTACTGCTCCATCAGGCCTCCCTCGCCCCATTCATCTTCATCCACTGCTGCTACTTTTTCTGTCCCACTGGATCCAAAGTATTTGCCAGCTGTTCATTACTCACTGTGATTTTAAGACCCATTGTAAATATCCTGTTAAAAAGCCTTCTTACTGCAAAAAAATTAAAACAAACAGCATTTTCCAAACTAAGCTGGTTTCAAATTCAGGAAGCATTTTGGAGGTCTCCATTTGGCAGAATTCTCAGTTGCATCCACAAACAGTAAACTGACAGAAAGTCCAAATTATAAATGCGGGACGTTTTGTTTAAAGGTTGCAGTGCAAATATCAAAGAAGGCTTATCAGCATGAATGACTGTAGTACCAAGGATCAGAAGGGAAAAAAAAACCCAAAAAGATATTTTTGGGTTTTTTTTCATCATATAACAGTTAGCTGGAGATTCCACTACAGCTCCTATGCAGCTTTGTTATTAGGAATCAAAAGACTGACGTAACACAATGCAATTTGCAGAGAATTGTGAAAATGTTTTCACAGATTATTCAGAGACAGGTTTGCCAGGCAGAAGGACAAGATAAAGAAAAAAGGGCATTATAGTTTCACTGCAGCTAGGAAATTTAACCTGATTTGAACACACAGATTTTCAAAACTGCTTCAAAATGACCTATTAGATTTATTTTAACACCCTGTGATAACAGTTCAGTAAGACTAAAGAGCCTCTGAGAACTAAAATTCCATGATTTCAATTAACCCATACTTCAATCTTCCCATTTCAAACAGTAATACAAAACAATTAAACAAATGCAGCAAAAACTTAAATATAATTTCATAAATAGCTGACTTCATAGAACAGAACCCTCAGATTCTGCTTGTAAAGACAGCTAATGAAACAAAGCATTCCAGTCACTTTCTCCCCAGCCATTCCTTATGCTGTAACCACCCTAAAATGTGCTTTTCTGAGCAGCCTTTTCCCAGGGCTGAAGCAAACAACAGCAGTAACCGAAAGGCAGATCTGAACAATTAATCAATGCCACGTAGATAGAAAATGACGGATGCTTTCCCCCATGCTCTGTCCTAGGAGCTGCCTGGAGGAAGCTGTCTCTGGGACTCAGCTGCATCACCTTGCTCTTATCACGCTCAGCTGAATGCAAGCAACCCACACAGTGCCACTGCAGTTTGATTAGGACAAAACTGAATCCATTACCATCCCCTCCCTGCATTTTTATTATCCCCCTGGGGGGGGGCTTGAAATTTTCCCCCAAAAGGAAAAAAAACAGGAGAATTCAGGAGAAGTGCTGTTGTATGCTTGGCTAGTCCAGGGAAAAAGACATCCCTACGTCCCTACTGACTCCCTGTCACTGAATGCAGAGCATTCAGGCCCAAAAAATCATGGTGTTTCAGTCTATAAAGGATCTCATCAAACCCAAAGGTTCTACAGAGACCCTTGCATGCATATCCATAAAATCCACTTAAAGCCTGGAACGACCCACGGCAATGAGCTTGTGATGTGAGGAACTACCCAGCCTTCCAATACAACTTCGTGTCTCCTCCCTCTCTGATCCCAAAACAGACTCAAGGAGTTACCAAAGGCAGCCAGCAATCAAGGTCTGTCAGGTTTCCTTCTCTTCTTCCCCTGGAAGAGTTTGGTGAAGCTAACAGTGGGACAAGCAAGAACACAGTACTCAAACCATTATTTATTCTGAACACCATTAAAATTTAACAATCTTACGAAAGAGCTCACTGGAATTGTTTCAGAGAGCTGCTAGAAAACTGCAGTGGCTTTGGGCTGAACACAAACTACTGAGCAGCTGGTGATAAGTACCTTTAGAAATCCCCTAGGCTGTAAAGAACCACTGAGTGGGTTTGTGCCCTCCCAGTCACAAACCAGCACGATTTGATACTGCTCTGCACAAGGTTGTCCCTGCTGGAAGCTGACAACTTAAACACGACCCAGTTTAAATAGCCAGAGCCACTATCTAATGCAAAACCGAGTTCTAGCACGCAACAGGAAAAACAGCAAGTCTCAAAAGCATTACCCTGGGCAGAAAGTGGTTTCCATAGATCAATGGAAAACAAGAGAAGACTGAAACAGTTTGTGGTGGGACCAAGAGCATCTCCCTTAAACTCAGGAACTTGTCCTTAATCTTCCCGTTCATCCTCTCAAACTGCGGGCACCTGCAGCTGTGCACAGACTGCTGCCATCCCCTCCGGCCACTCCTGAATCTCCAGCGCAGTGTGATCCAACAAGCAGCTTCTGCCTTTTGCTATCTGTGATACCCTTCTGGGCTGGCTCCTTTCATCAACTGTTTGCCAGCTCTGCTGTTCAACTGTTCAACCTCTGCTGGAACTACGCTGAGGTTCTGTCTTCTCCATGCCTGCCCTGAGGGGATTCTCTGAGGAGTTTCTGTACCAAATTGACACCTTGCAAGCGCTCAAGACAGCCCAGGAAGGAGGCTGCTGCACTGCCAGCTGAGCAAGGCCAGGCAGGCTTGTGTGGCCGCCCGAGGTAAGGGGTGTGCACTGCAGGTGACAGAGATTCCCAGACAGCTCAGGCACCACGAAGACTTGCCACAGGGAGCCACAAACCCCCATCCTCCACAATGTAGAGCTGCACTCACCTAGAACTGGCTTAATTCACCGCCTTTTCTAGTGGAGATCCTCAACTGCCCAGCCTTGTCCCAAGCTTTCTCTCAGCAGTGTGACAGAAGTCTGAGAAAACAAGACTGCTGATGCTGTTTGAACCATATTCCCCTGCAGCTCCCTTGCAAAGGGAGGCACCCAGAATGGCACATCTGTGTCCAGGTTTTCTTGCCTAAATACGGGATTTCTATTATCTCTCAGTGAGACAGAACGGCCACCAGAAGAGATTCTCTCAATCCAGTGCCCTGAAACACGCACCTAAAAATGCTTCTGAAAAGTCAGCAGGATCACTTTAAAATGGAGATTTTGATAAATGCAACGTAAGACTTGCCAGACTTAGTGTCACCTCAAAATTCAGGTTTTAACATTTACCAGATTTTAAAAGCCAGCATCAGTTTTGGTGGTAAATAAACCAGAGACAGACTTCTATAGACACCATGTTGCCGCTGTAGACAGGCAAAACAGACACTAAAATCTTAATTAGGAGCCAAATTATCCAGCTGGGATTCACAATATTGAAGTATTTCAGTATAGGATCAAACCATTCAGACAGATTAATCGTGCCAGTGTTGTTGTCCTACTTTTAATAGTGCTGTCTGAGTAGGCAAATCAACATTCTTTATGTTTGTAAATTTACAAACGGCTTTCCAATTGCAGAGACTGGGGGAGCTAAAGACAATCAAGGATTTTACAGGAGCTCAGTCATGTGAGTTCTGCTCCAGCTTTGCTGTGCTGGCCCCTTTAACACCACAGCAAAACAAATCAAGGTTTTATTTTCACTGCAAGGCAATATGAAGAGCACACGATGCCAACAATAGGCTGTTTTAT
Organism: Hirundo rustica; assembly: GCF_015227805.2. Lineage (NCBI taxonomy): Eukaryota > Metazoa > Chordata > Aves > Passeriformes > Hirundinidae > Hirundo > Hirundo rustica. Next base: position 62,212,146 of record NC_053455.1, on the reverse strand, counting down.
TGCTAATAGAATTTGCCTGCATAGAGAGCTGGGTTTTAACTTAATACATTGTTACTGAAAAGATTCTGTGGGCCCTCTAAAATAATTTTTCGTAAGCATTTGATTTATTTAGTAAATTCTTGAGACAACCAAATGAGAATGATGTAAATTTTTTGTTTGCTTAGCGGGAATATTTCAACAAACAACAAAAGGAAGAGACTCATTTTTGGGCCATTAAGTAGACAAAGATACTGCTTTGGCATCTCAATTTCAATCTTCAAAATAAAGACACGTTCAAGCTATTTAAAAGGCTCTAAGAGAAGGCGCCTACTCTGTAGGGGGTCTACAATACATCACTGTTTTGTCTGAGAAAACCCAGGATATCTTGCCTCTTTCCCCAGTTTCTTTAATTTTAATTGCTTGCTAAACAGTTAAAGCATATCCAACACGCTGACGCCATTTTGTTTTACTTGACAGAAAATCAGTTTCAAGTCTCTTGTCACAGTCCATGAGGAAGAAAACCGGTTTTTCAGAACACATGAATAGTAAGAGGCTATCCCCCACTCACGCATTAAATCTAAATGAAATGAACAGAAATTAGCCATGAAATATATCCATTTGCATATTTGCCATTACATACTATGGCTATCTACCACAGGTGTCAAGCTGCAGCTCAGCAGCAAATAATCAGTATTAATTAGGTGTAGATTTTATTGCCTCGCTGTCCAGACCTTTGGAGGCAGAATTAAGCTCTCCCACTTCATCCCAGAGATGTACAAACATCGTGCATGGAGTGCAGGCTGCAGCAGGACCAGCAAAGGAGGCAGGACGAGCTCCAAGACCCATCCTTTGGCTTGCAACTGCTTGATTCAGCTATCATTAGAACAGATCAAAACATGCAGTCCTTTTTATGGTTGAGAAAATAGATCTATTTTTACAACAGATACCCTGGCATCAAACAGCCGAGAAAATTAGCTAGTTCACACTGCAGAACAAAACAATTTTGCCATGGCATAAAGGAGCATTTTCCAGTTAAATACCCAGCAGGGTTGGGTATCTGTAAGCTCAACCTTTTCCAGAGCAAAACCAAATACAATCAGTACTTTATAACCATTCCAGGCATGGCCCCAAAAGCTATAAAGCATCTGATAAGGGACTTTTAGTCAGCCTTACTATTTTACTTGGAACTAAAAAAATCTGAGGGAACCATTTTTCTTCTCTGGGCAAAAACAGCCACTGCCCTGTCTGAAAGATGCTTTCAAAAAAAACCAAAAAAACCCCAAACCATTTTAAATGTGTTTTCCACTAGCAAATTCTTCTTTCACAACCTATTAGAAAGCTACAAGTGAATGCCATCACGGTAACACCGGTCAGATTACTGGAAGACCCAAATTGCATTATTTCTGTTTGTTTCCCAATATTTACTAAAAAAAGAGAAGAGTTTGTCTTGACCAATGGTATTCTGGCTTGGATCTGCAGTAGTGTGGCCAGCAGGACCAGGGCAGTGACAGTCCCCCTGTTCTGGGCACCGCTGAGGCCCCACCTCGAATCCTGGGGTCAGTTTTGGGCACCTTAATCCAAGACATTGAGTTGCTGGAGAGTGTCCAGAGAAGGGAATGGATCTGGGGCAGGATCTGGAGCACAAGTCTGATGAGGAGTAGCTGAGGGAGCTGGGGGGGCTCAACTTGAAGAAAAGGAGGCTCACAGCTCTCTATAACTCCCTGGAAGGAGCTTGCAGCCAGGTGGGAGTTGGACTTCTCACAGGTAATGAGCAACAGAACAAGAAGAAATGGCCTCAAGTTGTACCAGAGGAGGTTTAGATTGGCCACTAGGAAAAATTTCTTCATGGAAAGCATTGTAAAGCACTGGAACAGGCTGCCCAGGGAACTGTAGATGTGTTTACAAGTGACTTGGTTTAGTGGTGCCCTCAGAAGTGCTGGGTTAATGGCTTGACTCAATGATCCTAAAGGTCTTTTCCAACCTTAATGATTCTATGACTATATTCAGCCAAAAGTGCATCTTCTTTGCTGTTTCTGCCACTGCCATAATGTATTTCTGAATCTAAGAACAGATACAGAGGGCTGATGCACACTGTAAACACAGGGATGGATGTAAAGGCTTCAAACGATGCAGACGTGTTTAATCTACTCTAATACAGTTACTTCTGCCTCCAGTTAACCTGCAATGAGGAAAGCCCTTTGAGGACAAGGTTTCCCTAAAAAAGCTCAGCGCACTCGGAGTGGAGCTCAGTTCAACCTGCCAGGCTGAATGAGAAGGGGTAACAAGCAGTGTTAATTCATTAGCAAGTGGGACAAGAGAAACAGCAAGGCAAAACAGACTGCAAAATGAATTTGAAGGGTTTGCTTAGTTGAGAAAATGGAAAGACTGAAGAAACAAAAAAGATTTGGCTAACTGCAAATTATCAAGATGAATATTCGAGTCACTATTTAGACAAAGAAAAGAATATAACAAAGGAAGATAGGGAAATCTGTACTTATAACAACATGTCTCGAGGAAGAAGATTTTTGGAACAATGCAGGAGAAGGATCAAAGTCAGAGAGAGTGGTTTTTCCAGAAAAATAATGTAAATTAACATACATTCCTATATAAACATCTGGAAGCACCTTCCGCTTGATGGGCTTATGTCATCAATGAGCAACAAATATCCCACAGAAAATAAGACTGGGATTACAAAAGAAAAGGAAATTCCATCAGGAGTTTCTCTCAGAATATTCTCTAGCACTAGAAGCAGAAGGCAGACAATCCTAGATTTAAGTGGTAATTTCACGCAAGATATAAAACCAGACAGAATGGGCAAAAGGATGGGAAAGGGGAACTCAAATAACTACAAAGAGAAGGAGACAGGCAGAAAGAGAGAGAAACAGAGCTGTGACAAGATTTGTTACAGGAACAACGTTAAGAAATACGAGCTAATAAAAAGGAAGGAAGGAGTTACAGCACAAGTGATCTTGAAGGTGAAGCTGGTTGTGTTCACTGCTTCAGAGCACATTATTTCTGCAGTTGCCTTCAGAAAGTCACCACACCTAGACCAGAACTCTAGGCTGGGGCACACCTCCCAGTAATTTCACACAGCTGAAAAATGTCAAACGATCTCTGTAATATGAAATAATGTGCATATTTTAACAAATGTCATTGCACTTAAAAAAAAATCACTCTGTGACATTGAGATTTAATGAGTAGCAGCAAGGAGATCTTAGTCAGCCTTGTCTAGAAAGAGAATCTGAAGAGAACACAAGCCAAGTACGAATGCACCCAAGCACGGGTGCACCCCAAGAAGTGATGGGACCTAAGAAAGGCAAATAAGAATGCTTAAGAATATAAAGTCAAAGCATGAAAGACAGAAATGATTTGTCAGATACCACAAACCTCAGTGCCTCTAGGAAAGAAGCTCCTGGTAAAAAGTTGCCATGGTAGCTGGAAGAGGCAACTGTAAAAGCAGTTCAATTGAGTGCAGAAGCATCCACACAACTTTTTCTGTGCTTTTCCCCCAAATCTGTCTGATCTATTTACAAACTGTTCAGGTATTACCATGAGTTTATTAACTGGCCAGCAGAAATGAGCCCCACTCTGAGACTCCTCCTTTGGTCCTGCTATTTTCTGTAAAGAAAAGGGGCCCCCAAAGACAACTGATTCATCACTGGGTGAGAGTTCAACAGTGGTGAGTAAATACCCAGTGGCCACATGGACACAAATAAAATAACAGCATAAAAATGTAACGACTTCATTTCCTTGGACTATAAAAACACTGTGAGAGTCAGAAAGAAAGTTCTACAGGAGTAAGAGGTGAAGATTTGTAATTCTTGACCTGCTGCATGTCCATGCCCTTGCATGACCATTCTATAAGGGTAATGGATGTACTTGCGTCTATAAAGCAAGGAATATTTGACTACTGGCATAAAATGTGCTTTCAAGACTTCACGAATAGAGCTAATTAAACCACTAACAAGCATCACTCTCTAGTCTTCAAAACCTCACCTCAACAGCTTATCATCTGAATTTTGCTTATCCCCGATGACAACAACAACCTTTTTACTTGCATCAAATTCAAGGTAAAACTCATTACAGTCCTTAACCATTTTATAAAAACTTACAGTGTATCAAACTAACCCATTCAACACTTCAGTGGCTCGAGTTCATGGCTGTGAGTTTTTAAAATTTTTCATTTTATAGAGCAACCCCGCTGTGGCAGATACAACCTATGCATACACTCACGATCCATTTAAATACAGGACAGTTTAGGAGGGCTACAAGGAATCCTGTGCAATCACTTGACAAATGTGATACTTCAGAACATTAGCAATGTCAAAATCAAGAGAATGTCAATAGCAGTGTTCTGGTCTTACCTTTTTTTGCATCAGAAATGCTTTGATACCAAACTTTTCTCACCAAAATTCCAGTATGGAGCTATACAAGTATAAGATATATGCCCACTTACAAGGTACTTATGCATGCATTTATGTGTAATTTTAAACAATAATTTTGTACACAGATAGTTCCCTGCTTTGATGTGAGAAAAAAAATTCCTTCAACAGCAGCTGAGCTATTTACTAGTTCCTTTTGAAACTTATGTAATATATGAAGTATTTTATATTTAGACTTAATGGTAACAGCATTGTAACACAATCATTCTTGCACCCCAACTGAATTTAAATGTACCTGCTTCTACAGGAATTGGCTTCTCCAGGAGAAAAATTGTCTGCTTCCAGTGTGTTTTGGGGCACTGGGGACCAGTTGAAAACAAGACCTGCAACAGGAGAGTTCAAGAGTTTGATTAAATACAACCCTTTTCATATCACACCACATCAATCAATTACCAAACACAAATGCCTATGAAGTCTTTGCTGCAGCAAAACAGCCTCACTGCCAAACACCTTGAGGCCAAATAAAATCCTCATCTCTCAAAGACATTTTTAAAATGCAAAATCCCAAATGCTCACCTTGTTGTGGCAGTTCTTCTCAAAAAATACATCAAAGTAGCCAGCAATTGCCTGTAAAAAAGAGGTGAAAATGTAAATACGATAAAGGAATAATAGTGACACTCAAGAAAAATTCTGTGATTCATATATGCATTTATTGGAATCTCTACTCCTTTTCAAGTGTTTACCAAGAGGAACAAGCTTATATTTATGCTTTCAAGTATGCTAGAAATACTAGGTGAAAAAAACCCAAACAGACTGGTATTACACCTTTGCTCTACTTGACAACATTCAGCCCACTGTAACTGCATTTTACTACCCATCAGATTTTAGTATGAGTTTCCAAAACAACCCACACGCCTTGACTGCAACCAGAATCACAAACAAGAAAACAGCCTTTCAGGTGTGCAAACCCACAAGCACAAAACCCAGTCCTTGTCCTGCCCACAACCCTCAGTAAACACACACCAAGTGAGGGATCCTGCATGATTTGTTCACTTGTTGTGTGGCTGAACAGGAATTTCCACAGGAGCTCCCTGTGAACAGAGGCAGACCACAACCAGGCAGGGAATCCTTTTCCTCCTCTACTACACATACAGATAAGGAAAAGCATTCACAAATTCTTCCTGCTGGCCCTTCCAGCAGCTAATTCCAGTTTGTAATTGTAATTCTCCACATGATTCCTTCTCTGTCCCTCCTGCCATCCCACTCCTAACCTCAAGAGCCTCTCCCTTCAGTGCCTAATTCAGTAGTGGGACTTCTTGTCCAGTTTGAATAGGAAAAGAAATCAGACTAATTTGGTTAGAAGGGACCTAAAAGATCATCTTGTACCAAGCCCTGTGCCACGGGCAGGGACAACTTCCACCAAGCCAGGTTGCTGCAACCCCATCCAACCTTGCTTTGAACACTGCCAGGGCTGGGGCAGCCACAACTTCTCTGGGCAACCTGTGCCAGTTCCACACCACCCTCACAGGGAAGAATTTCTTCCTAATACTAATAGATATAAAATGTTCACACACAAAATAGCATATCGACACTATTAGCCCCTCAGTCTTTTAATGCTGGACTGCTTTGACAAAAAATGGCTTGCGACCATCCCAGAAACCCCAACAAATAGCTGGAAGATGCTAATAAAACATCCACTCCAGTTTCACCTGTGAAATCCTGCCCATGCTCACCTTTACTTGCTTCCTCCTGTCCTGTGAAAAGGCTAAAGCACATCAGACCCTGGTGCCGAGGCAGTTGTGCCTTTCTATCACATCAGCCTGAAGAAATGACCCAAAGAGAGCTTTTGAGCAACCACAAGGAGCTGCAGTTACTCAGCTGGGGACTCTCTCCATCCCTGCCACGGGAGGAAGGGACTCTGCCCACACCAGCTGCAGCGCATTCACACAAAGTATGCACCAGTGCAACGAGGGCAAGCCTGTTCCATGAAAACTCATTGCCAACAACCTAATGTAACCTCTCTCTAACTGCACCAGGGTTTTTCTCTCAGTCCAGGGAACTTGTTATTCTGAAAAGCTAAGAAGGACAATCTCTACAGCACGCTCTTCATATAGATTCACACAAGTTAGTGATGGAAAGAAAAGTAAAACTTGCTTACAAAATTAGGGTACAGGGTTTTATCATTATGAAATAGATAATATGAATATGTCTTTCTGGTATTTTTTCTCTCTAAACTAAATGCAAAACAGATGTTGCCAACACAATGAAGAATACAATGCATTAAAACAGTAAAACTATGCTAAAGCACCTGTTTCAACAAAGGGCACTCCAGCTAAAGTGCTTTAGCCTTTTCACAAGCCTGGCAAGTTCCAAATTCCAATGTGGCTAAAGAGTTAAAATACAAAACAAACTGTGGAGACACTGAGAGCTTCATGACAAACGAGCATCAGACACTGGAAACAGTGACTCCTCCAGCCCTCTACTAAAGCCCTATCACTCAGTCTGAGAATCTCATTCCCAGGTGAATTAAAGCCTTGTCTCTAATATGCCTTTTGAGTAAAGACTCAGAAAGTTTTGACAAAGTTCTATTGACCCATCAGACTACCTTTATTGATGCACAATCCTTTCTGGACATTAGTCAGAGATCTAGCAAGTCATATAAAATATTTTTCAATCATCAGCTCAATACTGCCGGTATGCTTACAAATAAGACCTAGGACATGATTCCTGCAGGAAAACAAGGTTGTGACAACAAAAATACATTGAGGAGAAAAACAAAATCGGGTTTCCAGAGAAAAGGAGACAATCAAGATACATCTTGGATCAAAAAGCCAAAAGCTCCAGGCAGACAGACCACAGCTAAGTTGGATGCAAGTATCCACACACTTGGTAACAAGAGGTGACAGAAACACCCTGAGGAATGCTACCCTGAGAAAAGGCTCTAGAGAAATATTTTTTGGGGTCAAGCTCAGGTTGAAAAGAAACTCAGTTAAAAGCAAAGAAAGTGTTTCCTGCTGCCTCCCCTGTGTTAAGGGAAACAGGATTTGTACCTTTTGTAAATGACTAGATAAATAACTATTGTATTCTTTACAGTATCACTGGTTTCCCTATCTGAAACAACCTGAAACACCGACTTTGAATAGCTAATTCAGAGCCGTAATAATAATAATTACACATCACAAAGATTGCCTTAGTCAGAGCTCTGGGGATTACAGAGAACAAGAGCTCCACACTGATCCATTAATTTCTCCTTGTTATGTTCTGAAATGGATAGATGTCCTTCAATAATAAATAATCAACTTCAATAATCATTGAGCCAAAAGAAACCAAAACCAGAAAAATATTATTGCTCAAGTTCCTGAGGATGTGCTCCTGTGAACAGCTCTGGGCATTCCCCAAAATTCTGTCAGCTAAAACTGGGCAGTGAAGGCACCCCAAAACTGAAACACACTCCCTGGTGAGTTGTGTCAAGAGACAGCCCCAGCTCTGTTTAGCTGAACAGAAATGATATTTTTTAAGTTAAATACATTGAGGGGAGAGCTTGAATGACGTTTTGAAAACTAACTGTAAGAGCACATATTGCATTTGAGAAATCTAATGAGTACCTTTCATTAATAATTTTCAAAGTGTTCTTGAGACAACTAAAAGAACCAAACACGCACACTCAGTTTGACGATTTTCTTTCTGAAATTGGTTACAACTATATAATTTGTTTTTAGCCAACAGTGTGTTTAATCTCCGTCTCTCGTATTTTAAACCTTTGGGAAAATAAGAAGTCAAATACCAAACCCAGTAGTTACTGACAAGCTGCAAAATTTGTCTAATATTTCCTATGACAGCTATTCTACAAGCCAATTACAGCTGAGGAAATACAAAAAGCAAAAAAAGCACTGAATAAACATATCCCACTTTGATGAACATAGCCTGTGGCTTACCCTTTTAAAATAAGAAACTGAAAACGTTGAAACCTGCTGTTCAACAGAAAGAGTTATTTGCATATATCCAGGGAATAATATCCATCTCAACTCCATGCCAAAGCCTCCCAGAAACTCCAGCCCACATTAACTCCCTTCTTTTCCTCTCCCTGATTTCACATGAAAGATTTTGTCTGACAGATTGCATGTGTTGCCCTGCCAGTAACACCACTTTGAAAGGCACTCAGTTTATCCAAATCAGACCTTATTCTCATGAAGTAAGTTTAGTCTTATTTCTGAACAGACACCCTATAGGAGATATTAAATTCACCAGCTGTTCTCAAGAGAAGGATTGTTTTGTATGGTCCTCCATAGTTTGACCTCCATATATGCTCATTCAAACACAACACTATGCTTAAAATTTTAGTTATGTTGTCAGTCTTCTGAGATCTTTCTGCTTTTGAGCTGTTTTGTCAAATTTTGTCTGCTCCAGGCCAAAGGGATCTCAAGCCAGCTACACAGATACCGACAGACTCCTCACAAAGAGCACACCCAGCCTTCCTAAAACCTACCAGGTGATCCTGCAGAACGGCACAAGAAAGACTTTGAGATACTGGAGAGGCTTCACAGAGAGGAATGGAGCTGGGGCAGGGTCTGAAGCACAAATCTGATGAGAAGGAGCTGAGGACATTTAGTCTGGAAAAAAGGAGGCTGGGAGGGGACATTCTCACTCGCTACAACTCTCTGGAAAGGGGCCTTGAGAATATGGCCTCAAGTGGCACCGAGGGTATTCAGATTGGATATTAGGAGAAAATTCTTCACTGAAAGGGCTGTCAGGTATTGGAACAGACTGTCCAGGGAGGCAGTGGAGTCACCATACCCAGAGTGATTTAAGTCATGTCAATGTGACACCTGGGGACATGGTGTAGTGCTGGCTTAGAGGCTGGACTCAATGATCTTAAAGATTTCTTCCGATCTAAAGAATTGTATGCATGCCTCTGGAAAAGTATTGAAGGATACAAAGGCACAACACAGCTCTAATTATTTGTCCTCTCAGTGTTTTGGGAAAAGCTTGATACAAACCATTAGAATTTCTGCTTTTACTTGCGGCAGCGGGAGTCACAGAATATTCCGCGTTGTAAAGGACACGCAAGGATCATTGAGTTCATGGCCCACATGGGATTGATTCCTCAACCTTGGCATTATGACCACTGTGCTCTGACCAACTGAGCCAACGGTTCAGTCTTCCTTGAAAGAGCTCAAACCAAAGTTGAAATACTTGATAATAAAAAACTGGCTATAATACTGTGTGTTTGTTTACTATCTTCTTTTAAGGAACTTACACCTTCCCTTCTTTCTTTTTGTAACTTGTCAGTGTTTTATGTTGAAATGCACAATTATGTATCTTTTACATTTAAGTGCATTTCAGAGAAATACTTCTGTAAAAGTGAAGTTCAAAATATTTTCCTTTCATTTCACTTTTGAAGACTTATCCCAAATTGCAGTAGCTATAATAGTCACAAGCATCTATTAAATACGCAACACTACAAAGGAAGGTATTTCCAATGTTTACAACTTGAAGGAAGATTCGATCCTTCCCTCTCGTTGTGTAATTTATCACATGCAACAAAATATAAGGAAAAAAAAAAAAGCCCAAGCAGCATACTAGAAGCAACCAGACACATGCATATTAAAATGAAACATAGGGCTGGCCAGATTTTCATTAAAGGTGACATCTTTTTTTACAAGAAGTCAAACTGAAGAAAAGGAACAAGTAAATAACTTCCCCATAAATTCTAAACGATGCTTTACAACTACTGCCTATTTCTTCTTGTTTTTGATTTGTTTTGGTTTTGGGTTTTTTTTTTTTTTTTTAAGCATAATGATAGCTGCTATTTCTCCTACTGCAATTTCTCTCATCTTTTTTGCTACACTTTTGACAGCTCATTTACAACTTCACCTACAACTAATCAGTAAGAATGTAAACCTTCTCTGGAAAAATCTTTCAAGTGCCAGTCTCCTGAATAACATGAAAGAGGAAAACAAAAATAATGACTTCTAAACTGGCAATAAATAACTACAACTCCAGCCTGACACATGCTTGAGCCTCAAAGGACAGTAAATATTGGGAAACACTACCAAAACATTATTCTTCCTGTTCTCAAATAACTTGCCAGGAGAAGAGCGAGCTATGAGAACAAAATCTCCAGCCCCAAAACAAAACCAACATATTTACCCCGGGAGCTAAGGTGGCCAAATAAGGAATGAAGGAATCATTAAGGATTGGATATACATTAATAGATATGCATAACTGAGACTGCAGTGACATCCTAAAAAGGTCAACAAAGACTTTGCTCAACTAAGAATAAAATATTCCCGAAATTAAAAGAGCAGCCACAAACTCCTACCCGATTTTGTTAACTCCACATTTTGATGAAGAGTTCCTGTAGCTTAAGGTCTTCATCCATTACTGAGGGTTTCTAAGGTGTCCATGCAAACATATGAAAAGCCTGTAAATTAAACAGGTCCTGCCAGTGAGATTCACTTGTCTTCAAACTGTTTTCCTTCCCTCCCAGCTAAATGACTCCAAGACTATTTTTCTCCCCATTTATTTATGTAACACCTAACAAACATAATAAAACCACAAAAAGCTTTAGCATACAATAAATTAGTGTTAGTGCACATTATTTACACTATTCCACTCAGAGCATTTAGCTGAAAAGCAAAGAAAATTCTAAATTATAATTCAAGTCCATCTGAATACTAAGGCTTTTTTCCTAAAGAAAATGGCGGGCTGTACGTGCAGCATTTTAACAGGACAAAACAAATGAGACTGCTGGTTTCCTTATGAGGACTCAAAGGCAGCCCTACCAATTCACTTAGGAACAAGGAAATTAAAAATTATCATCATCACTATCACCTACAGTGAGTAATTTATCATTCTTGCTCTTCACTAGTATCATGTTCCAACAGTGAGTGGCTACAACAAATACAATTAGACAGCTGGCCACAGGAGTGGGAGATAATGTGCTTTTGATGGAGTTTATCCAAGCATGGAGATGGAATGTTTGTCATCCATGCAGCAGAGTTGCTGCGGTTTTATCACAGGGAAAAGAAACCCCTGGCAATTAAAACCCAGCAATTTAGTGTTTTAAAGACTAATAATCTGGACATCGCTGCAGAACAGGCTACAGATAAATAAACAGATGAAAAGGACAAAACCTGCTTTTTAACATGGTATTTCCTTTACTCAGAAATCAGGCACACAAGATGGGTTTAACTGCGGCGCCCAAACCAGATTTCCAGCTTCTAGCTTAAAAAATTTTGTTTCTCACCTAAGGTTGGAACCAAAGATTCACATGGCAATACCTCTTGTTGGCTCCCATGTGGATATTAAGAAATGAAGCTGACTAACACTTGGGAAAATTTTAACAAGCAAAGATTTTTTTCCTTAGTCAGAATAATTTTCTCAAGTCAACTCAACTTCCTTTTTCCTGCTGAGGGTTTTAATACATCAGTCACGTCCTCTAGTTCATTATCCTTCTTTCACCCCCTTCCTCCCTCCCACTTTCTCTACACATCCCCTGCTCTTTGACAAGATCTCCTGGGAGCAATGAAGAGATACTGCCATTTTCCTCTCCGGGGATATTGTTATTCAGCTAGGAAAGATCAACCTTGATGGACTCACAGGGGAAAGGCTTGCAAACAAAAGAGAAAGTTTGTCAATTGATTTCTATGCTGAGGGTAATCACCATTTTATTTTATCTCAAAAGCTCACACAGTGATCAACTTAAAATACAATTAATGGAGTCTTTTTCTAGCAGCATCTACTAACTGATATTAGCCAGATGTCTCATTAAAATCAGCAGTGACAAACCCTAGCTCTTTATTAGGAAAATGCACTTCTGCAGGCTTTTTTTTTTTTTTTTTTTTTTTTTGCTATTATCTTTGTAGGACCAAAATCAAGTCAACTTGCAATAAAAGTGCTCGGGAACAATTTCATATAATGATTCCATACAACCGTTTCATGCTTTGAAAATCTTCAATCTTTGAAAGCTAAAATAAAGAGATATCAAATTAATGCTAGGAAATGCTTCTTTGTGGCAAAGCATGCGAGGAATGAAGGAAAAATTAACAGAAGCAATATATTCTCAGAAAAAAAGTCCTAACTACCCCACCCTGTCTCAGGACTTCTAAAGGACTAACCAGCACATAAAAGGTCACATTTAAAATGTTTATTTTTGCTCACTCATTTTGCATTTCTGAATAATTTTGCATTTCTTATGTGTATTCAAATTTTTTTTGGAAGACTTATTTAATTTCTTGAACATCTAGAGGAAAAAAAAAAAACCTATTTAGAGCCTTTATAATTTTTAAGGCATTGGCTCAATGTATTGCATCTGCAATACCCTAAAGATGCACCTACAGCAAGACATGAGGCTCATCTCTTAGCAGCATGCGTTAGTACTCTCCTAGGGGTTTTTTTGGTCACATAGAAGTACGGGAGTAGTTTCAAATAGGTGGAAGGACAAACAAATAAGATGTATCAATGTTATGCTCTTAGTTTTGTGAACTGCACCACTTTTCTGTTTTACACAAGCTCACCATGATGGCTGGGCATTCATATCCTCACTGCATTCATCCAAACCCAGAAAAAAATCAGAAGAATCTGAACAATCTGCAGAAAATCAGATTTTAGAGGAGTTTAATGTTGTTTTCCATGGGCAGATAGTGATAGGACAAGAGGGAATGGTTTTAAACTAAAAGAGGAGAGATTCAGGTTAGGTCCTAGGAGAAATTCTTACTGTGAAGATAGCGAGGCTCTGGCACGGGCTGCCCAGAGAAGCTGGGGATGCCCCATCCCGGCAAGTGTTCAAGGGTGGTGCTTGGAGCAACCTGACCCAAGGGGTGGGATCCTTGGGCTTGGCAGGGGCTTGGATCTTCAGGATCCCTTCCAAGTCAAAGCCTTCTATGATTTTGCCACGAAGCGCAGCTTCTCGTGCCCGAGGGATCCTGGGGGTGTTCCAAGCCATGACCAGAGCAAATGTGGTATTGAGCCGGTAAAAAACTGTAGTTATGGTTGTGACTCCTGTCAGCTTTTCCAGCACCCTGTCCTGTTAGCACAGACAGGCAAACAGGCTGATGGGAGGAAGCAGCAGACCCTGACAGCACTATTAATCCTAAAGATGCCAGCTGAGAGTTTAGCTCCTCAACCATCAACATGATGTTGCACCCTCCAACCAGAAGAACCACAGCTCTTTTCTCTAAACCACTTCCCATCAGTGCAAGGCTTCTGCAAAACCAAGCTCAGCAACAGCAGCCGTGCATTCCGTGCTGCTGACACGCTGCAGCGTAGGAATGCGTGCCTCAGGCTGCTCTGCATGCACACAGCCCCTGGGAGGGAGCATGGAAACCACCCTGCACAGCCAGGGATGCTGCAAACCTGGAGCTGGTGTGCAAGAGGACCCCCAGAGCAAAGAACAGAGCCACGTGCCCCTGCATTTTTCAGTTTGCAAGGTGGATTATTGGGCAGAGCCAGCCCCAGCTCTGAAGGCAGCGCTGCTCTGCTGTCAGCAATCGTGATGGCAACACCAGGAATAAGACAACCAAATCCGCTTCCACGCTTCCGTGGCTGAGGGAAGGCTGCTTTGAAATGAAACACAAGCACAGGAAGATGGACTTCCAAATTGTTATTCTTGTTGTGCAATATTTTTTGTAAATAAAGCAAAGCTATTTTGAAATGTTCTTATTTTAAAAAAACCCTGAAAAATCCTAAAAGACAAGTCCAAAACCCCAGAATTTTGGGAAATGTAGGCAACTTTCTCTTTTCGTGCAGAAAAGGAAAAGCCAGTAGAACAGGAAAACACATGCAAACAAGAAAAACATCAAATATTATTTTCAAAGGATAAATTGCAATCTTAAAGCATCTCCTCAAAAATTTCAACATAAATAATGGACTTTTATTGTTCATTTACTGCAAGGTTAGGCAGCCTCATATGATGGATGAACTGTCAACCCTCAGCTAAACTTCTACAATCCATCATAGAAACTGTGGAAATTTCACTCAAAGTGTCAATAAACCTAAATGATGAAGTGCAAAATACTTCACAGCATTCTGATCATTTTTTAGAACCTGCATTCACTGCAAAATTTCAGAAACACTGCTCTTCCCCCACATCCCTCCCCTTCTTCTTGGAAGTCATAAAACGCAGGTATGCATCTTGATTTATGTGTCAATGATGCCACAGAATCATGGAACAGAAATGAAGTTTTTGTAAGAGCCGAGTGCTGGGGAAAACAATGTTTATAAAATAAGCTATTTTACCTTACCCAAACACCAGAAAGGTGACCAGCGTTCTGCAAAGATTTCTGTTTAATCAGTTATTCGAATGTGGCCATATTAAGAAAATTAAACCAGGGCTGCAGTGGAGCTTGATCTCAAATCAAACCTGACCCTGTCCTGAGGCAACTAGAATTATGATACCTTGAAACAGGAGGGGTTTCATTTATATGCACAGGAAAATATACAGATTTCTATTTAATAAACCCAAAAATGCTGCTGTGTATTCACCTAATTTGGTGATCATTGACAAATAAATATGAAGGATTTACACACACCTACTAATTAAAAATGATCATGATTTAAACTATCTACATGGGAAAATGTCACTTTCTGACTCCAACAAACTCTTTTGCAGATTGTTACTCTGCAAAAACGGTGGCAAATGCAGCAGCATGAACTAACATCCAAACCACTAAACCATCCAAACATTGCCTGATGCGGGCATCCAAGATTTTGTCATCAGCCTAAGCAGTTTATACCATACAGAAACATATTCTTTGTGTCCATGTCAGGAGAATTCTGCAGCTCTTCTTTGAATACTTGTGCAAAAGCCCAATAAACCAGCTGCAGCAGAATCAATTTCAATATATTAGAAGGAAGCTAAAAATTACCCCTTTACACTTGAGTTTGTGATGTGACTTAAGCAGGAAACTCACAGAAGTTTCACAATACTCCAGAGGGCAAAAATTTCAGTTTTTCCTACTGATTTCAGAGCATAATGCTATTTTGTCAAGTCTGATGATGGTACATTAATAAACTGGTAGAAAGCAGTTATAATTTGTATTGAATAAAAAAGTAAATCACTGACATTACTGTAAAAATCCTGAGTTTGCTTATAATGTTTGAAAGCTCAATGCATGACTTAGACAAGCTAACACCAGAGTTTCTGGTATCTCAGAAAATGGGCTGGAGAAGAAAACAGAAAGATCCCAGTGCAAAGGCTCCTTCCCCTTCCCCTTCCTCACCTACCTGCATTACCCCATAAAGCCATTACTGGAGTTTTACCTCCACCTCTCTTTACAGAAAGAGCTCATTTGACACCTCTGCACTGTAGAAATGAATGTTTTAAGGCAAGGACTGATGAAAAATGAAGGATAATTAATGGAGTGTCTCTTGGTCCAATGCAGTACCGACCATGTATGAAGAAAATTATCTTACCGTACACTGTGTGCTCATTGTAATGCTCAGGGTGAAATCTGAAGAGAACTCCAGGTCTGGAGTGGATGCAGAATTACAGTCGATGTGCTGTCAGAAATGGTAATAAAATTCTGTCAGGAACAGTGAGGAATGTCAATTACGATCTCCCTTTAGACAAAGGTTCTTCAGCTGTTCTCATTATGAGACAACTTTTACAACGCAGTACTATTCCAGCTTTCCAAAAAATGGGAAGAGACTAAAAAACCACCTAATCCCATGTGACAAAACACCTGAACCTCCTCTTCCTCACATGCCCAAACAAACAGACACTGAGCAGCAGTGAGCAGGAAGGACATGGAGCTGCTGGAGTGAGTCCAGAGGGGGCCACCATGGTAATGCAGCACCTCTACTGTGAGGAAGGGCTGAAGGAATTGGGGTTGTTCAGCCTGGAGAAGAAAAGGCTTTGGGGTGACCTAACTGCGCCTTCCAGCACGTGAAGGGAGCCTACAAGAAAGATGGGGAGAGAGTTTTCACAAGAGCATGGAGTGCTCTTGTGAAGGACAAGGGGGAATGGATCCAAACTAAAAGACAGGAGGTTTAGATTTGATATCAGGAAGAAATTCTTTACTGCAGGGTGGGAGGCCCTGGCACAGGCTGCCCAGGGAAGCTGTGGCTGCCCCATCCCTGGAGGCGCTCAAGACTGTTGGAACTGGATCATCTTTAACCCAAAGCCTTCCATGATTTTTCATGCTGCCTTGTCTTTCTTTAGGGAATGTTTTCCTTCCTGAAAAGTTACGTTATGAATTATATAGAACAAGCAGCTCACCTGATGTGAGCAAACACACCAAAGCACCTTCTGGAATAATCATAATGATGAATGGGAACATTCTTAAATTTTCTCTACAAAATACAATCCATTTGTTCTGTGGGATAGCTATTGATTCAAACAACTTACCTATAATGCCACTGTTCCTCAACTCATTAATTTTACTACTTTGTACTGTAACTCCGGCAAACAAGCACATGCATCGATTTTAAGTTATTTTAAAAACCATGATGGGTAAATGAGAACAAATGAGAATAAAGCCATTCAGCACAACAGTATGCACAGTGGCAAAATTTGATGAGCCCTTACATCTGAGCTGGACAGTGACTGTTCATGACAACATGGATTAGGAAGGCACATGCATGCACTGTTACCAGCAGAGCATTGCCAAAGTAAATTTGGCTTTGGATAGAAGAAATCATAGAACAGAACAGTCTAAAAATGGGAAATTTACCTTACTCAAAGCTGGTAAAAAAAGCAATTACTACAAACCTTCCAGTCTTAACAGCAAGAACCTAACTCCATTTTTTTAATTTTGAAGATGCCAAAGTTTGTGTGTGCCGTGTGAATTTTTGCCCCTCCTCCATAAACCAAGGAACATTCCCATGTGGCTCCCAAGCGTGAGGTGAATTGGTACCTTGATGACAGTGGCTGTGGATATCAGGGTGCTGGGATCCAGCACCTCCACAACAGCTTCTGGGATGACAGCTTTCTTCATACAAGACATGTCAAAGCCGTACACATCTTCCCAGAAAAGCAGCTTGTCCACGTGTTTCTTCATATCCCCAACAGCTACCAGACTGATGGTGCACGAGTCAGGATAAACTGCAACAACAGAAACAGAGCAGTGAAATTTTATTTACACACACAGAGGATTTTGCTTCTCTTTTGTCTAAAAGTTAGTAACACCTCAAAAGAATTTTAAAAAGATTTTTTTTAGCTCTTGGACAAGACACTTTTTCTGCTACTTTACATGCTAGAGTCATATTTGTCCACAGAAAAGACTAGACACAAAAATTTAATTTTCACACACTACTCTGGCATTTCCTGTTCATAATAAAATATCTTTGCAGTTGAATCCCACCAACAGGAAATGACTGGAAACTTGATGTCTGAAGAAAATAATTTGGAACAGCCTATCCTGGCTTCTATATGGAGACTAACCTAAAATATATGTCATAACTCTAGACAGACACCCAAACAGAAATTCAGGTGAGGGCACTGCCATAACATAACACCTCTGTGAGAAGAGCTTATTTTCAGAAAAGAGCATATATTCTTACTCAAGAGTTTTCATTCCTGTTTGCTATCAGCTCTGGTTGATCCTTACCTTACAACCTAAATAATTATTTCGGGGTACTGGGAATAACCCCTTTTCTATCTGCATCTGAAGAGTAGGAAGTGGCCCAACAGACAGAAGAGAACCTCATGGATTCCCTCCCTCCCACTTTCAGGATAAAGCTGTCATTTTACATGATTTTCACATTTGTGCTTTTCCTTCTCCTGAGAAGATCTTCAGAACAAGTAACTATTTACAGCTTTTACAAATAGTAGCACAAGACTGACATTTGCCTTTTTAACAGCTGCCAACAAAGTCAGTCGATTTCTTGGCAATCTCAACCGACTGGAAAACCCACAAAGAACAGCTGCTATGTACATGGCTGTCTACAATCCTAACAAATAGAAGAAGCAGCTCAATTCATATTGAGCTAGGTTTCTTTTCACAAAGAAATTCCCATGTTTTGTTCTTCCGAGTTTTAAAGGCCTCTAAAGCCTCTAAATCATTGAATTCTTGACCTGATTTCAGAGCAAAATGTCAACTAAAACACCCTATTTGGTTTAATTTTATATTAATACATAAAAGAGGCAGTGTTAATACAACTGAAGCCATGTTTCTCTCTTCCTCCCCAAAATCTAGTGAACTGTAAAATTAATTTTATCTTCAGCTCTACTTGAAATTATAGTTTATCAAAAAGAATTAATCATTGGTATAGCACGGTAGGTCAGAAAAGCAGTATTTTCTACCTTGCAAAATACTGAAGAGCCAGGCAGCAAATTGAAATTAGACCTTTCATATATATAGTTTTAGGCCAAAGGAAATATTCTTATAAATAGTGATTGCAAAGAATAACCTTCTCTAAAGAAGGTGGTTTTTTTGTTCTATAAAGACATTAAAGTAAGCACACTGACATTTTTCTCACTTGCATTTTTTAGGGGAATGGGTTTCACAGGATGCAATGGTATGGTGAGAAGAGCAATGAAAAGACTGGCAGACCCTGGTTACAGAATACACATGAGCGTTGTAGTGCCACTGGAAATGAAAATTAAACCCACAGCAAAAGGTGATTAACTAATTTATAAACTTCCTTCCTCTGACTAGCCCAAATTTCTGAGACATCCTGTAAACCAAAGAGGAATTTAATCACCTCTATCAAGCATAAAACATTTGAACTGGATCATAATCAGTTTTTATTAAATCTCTGTTCACAGCAAATCCTTAAATCTGCAGTGGAACTCATGATTGATTACACAATGTGCTTAAGAACAAGGGGAAGTGTAAACACAAAATGCTCCAATTTAATCTGCATTTCTACTGTTAACAGCAGCAGAAGTAGACAATGTCTATGCAGACTTCACAAAAAGAAATCTGTCACCAGGACCAACAGGGCTCAGGCAGAATACTACAGCGATTCAATAATTTACAGACCCACCCACGTCCTAGTCACTGTACTGAGATTTGACTGAAAATGTAAGCAATGTTATCTGAATATCAGTCTAAATCATCTTAACACTGCAGAGATTTGTACATATTTTAAAAAATGCTGCGTTTGCCATTTCCCCATTACCCTTGATTTCCCTGGAAATCCTCTGCTCTTTCTGTAACACTTTCCGGTGCGATCCTGACAGACTTGCCACTTTTTTCCCCATTAAGCCCATAATTCAGTAATTATTCCTTCTCACAGGTGAAGTGAGCAAAATGCTGATTGGACAGAAGCAGGCACACTCCTCAGAGCTCTCCCAGATTCATCGCTTTGACCATCTGTGTCCTTCTCGACTCGGTGCCCACGAGCCATCCGTCACCACAACGGCTCACGTGGTGGGAGAACATGATGGGAAATCCTTCAGCCCTCAGCGATGCCTCACAAACTTCAGGGAGCTGAAGGGGAAGACAGCAATCCTCCAGCCACACAGAGACAACCCCACGTGAATGCCGTCATCATTTTGACGTGAAGGAGCGTCATGCTTTGAATGCATTATGTTTTGAATGACGACTTCCTTACTTTTCTCACCCCTCGACAACGTGAACTGGATTCAAGTGTGTGAAAAAATCCATACCTGAGCAACAGCTCTAAAGAACAAACAGATGGGCCCTGGGCAGCAGAAATGTTGTGTTCCCAAATGAAGCTATTCTATACTGTACACATTACCCTAGACACTTTGGCACGATCCACTCCATGCCAGTAGGCTGAACTGAAGTAATGAGGATATGACTGACTGAACACGTATCTGGAAATTTGGATCCCATCCCCAGTTCAATCACTCAAAGATCTGGTCAAATTGCAGCTGCTGCTATTGCCTTTTTCCAGCTTTCCAACATTCCCTGTAATAATGATCTTGGGCTCAATAGCACCAAACGGCTTTAGACAAAATTAAGCAGATTCAGAAGTTTCTCTGGTAAGGCTTCACCTCAGAGTGAACTCTTAGTTCTGGCTCATCTGGATTTGGGTGTGCAATTCAGCTGCACTGCAGAAGCGTCTGGACAAGCTGGCAGGGGAGCAGGAACTGCAAGCACCTTAATGAAACTGTTGACAGAACTGAAAATCCCATCAGTGCCCGTACACCACTCTGTGCTTTGTCAAGAATCAAAGAAGGGGCCAAGACCATAGTCAGACCCCAAAGGATGAGTGTACTGCAGAACCAGGACACCCCATCCCTCAAAGGCATCTCGGGGGGTTACACAAGAGCAAACCTACCAAAAATACAGTTTAAACAGAGGGCGGCTTTGGAAGTAGTAGCTAAACATAAAATGATTCCTTACGATTTTAGGGAATGTCCCTGGATTTAATTGTATTGCAGTGTAAAATTATCAGCATACATCTACACAGAGCACACACCTGTGTTCCTGATGTGGCTGGACTATTCTACATTACTGAAACCAAAAAAACCTCTTATTCTGTCACGTTGCTCAAGTGGTTACTAAATATTCTAAGACAGCTCTTGCTTGCGTATTCAGCTTTGTGAACAACTGCATAAACCCCATTTTTCCTGCTGCACTCTGTAGTACACAAAGGCTCACTGCAACCAGAGGGAAGCACTGCAGCAAGCACTGTGACACAGTCATTAATCCAATCATTAGGTCAGTGTAGTGAAACTGTGTGCATGGTTAGTACAAAAGGGGAAAAAAAAAAACCCAGACTGATGACTACAACTGAAAAGGTCAATATGAAATACAATACTGCCAAAAGAATTAAGCACATGCAGAACTCATGTTCTCACAAAGCTGCCTCACGTGAGGAATAAATATTTACAGGCATTTAAACACTGCTAAAGATGACACTATCTAAGCTACTTAAATGAGTAAAAGAACTCCACTTCAAAGCAAACCCTTTTGTTTTGTCACAACCCCACCCTCAAGCCATAAAAGTAAAGAGCTTATTACCACCGGCATAAATATGCTGAACTGAAACAGTGTTAATTCCATTAATTATTTCATGTGTTCAAAATTATGTCCTCCCCACACAACCCTCCCTCCTTCAGGAAAACATCCTATCTACTTTTCCTCTAATCCACAGCTGCTACTCAAACAGTATCATCTTACAGGATAAAACTTATTTTCCTCTGTCCATAGTTATGCAGAAACTTGGATTTCAGGAGGGGAAAACAAATGCCCACATGTGTGGGAAGAATTAGGGAGGAAACATTTAGTCTGTACTTAAGAAAAAATAGCCCCTTCTATTCTTAAAAATACCATTAACTTGAGACCTTGGTACCCCATCTAATGTTCTCCTATTGCCCATACAGTAAATTAACGTCTTGAAGCTCCTACTAATGGAAACATTTTTCACTGAGACTGGCAACTTTCTCATCCATGCATAGCTTATTCTAGGTCTCTGAGCTCATTTAGCTTCCTCCCAGAGCTAAATTTATTCAAAGAACTGAGCACCAACCTGAGCCTCCCTCTGCCAGGTACTTGTCCTTTGCATAGATGACAGAATCCAGCATTGACTCGAAGAGAAGGAAATAACCCTGTTTATGGAAAAGGGAAAGAATTCAGAGATCAGTGTGGTTTTTATAACTAGCCGTTCTACAGATAGACTTCAGCAACACAGTTTAAGAACATTGTAAGCCCATACACCCAGAGTTTCTCAACAACAGCACTGACACTTCAAAACTTATTATATAAAGTATCACCTTTAATTTCCCAAACTTCACACAGAAAAAATAAGTATGCCATCTACACCAATAATTTCCCAACAAGAGTCCTAAAACACCAAAAGACAAGGAATTCAGCTCAAAGCAAGTGAAAAGCTGCATGTATTGATTTTTTAGTAATAACTGTGAGGCTCCAAGAAAAATAAAAATAAACGAAAAAAGAAATCCCTTCCCCTTCAGATCTGCAAGTAACACTGAAACTATTGTCAGAGAAAGGCCCAGATGGAATGCATCTTTGCTTCTTCATATTTGCAACCTCGTGGTGCCCTGTATCACCCTGGGCAGTGCTCACTAACAGAGGTGGAAATAAATCAGGCGCCAAACATCTCTGGGTGTTCTACATCATTTAGCAGCACTCAGACTTGCAAAATTTCCAGGATAATAATGGTTACAACTAGATTTGCATAGGGGTTTTTTGGGTTGGAATTAATTTTATGGATGGTTAATCATACTGCTATTGGTGTTCAGAATAATTTATTGTAAACTTCAACGAGTCATTTGCTGAAACTGGGAAACATTCCTTATTTAAATATGTGAGATATTCAAAACCTCAAATAGCAGTATTAAATAAAATTAACACTTTATAGAGACCATCCGCTTCCTCAACTACTTCTAAACAAACTGCACATTTAGGAGATATACAGCCCTTTGTTTTCCAGCTGATATACTGATTTTGTCCTCCTTTTCTGTCCTCCACGTCTGAGCATCATTGCTACTCAATACTGCTAACATATTCCATGTACATGCTCACAACACCAAATCAATTCAGAAAAACACCAACAGAGATTTTGGATTCTCATTTAGCAACCTAATTTTCATTTTGCTTAAAACACAGCTTAGCCACGTGCGTGCTTTAGTTGGCAAGAACAAAATGGACAACTGGAGCCCCGACCTTGGACCTGCAGTCCTACAAGCCCAGCCAGCAGTAATTTACCAAAGGAAAGCTCGGAAGCTGCACCAGGGAAGTTTCAGATTGGATGTTAGGAAAAGTTTCTTCACTGAAATGGTTATCAAGCACTGGAACAGGCTTGCCCAGGGAAGCCCTGGAGGGATTTAAAAGTCGTGTGAATGACACTTGGGGATGTGGTTTTAGTGCTGGACTTCGAAGTGCTGGGTTAGACTCAATGATCTTAAAAAAATGCTTGAAGTTCAGAATTGCTTATAAATGCCATTTTCTGCAGCTTCCAGAACAAAAACCAAAACTGCAAACCCCAGAAACCTGAAGCATGGCATATTTGTATTCAAAGAGAGCACAAAGTGTGAAAATAATGGCCGTGTCCTTTCCTCAATCTGTTTCTTCTGGTAATAGTGCTGCACTGAAAATCTCTCTTCCCAATCTTGTCCGTTCTTCTGCTTTACTGCCCAACTTCTGGACATCCCCAGAGTAAGCCCCAGAAGGAAGAGCACTGCTTGATGAGCAATAGGGCTGTTAGTGAGCTTTGCTGCACAGCTGAAAAGGCCCCGAGCTCCAATTGCGTCAGGCAGGGATAATTTGTTGACCACAGCAAGCCAAAATCACAGCATGGAACCACAGCTCTTTTTTTTTTATATATACTGTTATGGCTTAAAAATAGAATATGTTTACCTCACAAAAAGTATTTTTAGATGCCTTTAACTGAAAACGAGTTGTTTTCACAGTATTTTAAAAGTAACCTCTAGGACATATTGAAGACTAATCACAAAGTGAAATCTTTATGGATCAGCTCTTCACTACCCTCTTTCTGCCCACTAACTACTCCTGCCAGCCTGTGCAAGAAGTACAGCTGGAAGACACTCTCTCAGGAGAAATACAGAAAAAGTCTCCCATCCTTCCCCTGACCTTTCCACTCTGGCACTGCTGGTTCTCCCCCAGCTCATTACAGCATTCCTGCAAGTCACATAAAGCATCAATGGTACTGAATCAAGTAATTTTACTACTGACACCAAAACATTTTGCTCATCAAAACCACCAAAACCAGCGTGCTGTGCTCATCTATAGTGTAAGTTAGAATGCAATTTCACAGCCTGCTGCCCCACCTGTAGGGGAGAATTACACCTGACATTTTTCCCCGTGACGCTGTGGGGAACTCCTGCTTCGCCCCCCAAAAATGGCCAAGGGCTTATTCTCTTAAGCATGCAGTGACATCCTCAAAACCAATCAGTGTGCAAAGAGATGTCTATGATACAAATCTGTGAGCTGCACATTATTCGTACAATCTTGAGAGTGGCTAAACCGAGACACATAAAAGGTGACATTTTCTCTTAAGACAACCCAGATGCCCGGGACACCTTAAATTTTGTGCTGTCCCTTTACACGTTTTCTACTAAAAAGCTGGCCATTTCCTTCTCAGAAGGAACATGAAGTTCCTTAGTTTTTATATTTGCAAAGCTGAAATGAAATGTTCTCCAGGGACAGAAGTACACAGCACTGTGAGTAACTGCTCGAGCACACACCTACCCTGCCTGATCTCTGCCCAAGGAGACTCCCACTGGACACACAGGAATGTGCATACATTTCTTATGTATCCTTCATGTCTGTATTCTGTGTTCCTAACAGAGTTATAAAAGGCTCATAAATCTTTGATGCCTTAATATCCTGCATTGTTTTTTTTTTCCCATTATTCAAATATACTACAGCATTCTCGTATTCATTTTCATTCAAAGTTACATAAAAATACTTTACCAGCTGATGAAAATATAAGTAGTCAAGATACTCTCAAGTGAATAAAACGAGCTTTATAGTTTTAGCTAGAGAAAGGAAGCAAAAGCAATAGAAAGCAAGAAAAACCTGCACACAGATGCAGCTGTGCAAGAACATTCCAGAAAACCATTACATGCATTTTGTCTCTTTCTGCACTCATCTTTTCAATAAGCAGCCTGTGAAGTTTACAATTACACTACCTAAATACGAGAGCAATAATTCAGTCACTTGTGTATGTCATATTTTCCTGCCCAGGAATGCATGCAAGCCTACACTCTGAATAAGAAGTAAGGGATTTCTCTGTAGCTGACTTACGATACAAGCAGACAAGTAACAAAATATGAGAGCCTGGGAGTAGCATTCAAAGTTTTAGGTACACAAATTAAGTTCTTTAAAGGTTTCACATGTCAGAGCTCTAGGCAGGCAGGCAGGATGATGCATCAGAACCTCCACAAAAACAAGGTCAGCAGTGGTATTTTATCTAAAATTCACCCGTTCTTACATCCAGAAACCCCTTCTCCAAGACGTGACAGACCTCCTCCCTGGAGAATCTGTTTGGTTATTAGCACAGACCATTGCCTGGCCATTCTTGTACCCTTGCTCAAGGCAGTGTGGTGCCCTGGGTGAAGCGGCCCTTCAGCCCACCCACTCTCCCTTGTGCTCCTGGCTCACGGCACACAAGAAGTCCCTCGTGTCAGGTTGCAGACTTCACCGAAGTTTTGCTAAAAACTGTGTCCAGGTGTCTTTGGAGTGCAAGTCTGAGCGGCTTTATTGGGCCTCTGGAAGTCCAAGGGTCCCTCAATCTTCAGCAGCCTGCCTTTTGGACTCCAAGAGAACAGCTCATAGCTCTTCACACCTCCCACCGCCTTCCTCTGGATTTTACACGCTGGGTTGAACCAAACACAATCACAGAAATGTCCTGGTCTGATGCTGACACTGCCAAACACACAAACTTCAGGTGTCACAAACTGAATTTAATACATTCCAAGCAAGTCCACTGCCAATTTCTTTCACAGGCTTAAATAAAACCACTCAAGATACCATCACTCTTCACTCAGCCTCTAAACCCAGAACATGAAAAAAAAAAAAAAACATACCCAAAGGAATTTAAATGGGGAAAGCGTTATTTTGAAAGATGGAAAGTCTGCATTTGTAACACAAATTTCTACACAGACACACATGCACTCACACACGCCTGCCCACTGCGTAAAATTTAAGCTGCTTATCCCATTTTTCCATAATTAAAGGGAGCAAATTTACAAATGAAAGAGAGGGAAGAAGAGCAAGCAGTTTGTGGCAGTCGTAGGTCACTTCTGCAATTAAGTAAATGATCATCAGAAACCATCACACTGAGACGCTCAAAATGCAATGCTGTAGATTTTATCAGACACTGCTCTATGTGACAGCTTTTTCAGAAAGCCTAATCTAGAAAAAATCCTGGGAGAATGCAGTACTTTTCCTCTTTTCCTCTCTCATGCCTCATAATTGTTTCTAATTTTCTGATCTTCCAGACACAGCTCTTAAAAAAAAAAAAAAAAAAAAAAAGGCATATAGTGTACTGGTCTTAAGCATCATTCTGTACCAAGCAAAACAAGGCTATAGCTACACAAAAGGGTTTGACATTTACTGATCTAAAAGCAGTTTGTTTTCTCAACAGAACTTCAACTTTTCATATTTTTGTTAGAAAGAAAAACATGAGGATTTTCCTGCCAGTACATACAGATTCTCTACATAAAAAGAGGCAAAATCTGACATATACTGAATTCTTTTTTGTTCTCATGCTTCAACATTTCCAAGCACTTACATTCACATATTAAGAACAGATTTCACACTGCATCATTTAGGGAAGGAAAGGAAAAAGTAAATTCACACAAGAATTCCAGACAAAGAGGAATCTTCATCTGCAACTAAACAACATAATGTTCCTTTCTGGAAAGTGTAGGAACAGTGTGTACACTGTCCAGCTATCAATCTTACTTCCACAGCATTGTCCTCTTTATCTCTGTCATGCAGCAACCTATAAAAGTCCTAACATTCCTAAATATTTATAATACCTAATCAAGTGAAGGGCACATGGCTATGTAATTACGACATAAAAAGGTAAATCAGTACACAAAATAAAAATATCCAACATTCAATACTTCACGTCTTACAGGAGCTGAGTTTTGAAATCCTTTAGTTCATCTTAGAGGCAACGATTTACAACACGACCTCAGCTCACCTGCCCAGATTCCCTTTAAAGCCAAATCTTGGGCTCCAGAAGGAGAAATGTGATTTTGGGAACAGTAATCTTGGTGCACATACTAGTAAGCGGATCAGAAGTTACCCTGAAAAACCTATAATTACCTTTCTAGTGAAGCCACCACACTGTCAGAAATCACCAGCCATAATGTGCTATTTTTACGTTACCGGTTTAAGCTGATAGCTTAAACTATCCTTGAAACTAGCGACCTCAACACTAAATTAGGCTCATGCTTCAAATAATGTACACTACAGCAATGGGGGGAAATCTGCAGATTTCTAGTTCACTGACACATGCAATATTAAATAAATATTAAAAAAAAAAAGAGGCAAACCAATTTACTTTCATCTTCCCCTGAAAAACAGGTAGATACACATGGATTCACAGCCAGTGTGTGACCTACTCCCCCAAAGGCCGTTGTATATAGCAGAACAGCCAGAGTTTGTTAAAAAACAAAACAAACCCCACAAAGAAACAAGGAACACTGAAGGTAAGTCTCCATTACTGATCTGAAAATTCAGGCAGAAAGGAATTTTAAGTCCCAGCAGCTGGAAAGAGCATGAAGCAAACCTGTGCTTGGAAGTGCTTTTTGAAGGCTTGTGATACAAGGATACCGAACAGCACAAACTCACAAAGAAAACAGTCCAAAGAGATGTTTCCTACCACATTCCTGTGCCACTGTGAAACTCAGGCTGGCACTGGGTCTTGTACCACAGATTTATTAGGATTGATGACAGGTAGCAAGGACAGGTGTGTAACAGTTATCAGCCACCACATGAAAAAGGTAACAGGCCAACAGCTGAAATCCAATGGTTTCCAGGAGATGGCTCATTCAGACACTGCTCTCCATCACACCTATTTCATACTTTTAACACCAGTGGTTTTGCTGTTATGCTAAAACGCAGCAATGAAAAGCAATGTCGTTCTCAAGCTCTCCCAGTATCTGCAGATTATCTCCCCTCTTTATCACCTTTCCTGCACAGTCAGGAGAGTCCTCAGCTGAATCTGCAGACTGAAGGTATTTTACCCATCAGAATGAGCTGGCTAGATGACTAATACAATATTTCTCCATCACTTTCACATGAGCAGCCACAACAGTATGACTGAGTGCTTTATAGATTTCCAAATCAACTACGTCACAGAAACTTGCTGCACCTAAAGCAGCTCAAATGTACTTGGAGAAGCTTGGCTTGAAAGAGCTTGACCAAGAGGGACCAGGAATTGCGTCCCAGTACCACGTAATCAGGACTGCCATCCTATCTCTGACATTGTCAAAGACACTGCTGGAACCCTGACAGATGCTTTGGTTAAAAAAAAATATCATCACTTATAGAATAACTTTGCAAACTAAACAAAACACATCTTTTTCCTGAAAATAACCTTACCATCCACTCAGATATAATTATGTCCACTTTTTCCAAAGGCAGATCAACTTCCTCGATTCTTCCTTTGACTAATGTAATAATCTTTTCAAGTTTATTTAATCTGCAAGTCAAAACACAAACAAATTAGTTTCTATTTCCAATTTATGCTGTCAAGAGAGATATACTGACATCTGTATTTTGCATTCCTCCCCTCACAACCTTTTTGGTTTAACTAATCCAGAAGCGCTAGAATGTACTACTATTCCTCAGTTATATTTCAGGGGGAACATTTCCAAGTAGCTAAAAATTGCAGCAGATTTAGTGCCAGGGGGAGATGGCAGGCAGTAGATCTATATACCTCCAACGTGCCATGCATGCAAATGTCCAAGCTTCAGAAACCAGGAAAACAGAGAAGAAGGCAATTTAAAACTGCTGGCCCTCTTTATTGAGAAGTTGCTTGTGTCCCTTTCTCCTCCTCTGACCTCCACATCAATCAGAGCCTACTCACCACACCAGGACACCAGTGGAAATTCACTTCCTTACAAAGGTGTTTTGCACGACTCGTTTGTTGGTTGTTTTTTTTTTTTTTTTATTTAACCAAATCAGCTGCAAAGTCACTGAGAACAAAGCTTCCCTCTAAATAAGGACTACAGTTATTCCACAGTAAAGGCACCCTCCCCACTGTGATTTGGGCAAAAGCATCTGCAGTGTTCAGTACCTGCACTGATCAGGGATTACCTCACATGCACGTCACAGTACAAGCCATGCTGTAAGGAGGGAGGGACTGGGACAGGTTTTAAAACAAGAACTGCACAACAGTGAAATTAAATGCTTGAAATGTACTGGTTTTCTTCTTGGCAAACCATATTAGTCTTTCTTGCACATATCTTTATTACCATGGCTATTTTTACAGAGGGCAGAAAAGTATTCTCAACACAGAAATTTATCATCCCACTGCAGTTCTTATCTCTGCCCCTTCCCTCCCTCTCCTGGTATCTTACTCTTACATTCTGTCTGGCTTTCAATGCAGACCAGTAATGACATTAAAAATTCAATCTAGAAGACAATGGAAGAACGATGGGAGGGAGGGAAAGGAAAAGGGTCAAAGGGCTCCCTGAACACATGGGCTGCTGCAAAGATCAATTGAATCCTCTACATGAGACAGTCTTCTCTTAGAAGATAGCAGTTCATTACTAATATCATATTTAATGCTCTAAAAAGAAGTAAAACCACAAGTTCAAAGTGAGGAATGTTAAAGAGCTACCACCCACAACAATAATTTAAGAAGGATTAAAAGGCATCTAAAGATCACTTTCTAAATTACCACATCCAGGGCCATGATTTAAAACAACAGAGAAGAAAAGGATTAATTCACTACATACTTGTTTTCAATTATAATATTTTTAAAAACCCAAACCAACCAATATAGATGCTATTTAGGAAGTCTACTTCAACTTTCTATTCTAGCTTAACAGTGATGAATGACAAAAACCAAGTCATTCACCGTGCTAGAAACTTTACAGGGACTATTCACAGCAAGAAAAAGAAAAGGCAATCACTTGGTTTAAGGTCAGTTTATTTTTAAGGCTACTCAGGCTTTGTATTCTGGTTCACTTACACACATGGGTTGCACTGTTTTCAGTAATTAGCATGCTATAAATAAACCTGAATTCTGGGAAGGACAAAAGCACACAGGTATCGAATCACAGGTGGAAGCGTGCCCCAACAGCCATTTTTTTAAGCTACAGAGTTGTTTAGTGTGCCAATAAATATTTGTTACTACACTGCAACTTTGTCAGCTTTATTCCTTTAGGAAAAGTAGCTTTAACCAGACAAATATAAATTGTTTTGATGTGAACTGGAGACTTAAACGTGAAGTGAACCTTTTATAGCAGAAAGTACCTATAAATGTGCAGCCTTACTGACAACTTGCTGTGTACTTCAAGTGGCAATTCATCACTCTTAAGAGTTTAAGAGTTTTGATTCATTGTTTTTCTTAGAGGCCTGCCCTTCTCCTCCCCAAAGATAACACATATTGACCGTTACTTCTACTTTCCCCTGAGTATAAATAACACACAAAGGACTCTGTGTACTTGTTGAAAGTTACAACACTATTTCACATTTGCAACCATTCTGAAGACGTCAGGGACTCAGGGGAAAAGTTCTCCTTAAGGAATGAGTCCTTGTGCCAGAAAAGCATTTTAGTCAAACGTGCACTTAAGGTTTACCACGGTGCTTTTCCCAAGCTGATATTTATTTGAGTGATTTTAGAGCACCCCTGTGTGCAGTGCTGCACCACCACTGTGTGAGTGGTACCTAACAAATCTTGCACAGACAACATTCCTTCCATGCCACTTGAGCTTGCCCCAGAAAAACTGTCACTCCCAAATCCTTCAGTATCTACTTGGATTTTATTTTCACAGTTGTTCTGACAAAATCTACCTAAATGAAAAAACCTACAGGCTTCAGCTATCAACAGTGCACATGGACATTTATACTCCTCCTAGTTCATCCTAGAAATTCCTTTTTAAGTCTCCAGATGTCATTGCTTGATTTTTGCATATGCTGAGCCTCTCTAAATCTCCTCCACAGGCAAATTAGTGACACGTGGAGTAGATAAATGAAGGAGGAGATGGGTCTAGGCCATGAGGCTCTAGAGTTAAGAGGAGGAGTACAAATCCTAACTAGCACTGAATCCCTCAGGGTTCAGTGCTAGTTCTGATCCTAATGAATGCCTTCAGTGACCTAACTGGACAGCATGCACCCTCAGCAATGCTGAATTAGGGGAGAGCAGTTGACAGGCTAGGGCTTTTTATTTTCTGTTACACAGACAAATTGTAGAAAATATTTAAAACTCCTATAAAGAAACAGAAAGATAACAACCACAATTTCTCTTACCTAATGATGTCCATGGCCTGATAGATGATTTCAGATTGGTCAACTCCAATCACTTTCTTGGCACCTGCTTTGGCAGCAAACATGGAGAGTATTCCAGTCCCACAGCCAACATCCAAAACCACCTGGAAGGAATAAATGAAAGCAAACCCATCTTATTTTCCTTGCTATGATTTTTCCACACTTCTTTCTACATCAATGAGACACCATATTCCAACAGAAGGCATAAAGTCTTACTGTTACATGCAGAGATATCCAAGACAAACTGCAGTTCTAACTCCCCACTCTACTCTTTTCCAGGCACGCAATCAAGCCCACTAATTCCAGCTACAGATTAACTGAGCCACATGGGAAACAACAGCAAGCAATTATGTGGGAAACACCTAAAATGTTACATCAAGAGGAGAAAAAGGAAATTATAGCCTGAGCAATTTTAATCACTGAATTGCTAGTAATTGAACTTAGAAAACGTACCTGAGCTGCAGTTTTAATTAAAAGTCTATTCAGAAACTTTATTTAGGAATCCTCTGCCAGACATGGCCACAGTGCCTCAAAACAGCCATGGCTCAAGATGACTAAATTTTAAAATGGGCACTGGCACAGTTTTAACACCTGGAAATATTTTCTGTCTAGCACTGCTTATAATCAAAACAGAGCAAAAAAAAAAAAAAAATCCAGTTAAGATGGGATCCCTAGAGTTTTCATGAAAGAGTGAATTTCATCACTACAGCTGGAAAAGGCACACTCAGCACCGTAAGATCCATGAAAATGCCTGGGTTTTTGTATATCACATATCAGCTACTATAGGAAGACTAAAGCTAAAAAATGTGAAGCGACTAAGAAAACAGTACCGAATTTCTGACTAAGTAGAGTTGAACTGCGGCAGTTCTAAGCTTCATAGAGATTTCACCAGGTAGCCTTTTTCAGGCCTTGCTACTGTCACAGTGTATTCCTTCTACCTGCTGGAAACTTCTCAACAAATAAAAACCTCATGAATGTGTTAAAGTAGATTTTTAAGCTGAGTTGCAGGCTTGATGTTTTCACAGAATTACTGGGGCTGAAAGGCATCTCTGGAGATTCTGTATTTTATTGCATTGGCCAGATCATCAATGGTCTTATTTGGACTCACACCTAACAGAGCTAAGCTTAATAATGGTGTTGAAAAACACTAAGCACTAAGCCAAAAATATTCTGAAGTCTGAAAATCAAAGTAAGTTTTCCAAACCCTATGTAGACCCACTCATAGCATGTACAGCATTTAAGCATGAGCAGAATCAGAACTGTAAAGAGAGAATTTACTTTCCCACACCTAAGACCTAAATGTGAGAGTAAGTACAACTTAGAATACACTTGACAAGAACACTGTGTCAGGATTACCAGTCATAGCAGGAACTTATTAGAAAGAAAAACTGATTTCACTGTCTCTTCTCCTCATGGCACAGAGCACTGTAAAACCTGCCCTCGCAGCTTCCATAACATTAAACATCCTTCCCAAAGAAGGCATCAAAACCTTCACTAATCAATCCCATATTTGTGAACTACAACCCCATTTTACAAAATGTTTCAAGGCAACAATGCACCCTGCTGCAGATACACTTTCCAGCTCATCAGCTACTGGTCACTCTTGCTTTGGCACAACAAAACCTTGCATTTCACCTGACAAAGAGCAGCAAAGCAAATACTGGACTGCTCTGTTCCTCAGGTCTGCCTGCCTTGCTTGCACACAATTCCATTCATTCTGGCGATGGACACAGAACAGTGATCCTGAAGCCAGCATGGATAAACCCAGCTGTTCATCCTCAGCACAGTGTAAAGGAGCTGCAGCTGTGGTGGTCTGGGAAGCAGTGACAGAAGAACTGAGTGCCACTTGTCTGGGCAGAGCCACTTACAACCTGGAAACAGGCAGAAGAACATCGGGATGGTGACCTTTCACAGCTTGTGCAGAGGGAAGTCGTGGAGAGAGTTACTTTACAGGAGTTACTTGCTCCACCTGCAACTCTGTGGCAGCTATGTTTCAAAAGGAGTCGACTCTGCAACTCAGAAGTTAGGTGAGAGCACGTTATGGCTACAGAAATCCCTAAGCTGAATCTGCTGGAGGCAAGAGAAGAAAATAAAAATCAATATTCTCGCAGCTGCTGAAATCTCACCCCCTCCAACATCACCTATTCTAACATTTCACCTATGGTAGTTAACAAAATCACTGGGCCATGACAGCTGGAAGCCACGGCCAAAAATAAACCACTGTGAAAGAACCATCTTGATGTAGAGTTGCATGAAAGAGAGCAATCAGCACAAATTGGAAAAAAATCAAAACAGACACCACTTTGGACAGCTGCCCTGGTCACTTAAAAACCCAGATGGAACTCACCTAGCCTCAGGCAGGGGATGGGATAGAAAAGAGGCACTGGAAAGAAAACATCCAAGCTGGGATACGTGTGAGGAAGGGAAAGACAAGCAGAGCGATCATCAATTAGCCTAAGGACAAGGGTCTACGGCCCACACATTCTTGCAGAGATCACATATGGCCTCTCACCAAAGACCTGGAGAAGCTGGAATGGCAATTTTACGACACCACGACACACTGCAGCTTCACATCCTCCTCTGCAGTCCAAGCAAAGCTGATATCCTACTTTCAGTAACAGAAAAAAATACTTTAAACTCAGAAAAAAATAGGAGGCCAGGGACTTTGGCCAACTGAATTCATTTCATCTGTGAACTCTTAGTAGGACAGTGGTTTAAAAGCTCATTGTATTCCCTGAATATGGCACTGATGCTTGCCTCTGACTACAGTCTTACAACAAAAACTAAGCATGGCAACAGTGCCTTACTAAATTATTTTTCCACCCAAAAATCATGGTAAAATGGACCACATTTCCTTTTACTGAGTACTTCATTACTCCTGCCAGGTAATCTGAATTGTCCCATTCTCATCTCAAATACATCTGACAGATTGAGAAGATGGGCAGCAAGCAGGAATCATTCAAGTTTTAATAATTTATTTTGAAAGCTGAGACAGAGCGAACAAATTGGCTGATTCTGAATAAAATATGCATAATAAACAAACCTAGATACTCTGTTATCATCTGTCACCATGAAATCACACCTCCTTAGTATCCTAAAGGTTAGGATGCAGGCTTGCATCAAAAGTGAGTATAAAAATTCAGCTCTTTGAACAAGCTCCTCCCAAACTACCTCAGAATTGTCCATTCAGAAAAAACCAAAAAGCATCAGTATGTATTTTCTAGGGAGGAATACCATAAGGGAGTCCTAGGAAATAACAGTATCAGACTTCTTCTCATTTTTTTTAAATTGTTGTCAAAATTTAAGGGAAAGTAGCCTTTGAAATTTTCACTCATTAGTATGGTTCTGAGAGCATTACACAATACATTAAGTTAAGCAAAGTATCCTACACAGCTCCTCCAGCAGAAGTCTGTAACAGATGTCACTTCAAAGCCAGATTTCTGCAGAAAACTCCCTGTATTCTCCATAAGAGTGTACCAAGAGAAAGCTGCATCATTTGGCCAGGCACACAGGTTAAGCAGGGCACTGGGATATTGGGAACTCAAAGCAATCAAGATTCTGTCTTGCAGTTCAACCTCAACCATGATGGGTTTGGATGCACCACAAATTCGAGGTAACCTCGACCAAAAACTGCTGTAAAAACCGTGTGCAGAAATCAGTGTGCAGATGTTGCGACACTTGGGTTTTTCTTCAGAGAAGCTGAATATTTTCACAGCAGAGTAAGCACACACACTGCCTAAGCCGTTTATCCACTCCTGGGGCTGAAGCAACATTGACTCTAACAGTTCCTCCACATTTTGTTCTGAATGATCCCAGCGTGTCCATACAGCACAGGAGAAACACTGTCAATCATGAAAAATTACTGTTCCACAAGGCCTCACATTTTGTGTAACCTCAGATTAGTTTTACCCCGTGAAAACCTGCAGTTATCCATTTTAGGGGCACCTGTGAAACTAAATTCTCCGGGGAAAGTTTTCTATCCTTTATTGATCTTTCTGCTTTGTTAGATGAGCTGCCCACCTACATCACTTAAAACTAGCTGATGGCATAATTCTACAAAACATCTGCTTGCTCTCTCACTATAATCAAAGAGTTTAGAAATGTTTAATAGAAACAGGCTTGTGACATGAATTGAGGCAAAAAAAAGGGAAGAAAACTATTTCCTAGTTTTATTTTCCTGCTGTAGTTGCCAATTGAAAACTGAGGTAAGACATCCAAAGAAGAGGCATTATCAAACACTGAAATACTTTCTGCCAGGACAGAACTGTATCTCTCTCACAAAGAAAAGCTGAGACTGGGATTGTTCAGCCTGGAAACGAGAAGGCTT
This sequence comes from Hirundo rustica, assembly GCF_015227805.2. Taxonomy (NCBI): domain Eukaryota; kingdom Metazoa; phylum Chordata; class Aves; order Passeriformes; family Hirundinidae; genus Hirundo; species Hirundo rustica. The sequence goes on along the minus strand of NC_053455.1, from coordinate 62,176,603 downwards.
TGGGGTGATCTAATTGTCACCTTCCAGTACCTGAAAAGAGCCTAAAAGAAAGATGAAGAGACTTTACAAGGGCCTGGAGTGACAGAACAAGAGGGAATGGATTTAAATGAAAGAGAGCAGGCTCAGATAGGATACCAGGAAAGAATTTCTCCCTGTGAGGGTGGTGAGGCCCCAGCACAGGTTGCCTAGAGAAGGTGTGGATGCCCCATGCCTGAAAAAATCCATTCAAGGCCAGGCTGGATGGGGCCATGAGCAACCTGGGCTAGTGGAAGGTGTCCCTGCCCATGGCAGAAGGGCTGGAAATGGATGATCCTGCAGATGAACCATCCCACGGTTCTGTAAGCTTAAAACACACCACACCCATCAGGAACAGCCAGCAGAAATACAAAAGACAGGAAGAGAATTACTACTGTACAGGGGCCATAAGCACCGTAGGATCCCATCAGCAAATTCCCTCCTCACTGCAAATGAAGCACTAGCTCACAGTTCCAAGCCCTTTAATAACAACCACCCAGTCTGGAGACACAAAACAGCATTAATTCAAAAAAAAAAAAAAAATCAGTTCCACACGAATTCTCTCCCAGCTCTAATTACACAGGGCTTCCAGGACGTTTTTACTGTATCAGCCATACATCGAAATTCACTTAATCCTGGTAAAGAGCCCTCAGAGAGTTTCCACCCAATATCCTCGACAAGAGAGGCTCAACCTCACCCCGCCAAGATAATTAATGAGCCCCCTGCCATGGCACACAGCGCAGTGACAATAGAGATCACCGCTGCTCTTATCAGCACGCTGCATCCTCCAGCAGCTCAACAGCTCTCCACCACCTCATAAAGCCAGAGCACGTTCAATCAAAGCCTGGCACTGCGACTCTCCATTCCCAGGGCTGCAGAGTAGCTAACCTGCAGGTTTTCCACCATTTGAGAGAAAATAATCCACAGAAATTACCCTATCTCCTGAGTGGTTTTACCCACCTTGTCCTTGAAGATATGCGGGTTTTGATAGATGAAGTCACGATAGCTCTCCGTACGGACTTTATCCTATCAAGGAATAAAGAGGGGTCACTTTAGCTACTCAGGTACAGCATAAAATTCAAAAATGCTGAACAACTTCCTTTTCAACTGGGCCTAAGGATGCTTTGTACTCACATGGGCCCTGCAATCATGACAGGTGTGTATGATAATACTGCAGAATTGACTGCAGCAAATGAAGGCAGTTCCCTCAGCTGGAGGAAAGATGAGAAACTCATTTGTGGTTTCCTGATTCTGCCTTTTCTCTTGGATGTTTCAAAGCTCTTAATACCTATTCATTACTAACCAGGAACAACAGTAATAGAGTGACAATATTACACCGACTTAAACAGAAACCTCCTACACAATGGTGAAAATTTGAATGTTTTCTATCATTTTGTTCGCTGACACCCCTGTGACACAGAGATTTCTGTTAAAAAAAAAGTTACAGATCAAATTAACTTGGTTTTGTTTCTGAACAAGCTGCGAATTTGTAATCCTGATGACATGCTAGGAGTTCAAGCTACACAGCCCGTTTGATGGAAGTCCAACACAGTAAATAAGTTTGATTGAAATACAACAGGGCCAAAGAAGCTGGAATATTTTCAAGCCTAGAACAAAACCTATATGGTATCCTAGTATATAAAAACCTGCAGTATAGCTCAGTTTACCAGCAAGGTAATCTATTAAAACATTGATTCTCTTAACATGCATCAGCAGGTCCACAAATTGACAGCCAAGTATAGGATTTGGAGTTGCTGTTGCAGTTCAAGTGCTACAGACAAGTTAAAAAAAAAAAAAAAAAAATCAGCAATTTTTTGTCTAGTGCAAATAATGCCGAACCATAAAATCCCAGTACTTTTATTAAATCTAAGAGATTTTTCTACTACAGCAAGTTGAGACTTTCTAGAAACAGAAATTTTCTACAGTGAGAAAGAACAAAAGTGTATTTTATTACAAGAACAAGATCAGAAACAGTGACTGAGAACATTTTTATGATAATTAAAAATTTTGGAGACAAAAAGATATTCTGAGGCTTGAAAATCCTAAAGGTGTAAAAGTACTATCACACACACACAACCCAAAGAAGCAGCTGGGGTTTATTTTAGAAAATTCTGCTTTAAAATCCTGCAAAACTGACATTAATCACAGAAACCATCATCCTTTAAAACCATATTGGTTTGCTATGACATTATAATCAGAGCAACTATTTTTAGTTCTTCACCTCTACTGCAGTATATAACAGGATTTGCTGGAAGAACCAAAAAAAGTGTAAAAATAAACAATCAGTTGAGAAAGCAGCCTTGCATCCTGCCCCTCACTTTGCTTCAGCACTGCCCCAACTCAGTGCAGTCGTAGCCAGGTTTTTCATCACCAAGCCCCTTCTCCCACTTGACATTGCCATGTAATGCTTTCTTGGTTTAAGTAAAACGGTACAAAAATCTGTTAAGATGACAGCCAAGAAATTCTCAAGCAAAAAGGCAGAGCAGGGGAAGCACCAGTCACTTGGCAAGTGGGAAGTAACAATATTCCTGCTCCACCTCTGAAGTATTTGCAGAAAAAAAACCCCCTCAAATTGAAACTTTGTCTTACTATTACCAGGCATAATGAAAAAAAAGGTTTCAAGACTGAACAGTTTCAGAAATGGGCTTACAATTGAGACAGCAAGACTGCTTTCTTAAAAATGTTCACGTAGTGAGCCCCTATATTTAGATAAGTAAGATAAACATAAAAAAAAAAAAAAATCCAAGTGGATGCCTAGCATAAAGAAAAAATTTCAATGTGCACAAAATAAAAACAGTAATTTGTCCTACGTTTTGGAAAGTCAAAAGTCTTCTTAAAAGCATTCTGATAAACATACCCTCAAATCAGTAAAATATAATTTTGTACCAATCTCCTTGTGCAGAGATGCAGATTTATTGTAAACTTTATTTGCCAACAGAAAGGCTTCCTCATCCTGGAGCCGACATTATCTCAAATGACAGCTTTATACAGCTGCAAAACCAAAAAGCTGCCATCATTATTTACTATCAAGTTATATATCAGTTCTATTCCTGCAGACTATCCATTTCAGAAAACATTCTTCTACTTCTGCAGCCATCTCTGTGCTTCTGTAAAATCTCCTCCCCTGAATAAGAACCTCACAGCCATGCTACTCTTAACACAGATTCATGTGTATTTCTGCATTGGGGCCACTAAATGATTGACAAAGCTGAAAGCTTTATATGCCAGCTGCAGGCACAAAGTCACCTGACGACTCTGTATTCTGCCTCGACTTTAGACAGGAATTTTATTTATTTATGCCTTAAAATGACAAAACTGCTTATAACTCTCACAACTATGACGCCGTCTCTGAAAGGAAGCATTAAGACATTTTAATTTACAAGTTAATTTTAAGCTGTCGGGCTTTGTGCTTGTTTTTTCTTGTTTTAAAGTTAAAAGGGCGTACATAGCTTTGCCTTTGTGAAGTTTTAAGCATCAATGGTTTTTTTGTCTTCAGCATATGAAAGGAGCATACTGCTCCAGCTATTCGACGTCATGTTATCAATACACTCAACTACGCACAGGTAACAATTTCTGTTTACCCAGTGCAAGAGAAAAGCCACAATAGTTGAGAAATGGCCTTGCCTAACAAGTTTCAATATGAAGAAAATGTAAAACAAAAGAAAAATATTCGCTGCCCGCACTGTGTTTTATCCTTCACGTTTTAAGCAAGCAGGAGAAAGCTGCTTTTGGCAAGGTAGGGCTGTGGCACGGGTATTGCAACATCAAGCACAGCTGTAAAGGATTCTGTGCTCCTAGTGCTTCCCTGTTTATACGAAGGGAAGAAACCCAAAAAGTGCTCAGCCCAGCTCACACCAGCGGAGAGAAGGGGTTAAAAATGCAGCTGCTCTGCAGCACATTGCCGGGCACACAGCCCACTTCACTGCACCTCTCCTCTCCAGCCCTACCAGATGCGGCTGCGGTGCCTCTCTAACCTTTAGCATCTCTTCGTGTATCCCGTGATGGCCGTAGGAGCTGAAGTAAACGCCATCCTCATCCTCCTGCAGGTCTGCAACGGCGCTGCGCGACGAGCTGCCCCCGACATCCGTGCTCATCACGAAATCCTGAGCGAACTGCCTGCAAGCAAGTTGGAACAGACCCTTGAGCCGTGGTTACGGGACCATGGAGAGGGGGCTGGGCAGGGGCAGTGGGGGAAAGGGCTCCGGAGAGGGAAAGGAATGCAGGCTGCCCCGGGGATGGGCAACGAGGGGAGCAGCTTCAGCTGTGCACATCCTCCCTCTGCAGGCTCCGCGGGGCTGCTGCACTGCCTCGGGCACCCCCCTGCCAGCCCTGCTTCCCGCTGACAGCAAGCAACCAGCAGCACTCGGACATTGGGGGGTCGGCGCTATTTCTAAGGCAGAATTATCTATTTTGCACTTGCTGGCGGTGTCAAGGTGTCTCAGGCTGTGTAATGCAGACACGGAGTCAGTACAAACCGCAGCTCACGCAACACCGGGTGACTAATGGAAGGGAGAAGAAAGCATTTTAAAACAGAGGCATTTGGGTGAAAACGGAGCTTAAAATTCAATTTATTATTTAATTTCATGCTGCTCATTTTCCCTCCTCCCTGGTCTTGCATTCCTATAACACGTTAAGCAATCTGAGAGAGTAGGGATTGCTCAGCCTGGGGAAAAGAAGCCTCCAGGGTGACCCCACTGTGTCCTTCAACACCTAAAAGGGCTACAAGAAATACGGAGAGGGGCTTTGGACAAGGACTTGGGATGACAGGATAAGGACAAATGGCTTTTAAACTGAAAGCCAGTAGGTTTACACTGGATATTAGGAAGAAATTTTTTACTGTGAGGACAGTGAGGCACAGGTTGCCCAGAGAAGCTGTGGATGCCCCATCCCTGGAAGCGCTCAAGGCCAGGCTGGATGGGGGTCTCAGCAACCTGGGATAGTGAGATGTGTCTCTGACCATGGCAGGTTGGAGCTGGATGAGCTTTCAGTTCCCTTCCAACTCAACCACTCCACATTCTCGTTCCTCAAAGCCGGTCTGATGACAAAATACACAAATCAAGGGGTTTATAATGAAACCAAGTATCAGACATTAACAAGCAGATCGTACTACACCCACAATGAAGTGGAAATGCAAACACACTTCAGCCAGACAACGCTCCTCCAAGCTCTACAGTCCAACAAAAGCTGCATCCTAGAGCACTGCAAAGCTGCTGAGCCTCACCTTTAACAGCGACCAGACCTCCTTAAATGGGAACTTCACACAGAGAAACTGTAGGTAAATTTCATTACCAACACCCTCCTTACAGAACAACAAAAACAAACACACTATTTCACTGCTGACATTTCAAACACTTCCCTGCTCAGCTAGTTTGTGTGAGGAAGAGAATATGCTAAGGGATTTTGTATTGACATTTGGTCAGTTTCAGAAACTTCCTATATTTGTTTACACTGAAACTGTCAGGATCTTGTTTTCAATATTGCTCCTTACCATAGTACTTTGCATTTTCTTTGATTTTATACAAATATCTACGTGATACAATCTGAAACTTTCATAAAATGGTTTCTGTGACATACAATTAAGTGTAATTAGCACTGTGTGAGATTTGAATGATTTAAAATTATTTAAGCCAATAGCTCCTGTAATGTATGCATACAACACAAGCACCAAACTCCAAAGACAGAGCTGTCTTTTTAATCAAGAAAAAAGGTAAGTAAAAACAAAAGCCATCACCCCTAAAGAGGTGACAGATTAAAAAACTCAGCATAGACAAGCTGTGCTCTTAAATCTCCAAGTTCTATCTAATGCTAGAGGGGATATCTGATTTATAGAAATGTTACTGTCTTTATTTCACAGAGGTTTACCCAAAAGAGAGCAGATGATATTCTGTGGAATAACCTCCAGCACAAAACACTGAATTACGGCATTTAGAACTACTACAATGCAACTGGCTCATCTGTCCATCATTTAAAGCTGTGCTGCTTCATCAGATCTACATCTGGCTATTTTTGCTGCCAGCTGATCCCTGCTGATTTGGAGAGGCTGCATTGAGAAAGAAAAATTAAAGGCTCCCTCTTACAAGAGCAGATAACTTGATATACTAACTTTAAAAAAAAAAAAACCCAAGTAAATTAGAAGCCTCACTGAAGTTTAGAGAGATCAAAAGAAATTGATGACCTGAGGAGGTTTTTTCTGTTTAAAAATGAAAATGGAACAGGAAGAAGGCAAAAGGACACAGAGAAAACACTCCCAAGTTTTTGAAGCACAAATTTCTTTCATTCTTACTGTTTATGATCAATTAATGCATAAAGTACACAGAGATACCAGAAAAGCACTGTGTGCTGTTAAGTACAATTTACAAAACTCAAACTCACCTGAAGACAAAACTGATAATTTTTGACATAAATAATTGTTCACAGCTGAGAGGATTTTAATATATGAATTTATTTTGGCCTATTTAGTTACCTGTAGCATGGAGAGTGAACTGTCAAAATCTACAACAAACTCTCAAATGTATTTTACAACACAAGGGGTTTTGCTGATTAACTTCTCATACATAAATTATTTTTCCAAGTCTCTTAAATATAATTTCAGTTCCTCAGTGCCTGGTCAGTGTGGTCTTGAAATGACATCTTTGTAGAGGATTTAAACGAAGTTTATATTTCCGTGTCATCCTTGAGCATCATCAGTCCATATTTTGCAGACTTCAAGATCTAGAAGTAGCTACGGGGATGCCTTCACTGCGATGCACTGGATATTCTTACTACCCTCATCTGACACTGGAAACACAAGCAGCTGAAAAAAGTTGATTTATTAATTTCACTGAAAGCTTCTCCAAACTGCAACTGAACTCTACTAACAACTCTGAACCTATCTGGAGTTCTGTATTTAATCTGGAGTTCTGTATTTAATTTTTCAGTCTCTTCTCCGGTGTGTGCATCCTCAGTTTTTAAACTCCTGTCTAAAGGATTAACAGAAAGTTGTCTCAAAAAAAAAAAAGAGAAGTCTGAAGGAAAATATGTTTCTGAGTGATGTGCTTGCTTTGCTCTTTCAATCTTGGCAGATTTTTGTGCAGTTTTTAACTAACCATCCACAAGACATTTACTAACCATCTACAATAGACAAACCTACAGTCCCACCCCAAGGTTAATTCCATAGTTACATTCTACTACTTCTTTCAATTTCCATCGGTCCTTGGACATGAACATCTCACCTCAAACACATCAAACAAAAGCAGCCCCAAACTTCATTCACACACTTACTTCATTTTCTGAAGATCATCTTGTGCTCTAGCCAAGGCTGCTTCTGCGGCTCTGGCTCGGTGTTCCGCGTGTTTCAACTGCTCAAGGAGCACCACGGTGTCACTTAAACCATTAGAAGGCAAAGCTTTTACAGGTTCACAAAGATCTTCTATGTCTGAGGAAACAGGGAGGAAAACGAACACCTACCCATCATGTATGGCTTCACAGCAGATCATAAACATTCCATGCTATTTCTGTCTTTGGACGCTTTGTGCAAGCTGGTTGTTTTACAAAAGGTACTGAATTTGACAGGGCTAACTATAGAACACAAGACCAGGAAGAAAAAGCAAATATGCTAGAAGCCAGCTCCAAGTAAAGGCAAATAAATGCAGAATTCAGGCTTCCATAAATACCAGTGTTTCGTTATCTCTAGAAGAGACATTTAGCTTAGATATAATTAAATTAGAGATAATTATGGTGTGGATTTTCTCAGACACATGAATCAATCAGGTAACAGTGACAATACCACATTTACCCCACAAAGCAGGAAGCACTTATTTACCAAACTGAAGCAGGAGATCATCTTCCAGTTCTGGTTTCAAATATTCCTCTCCTTCCCAAGGCAGTGGGCTGCTGAGAGAACTCAAATATGCTCCAGATGGTTTCTAGACAGGAGAAGAACATGTAAGGTAAGTTTCTTCGAAAACACCAGCCCTTCAATTTCATTCAAGAAAACAAGGCAAAAGCATTTTATTTCACACAGTAAAATATGCACCGAGGGAGCAAAGGCTGGGAAAGCCCAGGCAGCTCCAGGATCAAGGAATTCAGTGCAAGCAGTAATGCACAGCACACTGACAGGTGCTGAAGGATACTTGCAGGATTGCACTGCTCTCAGGAACCAGGTTCACTCAGCTGTTTGGCTAACCAATAAATCCAAGGTACTAATCCTGTCAGGTGTTCCTACAGGAACAGTGCTGTAGGACAAAAGTCCTGTCTCCTGTTAATACTTGGTTAGGAAAAGAGAAGTCAGTTTTGGACACCAGTGTTTGCCTTTCTGTGTTTACTCTACACAGTTATGGATTAAATAACCACTTGAGGATTTACGATTTGAAGACTGAAGTAAAAAAAAACTTAATAAGCTAAGATGGTATTGAGTTTTAACCTAAACTTTTAGGGAACAATGAAGGAACAAAGTCACAAGACAAAAAATATGAAGGCTTATCTTTAAACTCTAGGTTCCCATTAGCTCTCCTGACTCAGGTATCATTTTAGCAGAGTTTTAAGTTGTGTAAGTTAAGGGATGAGGTATTGTCCTTAGTAAGTAAGGGTCTGGCCAGCTCACACCCTCAGGAAAGGCTTTTACACCAAAACACATGAAAGGACTGAGAAACTTCAGTTCTTGAGAAGTGAACCCATTTCTGAGGCCAGACAGTAGAGTCAAAGGCACCAAAAATACCCCCCAATAAAATAAGTTGATGCCACACAGCATGGAGTCTTTGTGCAAATCTCAACATCCCCTTCTGAAAACAAACCTTCACATTCATTAAATATGTTTAAAATTAAAACAACCTCATATCTAGATCAACCAGTCAACAGCCACTTTAATTCTCCTGATTTTTTTTTTCTTCTAAAATTACAATACAAAATCTCACACAGTTGTCAGAAATGGGCAAACTGAAAGCACAGCACTGTTCTCCAGAGTCAGAACACAGAAGCAGCACGTGGCACACCTACCTTTAATCTGACAAAGTTTATTAGTTTAATGTATCCATAAAAATCGAGTCCTGAGAGGGGAAAAAAAAGGAGAGAGCATTTGTATTACAGAAAAGACCAAGTGTTTTACAGTTATGTAAATACTAATCACCTGTTCAACTGGTAATTGTTTCAAACTTCCCCTTGGGTGCACATCACTATCTAGAGCAGTCCTCCTATCTTAAGTTTGCCATCTATGTTTTTCTTCTCCTTAGGACTAACGCAGGAAATCCTCACCCTCAGGGCAAGCACATTTGCCACAAACTGAGAATGGAACACATCCAAATGGGAGCCATGAACAGCGATTTCGTTCATTTGGCAAGCAAGGACAGCCACTCTTACCTCCTACCAGCTACCTTGCTGACATTTCAGGCTGTTGCGCTCCCCTGTTCATATTCTCAGCCTTCTGCTTAAAGGAATGTAAACTGATGCTACTCAACAAGAACACCCACCAACACTGATTTACGCTTGCCACCTCGGCAATCTTTAGCAGTTTAACTGTGTTCCCTCCCCAGGAACAGCAAAGATAAACCCAAGATACTTTTTTCTTGGATTTTAGACAGAAAACCGACCAGACGAGATCTTACAATGTATAATATATAGCAACAGCCAACATTAAACTTGACTACTAAGCCCAACAACAGCATCACTGGTGAGACAAGAGCTCACAGCAGATCAGATCAGGTCAAATCAATCATGCAGTGTCTGGCTCAGGTTGATCAAGTAGGCAGTGAGGAATCAGCACAAGCCAACAGAGATCAGTCTCACTTTTGTAACACTGGTTGAGAGCTTTACCAGTACAAAAAAGCACACAGGAAGCAGCCAGCATAAAGAAAATGTATACGCATTTTTCTACAATAGCTCATCTTATTCAGTCTTGGACGCTTCTTTTTGCTTTTGGAAACAAATTAATATTTGCAACTTATTCCAAATGAGATACTCATACACAAAAGGAAATGACAAGTCATGAAAAAAGCTTACTGTGTTTATGGATCACATCACTAACATCGAACTGATGCTCTGTTTTGCAATGGGAGAACACAGCTTCAGCAGAACTGAACAACCTGTAAATAACAAACTGTTAAATATGCAGTATTGACAAGTTAGGTTCTAACTCAGGAGTGCCACTTGCTCTGTTCTGACTTACTGGGCAACTCAGAACACATTTCCTGCCTTTGAGAACGATTTCCAGGCACTGGCTTACACGCCTCGCAAAGAAGTTTTTGCCTTGTTTGTCAAACATTTTGAAGCAAAAGCCAATCAACACAAAAATTTTGTTTGACAAAACCACGCATCCTGTTAATTTCCGTCCAAACACTCCCTGAGAGCAAAGCCTGCGTTAAACCTGGTATATAAAACCCACACCAGCACCAGGTGGGGCAGCTCGATGCTGCTGCATCGCAATAAAAACTCTCATCTCCATATGGCCATGGCGAAAAGATGGAAAAACAAACAGAAGAGCCTCCACGCCGCTTCAGCACGAGGGAAGGGGATTTCTCCCTCCTCCAGCCTGACCCTAACACACCTCTGGCCCCACAGAGGCCGCGCACGCGATCACCAAGCCACAGAGCGAGTGCCGAGTGGGAATTCACCGAATTCACCATCTCCCCCCGCCGGCCCGGCCCGGGCGCTCACAGCGCTCCCCTACCTGTCGCAGAAGAGGCAGCGGGTCTGCTGGGCCACGGCAGCGCCTTCTTCCTCCTCCCCCTCCTCCCCCTCCTCGTCGCCCCAGGCGCTCTCGCCGTCGGCCAGACCGGGCATCTCCTCCTCCTCCTCCTCCTGCCCAGGATTCATGGTCGCCGCCGCCCCGCGCGTGCCGCTTCCGGCCTAACGGGGCGGGGCGGGGCGGGGCCGAACGGGGCCGAACGAGGCCGAACGAGGCCGAACGGGGCCGAACGAGGCCGAACGGGGCCGAACGGGGCCGAGCGGGGCCGAACGAGGCCGAACGGGGCCGAGCGGGGCCGAGCGGGGCCGAACGAGGCCGAGTGGGGCCGCGCGGGGCCGAGCGCGCCCCCTGGCGGAGCCTCCAGCCGCGGCCGCGCTGAGTGGCCGGGCTGGCGCCATCTTGCGGGCGAGAGGGGCAGCAGGACAGAGAGACAGGGTCAGCGGACAGAGGGACGTGGGGACAGGGGGACAGTCCCTCGGCTATCCCCCGGTACCGGAGAGCGTTCCGTGTTTCAGCGCGGAGCAGGAATGCCCTCATCCGCGCTCGGCAGGCGCCCAGCGCTCCGTGCCTCGCAAACGGCGCGGCTGCGATGGGAGGGTTAAAGGGAACAGCCTTCAAACGTCAGCTTTTAAATAAAGTTTAGCGACAGGCAGGGCCGCGGAGTCACAGAAGCGACGAGGCTGGAAAAAGCTCTGAGCTCGTCGAGTCCGACCTGTGGCCAAACACCGCCTGGTCAAGCAGACTGTCCCCAAACCCCGCATGCATCACCCGGTGTGCAGCAAGCCAGTGACGCACACCCGAGAGATGTCTGCTGTTTATTTCAGAGCTGCTCGGTGGTATTCCACAAAGAGAGCACGCAAACCAGCAGGACTTTCCTTTGTACGTTATACGCTATTTATATGTTATACACTAGGTACACATTTCAGCAAAGGAATTAGTGTCCATTGGCTACGAGTTACGTAGCTCTTTTATTAATTAGTATTCCATCCTCTGTTGGTTAAAGATTCTCTTCCTCCTAACGTTAATTAGGCCATGTGCTCAAGTCTTTATTTGAGCTGGTGATTTCTTGGGTTGGTGCTGTGATCTTCTCTTTCTGCACTCACCTTTTACCCAGCTGGAGCTGAGTTGTCTTTATTAGTCTCCTCTTTATCTTGGGGGTTCTGCCAAATGTCCTTATGGCCCATAAATTCTGCATTCTTTGTGTCCACTATCAGGGGTATGTCCTCCCCAAGCTTTGTTAACCTCCCCCCAGGTCTGAGATCGTTGAAGCATCTCCAGCCCTAAACCTTTTCAAGGTAATTCTACCAGCAAGTAATTTGTTTTTCTAACACCTGGAGATCCCTTAGAGCTTGTTAGTGGCTCTCTGTTTCACCAGTTAGATCTCTCGTGTTGATTAGGCTTGAAAGCATGCAAAGATTGAATGTTATGGAACATTTTTCTTAAGGAAATTTTACATATTCCACATTTTGCAACAAGAGCGTGGCACTAAGTGCACATGCAGACTTTCCTTGCACACCTCCAGGGAGAGTGACTCCACCACCTCCCTGGACAGCCCATTCCAATGTCTAATCACCCTTTCTGTGAAGAAATTCCTCCTAATGTCCTTTATAACTGAGACCTCGTTCAAATGCAGAAGCCATAAAGCGGTTAACAAACTATACAGAAAACCAAAGCTCAAAGCTCGGCACTTGAAGAACATAGTACCTGATATTCCAGTTGGGTTACTGAAGCTCCTTCATTTTCTCTGTATTTTGTGCCTGGCAGCAACACACATCTCTTTAGAAGCAAACAGCGCCGCTTCCCACAGTTCTCCTAAGCAGGATGTGCTGGGGAAAATGTCAAAGCTGGAATTTTTACAACTTGTACCCTCAACATTTCTAAGTTCATACCTGTGCTACTACAGATATTTCCAAAGATAATGAAATTACTACTTCACCTGGAATCTGACTACCTTATATGATGGCAGAGGCAGAGGTATGCTCTGCATCCTGCTAGAACTGCTCGGAGTCAGGCGTGCAGCATTTATTCCCTAACATGACAGACTTAAGAAATCTCCCATATCTCATTGCTGCTCTTAGTCAGCTGTGCCTCCCTAGGCATCGCACATTTTTAAATGACATCTTGTACTTCTGGGTCAAATTGGATATCCATGAGTAGGTTAAAAAAATCAGTGGTTTGCACTGTGTGTTGGCACTTTGCTTCAGGAGATCGAACATATCCTTTAAAAGCTGATTTGCTTTGATGCTCGGCATGGTCACATCACACATCAAACTGGTTCCTTTTCCAAATGAAACTCCTGGGCTGCTCCAGAGCTGCAGTCACAGGAACAACGTACGGCTGCTCACCCAAAGTGAAAATCTCCGAGGTACACAGCTGGGCAAGTGAGGAACTGTCCTGCTCTGCTCTGGGCCGGGGCAGTTCTGGGTGCCACAGAACTAAAAAGGCATCAGGCTGCCACAGGGTGTCCAAGGAGGCCACGAGGATGGTGAAGGGCACGAGGGGAACACGTGTGAGGGGTGGCTGAGGGCACTGGGTCTGCTCAGCCTGGAGAAGAGGAGTCTGAGGGGAGACCTCATTGCAATTAAAACTCCATTGTGAGGGGACAGGACTCAAGGAAACAGCATGAAACGGAGTCAGCAGAGGTTTAGGTTGGATATCAGGAGCAGGCTCTTCGCCCATCGCGTGGCCGGGCACTGGAACAGCTCCCCAGGGCAGTGGTCACAGCACCGAGGCTGGCAGAGCTCAGGAAGCTTTTGGAAAACACTTTCAGGCACAGGGTGACACTTGGGGTGATCTGCCCAGGACCAGAAGATGATCCTGATAGATCCCTTCCAATGCAGAATTCTATGGTTCTGTGATATTTATTTTGCAAAGGCTGAGTCTGCAACAGCTCTTGATACGGAGCTCTCAATGTAAGGGAAGGTAGCAAGCGTTTGTTAATACATTATAATTGTTGCTCAATAGAGTGACAATCAGCATTATCACCATCTTTGCAGGTTTTGGTCATTTGTAGGGGGATGTAGACAAGAGTCTGATTGTCATCTCATTTTTAGAATGCAAATTCAGTAGAGTTTGCTGAGTATAAAAGCAAAGATTTGAATTGATTGGTAACAAATTAAAGAAAAAAAAAAAGGAGTGGGATGCAGAATTCAGGAAGGAAACACGAAAATCTGATTTTACTTGTCTGGATTATAATCCCTGATCTCAGCTGTACTTGTATATCTGTCCCATATACCTCAATTTTCCCTTTCACCCTCCTACCTCTCAAAGCTAACAAAGGCTTTTAAGTATGGTACTAATTAAACAGATTAGGCTTGCTTAATTACAGGCAAATCCAGAGGGACATGAAAAACCTGAATTTGGGAACTAGTTTTAAATAAGACCAGAATGCCAGATTTGAAAAAGGATCTAAGAGCTGCTAAGTCAGACTCCTTCACAAATTTTGTACTTTTCAGAGATCCTATATCCATTCAGACTTCTACAGGTACAAGAAGATTCCACCACTTCTGCAAACACTGCTTAGTGATGCGAACTAAGCACTTCTCATGGGATTTTTTTCCCCTTCACAGCAATTCAGAATTAGAACTAGTGCAAAGTGCTGGCAGAGCACTGCATTCCCTTAGTGTGCAGAGGAAATCCAGCCAAGTCAGATCCTTACATCCCCTAAGTAGGATCTGGGAAAAGAAACAGAAGTGATGCAGAATGATAAAACAGTTTCCCTCTACTCTTGCTCAGCTAGGAGCAGAAATAGATTGAAGAGGCGCTGCTCTGCCAGCAGCGCCCAGGCTGATAGGAGCAAAAGCAGAAACAGCAGCTCCTTTGTGTTTTCCTGAAATTCTCCTCTCCCCGCTCCCGCCCCCGAGGGGCAGGGGGTCACTGATTGCATAGTCCTTGCTCCATTGCACACCCTCAGCTATTGTTGAGTCCCCTCAGAGAGCACAGGCTGAATGTGCTGCACAGCCTTGTAGCCGAGCCTTCTTTTTCATTGTGGTGTGAATTAAGATTCCCAATAAATGTAAAGCACCTGTTGGCTCGGGTCACCGTACGCGACGCGCTGGCTGAGGACCGTATGAGATCTGCAGCAGAAACGTGTAACTTACACCGGTGCCTCTTGAAATATGATCATCTTTGTTACGATCTCCTAATCCTTGTAAAGGGATTTGCATGGTACAGGAAGATTTACAATGTAATGGATTACTATTTCGTCATCTGGGCCGAGGGGGAGAAACTTCAAATATTTGCTGTTTTTGGTTTTTTTTTTTTTACTGCATTTCAAACTTTTTTCCGGTTCTGGAAGCACAGCACTGGGGAGACTGTTGGAGGGTGTTCACACACAAAATACGGTATCGTCACATCACTTGTGGGCTTTGTTTCATCTGGATTTCCAAGCATGTGTAACTTTATTCTCTACCTGCGTCACTTTTTTGTGGGACTCCCCCGTGACTGTCATAACTCAAAAGCAAAGAAATATGTTAAGAGAAATTGTGTAGGAAAAAACCCAAAAATATTTTTAACAAACTATTTTTAAATGGCTATGACTTTACTCTGTGTAAAATGTATTAGGAAAAAAAAGAGAGCGGATTTTTAAAAAATTCATATTAACAAACCAAAATTACTTCTTAGTTGTTTATTCAGAGTTGTATTTTTTAAATTTTAACCACCAACAGTGCAGACAACAGCACACAACCACAAAACTCAAAACAGAAGACAACTTTTCAAAAGCATTTTCTATCTAGAAAGTCCAAACTGTCCGAAATTTTACTTTACACTCCTTGGACACTAAAGCTAGCCTGCTACACGAAAGTGTTGAGAAAACAAAAAGCAAATGCACTTATATTCAGTCCTCCTGCGCCAGTTTGTTGCATTTTTATTGATTTAATTACGGAAACTCTCCATAGCCAGCAGTCTGAAAACAGAGAATGGCTTTTTCATGGATCCTTTAAGATGTGTAGGGATGAGCAGGTTCTCACAGAGCTGTCACTTCCCCACGTCACACAGCGATGGAAAGCACAGCCCCAGAGCCCTCAGGTGCAACAAAAGGAGGTGCAGAAACCTCACCTACTGCAGAATGGCATCCCTGCAAATAAAACATCAGAATTAACACTCTGTTGAAATAATAAAAGCTTGGGAAGATTTTAATGAAGTATAAATCAGAAAACATGAATGCCAGTTTGTATGCAGAGGGCGTGAGCTGTGGTCAAAAGGTGTTTTTTTATTCTTATCATAAGGAAAACTTAATAGTATTGAAAGCAGAACTGCTATTCTGAATTTAAGAGCTAGGTCAGTTTAAAAGTTTCATAAAATGATGGCTGTATTCCCCTTAGTATACTGACTGAGGAATTTTTTATGTGGAAAAAGCCCAGAAGACCCTTTGTAGGGCTCGCCCTGAAAGCAGGGTTAGTCTTAAGCTTGAGAGAGAAGGTAAGCCTAGGTCTGGAGCTGAAGTGGGGCTGGAAAGGGCTGCCAAAGGAAAGTGTGGGCTGCAAAACAGAACTTTCATCTGGGCAGGGGCAGGTTTGGGGTTGTTGGTTTTCGGTTTTGGTTTTTGTTTGGGGGGTGTGTGGTGGGGAAGGGGTGTGATTTACTTGGGAGATCTGGGTTTGTTGTCGTTTAGTTTTTAACAAAATTTCACCCTGGGACTAGGGTTAGGGCTATGTTACACACACACACACACATTTATACCTCTGCAGAAGTGCCTCCATAAAATGTGCATTGTGGAGCAGCTTGAGGAAAATGGGATGGTTTCAGATGCTACAGGTCACTGGAATCCAACTGATATCTCCCCAAACAGGTGATGTTAAAAAGATAATTAGATACTTAGTGAATCACTGGTCTTCACAGTTACATTGACTGTTTCTGTGAAAGGGTAAATGCAGATAAAAGAATTCATAAGCACCCTGAGGATAAACCAGTGCTCACAGAGCAAGCAGCTTTAAGCATCTCAAACTTTTCTGTCTCATAACACCTGTGTTTCTGTGGGGAAAATGTCTGTTTTCTACAGGGGAAAAAAAATACCTGAACTTAGGGTAAATGGTTGTGCAGAAAAACTACAAAAAAAAAAAAAAAAAAATCCTATCCCTGTCAGAAATAAAATAAAACACTTACCTTAGACCACGTGCCATGAAGATGTGTGATCTTTATTCATCCACAGTAAGAAAACAAGCAAGGAGAGGCGGCATTCTGATCAGCTTTAAGGTCAAACTAGCAGAACTATGAGAGATGTGCATTAAAAACAAACCCCCAAAAACAACTATCTGGCACTTGGCTTTTTTTAAAATAGCATCTGCAAGATGGTTAATGTCACAAGAGTGGATGTCAGGCATTTAACAAGCTTTGGAAGGAAATAAGTAGATGAGTAACCTGGGGGGAAAAAAAACCAAACAAAAAAACCCCCCCTTTCTTGTGCAGGGATGAGCATGTGCAAGGTTGCGTCCACCAGAACTGCCCAAAGTGTGGAATCTTAAAGTGTGCAAGGAAAAGGGAAGGATCAAATTGTTTGAGTTTGAAATTTAGAACTCATAAGAGAAAGGAGCATCAGGATAGGTGGGCATAGCTATGTAAGGAACTGGGAGCTTAATGCCTGGATTTCCAAGGGCTTAAAAAGAGCAGAAATTAAATGCAAGCAGAGGAATACTATGAAATTTTGTGATGCAGTGAAAATGATTTACCTGCGTGTGCACTAGATCACAGCTGATCCCATTACCTCCATTTTCACAGATATAACAAAAATACAAGAATTTATTTGTTCAGCTTCACTTTCCTTAAGTTGTGATTGCCTCAGGAACAGCACTGATGATCATGGGCAGCAAAAACAAGTTAGAAGTCAGAAAGAAGCAATCAGAAAGAAGACTTGGGCACCATACCACATCTGTTTACCCTGCTTTTGTCATAAAATGATATTTACTTTTGCAACAAAGAGAGAAGGAGGTGTTTATTTATCACATAGCATTAAAAAAAAAAAAAAAAAAAAAAAAAAAAAAAAAAAAAAAAAAAAAAAAAAGAAAAAGGTTAACCTGGGATGAATTCTGTTCTTTGCTTCCAGCAAAGGATGTACTATCTTGCTTTCATTTCTATGTCTAGAAAACCACAGTTACTTTTATAATGATTGGGACAACACACAGATTTGGAATATTTCAACATCTCAAAAGATTTATTGCAACAGTTAAGTCTTTGTAGAGGGACTAGAAACACAGGATTTCTTTTTCATGTTATTACTATTGAAAAGACAGTTTCTACCTCTTGCTTCTAGTGAAAACTTTGTGGGAGAAGATATAAGGCAGCTTGGGAAAATGATCTTCTCAGAGACAATCTGGACACCTCAAAGATTTTTACACCCAGAGGTGTAAAGAACATAGGGAGGAGGAAAAATAATTTCTGCACAAAAAAATGTAAGTAAAAAATAGCAAAATTTAAAAGTACAATCAAAGCATTTTTAGAGAAGGTAAACTAAAATATTATGTGTCTAGCAAGAAATCATTAGCTAGCATTAGGCTAGTGTTTCCATTTCTGTGCCAGCTTGTTTCAGGTTCTGTCAGCCTAGATTTTTGTTCACAAATTTTAGCCTCATTTTCAATTCATTTCACTGGGAAAAAACCCCTTCCTCCTAACATAAGAATGGAAATATCCTTCAGTAAAACTGCAAAATTTCCTGATAAATATTAATTTCTGCTTCTTTAAAATGTGCTTATTTGAGGTATTATGAGTAGTAGCTGTGTGTTAAATCTCCCATTCTTTGTACCAGCTTCTTTTTAAAAAAAAAAAAAAAAATAAACCAGCCAATGAAAAGTGCCTAGACTGACGCTGTCTCCCTCGGTTAATCCAAGGCCAGCAGAGGGATAATTTGATTAAACTGAGACCCTAATTTATTTAGCTTTAGTTCTGGATCAACCTCTTCTTAATAGAGTGCTGTCGTCTCCAATTGTTTGATGGAAATTAAAGTGACATAAATACCATGGGACTTTTTCAATCTGATTAGTCAGCTAACTCGCATCAATACTACCCCAGCCATCAGGCGCTGGCGTCCTTCCTTTCAGCAGCCTCACGAGCAACTGACAAGTTCTCCTTGAAGCCTGGGCACCCATGCTGCCACTCAGACCCCCACACTTAACCCATCATCCGTCCTCAATGGCTCTTGCTTGACAAGGTGCCCACACCTTTCTCCATTGCTGCTCATCGGACAAAGCTAAATATTGTTTTATTGGCAATCAATAGCCTGTTAATCCCAAACGATTTCACAAATCCACTGAGCTCTCAAGCTGATTAAAAACGTTTGGGTTGGGTTTTTTTTGTTTTGTTTTTTTTTTTTTTTTTTTTTTTGGTGTTTTTTTGTTTTGTTTTGTTTTTTAAGCTGCTAGATTTCAGATCTCTCCTCCCAACCCTCACGCTCTGATATGGCACATTGTAGCTGGTGAGCAAAGCCACAAAAGCGAAGGAGGTCTTTAATGTTGCCTTTAAGCAGACATTTGCAAGCGCCGAGGTTTCACAGTTTAAACATGAGCAAATCTGCACCACCAAACCCTCGGCACATTTACTGGCTCCTCCACTTTGAAACTCAGGAACACAAGAGCTCCTGAGCCTTCCCTTTTCTTTTTACAGCATCTTGCTTAGTCTGCGGGCTGGGGCACTAAGGAGCGAGAGAAATAAGCTTCTCTGATTTACAATTTATCTATAAAATGCTAACAAAGCAGCTGTTGCACTGTTGAACCACGCTGAATTCACCTCCCAGCCACAGACACAGGCTGGGATGATACTCATCCTCACTCACTGTCTGCCTGCCTTTGCCCTGGAGATGTTGGTTATGGGAGCTGCTGGTACCATGGCACTTTGCTCAGGTGGCGCAGTAAATTCAAGGTTAGGGCAGACAGGCAGTGTTGATAGGCACTTGTTGCGTTTTGTCTTCTTTTTTTGCCAGGGTTGGGATTTGATGGACTCAGATGTTTATTAATTATCTACATTAGTCTCACAAACTGTGAGTGCTACAGCGCTTCAAGCTAACAAACTAAAAATGGCTCTTTTCTCTCTACAAGGTGTTTTAAACTGTCCAATTCAGATATGACACCTGAATTATTTTTCCTTTTAACCCAATAACCACCCACCTGTGGCCCGCAATGTGGATTTTTTTATCCAGTTACAAAATACCGCCCAGACCCACGAAGAAGAAGGTGAGAAAGAAGGACTCAGCCTCTGCCCTAAAACCTCCATCTTGCTTTATATATATCACTATATTTTAAGTCGTTAAACTCTAAGTTTCCCACCCTGTGATATCACACACATCTATTCAAACTCCACACCCACAATCCCAGTGCTGTCACTCAATTTTGGAAGCCTTCCCCACAGCCCCAGGTCAAATGCAGTGTTTGCTTTCAGTGCCTGCCAGCACAGAAAGTCTGGAATTCTCAGTACTCAGGGTTCCAACAAGCACACAATGCTGACTTGGTGAGCTGGCTTTGCAATTCTGGGTTTTAGTCTGGGTTTTACTCTTCTTACCTCTGCTGAATTGTTCCTGTAGATGTGCTCCCTCTGCAACAACAAGGAGGGAAGGGCTGTGGGCAAGCTGATGCCTCAGCAATGTTGCTCATACCCTGCCTGAAACAAGCCTCAAAATGGGTGGTCTTCACTTTAGGAAAAGCTTTTGTTGACACTGAAGGAGTTAATAAAATGAAAATGAACTAACACACATTTTATGCTCTTTGTGCAAGGATTTAACATACCCAAACTGTGTTATTTCAGCTGATGAAATGAACAGGGTCCTGGTTCTGAAACAGACATAGATGTAAAGTCTCAGAAGCAACATTTCAAATCAGTGATCTCCAAAAGCAGCACAATTTCTGTGAGCGTATCTACTTGGAGAGTACTGTTAAAATAGCTCTAAAGTTGGCTGTTCAGCAACTGTTTCAAATATTCTTCAAATGATATAAGCTCAGGGTTTTTTACAGGCACTTCTCAAACTCTTCTTTCAGCAGCTTCTTCTGTCAGGACAAATATCTATCCTGTCAAAAATATTCATCAAAACAGTGGAACATGATGACAAAAAAAACCCCAAAACATCTACTCATAATTTTCAAAAGAGGTTGACCAGTTAAATCTCAGAAATTTTAGATGGAACATGTGACTTTCTGCCAACCTAAATAAAGCAGCAGCTGTTGGTTGCTCTCTCTTTGGCTAATGTGCATGACCCTGTTGCATTTGCCAGTGGTAAAAAAGAGCCACAAATGTTGAAGAATGTATTTCAATTTTGTATTTTTAACAATAAAAATTAACAGGAAACAATGCTAAAATCAATACTCACTCAGGTCAGCATTTACTGTGGTTTACAATTTCTCTTCAGATCTTCTATTTCTAAGGCCAGTGATGGTAACTTTAGAAAATGATTGTTGATTGAAGGACTGAACAACTCTATTCCTCTTGAATTCTAGGATAAAGCAACACATACTTTGTGTCAGGCTGGCTGTTCTGCGCAGCAACTATCACCTAGTTATTTTTATTTTGAAATTTTAATTGTATCTGCAGGTGTACTGTGCAATAGCCTGCTCTGTTTGAAGCAGAAAAAGTGTTTACTCCCTGTTCATAGAATTATTTTTGTGTAATAACAGAGGGAAATGCCTTTGATACCTAATCTTTACCAAGGTATTCTGTAAAGATTATTTGAACATCTGAAAACACATAGGGAATTAAGCCTGAACCATTTTCTTTGACAGCACAGTGAGAAACACTCCCTCTTTTTCATCATGAAGGGGTGGGAAGGACTGGAAACTGGGAAAAGCTCTTGCTCTGTAGGCTCTGGGTATGCCCAGACCGCAGCAGTCTCTGCAAGCCAGCCCAGGTATGGACAGGAGTCTATCCAGGCCAGCCTAAAACTCCCTTCCACAGAAAGCTTTTCAGTTCTTGCTCAGAGTACTTGTCTCAAAAGTCCCTTGATGCTTTGCTTTTAATGCCCTGCTTTTTATAGGAAAAACCAGTAAATTAATGAAATTATTCAGGAAAGATATACTCTTTCTGTCTAATCTATATTAGTGCAAAGTTACAACCTCCCCTGTATGTCAAGACTGCAGTGGCTGCATCTATCAAAGCATTTTGTTTGTGTTGGAGCAGCACTAGAGGTTTGAGGCAATCCTGTTTCTGATGTGTCATTTGGACCTGCAGACCCCTTTTGGTGGGTGCACACTGGATTCTTTCCAGAAGAGAGTAAGCCAGAGTCTCTGCTCCAGGTTTGCTCTGCAGCTGAACTGAGGTTCTGAACTGCTTGTTTAGGCTGCTTCAAACCACAGGTGTGGTGCAGATAGTGAGTCCAGGGCACCAGACTAAATCTGGCCTGGATTATAAACCCCTTGATCTTCCAGTCATAGGATGGTTAGGGTTAGAAGGGATCTCCAAAAACCATCTAGTCAAACCTGTCTGTAATGAGCAGGAACATCTTCAACCTAGACCAGGCTGCTCAGGGCTCCATCCCACCTGGCCTTGATGTTTCCAGGGATGGGGCATCTACAGTCTCTCCAGGCAGCCTGCTCCAGTGTTCGCGTCCCCATTACAAAATAGTTCTTCCTTTTACCTATCTCAGTCTGCCCTCTTTTAATTTAAAAGCATCACATTTTGTCTTATGACTACAGACCCCAGTAAAAAGCCTGTCCGCACCTTTCTTGTAAGACCCCTTTAAATATCGAAAGATCAAACTTATTGTGCTGTAGATGTAAGAATTTCAGCATCTCTTGCTTCTGTTTATTGATCTGCTCCTAAGAAACCCTGCAAACATCATATTTTTTGCTGTCACATCGAGCGAGCTGTTGTTACAGAGCTCTTCCCCGCAGGAATAATCCCTATGAATCATTACAAATGGTCACAATTTAGAGTAATTCCTCTAAAGTTTCACTTGGTGCTTCGAGTCACCAGCCTCTGCAGACTGAGCATTAGTGATGCTCATGCATTTTTACCAAACTGAGGTCACCCAGCTTGTTTACTGGAACTGGCAGCCAAATGCTACAGCTGAGAGCTGCTCAAGCAGCTGCTGTCCAAGTTACATGAGCAGCAAGGAGATTTCCTGCTTTGCTCAGGTTCTCCAAACCACCGGTTCATTTCTCTGGCAACATTCAGAGCACTCTGGAGACAAGAGTGATGCGGTTTTGCTGTTAATCGATCAGGCACGGGTTTGGGTATTAATAACTTGGTTTCTTTAAGGACCATATTTGCATGCTGAAATTCTCTCTTCTGAATTTCAAAGCCCCAGAACTGAATAACTCAGAGTCAGAGTAGCAGACTAGAAGTCTAGATCTAGGGTAGGATTTGAGCCAATAGCCAATTTCCAAACATGTTCATCTGGATGTACAGTAGTTCAATAAAATTAAGATTGAGTCTCAGGGGTTTATTTTGACTTCCAGCTTCCATGTCCAGAAATACCTGACAATAAATGATTCTCCTGTCAATATTATTTTCACTTTTCTTCCCCAGAAAAAAATCTGTGACTGCAAAAACATGAAAAGGCTGTCTTCAAAAAACTTCTAGAAATGTAAATTTCCACTTTTACGTTACCATTAGAGTAAACGTGGTGCAACCCTACTGCACTAATACTTTGCTATGTTACTCCAAATCTGTCCCCTCCCTAGGAGCTGTCCTGATTATCTCTTGTCAGCCACAGTGGATAAAGTCGTGTTTGGTCTCCTGTTTCCTGCTTTCCTTACCTGCATATGCTTTATTTCTGTTCTGTGCAGGTGTCACTCCTTGCCCTCGGAGAACCAACTCATTTTGAAGAGACATCACCAAAATTCAGCAGCATAATAGAAGGAGGAAGGCTTTACCCAATGTGTGGTTTGAGGTCCTTAAGTGAGAAAGCAAGTAACCCTTCAGGGAGCCCCTGACTTGTATAAAGCACTCTGTAACAAGCAACAACCTCCACAGAATCACAGAATGCTTTGGCTTGGAAGAGACCTTAACACTCATCTGGTTCTAATCCCCCCTGCCGTGGGCACAGACACGTTTCTCTACACTGGGTTGCTCCAAGACCTGTCCAACCTGGCCTCGGACACTTCCAGGGATGGGACAGCCACAGCTTCTCTGGGCACCCTGTGCCAGTGTAACTATCTATATATTGACACAGATTTTCCTGTTCTGCCTTATTGCTCTTGCAGGCCACTCTGGTTCCTTTTAAGCTCACTGACTCATTTTCAACTGAGCTGCTCTTCTTGTTCCTGGGCTTTCATTAAAACATCGCTCTAGAGCCTGCTTTTCTAAAGCTCAGGATTATTTCTAGCACAGCTGTTGGATGGAGCTGGGGACCAGGACCATTCACATGTAGCACCTCTCCAGGAGCCTGCAAGCCCACTCTGCTGCGAGCAGGATGAGGCAGGGGAAGGGGAGTGGTTTTCAAGGACAAGGGATGTAAGGAGAACATTTTTTACAAGGAGGGTAGTAAAACACTGGAGCAGGTTGCCCAGAAACATCCCTGGAAACATTCAGGACCAGGTTGGAAGGGGTTTGGAGCACCCTGGTGTAGTGAAAGGGGGGTTGGACTAGCTGACATCCTGGAGGTCCCTTCCAACACAAACCATTCTGGGGTTCTCTGGAACAGCCCCACGCAGCCAGTCCAGCCAGCCATGACCTAGGGACACTGTGCCACCCAGCAGCTCTTGTGCCAGGCTCTGGGCTGTGCCCTGTCGCTGTGCTTGGCACAGCCAGTGCTGCTGGAGAGCCTTGGCTCAGCCCTGTGGCTGCGGCCCAGCTCCAGCAGCTCAGGGCTGCCTGCACGTCTTGGTCTCGCACATCCTGGCCATGCCATGAGCCCTTCTCTGCTGTTTTCCAGAAATTTCTGAGTTGCCTAACCCAGCATGTGGGGAGGCGATAGGAGATAACTGGGCAACTTCCATCTGTGTTAGATTTTTAGCCTGAACTTGCTGCCTGTAAAAGCAGAGCATCCTGCAAAGCATCCACAATACTTGAGGCAAGTGGTGCCTAGTTGGAAAAAGCACTCCAAGTGGTTTGGGCTATCCACTTTTTCCGCACGTTCTGGGTGAGCCTGAGAGCAGAACCGGCTCCGATTAGCCAAAATAAATTCGGTTCTGTGCTCTTCCAAGTAGGCGAGCACAGAAATAATTGAGCTCCTCTTGTTTCTCGTTCACGGCATTAAACGAGGCGCTTTCCTCTCTCCCCGGGACGTTTCCCAAAACTCAAACTTTTCCCTTTTCCGCTGTGAACGCAGGAGGGCAGTGCCGTTCCAGCTTGGATTCGAACATCCAAGGAGAGGATGGTCTTGCGCAAAGCCCAGCCCGAGTCCATGTAAAGCCTCCAGAGTTAAAGGAGATCCTGATCTTTCCTTCATTGCCACACTCCGCAACCCACCTGAAGCTCGATTTTTAAAAGTAGCTTCCCTTCCCCATTTACACAAGAAGCAAATCTGAACTGCCAAAGAAAGGGCGGGGATGGGGAAGGAAAAAAAGGGGGAAGGAGGGGAAAAGGTGGGAAGAAAGGAGGGGAAGGGAAAGAAGGGAAGGAGGGGAGAAAAAAAAGGAGGGGGTGGTTGAGATGGGCTTTAAGGTTAAAATAAAATAAACGAAGCTGCTGTTGCATTTATCTGTACCACGCGTAAACAAGCTGCTGGACTCAAAGGCATCAAAAATGTCAAGTCACCTCCACCTCTAAGAATAGCTCAGAAATTGTACTTGAAGTATAAACAGTTAGTTTGAAAAGATGTGAAATAGGTAAAGGAAATAATAATAATAATAAATTACCTCCTAACTCTGGCAGATTTGTTTGGATTCCTTCTGATGGGTCACAGCCTCTTCATTTGAATTTCCTCTGTGAAACACCACGTTCTGTTTCTTTCGCTGTATTCATTTCACAGTGGTCCTTCCAACCGGATTCCCTAGTGCAAAGGCATTTTGCAAAGTAAATGACTAACGCCACCAAAACAAATTAATGCAGTAAATTGATGTAAATGAGTAGTTTGGTGCAGTAAAGAGTGCCCTGTTTCGTGCAATAATTTGGTTTTTTACACGCTTTTCTCCCCCCACAACACACTGAAGCAAAGCTGACTTTAACCAGGCTCTTACCTTGTGCAGAAGCTCAGGTGTGGATCCCATCACAAACCGCAGGGCTGAGAACCGCTGAGAACGTACAGCCATGGGAGATGGGGGATGTTTTCCCAGCAGGACCATGTTCCATGCACAGCACAGGAGATCACACCCAATCCGCTGCAGTAGAGAAGATTTGGTGCTGGAATAGTTCCTAATCGGGAAACATCAATCCTGTGGCTCATCCGTGTGTGGCATTTCCCAGTCTTTTTCTCTTTGGTCCTTTTTGGTAGGTGATTTCATTCCTGGGAGTTATACAGGAGTTGTAGAAACCATTGACCACACCTGCTACCATTAGTTTATGCTGTTATTTTATGAACGTTTCTAGTTAACATTCCGGGGAGGTGGAAAAGGTAGTGCAAGACTTACTAGCAGAATACCACCTTTACAAGCACCTCATAAGTAGTAGTAGTAATAATAATAGCTCCTGACAAGTGAGGAGGTACCCTGCTTCTGTCTGTGGTTTGACATTCTTACTGCACTAACACATTCCCATGTGGATGAAAACCTAATTCTTCTGAAAATGAAACCTGCAAAGAATGGAAACCTAATTCTTATGAAAACTAGACCTGCAAAGGGTGGATGAGCCAGGTTGGTGCCAGGGCTGTTTCAACTTCCTGGTAAAGAGGAGAGGTGGGCTGGTGCTGCTCAGGGCAAGGAGGGGACTGGTCTTATAAGCAACATCTTTGATTTGGGCAGGTGTAAACCTGAGGCCATAACCTGGGACCAACTTCCATCCAGTTCAAGGGAGTAGCAGCACTCTGAGAGCCTCTCATTGGGGTTCCTTTCTCAAAAAGTCTTTCAAAAAAAATACCAAATCCATTTTAAACAATCAAGCTGAAAATATTGAGGTAATAACAAGCTGTGTGTACCTTCTTCTGAAAGGATTCTTTTCCAATAAAGGTGTATGTGATGTAAAAAAAAAAAAAAGAAAGAAAGAAAGAAAGAAAAAATGACTAAAAATCAAGTGGTAAAAGGAAAAAAAATCACAGCAAAAACAGCAGCCTCAGGGAAAAAAGAAGAGAAAAGATGAGTGAAATTGAGAAGATTGACTTCAAAAGCAGATACTTTAAGAAACAAGTAAAAAACATTTAGCAAGCCAGTACTTTGGAACTCAGATACACCAATAAAAAAAATATGGAACAACCCCCTCTGTCTTTCCCTTTGTAACAGGCTTGTCATGGGCAAAACTGAGAAAATGATCAAAGCAGTCACTGGAAAATTACAAATAAATTTTAGAGCAAAAGGACCACCAGAATATAAGTAGTCTGAAAGACTGACATTCTTCAGTGAGATGCCAGAAATTTTAATCTACATTCCTATCCATATTTGTGCTATTCACCAATTAGCAATATATGTTGCCAATTAATATTACCTGTGTAGCCACTTACATGGCCAATAATGTTGTAATAAATAAGTTCTAACCTATAAGAACTATATAACTGGCTTTGAACTTGGAATAAAACCACATTGTCAAAGCAGAAAAAAATTATGTAAGAGCTTATACACGGCAAAAAGCATTCACCAAGCCACCTGAAATTCAGTTGCAGCAGTATTGTATTTTTTTCAGCAAATTAGATTTTCTATTTTCTCAGATAAAAATAACAAGGTCTGAATTTTTCTTTTTGTATGTTTGTTTTTTCCCCAGATATCAAGCATAAATCTAAAGAAAATGTTATCAAGTTCACAGAGAGTCTTCATTAACATTGGTGTCAGCTGCAATTCTCTTCTAAGGGATTTTCTACTCTTCCTTAGTGAAAAAAATCATGTTTTCGCTATACTGGCTTAGTTTTGGAAAACATTTGAAAACTAGATTTTGGGCTGGATCACCACCCTTATGAAGTACCTACATATATTATGATCATTTTTGTCATAGAAAACTCCACTTACTCATGGATTTAAATAGCAGAAATCTTCATGCATATGCAACAAGAAACCAGTTATTGCAAATAATTGTTTCCAAGAGGGTTATTGAATTGTATAATGCATTCAGAAGTTAGAGTAGTACTAAACTATAGGAAGGTATTTAAGTTTTTACAGAGACCAGCTGAACCAAACTACACAGAAGCATCTGAAAACAAAAAGTATTTTGGACATCTGGTTGGGATTTTTTTGGTCATTCAGTTACAATAATAACATTTTTAATTTGTGATCAAATTTGGAGACAGAGTTGTTCTTTTTCTTTTCTCTGAGAAGGAATGTTAAATCTAATATTTCTCTCTGTTTTACTGGCCTAATTCTGATTTCATTTGCAATTTCTGTGAAGATTTTTCTGGTACAAAGGAACACACTGAAAAAAATCAAACTTTTGTTTTAAAAAGCACTCTTAGAAGGAGATTATTCAAAATGACGGGGTTGTACATTTCTTTTGGTATTTCAGGCAGAACGTTCCTGAAATATCTTCAGGAAGACGGTCGGACAACTGGGAAAGTTAGCAAATCATAAACATCAAGAATATTAAAATAATGAGATCATTGCACGGCAGACAAACTGTTTTGAAAACTAAGATTCCAGCTGCATCTCCTGCGCAGCGACAGGACGTGGCTGGGATAAAAGGATGACAGAAATATGCCTCCAAATCCTATAATCCATTCCTCCGTAATTTTTTTCCCAGCCACCAGAAGGAAGAACAAACAAACAAACCAAGCAACCTGACCTCGGTGGAAGAGACAAAGCCAACTGCAAACAAACCCGAAATTCCCTCTCCCTCATCAACATGCTCCAAATGCCCCCAGCAGCCCGCTCCCCAAAAACACCCTTGGGACCACAAACCCCCCGGGCAGCGGGATGAAAGAGAGTGCCGTATCCATTCCACTTCCATTCATCATCGCTAAGCTCCGAGTTTGGGGAAGTTCCATTGCCCATAAACGCCGCGATCATAAGCAGCTGCACACGATATCATTTCGAGCCCGGTTGCGGAACCCGCGTTTCCCCCGAGCTTTGTCCCTCAGCTGCAGCCTGACAGGCGTCAGCCGGACCCAACTCGTTGTTCTAAAAAAGCCTGCGCCGCGTTTCTACGTTTAGCAGCTGAACCGAACTTCACAAAAGCGGCTGAAAAGAATTGGTAAAAGGTTAGGATAGATTGACTGTTTCCAAATTGGAATACTAATGATGATCTTTAATGAAGCCTGACAGTACAATCTGTTTCTTATTGTCCCCTAAGTGCTGGCTACTGATCATATTCAGTGGCTTTAGGTGACAGGGACAGACAGGGACAAATGGGCCCCACTGGTGAGCGGGACTGTGCACAGCTGATCTTTCAACAAGGATTAAATTAATTAAAATGATTCTCCCATCAGAAGAATCAATCTTTTGATTTTTTTATCATCGTAGTGGTTATTAATTTTGAATGATGTCTAATTGGTCCCGCTACTGTTTGGGTCAGCTGGCTTAGTAATCTTCTTAGAAAGCAGTAAAGAATACATAATTTTTGTAGCTGTGTCAGGGAGCAGGGACCTGAACAAGGGAAAAAAAAAAAAACCACCCTGACTTGATTTAATGCCTCTCATAAAGTGTAAAAACAATGAAAAAAGCAGGCAAAATACCTGCCAGACCCAACTGGTGAAAACTGACTTTGCTTTATCAATGTTACTTCTTAAAAAAAAAAAAAAAAAAAAAAAAAAAAGAAGGCACCCTCTCATAAGGATAAATGTTGTTAAAACATTTAAATAAATGCTTTGTTATGGTATTGATAATAAGCACAGTTGGAAATACTTTGTTCTCTGGGCAAAGACAATATACTGAGGGCTCAGAGGGAAGCCCAGACTGATCAAGCAGTTCATCACTAGACTGCAGAGGCAGAACATGCACAGGCTGTGTGGAATCTGGCGCAGACATTTCAGGATTTGATCCTAGCTCCACAAACAATGTCTTCCATTTCTTCTCACAACAGGTCTTTTGAAGCCAATGACCAAAGTAGTAGGATCTGGTCTCTTACTGAAATTTTTAAGGTATTTAAGCCCTTTAAAACAGCAGTGAGAGTTTAGAGGATGTCATGGAAGTGCCTGCAGGTCAGATAAAATATCCCATCTGCCTGGTTTTGATATTTAGGCTGGGTGTGTTACCTCCACAGCTACAATAATGCCCAAACCATCCCTACAAAGCAGCTGTGGGGCTGCTTCTCCTGTGCTGTTCAGGCTGAAGTGACAGAGCAAGAGGAAGGCCACTTTCTGTGCTTCAGAACAACAGACATCTCAACGAGGTGAGGACAAAGCTGCCCCTGACAGAGCTGGGGCAGTACACACCGTGTCCTCCTGCTCACTCTTGAAACATGAAGCTATGGCTGCATGGGGAACCTGAAGGAGAACCAAATCCTGAGCCTTGGCTATTCACACAGTTAAAGCCGCAGAGATTTCTGCTGAAGGAAGTGATATCCAAGTCTCACTCAGATGAAAATAGGCACATAATTCATGGATTTCTTTTTTTTTTTTTCAGTTTGTCTTCTCCACATAGGAAATTATTTCTGCTTTACTTATCCACGACAAGAAGTGCACAAAAGCAAGGAGAGGTTCACCTGGGAAGCCATCCATTCCATCAGTGGAACAAGTGTTTAGGTGATGCACACCCATATAATCCAAAACATTTGAGGGCTGAATGTGTTACCTCCCTCTTCCCTGCAGCTGGCAGTGGGAGGCATCATTCCCTTGGTGAATATACCTTCTCCCGCCACACAACTTGCTGTCTCCTTGGAAAAGGAAATAGGTTGCATGACAGATCAAAGTGGTTCAATCCTGCTTTCTCGTGGAGTGAGCTCTTCTCCTCTAAGAAATCATCACAACTGCTGTAATTCATGCGCTTTAGGTAAAACCTCAGTTAAGCTGGAATAGTAGCTCTTGAGTAAAAATTATTCCCAGACTTTAGCTCTTTGGAGTCAACAGCAAAACCATCAAACCAGGAGCATTCATCCACAAAAACAGATGAAAACCAGATCTTTTACAGTCTTAACTACATTTTGTAAGAAATTCTGGTTAACCACATCTTGCCAGGCTTTGCCAGCCCCAATTCCCACCAAATTATCTTCCTAACTCAAGAAGTAAAAAGAGATTAAAAATCTCTGTTTCTAACTCCTGATCCTACAGATGGTTGTTCTTTAGAAACCATTCTATAGAAAAGCAAGATAAATCTCAACCAAATTACAAGTCATTATAACAATAAATAAAAAGCTTTACACGATAGAGTCCAAATTGTCATTCGAGTTTGGGGGGCTGGACTTGAGTCCTGTTTCATAGGTTAAAAGCATTTATACTTGTTAGATGAAGGTTCTTTTTATCTTTTCTCCACATGCATTCCCCCTACTCGTTCTGCTGTGTTTGGTTAGACTGGGCACACTCATCCTATTCAGCACCATTACTAAATGTTTAGACAAGGAGTTAAGTTGCAGATTGTAAAATCCAACTATTGTTCCCGGCCTCAGCACTGATTTGAGATGGAGCTATGCATCTATGACTTTGGATAGATTACCCTTCTGCTTTTTCCTTGCTTTTTCTTGGATGAATAAGCTGTTCTGCAAAACAGTTTTCAGCAAATGAAGCTAAACATCATTTCACGTGCTCCCATGAATACATTCTCTTAACCAATCTCTCCAGCACTTTTGGTATTATCCTTTTCAAAATGCATTTCAAGACTGGATGGAACGAAAGACTACAGACTAATATCCAGGAAGACAACACCAGCTCCTAAATGTCTTATCCAAGACTAGTATCCTAATAACGTTTTTCATATCTGCAGTCAGAAGAGATAAGCAGGTTAAAAGAATCTCATTGAAATGTGCATTGAAAAATTTATTTCCATGATGAGAAGAGTCTGAGATTTTAAAAAAAGATTAAAATATTTTGAAAACTATACAAGGCTATCACTGTTTGCTTGGTGTTTGAATCATGCTTGAAGCTCAAGTCTTCCTATATTCTTTTCAGACACAGCTGTTTTGACTGGGGTTTCAGAATCCTTCTAAATATGGATGTGTATGTTAAAGCAAGCACGTTAAAGAACCCATTTCTAAATTCAGCTCTTCAAAATATTTGTGTTGCATTGCTACCCAGTATTTCTTTCTCCAAAATATATCTAAATATAGCACTTCCTATTCCTCCTTACAAGCATGATGCCTTTGAGTTAAACCTCGCCATTGCCAGGTGGCTAAAAGCTGTTTTACACACCATGAGGCTGTAGTGTGGATGTGCCCTGGAAAAGCCACATTGCAACAGCAGCACAGCAGCTGCTTAATGTCCCGAATCAAACCAGTGTTTTAGTGCAAGGTGGGATGAGCATCTTCCCCTCAGGACAGCTGTGGAATCCAACAGCGACGTTCTTGTAAACCGAGTTCTGAAAATACATTCACTTTTATGCACACACCAAGTTTTAGTCCTGAGAGCTGCCCTGGTCCTTTGAGGCTGTGTAAGTGCCTTCTTTTCCTCCCTAAACCCCATTCAAAACCACTGTGGATTTCTTCATATCCAACAAAGGAAACAGCTGTGTTGTCCATAGCAGCCAACCTCTCAAAACCATAAAAGATTCAAATACAAACCCAAAAATTAGAGAAGAAACCCTGCAACCCGGCCGGAAAGGAGATCCAACAGACGCACTCATCACTTCAACAATAAGAATATCTCTGGCCACCTACATCATAAACTCTTCTCCAAAGCAGGACAATCTAACGCTGAGATATTTTATTATTTCAGGTTTCCCCCAAGTAAACTCCAGTCCCTGATAAGATGTTGCTCTGAACATTGCTAGATCAGAAACCTCCAACAGCTTTCCCTTTTAATTCAGACCTGGCTGTAAAATTGCTACTTTACAAGCCCTTAAAAAAAAAAAAAAGTCAGGCAGATCTTGAGAGGCATAACTACATCAAAGGAAAGTAACATGGGAATAGAAAACTCATGTATACATTGAAAACAGAGCTTAAATAGAGCCAGGCTTAAGTATTTGTGGAGAATGCTCTCATCTCTTTCTGGTGACCATGATTTCCATACAACCTATTTGGATACTGTCAGATTTTTCTGAAGAGAACTCAGCTCCTAATGGTGGTTTTTAGTTTATATGGTGACAGGCTTTCTGGAATTCCCTGTCTCTGCACTCTTTTTGTTCTCCTAAATACTTTCCCTGCTGGAAAATGCACTGATTCCAAACAGCCATAATGGCTAAGTCCTCTAGCAAATGTCTTAAGTACCTGATTTTGAATAACACCTTGTCCAAGGAATGGGTCAGTTGTTAACCTTTAACCCTCTGTACTGCCGTGCAGGAGGAATCCGCTTAAAATTCCCATTGTAAAGATACACAAGGAGTAGCATTAAGGCTGTTTGACCTCAGGATTTTCTGAAGGTAACTTTTGGATGCAATTTTCTCACATCTTTTTTTTTTTTTTTTTTTTTTTTTTTTTTTGCATTTACAAATAACTCCTTAAATGAGAATTTTAACAAACTTACTTTTCATGGTGCACTTTTTTCCCATTTTTTGAGCCCATTTAGCAGTGAGAGAACTGAAAATACTTTCCAGAAAAAGTTGCAAACAATTTAGGATTCAGAAGTGCCTAAGAAAGAAGCTGTATTTACTTTCCCTGGCTGGGGAATAAGCCAGTTTTGACAACTGATCTTTCTGATAATAGAGTTATCCCAAGGGACCAGAAATCATACACTGAGAAAAGTGAAAAGCTTGGTCTAGACCTGCCTTATGCATGTCACCGGGAAGAAAACATTCCAGACAGATGCCATAAAAATGTTATGTAATAGAAAATGACCATCTAGAACAAACACATAGAATGTAACTGTTGCAGCCAGATGTGGAAACTCGCTTGAAAAAGAAGCCACAACATTGAGGGAGGCCAAGGCACAGTGGGATGGATGCAAAGGTAGAAGGTCCCAGAGCAGGGATGCTGCTCCACAGTCCCTCTGTCACCTGCCTGTGGGCCACGCCATGAGACACAATCCAGGACAAAACTCAGCTGCTCAGGCTAAATTCATAATCTGGATCTCCAGAGTCATCTTGATTAAGCATCTCTTCTCACCAGAACAGTTTAACTGTCTTAGTGAGCAGAGCACAGGATTTCTTTAAGCGGCATAGAACTCCCTGCTGATGGTCCCACAACATTCTTAAAAACGCTTCTGCTAGGCTGGGAATAATCCATTCTGTTTAGCATGGTGAAGGACTATCTTCATAGTAAATCAATTCCCTTTTCTATGAATATATTTGCTTCCATTAAGTAATTTTAAAATTACTTGCATGTAGATAGATCCAAGGTTAGATTACTCTACTAGGCTAGTTTTCTTGCAGCTGTAGATACATCCCAGCACCTTAAACTCAAGCTGAAGCTCTCAGGGATTCTGATTCATAAAACATCCTGCGTCCTGTTTACAAGGGCAGTTTGTGTTTGGTTTTAATTATTATTTAGCCTGCGTATATGGGAAATAAATGTTTTACAGTGACTTCCTCAAAACAGGTGTATGATTCACCTGACTCCCAACTTTTATCGACAAAAATAGTAAGTAAAACATCATGCTGAAAAACTTATTTTCCTGAAATCTAGAAGAGAACTTTAAACTAAAGTTGTTATGAATCCTAGCAATATCATTGTGGCATCTCCATTTTAGTGCTAAAGAAGTAGATTTCAAAGAGCATTTCCATAAAGCAGGTTTAAGTGGAATGCTTGCAGTTCCTTTGATTACAATCTGTGTGGAAGGCAAGGATGCTTAGCATTTGAAGGATTCATTTCCAAGAGACAAATGAACAGTACCTGGGAAATTAAACTAGAGTTAGGGGCTGATAATCCCTGGACAGAAGTGAAGGCAGAGACTCCTTTCTCTTTCAACCTTCATTTTTGAACACTGCATTGTTATACTTTTGTGACCAATGAGGATGCAACCTTTTTCCTGGATGCAGCATGCAGCCTCCTCAAGGTGCCAGAAGCAATAATCCATCTGTTTAAGAAAAAAAAAAGAAACACAAGAGACAAAAAGAAATACAGAGAAAATTTATTGCGCAACTACAGTCTTAGAAACAATTATTTTGCTCCTGCTTGTGGCAACTACTACTGCTGCAGCAGCCCTCTTGTTAGAGGGTAGAAATGAGGCAAGACACCGACTTCTTGTTTATCACAGCATGGAAAGGGTGCTGGTTTAGTCCCCTTTCCAGCTCAGCCATCCTGACTCCAGCCATTCAGTGACTCTGGCTGCAGCAGCTCCTGCTCTGGGCTTCCCTTGCGGGCTCTGACTGCAGGGATCAGCCACGGGCTCTGACTGCACACCCACACTGACCTCACAGCAGGGATGCTCTCTCCGGTTTCACCCGCTCCTCTGGTTCTTCTGGAGCATTCCTTCAATATCATCTTCCTCCCAGTATCTCCTTCTTCAAAATCCTCCCTCTAACCACCTCCTTTTACGACACTTATCTTTATTTGTCACAGCTGCAACCCATTAATGGCAAGGCTGTTCCTCCCCTTTGGTAATTAGTACAGCTGCGACTTGTCAGGGGCAAGGCCACCTGTAATCCTTTCTTCTACACCTACATACTGCTAGTGCTGGTGACCAATCACATTTTTCTTTAATGTTTTAACACTATTTCTGATATGGTCTGTCCAAGTGCAAGTAGGCTTTTTTTTCCTACTATATCTTTTGACTTAGGTATGATGCATTTCATAAATTTAATATCCTTCACTTTCTCAGCTCTCAACTAAAATAGAGCTATCAGCATTGGGAGGTCCTGCTAAAAACTGAAATATTTAAAGAAAAAAAATTCCATTGTTCTAAACAATTTCTTAATCTTTCTGAGGATTTATGTTCATCGTGAACATTCATGGATTCTGGCTTCTGAGATTTTGAATAGGTCCAGACTTGCTAAACTTTCCTCACCTTCTCAGTATCCAAAGCAACAACATACTGATCCTTATGACAAAGCATAAGGATAAATAGAGGTGATCCTTTTGTTATCTGTAAATAGCACAACAACATTCCATTGGCAAGACTCCACTGGGCCTAATCAACACAATTCACCTTCTCCTGATCATATCCTCCAGGTTATTTTAGAGGCAGGCAAAGAGCAGGGTGGGAGAATGCTGAATAAAGTGGAAATGCATGCTCCATTTCAACTATTCCATTACTTCTGGCTTTTCCTCATCCATTACCCGGCGCTTTTTAGCTCCTGTAGGATCTCAT
Source organism: Hirundo rustica (assembly GCF_015227805.2). NCBI lineage: Eukaryota > Metazoa > Chordata > Aves > Passeriformes > Hirundinidae > Hirundo > Hirundo rustica. The sequence goes on along the minus strand of NC_053455.1, from coordinate 62,140,733 downwards.
ATGTCACAGGCAAATCGGTTACACGCAGCAGCAGGTTATCCCAAGGAAAAGGTGGACAGGACAACGTCCGCAGAACACCTCAGGGTACAGACCAGGAGAACGAGGCAACCTTAACACAGGTGATGAACGAGCAGATGAGCCAGCCTCACTTATCTACAGGTTACGAGGTTGATCACTGGTCTGATTTTTCCAATTTTGGACCCCTAAAGCATCTAAAAGTAAAAGGCACAAGAAAAGCTCAGCACAGAACTTTTCCCTAGAGATCCACATTTAGTTAGGGTCAGTCAGAGCAAACACAGAACAATGGATACGTGGGCATTAAACCTAAGAGGCTTTACTTGTTGACATTCGTGGACTCACTTCTGAATACTTTGCCCTTTAAACCTTTGTTGAAACTCCCAATGCAGAAGATGACAGTTCCAACTTAATCTATTGAAGGATGAAACCAAACCTTTGAACTCATTAAAAGCTACCTGTGCCCCTGAATTTCTGGCTTTTACTAGAACATCTCAACCCTTTAATGAAGTCCTTCAATTTTAAATAGTATTTAAATTAAGAACAGTGCAGTTGGAAGAGTAAGTATTGTAATAAAAAGAAACCCCCACAACATCTCATCTTTTTTTGGCAAAATCCTCAAATGAGTCTTAAATGGAGATTTACTTTAAAATACAACCTTTCCTCTGCTGACTGGAAGAGATAAAATCTGTACTTCATCGGTCATCTCCTAATCAATTTTGGCACTTGTCAGATGATGTCCTTGTAGATGTCTACTATGTTCTGTGTCGCTCCTAGGCAGAAGCAGCTATGCTTCTCTACCTCATCATTCATAAAGTGAAGATCTTTGAAATTATTTGCTAGTCCTTATCTTCATTTTCACCCGAGACTTTTGGGGAAATAATGAAAATTGTTACAGGCTCGGCACTTTCGTTATGTGTCTGGAATATTTGCTGTTTACGTAAGGAGTATATTTTTGGAGGTTTTAGCAGGGGTAGCAGGTGACAAAGTGTTCATACCGTGTGCTCTGGCCTGTGAATGCTTCACTGGTGTCGCTCCACTTTTCTGCACTGACCTGGTGAGCAAACACCCAGCAGTGCAGAATTGTTTGCACAGCGAAGGAACTCTTTAAAGACATATCGCTGAATAAGAAAAATTAAACAGCAGAAAAATGTGCTGGACCACTGAAATGGCCAAAACCCCAGAGAGATGGCTCATCCCCAGACACAGCGTGTTTTGTTCTCGCTGCGTATTTCTGGGCCGCATGGAAGAGAGGGTTGGCTGGCTGTGACGAAGGGAAAAGACAGGTTAATCATACTTCTGTGCTTTACGTTTTATTCAAAAAGCATGTGAGGAGTTCATATAGATGTTAAGTAACTGTCAATTAAACTTCCCCTTTGCCCTCCACTGGCAATTTCCCAGGCAGCTGGGGCGGAGGGGGAAATCCCCGTGTCGGTCCTGAGTCCTTGTGTACGACTAAAGACCGAACCAACGGGATTTATTAACTTCATATCGAGCAGCAAGGGGCTGGCCTGGACCCACCACAGCCCCAATAGACGTCCTACTGGGCCACAAACGCCAGGGCCGCCCGCACAACCCCGGCGTGAATGTGCCCGAATTAGGCCGCGCCTAATGCCCGGTTTACTAACACCTGTATTAGCGCTGTGAGGAGCGCTGCTGCCAGACAAGGCGTAATCCCATAAGCTGCTCATTTGCATAGCCCTCATTAGCTGATTAAAACCTGGAGGAGGCGGGTTTTTGCAGCCGGTGGGTCCATTCCGACGCTGCGGCTGCCTGGGTGGCTCGGTAATGAAGGGACGGTGCTGAATGTGAGGTTTATATGTATGGAAGGGATTAAGAGCGTTGGAGTTTGTGTGAACCGATGTTGCCATATTCTCTCGACTGGATCGCAGTAATTGGATGGGAGGAGCAAGAGTGGATCCATTAGTTTTGTCTGTTTGCCCAGGAGCTGGGTGCTAGAGATTCAATTTTGCTTCCTTTTGCTCCCTTGCTTTTGTGAAGCCTGGTGCTTTGTCTAGGGAAGCCCTTAGCACCTCTGTACACTGCCCACACTAAGGGGATTCGGCCACAAAGGAGAAACCTCAGAGACAGCCAGCATAAAACACAGCCTGGACTCAAGTGCTACTTGAGGGCAGCACAATCCTGCCCAGCCCAGTCCTGGGAGAGAAAGTAAGAGATAATTGAAAACTATAAACACCTCTGGAGCCTTTTTATAATTTTATTAGGTCTCCACATTTGGGCTTAACAAACCCCATCATCAAAGAAGCCGTGAGCTCCTTACAAGTAAACTGAATGGCTTGAAATTTCACTGACTTAAGAAGCAATTGTTGGGATTATTTGCTGGGCTTGGATAATTCTAATGCAAAAAAACAAAATCCATTTCCTACATTATTTGTACAGCTGGAGTAATCACTTTGTGTGACTGATGATGTGAAAAAAAAAAAAAAAATTGCAAGCCTGTCTCTCCCATAGTACAAATAATGCACCTTCAGCCACAACAGGAAGAAAACACACTAAATAGTTTTGGGAAGCCTGGTGCCAGGGATAGGCTAGGACAAGTTACATGCAATAGACATTATTAACAGACGTTGTTTAGATGGGGGGAACAATTCAGACATTTAACATCGCCACATCATTCCCACAATGATTTGGAGGATGCTTTCTTTCATTCAGGATAGCTAAAACTTTGAAAAGTTATATAAATGAAGCTGTGGGACACAGGGAAGATAGGACTATTCAAAACAATAACCCACAGATAGCATATCATTTCTCTTTTTAAAAAGGATTTTCCTCCCCAGAACTTAATATCATCATTCTGTTAATTACACATCCTGGAAATTTGACAGTTTGTTTTATGCCACCTTTTTATTTTCATTTTATCCTAAACAATGGCAGTTGGTTTTTTTGAAAAAGAGAAACTAAAAATTCATGATTTCCACTGCCACCAGTGGGTGACAACCACATCATTTACAATATTCCTTCTTAAACAAGGACTCCTGCTCTGTCTGTTTCTTATTTAAAACAGTGTTGATAGCAGCCAGGAGACCAAATAAAAATCTACCAAAATTGTGGTCCTATTTTTTCCCCCCACTATAAACAATTACTTAAGAAGTGTCCTCATCTAGGTACCCTAGAAGGTGTCTAGAGTACCCCATCCCCTTCCCTGTTTTAAGAAACCAGCAACTCCCCATGTCTTTACCTACTTCTCCTTTGTGGCAGCCACTCATCCCTGCCAAGAACAGAAAGTTCAAGCTATGATTATCCTTGTGGGCATTTCAGGAAGCTACACAAGGTACCATCAGCTTGTGCAAGCAACCACTCTCCTCTCCTGGTGACAAAGCCCTGAATTTCCTCTTTCCCTCCTTCCTGCAGGAGCTGAGCCCTCTGTAGCAGCTCTGACAACACCAGTTTGGTTTGCAGGGCACTTAGAACACCTGGCCTAAGCCTGTGGCTATGAGAAATCAGATCCTCTGTGGTTGATTAATGAAACTGCAATGATTGCAAACCCACTGCTGAGAGGACAGCACAGGTTTGTCTATCATTTCCAGACTCTCAGCTTCAACCAGGACAAGTGACAAAGAGGAATGAGGCTGTTCTGAAGTGAGCTGTGGGTGTTTCCACAGCTCCTTACGTGCTTCTGTCTGAGCCTCAGCTGCTGAAATCATCTCAAGTGCCAGCTTCAGAGGAGAAGGAGGCAGCAGAAGTTGCCAAGCTACCTCTCATTCCCCACAAGAAAAGGATCCTTTCCATTCAGATTATTTTCATGCGGGGGTATATAACGTACATGCAACAAATGGATTTGCTGCCAGGAAAGAATGGACACTGAAAAAGCAAATACTCTGTGAGGAGGTTGGGCTATGAGTGCAATGCTGGAGGCTCAGACCCATCATGTGTCCCCTGCAAAATGAGGAGAGAGACAGAACAGGGCTTCCTCTGACAGCCAGATCCCACGGTTCAAGTCAGCCCTTCCAGACTGAGGCTCCTTTATTGAAGTAGGAAATAATTCAGGAAATCATAGAATTCATTTGGGGCTTTTATCTAGAAATAACCATCTTATTTCTTCCATAAAAGAGCGAGCACAGAGGTACATTTTCACCACTTACTGCAAATCACTGTCTAAAGAGCTTCGTGCAAGAGAAGTGACGTTGCAAACGAGCCAGTCAGAACATTAGGCTGTTAATATGTTCTACTGGATTAGACAAAAAAGAGAGAGAGTATGAAACAACCATCTGTGTTTTTAGCAAATCCTACCTGGTGTTGCTTATTTCTCAGCGATGCATCGTAACCTCCTGGGTTACAGCTGATTAGACTGCAGAAACATTGGTGAAAGACTGGGTCCCACTAGGTTCCCTCTCCTTCAGTTGGAACACAGCATCTTTTAAGGTCCCTTCCAAGCTGGGCTGTTGTCTGTGAGGAAGCAGAAAGAAAAATTAAATCAGCAGGCTGAGAGATAGAGAGAGATAAACAAAAAAGTGCTCGACAACTTCAGAAACAAACCAAGGGACAGAACATTTTTTGTAGGTGACAGAGGGGTCTTTTAGTCCTCTCACTGGAGGAAATCCCTCAGGCCCTGCTATGGATTTGCCTTCCCAGAAAATAGAAATTGAAATCCAGAACAGACACCTTCATAGAATTCAAGAAAATGAACCACTTAAATTAATTAGATTACCTTGGGCAAAACAAAGGTGGTTTAGCGCTCCAAAGTGTAGGGAGTTTGGCACCTCTTCAATTCAACATGTTTTAGTTAAGAATTCACGATGTCTTTGGAGTGGATGATGATGATTGCTGTTGTTGATCACACACTTTATTCACGGGATGCATCTATGGAGCTGACTCTCTGTGGAGAAAGACCAACAAGTTTTCTGAAATGACGGCACTGGGCTGTAGGAGAAGGCTGCCAGATGAATCATGCTCTGGCCGCGCCGTGGTAAATTCCAGAGCACATCATAATGCCCCCAGTTGTTTGTTTGGATCATCTCATGCTGCTGCATGCACATTTAGCTGATGTACCAACGCTAACGCGTCACGCTGCTCTCGGAGATGGATTTATAAAATATCTCATAAAAATAAACGGCTTTATTGCCAGGCTCAGCATGAATGATAATCCCACAGATAAAAACCGTTAATCAGAGAATGCGTCGAGGTGATTAGCAAAGCAGGGAGCTGTTTTATGGAGTTTGTGGCTATGTGGTTAGACTAAGTTCTTTCTGCACAAAGCAGACAGCAGTTGCTTGCTGCTGAAATCTCTCTGTATCCACAAGGATCAGATGCTAATAAGACTATATTGTTCAGCCAACCCATGCTCATCCCAGTGCTGTTGATGTACTGCCTGCACAGAACTTTCTCCTGTCACTTTTATTTAGCACACATGCAGACATCTCAACATCACTGCTGGGAACCAAAAAAAAAAACTTTCATTGCATGCTTAAGCTTAGTGCAGTTTGCAAACTGGGGACTCTGACAGAGCTGTCATCTCTTTGTGTATTCTGTTGCTTGTAAATAATGAGAGAATGAAGTACAGAATGAGGGTGGTGGGTTGTTTTTCTCCTCGCTTCAAACCTTTGTACATGAAGACTGAACTCACCTTTTAAAGTGGAAACTTTTTGTAGTAAGATATTTCCTGGTAATTTTAATTTCTGCCATCTTTGACAATTTACTTTGCTTCTAGTCAACATCATCATCCCATGTCCAACACGACTGTGATGTCCACAGGGGGTTGACATCACTGCAAGAAGCTGTTCTTTCCCTCAGGCCTACTTTGTTTCGTACCTTCTCCCTCCATCACCAAACCCCAAAAAAGCCATTAAAAATACAAGAGGGGAAATACTATTACAAAAGCCAGCCTAGGCTACTCTCCAAAACACAGCTGAGCCCTGGGATTCTGGGCAGCCAAGAAACACCCTGAAAGAAAGCTCCACTGTCTCATTTAGGGGGAAATTAAAAAAAATATATCTGGATGTTGGTCCAGAAACACTGACTCTCACAGTTGTTGGAGTAGTTCCAAACCTTTATCCAGCTTTCCATATTGCATGCAACCAGGTATCCCTAAAGAGCCCATGGCTCACATCTAAAATGGGCAGAAATCTCATTAGCTGGATTATCTTCATTTTCCATCTTTATATTAGAATTCTCATGGTCAGTAAAAGCAGTGCACAGAAAAAATAAAGGGATCATCCTAATGAGAGTCTTTAAGCAGCAAGGTCTGATTGGAGCCTTTGTCACATGAGGTGGACATCAGAGAAGGGCTACCTGGAGCACAGGAAATCTCCCACTTTGGGCCAACCTGTACTGCCACAGACTTGGCAGGGGTGTTTGTGAGAAACAGAATCATTTGGGTTGCAAAAGCCCTCTAAGATCATTGAATCCAGCCATTAAGCCTCCACTGCCAAGCCTGCCAGGAAAGTATGTCCCCAAGTCCACCTCATTTTCTGAACAGTTTCGGAAATGATGACTGCACCACTTCCCTTGCACAGCCTGTGCACCAGGGCTTGACAACCCCTCCAGTGAAGAGATGTTTGCTAAGAGCCAAAGCAAACCTCCCCCGGTGCTGCTTGTGGCTCTTTCCTCTTGTCCTGTTACTTGCTACCAGGGACCTGCTGTGGCCTGAGGTGCTGGGGGGGTTTGTAGAGGGCACCTCCACCTCCCCAGTGATGGGAACCACCCGGCCCCAACAGCTGTCTCCAGGCAGCTGTGCTAGCCCCTCTCCCCTCAGGAACTGGATTCCTCTTGCCCAAGTCCCCACAGCTGCACAGGATCAGCTGTGGAGGATACTCAGTGAGAAACATTGCAGCTCCAAAACAAAAATCAAAGTGTCACTTCAAGATGACACTTGAGAGAACAGCTGAGGCTCAACTGCGCTTACAAGCCACCCCCAAGTCTCCAAAGCTGATTAAATTGTTTGAATTGACTTTATCTCCCTGTCCCTTTTGCCTACATAACAGTGTCTTGTAGGGGCCTGTGTTTTATTCTGCCAGTGAAAAGGAATAAACTTTAAAACACCTTTATAACATGGAAATAGATTTTGTGCCCTGTTGTACCACCACAATTCAGTTTTCACACCCGGGGACATTTCGGTGAGTGACATCTGAAAAACTCCCAGCATTTTGCTATTTATTCTACATCACCGTTGTTTTGGCATTATATAACAGGTATACAAATAAAATAATGGAAGGGAGGGGAGCTATATAGGCCATGGGAACTTCTGTGTCAGGAAAACCAATTTATTGCCATCTGGCAGTTACCTATTTAAACAGAATTACAATGTCTGTAATCACAGTGGGACAACAACGAGCAGAAAAGAAGGCTGATCACCTTAACGGACTGTGGTTTATTCCTTGGGGTTTGGACCATAACATGAGAGCTGAGAGTGCAGAAGTATCCAGTCCGGTGAACAGCTTGCTTGCTGGTGTTTTTGGTAATTAGAGAAGAGCCAGAGACGTGCTCGTATTAAAAACCAGCTCTCATTTGGGCCGTGCAATATTGTTTAAATCAGTGGCATCTTTTGTAACTGTCAACAGATCAATTGTCACGGGAAGTGACTGTAAGTTGATTTTTAGATCTCCTTGAAGAGAAGGGATTGGAAGTTTGAAACTGAAATCAAGACCTTTGCTATACAAAAGGCAAAAGGACAGAAGAAAAGAGCGTTCCTGACTGTGATAGCTGATTAAAATAAGCCCACATTTTTTAATCACTTAACTGTCAAAGCACAATTTCTGATTCTCTATCAGAGCTCCATTGCTCCTCACTGTTCTTTCCCGGCTCTCGCAAAGGTGGGAGGTGCAAATAGGTCACCGACTCAGCCCTGGACACAGCCCCCTCTCCCTTGCCCTTCCTCACCCTCCAGCCAAGTACCAAACAGCATCACTGACTCTGGAAGAGGCTCGTACTGGGGAGCCTGTGTGTGCCCACAGACACACTTGCATTATTTAACACACGTTCACCCCCTGTTCCGTCTGCTCTGTCCCCACCATTTACTGCTAAAACAGGTCCCTTATCTTTATTGATCACTCAATTTATCTTTTCTTAGCTCCCCTTGCCCCGTCTGGTGCAGTGTGTCCAAGGTATTGAGCTTAAACATCCGTCTGTTCATACTGTCATGACGGGTTTGCCTCTGAAAGAATAGGGGGAGCAGGTGGTGTGACTAAGTCGAGCCCCGACAGAATAGGGGCACCATGGCTGTGTCCTGTCCCAACCTGCCAGCCATTCCCCACCCTCCCAACTGTTCCACATTAAAGCAGTCAACTGTGGCTTTACAGTCCAAGTTTTACACAACTGTTTTACAAACCAGGAAGAATTTCCTTTGTGGAAGACCTTTTGTTAGGCAGCGCAGGACGGGGAGGGGAGCAGGGTAGAGGGAGTGGAGAGAGCCCGTTCTGAGAGCCAGCGCATTTTAATGTGTGTGGATGCACGCTGCAGGATGTGCCAAGCTGCTGGGGGAGCCAGCTCTGCACTGCTGTGCTGCCTCTAAGCTCTCAGCATATCTTTCAAAGTCGTCAGCCTTCCAGCCCCTTCCCTTTGCCCCTGTCCATGCTTCCACTTCAGTTTGCTAGACCAAATAAGACTGAAATCCAAAGAAAATCAACTCTTGAACATGTTTTTTTTTTTTTTTCCTCAGTAAGAACAGAATATCCATTTTGCACTATAACAAAATTATTAAAAGTCCATCTAACTGCACAGACAAGCCCAAAGAAAAATCCAGGCAATGCTTCAAACACATTCCAGCTTCCAAGCAGTCCTACTACAGGCACTGTGCTGCCTCTGGTCCCATACACAGTGTTTCCTCACAGGATTTGGAAGTGTGTATTCCCTCCCAGATGTGAGACAGACCTCGCATGTGAGGTGTCTGAGACAGTGCGCCCTGAAACGTTTGGTCCATAGGACAAGGAACAGGAATTCACAGGATGGAATCCAAGAACAGCAGGTCTTTGTCACAGCCATGAAACTGTTCTGGTGTCACCACTAGAGTGCTACAAATAGTTACAAACAAAAGCTGAACCTATCAAATCCTTCTTTCTTGTTTTGGGTTTTGTTTTTTTCTTTTCCCCCCTCCTTGTGAGAATTCACAAACACATAATTCACAATTTTTTGAAAGCCAAGGACAAGATTTGGTTGTCTCCCACATCTTTAAAGGGAAGTTACAAGCTTGTTCATATTTACATTCTGTCCTGGAGGCTTTTTCCACAGGCTAAATCATATTGAAAGTTCTATTTCAGGAGAAATTGCAAACTGAGAGAGAGGCTTTTCTGTTTTGAAATTATTGCAGCCAATCACTCAAATCTTATAACTGCAGAGGCAAAAAGGGGAAAAAAAAAAAGTTCAGAGACTTCTTTCTTCCTGCCCTTCCCATCAGACAGCAGTGGACACAAAAGCTGATATCCTGCTGCTATAGGAAATGATACAATTTCTGTGAGGCCTGAGTTCAACCCAATCTGGGAGTCCTGCAGCAGAGACCAGAGACTGCTGGTTTCAGAGGGAAGGATCACCTCTGTCAGTAGATTCCAGGGAAAGTACTGAGGTATAAAGTAAAAGCACTGTTTTCTGTTAGGAGCCTGATCCTCTCAAGCATGTCTCTGGCAGACTTTTCAGTCCAATTGACAGAAGCATACAGTTCAGATTCATGGGGGGTTTTTGCTTCCTAATCAAACACAAACCATGGAAATATCAAAAACCATTCGGGAACATGTTTGAATGCCTTAGAATGAGGCATATGTTAAAAACAAAAAAAAAAGAGAAAACGCATATTCAGAGAAATCCTGACTGACACGTGTCCCTTCAGGAGCCTGGCGTGTAGGTCACTCAGTCCTTCACTTTCAAGAAAGCCCCTGAGGTGCCTCTACAAAAGCTCCAAAGGCACCAGGACAGACACTGACACGGATGCTGTCTGACTTTTGATTGCAGTCTCTCGTGTTGCTGCATTTCCATCGTGCATAAAGAGAACATGGATTTGAGGGCAGCATCAGGAGTGTTTTTCCTCCCAGACCAGTGTCCTAATCATGAGATTCTTTGAGTCTTATTTTTCATTTCCTGTCTCACTGAACATTTATTTAATACACAGTGAAGCACCACATGCAAGAAGCAAGGGGGGCTCTCACCTCACCCTCTCACCACGGGGCTTGGGGTGGTCACCTTGCAGAAGGGAGAAAAAGATTTGATTTTTACCAGGTTGAGGAGAATAACAAAACTAGCACTCCAGGAAATATGAACAAATGCACTTCTACTAAAGCATTGGATGAAAAGATATCATTATGACTTATTTTCAGTCCAAAATTTTTCTCAAGCGCAGCAAGACTTTCTAATACTTTCCTGACAACCAAGATTATTTTACAGTCAAACTAGTAGACAGTGGCACATCTCCAAATGTTTATTGACACCTGGAAGTGATCATCAAGATGAGGATCAGTATCCCCAAGAACGAAACATTCTCAGTGTCCTGCCTAAAAATTTGCACCACAAACACAGTAGAAAACAAAGCTCAATATTTCAGTATTTTAGGTAAGCAGAGAAAGAAGGTACCTACAGAGATCTGTAGATAAAGAGTCTTTGTTACTTAAAAAGGTGCACCTAGACATTTTCTCAATAATTGATTAAAATCTGCATTAAAGCTGGAGGGAAAGAAAAAAATCTTACCTCTCTGCTCATTTCAGAAGTGTTGCAATTAAATGTCTACTTCAGAAGAGCTCTGTCACAAACACTGCATTGCCTGTAAACTGAGAAATCACAATTATAGATTAGAAAATCCTTCTTAATTTTCTTTTTGAGTATTGTATATGATTTCTTAATTACCAAGTTAAGCCCTCTCATTTTGTTCCTACTAACTTCTTCAATGCTGATTTCTCTCACATTTGGGTATGAATCATCAATACCTTGGATGGATGGTGTTCAAAATGTGGGCATAAAAGGCAGGTGGGAAGCCTCCAGTCATTCTATTTTATCTGCTCATGCAGCTTGGTTTAGAGCCTATTTGTGTGCAGAAGTACTTGGAGAATTGCTGAATCAGTTATCAATTTATCCTTACGTTATACTAAGGGTAGACAGAGAACCAAGCGGGTGGAAAAAAAGCGGAACTAGACAGGAGATAATATGATGTTCCCTGTGACCTGAAATGCATGTCTGAATTAGATCAGAAATAATCTCATTAGATTGAAATGAGTCTCATGGACTTTCCAAGCCCTGATGGATGTTTTTCTACACTACAAAAGTCACCATAAGGTTTGCCATACACATTTTGATACAGTGACATTTTTCCAAGAGGTTTGTTGCTTGCGGGGCACAGCTATTGTGGTTCAGAATAAATTGTGTTGCCTGCTTTTCTGTAGAAAAGGCTACATGGCAGCTGCCAAAAGCTGTCTGAAATCAGCATTGCTTTCTAAAAAAAAAAAAAAAAAAAAAAAAAACACCATATCAACATAAGGATAAAAGAAACTTAGTTTTCTGGGACAGTCAGCTCCATGCAACTCTTTATTGAGAGGTGAGAACAAGCTTTCTGCACTGGTATATACAACCCTCAAAATATTGTACGTGGATTTTGCCGCTTCTGTGAAACAACACTGTCGCTTGCTGCATCCATCAAATTTGATTTAACTTGCCTAAAAGTCATGTAATACTATCCCTAATATATATAATGCTATCATTTCTCTTCCCCAATGGAGGAACAAAATTATAAGAGGAAGGGAAAATAAAAGTCATTTTATCATCAACCCATCCCATTGCAAAAGCAATATTTGTGTTATTGTGCATAATAGTTTGAACTATAATTTAATACATCCCTTTAACAACCCACAAATTATCTCTTGACAACTAGAAATAATAGGTCTTTTTGTTAAAAACAGAAAGCATGTGAAGACTAAAGGTTAAACAGGTCTTTTCATCATGATAAATCACTGGTTAATGAGCCTGGCATTGTTGGGTATTATACTTGCTCACTTCAATGCCATTACCTTCTGGTTGTAAAGCTGACACTACTAATGATCTTCATTCTTTGAACTTTTCCACAATATTGACTGGTTGCATGGAGCAGATGTTACTTGGATTTGACTGCAAAAGTGGCAATTCTTCTAAGGCGCCGAGCAGCCCTGAAAAGAACGATACTGAGCACAATGTATTTCGATATCTCTACCTCAAAAGAGACTCTTCTCTAAGGTCGATTCTTGCTCTTGCAATCTCTTGGTATCACACAAAAACCGACCTTTAATAAGAAATCAAGATTCTTCACTTGCCTTCCATAGTTTCCTTTTTTTTTTTTTTTTTTTTGGCTAAGTTGTAATACTGCAATGAACTAATACCAGAAAATTCGCATCTCTGTCGTTGCACCCATAACTTCTCCTGCAGTTATAGTACTTGCAAGTTAAAAAAAAAAAAAAAAAAGAGCTGGGTATTTATTTCACAGCTTTTCTTGCTGTTGCCTGAAGGACGCTGAGGTCACCAGGAGCTGTGTTAGTGAGCAGAGTGCTGACAAAGCAGGATGCAGAGCGGCTGCACACATGTGCTTGTGCACCCACATCCATCACTTTTTGTTTCAGAGGGAAGGAAGGAGGCCCAGCAGACCTGCCCTGAGCAGGCAGTGGGGAGAAGCAGACAGCTACTGACACCTCTTTAACATTCCAGGGCTTTGTGTGAGGGACCTGGTTCAGATAAACTCACAGAGCCCTGGGATGGCCAAGGAAGAACCATGGGTAAGAAAGCAGGGACCAACAAGTTTTAATTTAAAATAGAAAGAATGTGGAAGCTTCATGTTTATCCCCATTCCTTTCTCTTCCCGACCTTGCCCTTTTCTTATACTTCCTCTCGCACTGTTCCTATCACTACTTGACTTTAGAAAATGTGGACTGTAGAGCAAAATTCAAACCTTGAGAAGGCAGAGGTGGTTTTATCTCAGTTTACATACAGTTCTGGACCAGCAAGATTTTGCTGCATCCTAGAATAGGAATGGGGACAAATGAACTCACCATTCCCTAAGTCAAAGATCAGATATTGACCATTCTTTGGAGAATTCTGTGCACTAGCAAGCAGCAAAACTGCGTAGTTCAGCCTGTATAAAGGCCAAATTCTTCCCTCTTTGCACCACTATGTTAAGCCAAATGTGCCCCAAGGACTTCTAGATTCCTTTCTGCTTTTCTCTAAGTAAAGGTGTATTTTTCTTTTCTTTCAGTGAGTTTGTGGAGAGTGGAGAATGAAGATGTGACTGCTTTTACAGGTAACATTCTTGTTCTGGTGTTGTCTCATGTCAAGTGAATGGAAAAAAAAAAAAATTGAGCAATTTCGCCAAAGAAAGAAAATAATGCTAAAATTTCATACTCAAAAATCCAGGATACAAAAGGCATTTCACATGTACCAGTAGCAATTCACTGGTATGTAAAAAGTGCTAAATAAAATATTAACCCTGAAGGCTTAATCCTTAATCAGCATGGGAAACTTAAGAAACTTTTCAATAGTATTAATTTTGCGATATGAAAGTGTAAACACGAACATACTTCCCGTACATCACCTCTGATCCTACCAAACTCTGTTGGACTGAGAGAAAAGGTCTGCACATGGTGAGTCTATTATACCAGCACCTGAGGCTATCTGATATACAAAGAAGGCTTCCCTTAAAAAAAAAAAAAAAAAAATTAGATCAACTCACATACAGGATAAAAATCCTGAACAAGTCAGCCAAAAGGTTTCTTATCATTAAGATGACATCTCTAAAAACTCATGCATCATATGGGATCTGCCCTGGTGTCACAGAAAAACTGTCTCTAGTCACTATTCCCAAAGTTACTGTAAGATACACATAAATATTTACTTATTGTCCCACAGTCAGAACTGCAATCTTGCAAAATGCAAGCTGGCTTACACTACAGAGATAAAAACCCTCTCCTGCTCAGAGCTCACATGGAATGAGAGTTTTCATTTGAAGAATATTTACTTGTTAGTGCAAGTAATTTGTTTCTATTTTTGTGTCTACAAAGTTGGTTTTTAGCATGTACCGATTAGTCAAAAATACTTTGAAAGACATATTTTTGCTATTCCTTTGCAAAAATTATTTTTAGTATGGGTAGTACCAACATTTTTTTTTCCTTTTGCTTATCAGTTTAAGTGTTTCACGTTTTCTTGATAAATCAAGAAAAAGGAGAGGGACTTCTGTGAAAAAAAGCCCTTTGAATCCAGTGGACTGTATACAAGTGCTCCATATATTTTAAAATTCTTTTTCAACCAGTTCCACTGATACTGTTGGATGCCAGTATTGCAAATTGCTTTCTCACCATCTCTGTGGTGTTCTCAGACAGCCTGTATTTCGTCATAAAATGCTCAAATTTTTAAATGCTAATCTGTTTTTTGGTGTATATCTATCTATATATATATATATATTTTTTTTTTTTTTTTTTTCCCCTTGTACTAGATGCAAAACCAGTGGCTAGACACCTGCATTCATTTGGACATTCAGATATAGTTTATCACCATGTAACCAAAGCACTTCTACACTATTTGAGCCATGAAACATCACTAGTGGTAAACACCCCAGCACAAGCTAATGCAAATTATCTGGGAAAGGCTTTGCTAGACAAACCATATTTCTAGCAGAGACAGATGCACTGGGAGTTCCTGGTTTTATGGGCAACCTCTTTAATCAAAGAAACAATCAAAGAATCCTTCAGGCTGCCATTCCAATGTCCTGACCCCATGCTTCCTGCTTATCTTTCCTTCCAAAATCAGAAATCCAAATAAACGTTGTATGCGTATAAAAATTCCAACAAGTAACACCTTAAATTGCTTATTCCACTATTTCTCTAAGCAGAAGAGGCTTGGTCGCAGGGAAAGCAGCAGTATAAATCTGCGTGTGTGTGTCTCCAATGCAGCACAGCCTGCTGATGTGTAACATTCGGTGAATACACTTCCCCATGTGCTAGCCAGGGGTTTTATAAAGTTCTTGAAAAACCTCCAGCCTGGCAGCAGAACTGGCTGGAAAGACTTAGAGCCAATCCATTAGAACATTTTCCCCACAGATGCATTCCTGCAGCCTCCTCTGCCTATCATGACCACATTCACCCCCACTGGCCCTTTGCCTTTGACCTCTCTCTGCCACTGCCTCCGATTTTGTATTTGTTTTCTGAGGACCTGTTATCAATCACTTTTAAGTACCCTTAAGCAGGACGTTTAACCTAGGCATGTGAAAGTACTAGATCCTTCCACGCAAAGAAACAAGTTGTTGTAGGCAAGGCATAGTTTGTATCCCTTAAGACAGCAAAGCCAGAAAAAATAATAGGAAAAAAAAAAAAAAAAAGCCTTGCATGTTTTACCTACTAAAAACCCCCCAAAAAACAAAGGCAAAATAAAGTTCTTGTACACATTGCAGTTCCCAGAACTTGCATGAGGTTTGCCGTGCCTCAAGCCCCTACCCACTTTGATAACCTACAAACCAAGACATCTGCTTCGAAGAGTTCGAGTGCTGGTGTTGGCTAATTTCTCTTGTACCAAAATGTTGCATTTTATTTCTGCTGATTAGCATAAAATTGTTCCCATTGTCTCAGCCACAGAGGCACACAATGGTGCCAAAGATCCCTGCAGTGGGGAGTTTCTGTAGATTTCCAGCTCCTGGCTTTGCTTTAGAATTCATTAGCCACAGGAGCACCACATGCTCTGTGCTGGATTTTGACATACACATCAAGAAATATATAGTTTTTCATCGGCAGCTCCCAGAAAAGTTTAATTATTTGCTCTCAGCAGCCAGAGGAGCTATTTTTTTTTAATCACTGAAT